>NC_143055.1:11117500-11742500 GCF_052426305.1 Pelodiscus sinensis
AGAAGTGGAGATTTTATTTTACGTTTATACTTGGTAGTAGTAAGACTGGTACCGGAATGTCCACTCTCTCTGGGGTACCTGTTGTTGGCCACTGTCGGAAGACAGGCTACTGGGCTAGATGGACCTTTGGTCTGACCCAATACAGCCATTCTTATGTTCTTATGTTCTAATACTCTGCCCAGTTCAAGAAAAGTGATAGAAATGTAGCCGTGTTAGTCTGGTGTTGCTGAAACAAAAAACAGGACTATGTAGCACTTTAACAAGATGGTTTATTAGGTGATGAGCTTTCGTGGACCACACCGTCTTCCTCAGATCAAATAGTGGAAGAAAATTGGCATGACCATATATATCAAAGGATACAATCAAAAAAACGAATACATATGAAAAGGACAAATCAAATTTCGGAACAGAACAGGGATGAGGGGGGTACTTTCAAAAAAGGCATTCTTCCTCATAAAATGAGGTTTACCGAGATCTAAAAAACTGCCACGTTCTTTCAATTTACTTTCAAAAGAATGCGGCTGCAGTCTAGACGCAGGTGAAGTTTTTTCGAAAAAAGGCTACTTTTTTCAAAAAAAAACTCGGTAGTCTAGACATATTCCAGGATTCCAATCTATTTTGCTTAATAAAGAGAAGGTTAAGTGTAGAAGTATCTACATAAGTAACAAACATTTGCTAATGTTCTCTTCAATCTGGAAAACAAAAGGATAACTCGATCCAATGGCTGGAAGGTGAAACTAGAGAAATTCAGACAGAAAATAAGGTCTACATTTAGAACAGTGAGCAAACAACTGAAACAGTTTACCAAAGATCCCAGTGGATACTCCTTTGCTGGCAATTTTAAAATCAAGATTGGATGTTATTCTGGAAAACCTACTTTAGGAATTATTTTAGGGAAGTCCTATGATATAATACAGAAGCTTAGACTAGATAATCACAGTCTTCTAGCCTGAGAATCCATGAATCATCTCCAAAATGCAGCTGAGTTCTTAAGCCACCCGATTTCATTTTATTTGACCATTAGAAAAAAAAGCATCCTCTTGAAAAAACCCATCCATGTTGAGGACACATTAAACTCTCTAAGGGTGTGTTTACACAGCAAAGTTATTTCAGAATAACAGATGTTATTCCGAAATAAGTATGTCAGCGTCTACACAGCAATTCCGTTTTTTTGAAATAATTTCAAAATAACAGACAGCTTATTCCAACTTCTGTAAACCTCATTCTATGAAGAAAAATGCCTATTTTGAAATAGATATTTCAAAATAAGGTGTGTGTAGATGCTCCACTTCTGCTATTTCAAAATAGCCTCTCGCCAGTGCCATTCTAAGTTATTCCTCCTGGGGCTCTAAATCGAGATAGCACATCTACATTAGGGAAGTCTGCCTAGGACTAATTTTGAGGCTTCCCTGCAGTACAGACATGCTATTTTGAAATGTGCTATTTCAGAATAACTATTCCGGAATAGCTTATTCCAAAATAACTGTGCAGTGTAGACCTAGCCTAAGAAATTGCTGATGTGAAAGATGATGGGGGGAGGAGGAGGCTGTATAAGAAAATTAGATATTTAAACAAGACTGATGTTTTCCATATCTTAAAAAAAAACAAACCCTGGACTTAACATAAAAGGTTAACATTACTGAAATCATTAGGTGCACTTATTAATTTACCACTTGGGGATTTTTTTTCTTTTATTGCCATGAAGATTCTTGATATTTATAGCTAACTAAAGATATGTTTCAAACAGTAAGGGCTCCATAGAGAAATGGCATGACTTTATCATAGGAGCATTAAATGAGAACACCACTGCCATAGCTTAATCATGAAACAAATTTAGAAATCAGCTTTCTAAAAAGAGCATAGGGTGTTGGCACAATGAAAAATACCAAAGACACTAATCCTCAAGGAATGTCTCAGTGAACTGGTAAAAATGTAGATCAAGAGGTTCAGTACTACTTTCATACTATAAAGATACATACCAAATTGAGCACGGAATTATAAAAATAGCACTCTGCATCAAAGGCTAGTTACTAGTGTCATGTAAGTGCACCATAAATCTGATTCCAAAAGATAATGAAAGGGCATGAGTGATATAGATCACAAAACTGCTTCAGTAATATGACGAGCATGAAAAAAATGACTGGAAGAAACGAAGGTTAGTTAATATATTCAACTGAACAATAACTAAAGTCACGGCGAGCTCTTTACAGTGGAGAAGTAGTGTTTTTCAGTAGAGAGGACACCTGGATTCTATTCCCAGCTCTTCCATTGACTATGGGCAAGTCACTATCTCTCCACTTTGGTTTCCCCTTCTGAAATATGGAGCTATTTGAAGAAACTTGCATGCAACCATAATTCATTGGAATGTGGTTCCATTGAAAATGAAATATTTCACCAAATTGGGTTGATATTGACATCATTTTATTCTGGAAAAAATATTCCCACAACTTTGAAATGTCCTGTTGCCATTTTTTGGAATGAAATACTTATTCATTTTGACTTCTGAACTATAAACATAAATGTTTTTACTTACCCCATTTTTTCAGAATTTTCCTCTGGATATTAAACATTTATGGTTTTCCTTCACAATTTCTAGTTCTCAAAATACAAATACAAATATTTTTGAGATAATAGTACTTCTATCCTCTGCACAACTCTATTAGCTTCTGTTGAAGAGCTGTAGCTGAAAGAGTACTGTATAAAAGCCTATGGACCTTTGTTACCAGACATTTATACTTTAATGTGAACTCACTCTTGATATTTTCATGACCACCACATTGCATTGAAAGGCTGCCAAACTTAGTGCCTATCATTTACTGGATACAAGATGAACAGCAATCTTGAAGTATTTATATATCTTGCTACCTTGACGTATTTATGTATCTTTTTTCAGCTTTTCCCTATGGGATCAAGGAGTCTGAATACTTTAGGTCTAATTCTTCATAATGCTGAGCACCATCAGCTTCTATTATGTTGCAGGAAACATTCAGCACCTTGCCAGATCAGACCCGTTGCTTGCATAGAACCATACCAGTAGTATTCCCTTACTGGAGAAATAAACATCACTTACCTGGGTGATATGGGATAGAAATGGAAAATACCACTTTTCTAGTTGTCCTATGAGGAGATCATATAATGATTTTATCAATATTTAAAATTTTGAATTTCAAAATTTAAGGGGGAAAAAAAAGAAAATTTGGGACAGATATTCACATTTTTTTCCCTTTTCAACCAGTTTTACAGGGAAATTCTGTTTGTAGTCCTAATTCCTATGGACTATGTTGTGCATTCAAACCTTACACTCACTGAAATCTTGTGCACTGGCTATATTCAAAGAATGTATTTTAGAATTAAGCCATTTCCCCTAATATTATTCTTTAAAAAACCCAAACAAATGGAAGAATGAATTTCAAGTGAAAATTCCATGGAAAACTGTCTTCTTTTGTTCTATCATCACACTTTGTTATCAATAGGTTTGAAGTCATAGGCTGCACCCAGCTGTTAATTTTTGACAAGGGCATCATCGCCTATTATTTTCAGTGGGACTGAGTCTACTTCTCTACCGCCTGACAAATGGTCCATCATCTTCCATGATTTCTCTCTCATTGCAAAGAATGGCTGGTGGCTGCTATTCCAAAAGAACAATTCTTGGCTTATTCTGACCATAAAGATTCTTTTCCCAATAATTTAGGGTTGCTACTTCATAACTTCAGATTATTAGTCATATCACATGGGAGCATTTTCTGTGGGATTCTTATTCAGGTATGATTTTTTTTTTAAACTAAAAACCCACTGAGGAATTTCCTAGACAAAAACTATACTGAAATAGAATGAGTAATGTAGGATGACTTCACTTTAGAGGGAAGTTATAATGACCTGAAAAGGAAATCCTTAGAAAGAAATATTTTCATGTATGGAAGGAAATGCAATTAGGACACCCAAACAGCCTTAACTCTGCCCTTCAGTGCAGCGTGAAAATCAGTTCAACTTAATCTGGGACCATAAACTCTAAAATGAACATCAACAAGTTGAATACTAAAATCACAGTGGTGTCGTTATTGTGTGGTGTCACTGCACATTGTGCCCAGAACCTCTGTGTGCTACTATAACACAAATAATAAATAATAATAACTGATGACAATTTACTCATATAAGAAGTCCCTGTGTTGAGTAAAGTTTGCAAAATAGATTCCATATACTTATTAATATGAAATTGTAAAATATCATTGTTTGACAGAGACATTAATGAAAATTTATTTTCAGGATTAGCAGTTGTGACATTGCACTATGATTTAAGGTAACAACTTTTCCGCACAGAAAATACATAACAGTGGAGCCTCTAATTAAAAATGGATTTATCAGTCACTGCTTCATTTCAACATGACAAATCATTAAAACAGATTAATTTAGGGGATATGTATTCAAAAAGTCTAGAAATTAGATGAGATTAGTAGACGTGCAACATGTTATAACAGATCTGCCTCTAAGGGAATAGGAAAGGTACAGAATAGAAAAATGTATTGAAATTCAACTGGCAGGTATGCTAGATTCCCAAAAAGCATATAGCACACAAAAGTTATGTAATGCTGGACTTATTTGCAAGTTCTAGGGCCTGCTTTAATTACATGCTAATGTTTGGGGGGTATTTCAAGTCAGAAATGCATAATGCTGAGAGCTGACTGGGGTGAATATTTGGCTTTCACGCAAAATTCTTTAGAAACACTTCATCCCTCATTTTCAGATTTTTTTATTGGCATTGGGAAGACTGCTAGTGTTACATTAATTGAATTACTATGCTTCCATGGGAAATAAAATTTAAAAAAGCTTTAAGGCCTAATCAAAGATAAGCTTTTTAAAATACTTTTGAACAGACTGTGATATCTTCTTTCCTTATGGCAGATTTACTCCCAGTGGTGTTAATGGGAGCTACACATGAGCATTAAGACGACAACGCAGCCTGCCGTTTCACCTAAAAGTCTGCAAATGTGTGTTAGAACTGGAACTGTTGGTGGTAGTCATTGAAATGTATTTAATATTGAACTAAGCTCTCTGCTTGTCAGTCCATTAATCGATGAAGAACTAACAAGAACATTGATATGTGAACACTTGAAGATAAATGGGGCAAAAGAAATGTCTAACAGGTTTGCTTTCATCTCGGCACACAGAGGAGTTCTGCCTAAATCTCTCAAAAGCCTAACTTTGAACTCTCACACGGCAAACTTGTCACATGCATCAATAGCGCAGTGCATTGTGCAAGCAGAAGAAATGTGACTGGAGAATAATGACCTTCTAAGATATCTAGTCTTTCCACTTATCATTTCAGCATTGCACCTTGCATGGCATGTGCTACAGACCTTTATGATCTCTTAAAAATACCCTGAATAATTTTTTTCAATCAGTTCTTTTTTCCAATCCAGCCATCAGAGTGAACGCCAAACAGAGACAATGAGGGTATGTCTACATTTCCAGCCTAATTCGAAATAGAGCTGCAAATGTAGGCATTCAAAATTGCAAATGAAGCCCGGGATTTAAATATCCCATTCTTGGTTTGCATCTTCCCGGCCTGGCGCCATTTTTTTTTTAAATTGACAAGCCCAGAATAACTGTCCGTGTCTACACACAGCAGTGAAATGGGCGTTCAAAATAAAGCCCTATTTTGAAATACCTGTTAAACCTCACTGCAGGAGCAATAACAGGTATTTTGAACTAGGGCTTTATTTCGAACGCCCATTTCACTGCCATGTGTAGACGCGGGCAGTTATTCCGGGCTTGTCAATTTCAAAAATGGTGCCCGCCTGGGAAGATGCAAATCAATTGCGGGATCTTTAAATCCCTGGCTTGATTTGCAATTTCGAATGCCTACATTTGCAGCCCTATTTTGAATTAGGCTGCAAGTGTAGACATACCATGAGAGTTTAAAAAGTGCCATGATCATGATAAAAATAGCTTAGTTTGACCTTCCAGTACATCTCCAATATCTTGCTGGTTTTGCTTTCTCCCCACATCTCCATGGCTTCAAACCTCATGATACAAACCCTATAAAAAAACACAAATTTGTTTTTTAAAGTCATCATTGTAATCTCATCACATGGTTTTGAAATCTTCATAAAAGCCTTGCTGGAATTCAACGTTATCCATCCATCCATCCATCCATCCATCCATCCATCCATCTGTAGCTTCCTCTGCACACTGCCCCTGCCCCAAGCACTAGCTCCACACTCCCATTGGCTGGGAACCTACTGGTGGTTGCATCGCCAACAAAATTCTGAGCAGATTTTTGTGTCTTTTGGTGGCATTAATAATATATTTATTTTGTATTCTGGAACTCTGGTCACATGTTCCCCATCACTGACAGAGAAAGATATAGAGTTGATATCCTCTTCATAATACATCGCCTGTGTGATTTACAGGAGTCACTCTTCTGCATTCAGCAGCTTTTCTTTTAAATGGGCATGTGCACAATTTCTTTGAAAAGTCTCTTAAGCTATGCTCTCATGCCTCATTGGGATTCAGAACCTCTTTAAAATATAAAGTGTGTTTTCTAGCAGTCTCACTCCAGAAATCCTTAAACCTGGCTACTGACCTATATAGCTTCGGACTGATTTATCGCAGACACAGTGGGTCTTTGCCCATGAAAGCTTATGCTCCAATAAACCTGTTAGTCTATAAGGTGCCACAGGACTTCTCATTGTTCTTGCAGATTTACAGTACATGCTTTAAACAAAAAACCTGATATATAAATATTCACTATTCTAGTTTCCAGACTTTGAAAACAATGGGCATAATCTTGTATAAATGTACAAGGACTGTAAACTATATTAGAGAGACTAAGCCAAGGCTCTGCCCTTTCACTACAGCCAATCCCTGCCCACTTGTTTACGTGGGGCGATGTAGTGGTACTAAGGATGCTACTAATTGGGGGTGTTGCCTTTGGCAAAGGTAATCAGTATTGGGTAGCAAGGGGACCCTCACCCACTCTTTCTTCTTTGTGTGGTTGGGATAGCACTATTTTGCCCCAAAATTCATTTGGAGTAAAATGGGAAGATTTGGCGCAATTAAATCCATTCTGCCATAAGTAATTAGACTAACTAATGTAGTCTACGACATTGAGTAGTTAGATCCACAGAAGCCCCTTCCTACACAGAGAGTTCTTTGGTCAGAGCTAATCAGGATTTTTTTTTCCATAAAGCCTTTTTTTTTTCATTTAAAAATACAAATTTGTCCCTCGGAACCAAACTTTTCCCATAAAAGAGTCACTTATGGCAAATTTCTCAACTTCAGAAAGAGTTGGAAAAAAAAGCTTCAGCGTTGTCCACACAAAACATTGACATTTTTAATGTTTTTGTTTAAATTTTAAAACTGGAGTGTAAAAAAAATGAAAAAAAATAGTTGAAATGGAAAGAAAATTTTTCAATTAACACAAACTGACATTTAGGATGGGAAAAAAATAAAAATAATTGCAGGATGAAATGAGTATTTCACATCCAGCTCTGTGATGTGTTTAATTCTGTCAAATAACCTAGTTTCCAAGTTTTGTTAGTGCCTTCTGAAAAGAATTCCTTTAATTGAGTATTTTTGGACAAGTAATATCATATTAAGCTGCTGCAAAGCTCTGGTGTTGCTCATTAAATAGGAAATGTGAAGATAAAGTAAATGCAGCTAATTAGTAATGAATACATTATTTATGGCTTCCTAACAAAACATTTGAGTGGTCCGTATGTTAAACAAAATCAGGGAATTCATTTTTAATTGGATATGAGCGTGTTGCTCTGCATTTCAAGTGAAAAGTTTGAGACAGACATTTCTCTGTTCAGAAACCCTAAAGTTCTTCTGTCCAAAAAGGTAACACTTAGCAAAGTAATGGCCTTGTTCTACAAGCTCTTGCAGCTGGGGGGAGTTTTTCCTGAACATAACCAGAAATCTTCAGGTAGATGACTTGCAAGAGTGAGTCCTAAGCCCCTATTCAGCAAATAACTTAAGCATATGCTCAACAGTAAATATGGGGCAGAATAAAAGAGATATTTTGTTTTCTATAGACAGGTTCATAAAACACTTAACTGAGCTAATTTTCAATCTTTAATTTACTATTAAAGCTATATTCTCAAAAGAAACTTGGGTGTGGAAACACCTAACTTTTAGGTAGTATAGAGGTAGATGCGCTTATTTCAAAATAACTTATTTCGGAATAATAATGCCCAAAATACCAATTTCAAAATAGTGTATCCACACTACAATTCTCCATTGAAATAACGCCGAGCTATATCGACTTAGCACATCCACACTGTTTGGAGGCTGAATCGCATTTAAAGCCCCCCGGAAGCACTCTGGGTAGAGCATCAGGACAGCAGTCACTGCCTGATGCCACAGCTACAGGCAATCTGAGGCTCGAGCTTAAAGGGACTCCCCTCTACAGTCGTATCTTGGGCTCTTCACCTCCTCGAGGGACAGCAAACTCATCTCGCTGCATGCGCTGGTTGTCCTTATGAACACCACAGCATGCCAGCCCTGGAGCTGGACCTGCTGCAAAGCACTCACCGGCTCTTAAACCTCATGCCGCACCTCCTGCTGCAGTCACTGCAGGCTGCCCACATAGCAATGCAGGATCAGGAACCACAGCTCACTGCTGGCACCTCCTCACCTTTCTCCATGTCCTGTTCATGCAGAATAGCCCCTCCCACCCTGCCTTGCACATCATGCAGCGCCGCTTCTGCATCTGGATACCAGTTCCAACGGGTGGGACTGGAGCATCATGGAGCAGTGGGACGACCAGCAGTGGCTTCAAACTTCCACATGCGGAAGGACACTTTCCTGGAGTTGGGTGTGTGGCTTGCCCCTGCCCTCAGATGATACCCACATAAGACCCACCATCCCCCTCCAGAAGCGGGTCGCCATCGCACTTTGGAAGCATGCCAAGGCAGACAGCTACTGCTCCATCAGGAAACATTTCAGTGTGGGGACATCAACTCTCAGGAGCATACTCATGCAGGTTTGACTTTCTTATTATTGTCCTAGAAGGGTGATGAAGCACTGCATTGGGGTTCCCTAGGAAAGGGTGGGAGGTGCATTCTTGCCTTCACAAAGCTCTCCTGGGGATGAAGTAAGTTGGGTTTGCTCCTGCTGTGAGAATGGGGTTGGGCTTGGGGCCTCCCGAGACCTCTGGCAACCCTATGATTCTCTGTTTGTCTCCTCCTACAGGTGGCGAGGACCATCAACACCATCCTTCTGCACAGAATCATCCTCCTGGGCGACGTGGACCCCATTGTAACTGGCTTTGCCACCATGGGCTTCCCCAACTGTGGGACTGGGGCACTAACAGCACCCACATCCCCATCCAGACCCCCGACCACCAGGCATCCGACTACATCAACTGGAAGGGGTACTTTTCTATGGTACTACAGGCTATTGTGGACCATCAAGGCCAGTTCAATGACATCAACGCCGGGTGATCGGGGAAGGCACATAACGCCCTCATCTTTAGGAACTCCAGCCTGTTCCAGAAGATGCATGCCGGCACTTTTTCCCCCAACTCTACCGTCAGGGTTGGGGACATAGACACACTGCATTGTAGACGTGCCCTTATAGAATCACTGATATTCACAACGTTGTTTCACTGTGCATGAACAAGTTAAAAAAGTCACTTGTGTAGAGGTAGCGAGTCCTGTCACTCCCATATCCTAGATGAATGCTTTAACCACCATTATTCATTCTCTTTCTTTCTCTCCCTCTCTTTCTTATTTTTAGCTACAAGAGAGAGGAAAGGCTAGGGCATGCACCTCAGAGACAGCACATCCCTGTTCAAACCTGTCCTTCTCATAAGGGGACTTGAATTGGATGTCTCCCATATCCCAACTGAGAGTTTTAACTATTGGGCTAAAAATTATGAGGGTGCACCTTTTCCCACAGTCTTTTTACATAACCCAATCCAGTAGATGAGCTCTGAGGCCCATAGATGAGTTCGGCAGAAGATCACCAACCGTTCCCAGTTCATATATCTCTCACAGGCTTGACCTCTAGAATGCTGGTTTGGCCCTGTAGATGCACATGTTCAGAGACAGGTAAATAGATGTCCAGGGAACTTTAACAGCAAAAATTAAACCGCTGGGTGAGTTTAGGCACCTTTGAGCTTCAGGGCAGCTGAGTCAGAACTCTGTGAATCTCACCAGGGCCTGATGCTCGGAAGTATGTGCCTAAAGTGTTTAAGTGTTTTAGTCCTTTTATGAATCTCGCCATAGGTCACTGCTTTTCTTACCATGCTCAGATGCGTGTACATTTATAGCCATCTGATTGATATATCTAATCTATATCTATATCTAATCTATTTATATAGAGAGAGGGATATCTATATATCTATCTATCTAATCTATCTATCTAAACTTTAGACAAACTCTGAATCTAGACTGAAGACAGAAACTGAACTTCACTTAATCTGCCATATGACATGAGCTGAGTGTGTACTCCTGAAAGAGATATTAGGGTGCATTAGAAGGAGCATTGCCAGCAGATCTAGAGAAGTGATTATTCCCCTTTATTCAGCACTAGTGAGGCCACATTTGGAGTATTGCATCCAATTCTGGGCCTCCCATTCTGGAAAGGATATGGACACACTGGAGAGAGTCCAGCAGAGGGCACCAAAAATGATTAGGGGGCTAGAGCACACGAGGTGTTTCACGAGGTGTACCGGTAGTTCGGAATAGGAACCTAGTCTGAACTACCTAGTTCGAGCCCCGTGTAGCCGCACTACACGGGGTTCGAACCAGCGGGGATTTAAAAATGGCGGCTCCCTGCTTATGCAAATAAAGCCCGGGAAATTCAAATCCCGGGCTTCATTTGCACGTTCGGTATGCCTACATTACCCCGCTAGTTCGAACTAGCGGGGTAGTGTAGACATACCCAGAGTGACAGAAAATCCAACATATAACAGTTTCAACAACTTTACACAAAAGGTCTTTGGCTCCAATTCTTGGCTGCTTGGTTCTCATACTCTTCTCTATAGGCCCTTGTTCATTCTAAATCCTCCTCTCCTCCCAATTTTTCATACCATGTTCCCTAGTGGGTGGTAGTGAGTTTCAGTCCAGGAAACCTAGGACAGGTAGTCATGGTTCGCTCCACAAGATTCCTTGCTACCATCTCCTTGGACTTCTTCCTACCAAGCCTGTCAGCAAACCCCTCCCACTCTAAATTCCTTCTTCTTTCAGGGCCAGAACTCACAATGCCGTAAATAAGACCCAGGCCAAAATTATAACTTATATACTCACCTCTTCAAGCTTCACCTTTCCCTTACAAGCTCTCCAACCACTCCCTCCCTGAAAGTCCAAATCCTCCCTTTGATCAGGGCTGATCATCAGAGCTTGCTCCACCCCAAGGGTTGTTCTCTCTGTCACCTGTTCTCCTGCCAGATGTCTCTGTTTAGAAGAGTTGGTCCCCAAAACCAACATTTCCAGGTAGACTTCTTTCTTGGCCCTCTCAGTATCTGCAGTTCCACTCTTCAGCCACCTTCTTGCTTGCCAGACCCACTGACGGGGGAGGGAAGGAAACTACAGTGGCAGTAGCTGGAGCCCAGTCCCGATACATCACTGCCAGAGCCCCATGTGGACCTCTCTGGGTGGCTCTGATGGATAGTGGGAAGAGAGGTGCCATGCTCCTTGCTGCTCTGAGGGCTGGCTGGAGTGGTGCATTGGCATGGCTGGCTACTCTTGCCCTGCTCCTTTCACCCAAGGCTCCACCCCTTCTGGGAACGTGGAGCCAGCCCCCCACCTTGCCCGGAATGCAGACAATTCTGTCAGACCCCCTGTTGCTTGCTTGATTTTTCTGTTTTATGGTGCAGCAGCCTCAGCCTGTAAGAGTATAGCCACCACCTACTGCAGTTTTTTCTACCTCATTTGCTTTGTATAAATTCATAAATATCAATCATCATATTTGACAGTCCTGCTCTTCCCCTAGTTTTGGTGTATAATTCCAAATCCACAACTGGAGAGCTATGATTTGATTTCCCATGGATACAGATTGTAATTTCTTCCCGTCCCTCCTTTTCACTCAAGTTTTTTACCTATCTTTTGACCCCATTAGTTACACCTTGTCTATTTCATTCCCATCTGTCCCCATGTATTCTTTTAGCACACTTATCTTCTCAGCTTCCATTAACTTTAGCCCAAAAGGTTAAATTTAACAATTTAATTCTTAAATGTATAGGCATTTCTTCAATTGCTCTATGCAGCATCTACGACGACATCAGAATACTCATACCACAAGCAATGCGCAGAGCTTAGGCCTGGATCGACACTCATTTTTAAATGTTGATTGAGAAGCTGACCAAAAAGCTTGGCATTCATAATCTAGAACGCATCCTATTCGTGTTCTATACCCCTCTGCAATGCTGTCTCCTTCCTTTCGTTCTTTTCCTTGAAGCAGACTTGGCTGAACAGTCTTTAGCTGCCACTAACTTTAATCCCTCAGTACTTTAGTATTTTATATCTTCTTGCCTTGCTTTTCAGGTAACAGCACTCTTTTAATATTCCATTTCCCTGATCCTTTTCCTATATAACATGAGCTTTTCCCTTTCCTTATCGATGCCCTGGTAGCACAGGCGGTAGGTATACTAGGTGGGAGAAGGCATTGCCTTTCCAAATCGCCAGCTTGGCCCCACCTATACTCTGCCCCCAAAATGCCTACTGTAGGCGTACTGTGGGTGGACTGTTGCTGCCCCAGAGCACCAGCTCTCTCTGGTGCTCCAGAGCCAAGGAGGGTGAGACTGCCCCATCTACCCGTGATGCTGGAAGTGGGGGCAGCTTGGCTCCCATGGGGGGCAGGGTCCTGAGTAGAAGGGGTGAATCTGAAGGTGGAGTTGGGGGCTTGCCTCCCGCAGCCCTACCTTCACCCACACCCCATGCGTCATAGGAGAAAGAAAGCCTGAAGCATGGGCCTGGGGTAAGGCTTGAACCAAAGTCAGCCAGATTTATACTCTGAACAACAGGCAGGCCCCATCCAAAGCAGATGTTGCCTGCAAATCAGTGTCCAGGACATGAACTCAGCACTAGTACTGCTATCACTTCTAAAACATTCCATCAGGACCGTACAAGGACACCCCAACCAAGCATACAATAAAATAGTTTGACAAAAGCGATGAATAGTAATGAATATTTTGTCTGAAACATCCACAATGAAAGCACAATAAAAAGTGGTAAATAAGAATGTTTCCTCTGAAATGACAGGAGGGAAGTACAATGGGAGGTAACAGACATGTTATTAACACATAAGATGGTACATAATGGCTGTCTCTAGACTGGCCAGTTTTTCTGGAAAATCAGCCGCTTTTCCGGAAAAACTTGCCAACTGTCTACACTGTCCGCTTGAATTTCCACAAAAGCACTGACTTCCTACTGTAAGAAATCAGTGCTTTTTGCGGAAATACTATGCTGCTCCCATTTGGGCAAAAGGGCCAGTGTAGACAGCTGAGATCTGTTTTCTGCAAAAAAGTCCCGATCGTGAAAATGGCGATTGAGGCTTTTTTGCTCAAAAGCGCATCTAGATTGGCCACAGACGCTTTTCTGCAAAAAGTGCTTTTGCGGAAAATCGTCTGTGCCGATCTAGACACTCTTTTCCGAAAATGCTTTTAACGGAAAACTTTTCCATTAAAGCATTTCCGGAAAATCATGCCAGTTCTAGACGTAGCCAATGTGTATATCTTAGATTACTTGTATCTCTCTGTAAATGTGGGGGTACCTCAACTTATCTCTTTGTCTGGCCTAAAGGGCAGTGGTAAATTCCATGAATGAGCCAAGTCCATTATGACAAGCACACATTCTTAGCCTACCTGTAGACATCTGATCTGGGGAAATTATTACAGTGTTTCGTTTACAATAAACCTGACTCGGGTAACTCATCTGATTCGGTGGTCCTTAGGAGCTCTCTCAAGGTGCCTCTACACAGCACCCTAACGTTTAAATAAGATACGCAATTCGCACTATAGAAATTGCATATCTTATTTCAACCCTATTTCAAAATAGCTTATTTTGAAATTTGATGCGTCTACACAGTGCCATATTTTTAAATAACGCACTATTTCGAGCCATTCTTTATACCTCGTGCAATGAGGTTTACCAGGATGGCAAAATAGTGCACTGGTTATTTTGAAAAAATATTTTGAAATAATGGGAGGCTTGTGAAGATGCGGGGTAACTATTTCAGGATACTTCCATCATGCCAAAATAGCCGTGCAGTATAGATGTACCCTCAGAGTCTATTGTGTTGTCTACTTGTGCAAAGTAAGGACAACATATCAAGAGGGTAAGCAAACACGCACAGAGCTGAACAGTTATCATCATTGACAAAGTAAGAGACCTGTCAGGACACCACACTGGTACCTTCTGACTACTACAATCCTAACATATCCATAAAATATTATTAGTATTTTCTTCCATCTTACAGAATACACATAGTCCATCTTTTTTTTATATTTACTCAGAAAAGAAAAGATTGTTGTTCAAGCCACAATGCCTTGTTCATAATTAAAGAAAAGCACTCCATTATCCTATCCAGGCTCTGAAGTAGGTTGTCATCCTGAATTCTAGGGCACAATTCAAAAATTCTTCTTCCTCTTATTTGATATACCCATTTTTTTGCCATTCCTCTTTTAATTTTTTTTCTCTACTAGGCTTTTAAATTCCTGTTTTCTGGGGAATCTCTGTGTCTATGATTCCATTTCTTAAGCATATTTAGCTGTTTTTTCTGCCATTTCCAAAAGGGCCCACAGCCACTATGGGCCTTAGGGAAAGTTGTGTGTGCGGGGGTGGAGGAGCACCTCAAGCAGAAGGGGCAGGGTTGGGGCAGCGAGCCCTCAGTGCCACCCAAACCACTGGCCATCTCCCCTTCCCCCCTCAGCCTTCACAGTTGTGCTCCTGCAGCAGTTCAAAAGGGACCTAGATCCCCTATCTCTAACACTGCACTGGGCCTTAGGGCAACTATCCCTATTTGCCACTATCAGCAGGCCTCACCATTTCTTTCTGTTATCTCAGGATGCCTAGGAATCCAAGCTAATCCTAAATGTATCCTCATCTATACTAACTCTATTACTAAAAATATAAATTCATTGATTAAATCACTTCTATATATTGCGACACACTTTTATATTGCCATAAAAAGTGAGATTATCCCCAGTTTATTCCCATCTACACTTGATATTTAATTGGGTCTATCGCATTTTCCAGGTGTAACCAGGTAACATAATTAGCTTCTCTAGCCCCAGTTAAGCCTTTCAGAGCCAATGTATCATATAGACCCCATTACACCAGCAGATCTTGAATGACTCCCAAATATTAGGAGAATGGTTGGACTAAAATAGACTCAAACATACTTCATCTGCCTCACGTCCCAAGGTTTGTAATCCTATTGACGAGACTTTTAAAAGTGTGTGTAGCAGTGCTATATGTGAAAAGGAATGCAAGATCAGCACAAGTTCTCAATAATTCAAATCAATTTAGTATCCATGAAAAAAATATGTGGATGGCAAGCATGAAAGATGTTGCAAACCCATGGCATGTCTTTTGGGACCATATTATGTTAAGGTTATGAGTGGCTTATGTCCTACTTTCTGGGGGATGATTACTAAAGCTCCTACAGTAAAAGAGAGAGAGAAAGAATAATTATGGTGAGTCACTGAGACTGAAGAACTCGAGAGAAGTTCCACCCTTTGGGATAGTTTGCATGTATTCTTTCAGCCTGAGATTTCCAGAAGTTTACAAACAAAGAAAGGATTTGTGGCACAAATGGGTGATTTAAATGAACTTGAAAAATGAAATGGAAAAATTCTTCCATATAAGGGATGGGAAAAAAGGTTAGAAAAAATTCAGCTTATTAGGGCCCCAAAAGACTGATAGGAGACTCCTGGTTCATTCAGCATGCATTTAGAGCTGGTTACTGTTTCTCGTATGTTTTCTCTGTAACATTCTTAGGCTACGTCTACACTATGCTATTTTTGCGGAAGAGGAAATGCAAATGAAGCACTCATTAGCATTTCTCACACTCTCATTTGCATAGTCTCTTCCAATCCTTTTTGCAGAAGAGGTTTTTGTGCAAAAAACCACAGTGTAGACGAGGCCATTTTGCACACAGAGAAAAAACTCTTTTGCGCAAGAATTCTGTAAACCTCCTTTTTTGAGGGATAAGGGATCTTGCACAAAAGGGTTTTTTAGTGCAAAATAGCCCCCTCTACACTGCATTTTTTTGCGCAAAAACCTCTTTCACAAAAAGGATCAGAAGAGACTATGCAAATGCGACTGCAATAAATGCTTTATTTGCATTTCCTCTTCTGCAAAAATTGTACAGTGTAGATATAAGAAAGAATGTGGTTGCTCAGAAATCACTGTGGGGTGAACTGTAACTTCTGGCAGAGCACTGTTCATAGCCTTTGGAGATAAAGCAATGTGCAGAGGCAGCTGATAGGCAGTCTGACTTACTGGAGAAATCACATAGTGTGGTAGGGATCTGTGAAGCCTTAAAATCCTTGATCAGTAGGGAATAGGAGAAGGGCCCCTACCCAAAAATAGATGATGGCTGGAGACCTGCAACCTGAGTGGGCACTCCTGGTATGGACCATGGAGATTAAGGACCAGGGAAGCTGAAACAATGTGTATAGATGGGGTGTTGAGTCTCATTGAAAAACTCCTATAATTCCCATGTATGATGGCCACCCACTTCAAGCCTGGGGATGCTGCATCCCTAGTTCTAGCATCTATGGTGAAGACTACAGATATAGTTGCCTTGGAACTCTGACAGCAAGTATAGAATAAATATATTTCTGAATTATTTTAATTCACTTACTCCTCCCATCAATATTTAGTCACATCATGAATATTTTACAATTCATGATTTTTTTTAGCATGTAGAGACTAGAATGAGAGTGATGCATAATTTAAGGAAAGGCAAACTCTGCATATACAGTTGTTTATTAAAATCATAGTTTCAGCTGAGGAAACTCTTTGTGTATATTTTCTACAACACTCTTTTTAGAATAAATGTACATTTCCTGTGCTCCTTTACATGAGTGCATCAAATAATTTAAAATTGTGAAAATATGACCTTGTTTTACAATATTTATTGGAGGGACGAGAAAAGAAAAGGCAAATAAGGGAAACTGATAAATAAAATCACATTAGGGGAATTAATGCTTTAGGGGATTAAGCTCGAACAAGGAATCTTTCTTCTCTAGCTAACTATTCTTATTGTAACCTATCATGACAATGGAATTGGGTTAAAAATTTCCTGATAGACTATAGTTAATAATAGAGCCTGCTTTCAGGATCAAGACAGCAATGAGATAAGGCCTATCGACTAAGGGCCATTCCTGTGAAATGTTGTGAAGGGTTATTTCTTTGATGAGAATCATGCTGAGAGAACTGGTATTTTCTGAGGCCTCACTTGGACTTGTTTGGAGAACTATAACTTCTGTTGATAGGTGTCCATGCTGTTTAGGTGTACCTGGACTATTTAAAACGTAAACATTTTCCAGACAAGTCAAGACCCTCATGTTTTGGATGAAGGACTCTTGGAATTCTTAATGGTTACCATGTTGCCTGTTTCATTAATAAAATGTGATTCGTGTAGGAATCAGTGTTATAAGATGGGATTCCTGTGTTTGTCTGCTAGCAACCTGAACCAGTTTGCATACCTGTGTTCCTGGGCTACATCTAGACTAGCACTTTTTGCGGAAAAGCGTCCGTGCCAATCTAGACGCGATTTTGCGCAAGAAAGCCCCGATCGCCATTTTTGCAATCGGGGCTTTTTTGCGCAAAACAATACTGCGTTGTCTACACTGGCCCTCTTGCGCAAAGCATTTGCTTTTGCGGAAAAACTTGCCAGTCTAGACACAGCCCTGGTGTCTCACTAAGTAAAGTCCTTCCCAAAACCTGATCCTCTTCTACCGTTCCACACATTCTCCTACACTAGCCAGTGGTAGAGATATGTGTGGAGGAAAGATCTAAAAATCAAAGCACTGCAGATGGGGCTGGTAATTGTCAACTTGTCCATTGTTGTCTCTCTTTCCTTTGGTCTTCTCATCTCCTGCTCTATGTTCTGGGTCTCGCAGGTATCAAGGCATGATGTATTTAGGTTTAGACAACATATGTGGTCCCTGCTGGCTTGGCTGATTGTGCTGCTAGGAGAAAAGAGAAAATTCACCTGTCAAAATGACTGCCTCCAGTTCCCTAACCTTCAATCTGTCCTAAACATCCAGGGAAAAAGTGTTCCTACTTTTCAGAAAGGATACTAGCATCAGCCAGACCTAATCACATTACAACCACCCACACACATGTTATTGCACCTTTCAACCTTTTCCCCTCATTTTCTTTGCCTGTTTTTGTTTGTCTGACAGCATTCGTTTGGGGGAAATTGATTTAACGAAATCACAGCTTTGTGAGAGAACTGAAAACTCTTTGATTGCTATGTACGGTATTTAGATTTCCCATTGTGACCATATTGATATTGCCATTAGAACCTATCAATATCACCACTGTGACATAAAAAGAGTCTAATACACAAAGCTGATTTTGTAAGTTAAAAATTTCCTGGTGGCCTATAGTTAATAAACTGGAACATGTACATCTTATGTGATTGAGCAAACAAAGCCAAAGAACACCGAGCCAGAGGAACTTAAATTGTACTGTAGAATGCAAACAATGTCCAAATAAACATTCTAAACAAGACTGACCCGGGTTCAGGATGACCTGGTTTGGTAGTGACCAAAGATGATTACCCCTACTAGTTGGACTGTGTTCCCAGTTCAAGCTCTAGAGTAAACTGTGCAAAGACCTCCATTGACAATACAGCAACTACTCTTTTTGCTCGTTGTATTGATAATGACAGGAGGTTAGTGTATATGCTTGATAAACATTGACAGACTTAGCCTTAGAACACTCCCAGGAGGGAAGGAAATATTATCAGCCCCATTTTACTGTGGCATGGAAAGACTAAATGACTTGTTCTAGATCGATGTCGGGAATAAAGTCATTTGGTTTAATTAAGTCTGGCAGCAGCAAATTGCCAGCTGCTCAAAGCATTTCCCCATGGTTGTGATAACTCCTACTTTCTCCCAGTTTTCTTCCAGCCCTAGTTTGATCCAGGCAATCTGATTCTCACTCTTAGTTCTGAGTCTTGACTATGGCTCTGATCCTTGATCCTGACCTCGAACTCTGGTTCTGGCTTTGGCATCTGATGTCCTGACTCTCGCTCTTGGTTCTGGCATCTCCACTCCAACTCCTAGTTTGAGATACCTGCTCTGACCTTGTCTCTGATTACTGGGTCACTGACTCTGGCTCTGGCCATTGGGCATGACTGTCCACATCCTGGTTCCTTAGGCCTGGTCTACACTACATGGGATGCATATATACATTTTTGCTTTTGGAGGAGTGAAACTGAAACTATAGGAAGGTGATCAACTTATATAGTCAACTTACAAACAAGACAAGCATGATGGCCCAGATAGCATTTTCTTGCCCATACTATTCTCACTAGAGCTGATCAGAAATTTTTACACTAAATGATCTTTTTCAATGAAAAACAAAACAAAACAGTTTAAACCATTTTGAAATTACCTATGGGAAAATTCTGGTATTTCGGTGTGTTGAATTCTCCTGAAACTTTTATATCCAGTCAATTCAATCTTGGACTTTTCCCCTGTGATGCCACACTGGAGCTCTTATTCAGGGATCTCACGGTCCCTAGTAAATTAGTGCTGCAGAATGAATGCCAGCATTTGCATCAAGACAAAAAGTTTTGAGTGTATTATTATATAGTTAAGAAGTCAGTGTTATCCTGTCACTTTTAAATTCCCATAATTTTTAGAACATCTGCCCTTAGATCTAATTCAGCTAGCACCCCAGATGTTGCACAGTTGATATTTACAGGGTTTCTTACACTCTGTCAGTTCTCCTTTGCACCTTTCCTATCCTCCCACTCACCAGTCATCATCCTGCTGGAAATAACTGAGTACATCATTTCCCGACTGTTGCATTTTTCCTCCTTTTCTCATCTGAATTAATCAGTTCTGATCCTTTAAAAATAATTGAGAGGTTCACAGTCTTTAACATGTTGGGCTTAATTTTTCATAATACATTGTGCTCTCATTTATTTCACTGCAGGATGATTTTGAAATGTTGCCACATCAGTATGGCCATGTTTTACACCTAATTTTCATTGTAGTAAATGGCTAACAAGTAGGAGTGTAATGAAGAAACAAGCTCATTCTTTTCCCCTAACAAGTTTTGTTTTAATTTTTGTATTATCTACTAGAATTGGGTCCTTTTATTTGGGTGTGTTGTAGTTAGACCTAATAATGAAGGAGATAACAGCTTGCCCTGTGTCTGTATTTCTATCTGATGTGGTTCTTTTATGGTTCTGGCAACAAACAGAAACAAACTGAGGCTCTCCACAGGGAGAGTGCAGAGCACTCAAAAGCTTAAGGGACAGATCAACACATTCCTCCACCCAATTTTTACATTACTTTCCTAATATAGATATTCATCATTATTTAAATGGTTACCAAAAAAATGGTGTATACCAGAACTAAAATGTGTGGGTGGAATATTGCAGACTCACAAGTTGCAAAAAATTATTCCACCCCAGAATAGCAACTTGCTAGCTAAACCATTTATAAAAGTATAAAATTCATGTGCACCAGTGGTTCTCTCACTTTCTAGGGACAATGTGGTGATGGTAGTATGACACTGTCCTTTACAACAGAAATAGTGTGTGGTTCAGAATCAACTGGATCTGCTACGAAAATGTCTTCAAGGAGGACCATGTCTACACTAAAGCTGAAGCTTGGTTAAAGTATGCAATTCCAGTTGCATAAAGAAAATGTGGCTGGAGTTGATGTATCTTAAGCTGAACTTCAGCGCCATCCTCACAGCAGGAGGTCAATGGGAGAAACACTTCCATTGACTTCCCTCACTCCTCACAAGGAGTAAGAGTTTTGGCATTAATAGGGGTGCCCACAGTGTTTGATTTAATGGGCCTTTACTAGACCCACTAAGTCGCATGCCAGAAGATCAACCTCTGCAGTGTCGATCTTCTCCATAGGTTAGACATGACCTAAGTCAACAAAAGTAATCGTAACAGAAGGATCAGAAGAGCAGAAAATCCTGATGGAACAGCCTTGGACTCTGGTATTTGTCCAGACTGAAATGATCCAATGGTTTCCATGTCTTTAACAAGTTTTCCAGGTACCTATTTCACTCCACAACTGTAGTTGCAGTTTCATGCTAAGGCTGACACTTGGAAAGAAAGAAAGAAAGATGACAAGTCTCACATAGATGTTCAGTTTTCACAATGAAAAAAATCAGGATATAACAAGACTAAACAGGTAAGCAAAGATTGCTTCAAAAAGAATTCCAGGGGGTCCTGAATAGCAACACATTGTATGTTCCTGTAGACAAGCAAGAAATTGTCCAATTTCTGATGATGACTCAAAATAGCTTTGTTATCGCTTAAGCCTGGTACTTAGGTGTTTGCACAATGTGTTCCACTAACTCATTTGTAGCAGGATGAAACAGAATGAATATACTGAATTCCATCTGTCCCAATTCTCTTCTGAAAACTTTAAAGCATCTGTCAAGTATTTTCTTGAACGTTTCAAGATGCATTCATGACCACCTCTGCAAGCCAACTTTTGCTGTATACATGTGGATAATTTCCTCTAATCAAGAACGTGGATAACATGAGTGATTGTCCTTCTAGTTGAATGATCACCTAGAGATACAGACTAACATGCTTACCTCTCTGAGGCTATGTCTACACTGCAGGGTTTTTGCGCAAAAAGTGGCCATTTTTGCACAAAAACCCACAGAGCGTCCACACCTCAAGCAGGTTTTTGTGCAAGTAAATTTACAGTAAATCAAAAGAATGGGGGGAGGTGGGGAGAGGGTTGTGGTGTAGGTATTCCTCTTTCTACGAGGAATAACTCTTTTTGCAAAAGAGTACTTGTGCAAAAAGGTGTGTGGGGACGGGAAACAGGGGAGTTTTGCTCAAAAAGTGCCATTCGAAAAAAGCACAGGTGGTCTGGTGACTATTCTGTGAATAGCAATCAGAGCTCTCTTTTGAGAGAGCATCCATGCAGTCTGGACACTCTCTTGCACAAAAGCGCATCGCTTCCACTAAAAGCTTCTTGCACAAGAAACCTGCAGTGTAGACATAGCCTGAGACTTTTCCCTAATAAGGATAAGGCATTTGCACCACAACAACAGGGCTTAAACTATACCTTAAAGTAAAAAAACCACTGGAGATCACAAATGAGCAGGAGGCAAGTGATTTATTGTGCAAAGGTAAAGGATATATCAGAGCTCCTCTATCTGTCTAAATGTACCTGTACCTAAACTTAACTGCTTACCTACTGTTTCTTAGAGGAAGCATCTAGGTTGCAGCCCCTAGGTTTGAGGAGAGTCAGTCTGCCTCTCAATCCATTTGAACTTTGCCAGTTTCTAATATATGGAATAAATTAATGGAGGAGTAGCACTGTCTAAATGACTGTGACAGACGGCATGGATTATATTTCATCCTGTTGTTGCCTGCTCTGCATTTAAGCCATGGCATCTCTCGAGTGTATCTGTTCTCAAGTCTACACATTCTGTGCCTGTTCTCAAACATTCCAGCAGCCCAAGACTGACCCAGAATGATGTGAGGCTGTTTGCAGATGTAGAATTAATTCCATTGACCTTGGTGCGCTTCTCCTAATGAGCAGCTGGGGGAAATGACAGTGCCGTGGCTGGTGGCAGTGGGTTGCTTGAAGCAAGAGGAATGCTCTGGTAGCACATTCAAGCCCTGGAGGTTTAGCTATGAGCTTGGCTACGGGTTGTGGGTAGCATTCAGAAGAGCAGAAAGAGAAGATTCAGCTGTCCCTGCATTCGTTGAAACTGCTGTCCTGGGGCCTTGCCTCTGTTGCACCAACCAGGGATGCCTTTGCCTCCTAAAAATGTAATGGGATGGAAATGTTTCCGAGGACTAATTGCTGGGAGAGTAAGGTTCAGTTCTTATCCTCTGATTTAGTTCTCTGCCCTAGTTTTCCCCTCTGGTCCTAGTTGTCCTTATACTGACCTTCATGATGCCTTAGTCCAAACCCTTCCACTTCAATTTTGTTTCCCTGTTCACTGATATAGACAAAACAATGATTCAGCAAGACAGCCATAAATGCAGATTCATTGCTTATACCCTTCTAGCATCTACTATTTCTCCCCGTGTGCTTGATCCTTCATGTGAGCTGCCTTTGCTAGGAATGCTGAGAAAAGTGTGTGTGTACTAGGTAGGATTTAGAGATGAGTGAATCAGTGCAGATATGAAGAGCTATCTGCATGTCTGAACCATACTCTCTCTTTCTCTCTCTCTGTCTTAAAAAAAAAAGTGTTCTTAATAATTTGGTTACATTTTTCACAGTCCATTGTTGCATTTAGCCCTGCTCATCTGGGCCAGAAGTAAAGAACGGGACTGTACCCATAAGTACCTTAATCATGCCAACTTGAATGAGTAAGATGATCAAGACTTGATCCATCTAGTGAGAATGGCCCAGTCCTTTATTTTTTGCCTGAAAATTACTGGGAATCTTGAAAGCCACTGCTTAAAACCATATAACTTACTTACCAACCTTCCAGTGCTGATCTGCAGATGACACTGTAACTGCAGTGTCTAGTTTTATTATTTTACCTTGACTAGAATTTGCTCAAAGCTCCTTTGGAATGGAACTGTACCTTCCTATTAATATGCCATTACATACTAGAATAGAGCTGCTGAAAACTTAGTGGTTCGAATGTATTTGATTTTTGGCATCTTTTTGAAAACGGACACTTATGTTTTGATCTCTCTCTTTTTCTAGTAAAAAGTCACCTCCAATAGCAAAGCAGTTTCTTGGCTGTACTTGTTTTATGCTTATAGTGAAACTGAACAAAATTGCACACATTGAAACAATCTATTCTGTCCTGTACTAAATTCACTGGAGACAGGCATGCCAAATTCAAACTGAAATTAGGCACAAATTATGAATTATAATTAAAGTAAATGTTTATTAACCACTGCACCTGCAAAGGGAAATTGTGGGTTCTCCATTCATTGAAGTCTTCACATTAAGAAGTTATGGCTTATACAATACAAGCTGCAAAGAACTCAGAGTCAAATTCTGTGGCCTGAATATATGTAGAAGGTCAGACTAGAATGATCTAATGATCTCTTCTTGTCTTTAAATCTATCTAAAATATGTAGTGCCTACATACCAAGGATATTGCAAGTACCTCATTACTCAACAGAGTGAATCCTTCAAAAGGAAGCAATTTCTCTTCAACTTCTTAAAACGAACAGGTGAAAAATCTCAGTTTCACATGACTTGCATCTCTATTAACAGAAACTCGTATTCCACTGTAACACGGTGTTGGGTACCTGCTATTTTAAACTTGATTATAATTACCTTCCTTTTAACAACACCTTTGTATCACTGCCTTTTCTTGTCTTAATGAGTATAGTAGAAAATGCAGTGGTACTTAGAGAAGTAAAAATAAAATGACTCTAATGTTTTTAATCATGGTAACTTGTTCCTTTTTATGATCTGAATAAAATAGCTTGTATAAGATAATATATTTGATTTACTTTGTCCTAGGCCTGGTTTATTATGCAGGCTATAAAAGTATCAGATACTTACAACAAACAATTTTTATGGAACTTATGACCACAAATAATGTCTAAACTGTTAGTTTAGGCAATTAAAAATGTTTTTAAAAAATTGCACGTGTGTCAGAGCAAAGTCTCTGTCCCAGAGAAACATGGGAATTAATGTTCTCTATATGCCTGTATCTAGCAAAATCGTGCAGCTATTCTGAGACACTAGTTCCAGCAGCAAACTCTGCAGATTTAGTGATATGATGTTGACATGTCCCCACCAGCTTACCAACTATATGGATTAATTACCTAAAGTCAGGAGGGTCTATTAGAATCATCTGGTCCAACCTTCTGAACAAGAGAGGCAATAGAATCGTGACCATTAATCCATGCTGTGGAATAATCTTCCTTAACTCCATAAATCACAGAAATATCAGAGCACTTGGGTTGACAAAAGGATTTGGATTTTGTGACTTGGAAGGAATATTTACATTAGAAAAGCTACAGCTGCAAAAGTGCCACTGTAGTGTAGACATTTACTACAGCACCAGGAAGGGTTCTTCTCTCTATAGTACATTTACTTCTTAGGGTACGTCTATACAGCACCGCATAGCTCAAAATAAGGGTACGTCTAGACTACCGCGTTTTGTCGACGGAAGTTTTGTCGACAGATACTGTCGACAAAACTTCCGTCTGTCGACAAAACTTCCGTCGACAATTTGCGTCCAGACACATTGAGTTCTGTCGACAAAGCAAGCCGCTTTGTCGACAGAACTCCGTAGTCTGGACGCAGTGTTACAGGCAATAACACCTTCTGTCGACAGAGTTCTGTCGACAGAAAGTGTTATGCCTCGTAAAATGAGGTATACCAGCGTCGACAAAACCGCGGAGTTCTGTCGACGTTATGTCGACAGAACTCCGTGGTAGTGTGGACGCTGGTATTGTTTTGTCGACAAAAGTCCACTTTTGTCGACAAAACTAGGTAGTCTAGACACACCCTAAGCTACGCAATTTGAGATAGTCTATTTTGAAATTTGGCACTGTCGACACAGACCCTTTATCCTCATGGAACAAGGTTTACCTGGATGTTAGAATAGCCAGCCCGTTATTTTGAATATATTTTGAAATAACGGGCTTGTTGCTAAGACATGGAAAACACTATTTCAGGAAACTGGATGTATCCCGAAATAGCGCTGCTGTCTAGACGTACCCTGAGTGGTAGTAGTGAGGTTGACAGAAGAATTCTTTCACTAGCCTACTAGGTGTGCACCCTGGGACTTATGTCTGCTTTGCTGCATATCTCTGGATATGTGAATTTTTCATATCCTTGAAATATGTCGATAAGCCAATGTAAGGAGTCTAGACCAGCCCTGAATGTCAAAAGGCCTAAATTTTGTGTGCCTGGGAACTCACCGGACTCCAGAAAGCCAGAATTAGACATCTAGATTTAGTAATCCATGGCTGGGGAGAAATAGGCACTTGGGAACAGGATCCACATAAGCCAACACACTAGCCCTACGTCTACATTGGCCCCTATTCCGTAATAGGGATGCTAATGTAGCACTTGGGAATAGGCAAATCCGCGGGGGATTTAAATATCCCCCATGGCATTTGCATTTTCATGGCTGCCGCTTTTTTCCGGTTTGTAGATAAGCCGGAGAAAAGCGCCAGTCTGGACGCGATCCTCCGGAAAATAAGCTCTTTTCCGGAGGATCTCTTATTCCCACTTTCAAGAGAGATCCTCCGGAAAAGAGCTTATTTTCCGGAGGATCGCGTCCAGACTGGCGCTTTTCTCCGGCTTATCTACAAACCGGAAAAAAGCGGCAGCCATGAAAATGCAAATGCCGCAGGGGATATTTAAATCCCCCGCGGATTTGCCTAAACCCAAGTGCTACATTAGCATCCCTATTACGGAATAGGGGCCAATGTAGCTGTAGCCAAGAAGTGCAGCTGGCTAATCTAGCTAGTGGGAGATGATGATAAGGTATGTGTTGTAGGCCATGCCCCTCTCCAGGACTGGGCATCTAAAGCCAGGCTGTAGAGAAGCACTTATCTTTGATGGTGTTCCTGAACTAAAAACCCCTCCCCTGGAGTCTGACATCTAAAATATTCTTGCAAGAAATGGGGTAGGGGCTTGCTTACCCCCCCCCCCCCAAAAGGGTGGAGGGAAGAAGGAGAAACCTGATTTCAGACCCTTTTATTAGCCATTAGTGCTCCACTCCCCCCTAAAAGATCTATTGCACTGTATTTATCTGGCTGTGGGGAATGTATAAAATAGCATTTCTAATTAAAACAATTCTCCCAAATTTATAATTAAAACACCAATTTTGCCCTCAGACACTTTTACATAGGAATCAGGGAATGAGGGAAGCCACATATAAATATTGGCTACACAGCCTGATTGGTTAGAAAAATCAGCAGACAAGCTCTTAAGCCCAATTGCTGCTCAAAGCATTTGTCCCAGTTCCTTCCTTGGCCTATGCCTTGTCTCACTCCATATATTCCAATTCTGACCCTTAGCTGCAGTTCCTGACTCCACTTTTATCACCCTTGGCTCTGGCATCTGGGCTCTGACCCTAATCTCTAAATTCTGGTTATCAGCTCCTGCTCTGACCATTAGGTGGGACTGCCTGTGCCCTGGTTGCTGACAGGTTGCACTATAAAGCCCAGTTTCTGATCTTGGGACCCATGGCGTGTATCTGGAAGGCCTCTGAGGCACATAAACCCAGATTTATACCAGTGCACCTGAGAGAGGAATCGGGCCATAAAACTGTTCTTAAATGTTAAATTTATGGCAACACCTTGATTCTTTCAAATTAGACATGGAAAAAGATTGTCTTAAATATTGAATCAGTTTGAAAGTGTTTACCTTCTCATCTGCAAAGGGTGCATTTCATTTCAGAAATATTAGATGCTTGATAATATAATGCTGGAATAAAGCTGAATGCCAAAAGAAAATATGACTCTGGTGAAATGTGAGCTGGATTTCTCTGCATTTGTCAACAGTGCAATAAAACACCTGAAAATGGCCCAGGTCAGCTGACTCTGGCTCATGGGGCAATAAAATTGTCATTTAGAGGCTGGGACTTGAACTGTAGCCTGGACTTGAGTTCTCCCCTCTCCCTTGCACAGTCCCTGAAGCCTGAATCTCTACACTGAAATTTTATAGCCCCCCAGACCATTGTCAGCTGACCTAGGCCAGCTGCAGGTGTTTTATTGCACAGTAGACATATTCTCTGTCCCAGAATTCTGCAGCAAGGGATAATTGCAAGGAGAAACATCAGTGTTAGCAGCACAGAACAAACTCTCCTTGAACTAAATGTAGCTGAATTGCACCTTCATGTCTAAGGCCTTGTCTACACTAACCACTCCCCCACCTCCTCCCATCAATGTAACCTTCGCAACTTCAGCTATGCAACTAGCGTAGCTGACGTCGACAAACTTATCATGGTGTCTTCGGTGTGATAGGGTCGGTGGGGGCTGCTCTGCCATCAACTCCAGATACTCTTTTCATTTTCATGGAGTACCAGAGTCCACAGGAGAGCACTTGGAGATCAATTGATCGTGTCTAAGTAGGCACAATAAATCGACCACCAGAGGATCAATCACCAGTCAATCCACCACATTGTGAAGACAAGCCCTAATTTAGCTTAGGCCTATCAGTGCTCTCTAAGCAACTGGAAAAGTGCTTCAACTAGCCTGTCTTATCCAGCTGCCTCAACTCACCACATCATTCCTTACATAGGAGACTATTTTACTCCTGAACATTTAAGCGTAACCCTGTTAGTGGAAGAGGAAAGGCACCCATCATATATAGCATAGATAGATCAAAAACTGCAGGCCAGCTAACTCTGCACAATGAAAAACAAAAATTAGGGTGATATACTGCTTGAATAAACACACAGGTGACGCTTGGTGGTGGTGCTTTTAAAGTGATCAGGGCAAGCAGCCTGTAGCAGAATTTAGTCTTTACACCAAAGATACAGCATATAATAAACTTGATATTTTATAATGTATTCGTCTGAAATAGGAGCCTCAGGTAGGAAGGGTTAAATGCTGCCTAGACTCACAGCTGATATGTATGGAGCAGCACTTCAGAGTGGGAGTTCACAGAGAAAGGCATACCTGAGATTTGAATATAACCCCTCTTACAGATGGAATACAAGTTACCACCTATGCAAGTGTATTTACATTATCATTTGAATCATCGATGAGTTTAGCATACATCAAGTTTGAATTTGACCCACGGTGTCCTGGAACAGTTAGGATTAAATTATGCGTGTCTAAACAGATGTTTCTATAATTACTGCCTAGAGGCCCCATCTGATGACATACAGGGCTAGACAAACACATGGAGTTACCCTAAAAATTCCCAGATCACTGAAGACCACCCAGGGTTACACTAGTATAGGTTTATTGATTGAGGAATTAACACTCCACTATATGCACTACAAGGTTAAACTAAAGAGGATAGAGCTGCCACTAAAGGTTTAAATGAAAGGTAACTAGCTATCTCTTACACATACCTTCATGCACACACATTCATTCCTTCCCTCAGGCTCTCATACACTTACACGGGCATATGGGTTGCAGAAGGAGCCAAGGCATACAGATTCTGGAGTTTCCGTCCGCTCATCATGGCTGGGTAGCCGGGCAGAAAAGAAAGAGGAGCTTACCTCAGAAAAAAAGAAAGTGTCTGCAAACTCCTTTTATTGCCACTGTACAAACCCTGTGACTCATCCACATTCATTACCAGGGACCATGCCCAGAATTCCCTTGATCCAGCAGAGGAGCAGTCTCCTTAATTGGTCTGATGACTCATCACCTGGCTCCCACTGCTCAGCCTTACAGTTTCTAATTCCAGACACACAATAGTCTCCACTCACACACACACATTCATATCTCAGGGGAGAATGCTGTTTGGATCAAGTTACAAGCAAGGTGGCTGAGAGTTACAAAGATTACAAAGTTGTATGGTTCAACAATCACCAAGCTTACAGTAAGTTTCTGAATTTATAAAGCAAAGTCCCTGAGAGTAAGGATACATCTAGACTACAGGCTTTTGTTGACAGAGGATTTGTCAACAGATACTGTCGACAAAGTCTCTTTCGACAAAGATCTTCTAGACTATAGCCAGTTCTGTCAACAAAGCGGCTTGCTTTGTCGACAGAAAGTCTAGACGCTCTCTTTTGAAAACGCACAGTGTGGATGCAATAGTGCCTTTTGTCGACAGAACTCTGTCGACAAAAGGCATTATTCCTTGTAGAATGAGGTTTACTGCTGTCGACAAAACTGTCACGTTCTGTCGACAGAACATGGCAGCAGTGTAGACGCAGGTATAGTTTTCTTGACAAAAGTCCACTTTTCTCGACAAAACCCTGTAGTCTAGACACACCCTTACAAAGTTGCAAGGTTTGACAAAGATTGCAGAGTTGCAAGGTTTTAAGATTACAACAAGTTGCAGAGTTTAAAAGGTAATGCAGCTGGAACAATTACAAAGCTTCAGAGAATTATTTACAAATCAACCATAATTAAGTGACTTAGAAGACAACTGAGTCTGCACTAAGGGGAATTTAAAAATGGCGGCGCCCAGCAAGATGCAAATGAAGCGCGGGATATTGCGCAAAAGGACTTTTGCCCGAACGGGAGCAGCATAGTATTTCCGCAAGAAGCACTGATTTCTTACACGAGATCGTCAGTGTTCTTGCGGAAATTCAAGCAGCCAGTGTAGACAGCTGGCAAGTTTTTCTGCAAAAGCAGCTGATTTTCTGGAAAAACTGGCCAGTCTAGACACAGCTCACCAGTTTTGAGTCTCAGATCAGTGCATTCTTCACTCAATTATAGTGCCTCTGGTTCTTTTTGTCAACCCTATGTGTTTGCAGCTATAGAAGCTGTAAATTGTGCTCTGCTGTTGTAATTAATCTTCATCCCATATCTTCAGGAACTGTACAAACTCTAAATTAACCTAGATTAGGAAACATTCTTCCAAACCTTCCCTTCCCACCACTCTCTCCACTAGGAAATAGTCCATGTCTGGAATTCCACTTTTCCTCATTGCTCATGAAATAAGGTGGATGAGGTAATTTTTTTTTATTAAACCAACTTCTGGAGGGCCAACAAGTTTTTGAAGGCATCTGACAAGTTCAAAAGCGTGTCTCTCTCTCAGCCCCACAGAAGTTAGGCCAATAAAAGATATCACCTCACTACAGTTGCTAGCCATCAGTACATTCACAAACAGTCCTTAAAAATAAGAGCTAAAATAGGACAAGTCCGTAAAATCATTTAGATTTCAGTAAAAAACACTGAACTTTGCAGGAGAGCTGAGGTGTTCCCCCTCCCTTGGCCCGAGGGTGAGCTCTGCACTTCGTGGCAACTCCCATCTACAATTTCCTGGACAGAGACAGAATGGGGAATTCTCCTGGCAGGGGTTGGCTGGCAGAGGCTGCTCTTCTCTGCCTCCAGCTTTGAAATCTTCTTCAGCATCACTAGCGTCAGCACAGCAACTTTTGGTGGGCGTACACCCCTGCTGGACTACCCACAGCTGGAGAATGGGGTACAGCGGGCTGGCCATAGCAGCCTCCCACCGGCTCCCTGTCAGTGAATCACTGCAGAGCAGTCACTGGTGGTGGCCCCCAGTCCCATCTGGGGAGTGATTTCTGCACATCCCCTCCCAGGGTGAGAGGAAGGCCTGACAGGCCCAGAGATGGGATGGTTTGGGTAAGAGGGGCTATATTAGGAACAGTGGCAGCCCGTCCATAGGCGTGAACTAGGTACTTGCGCAAGAAGCCTGCAGTGCATACGTAGCCATTGAGTTCAGGGAAGCTGCACTGGTATTTCACCCTCTTGACGACACCCAACACGAGAACCTACTTTTAGACTTCCAACTCCCCAATCATCATGTATTTTCAGTAATGTTGTGTGACCCTCCTTTCTGACTGGGGTTCTTCAGGATTGCACCAGGCCCCACACACATTGAATTTCTCAGCGGTACAGGCTGTCTCAGGGTATGTCTACACTACAGCGCTAATTCGAACTAACTTAGTTCGAATTAGTTAATTCGAACTAAGCTAATTCGAACTAACGGATCCAGACTAAAAAACTAGTTCGAATTAGCGTTTTGCTAATTCAAACTAGCATGTCCACATTGAGTGGACCCTGAACCGGGGTTAAGGATGGCCGGAAGCAGTGCCAGCAGGGCATCAGAGGAGGACTTAAGAGCGTGGAGCTGCTGTCTCAGGCTAGCCGAGGGCTGTGCTTAAAGGGACCCGACCCCCACCCCGGACAGACAGTTCTCAGGGGTGCCTCGCTTGCAAAGCAGTCCTGGCTTGGATTGCCTGGAGTACCCACACTGGGCACTTCACAGCACTCGGCCATCAGCCTGGCTGCACTTGCCGCAGGCTGCCATCTGGGAAGAGGGGGCAATTGGGGGCCTGCAGGAGAGCTTCCACCCCCAGAAGCCCGCAGAGCCAGCCTAGTCCTCCCCATCGAGGGCTCGTACCCCATTCCTCCCTCACCTCCTTCCACTTACCCTTCCCTAGCCCCCCTTCCTGATGTACAAAATAAAGAAAACATGTGGCCTCCTACCTGGCCTGTCCCCTGGAATGACCTCACTCTCACACTGTCCCTTCTTATCCGGTATGGCTCTAGAAGACATGAGAATGAGCCACTCATACAGCCAGAGACTATAACTGTGCCTAGGTGCTGCACAGGATTGTCAGGCCAGGGGCTTCTAGTGCACCTGCAAATCAGAAGAGAATAATCTATCCCACAGGCCTCATCAGGCACAATTTGCAGGCTATTAAGTTCTCTTGCTTTCAAGGATTATGAATTCCTACCATTGCTGGAGTCATTTAGAATGCTCCCCATCATGGCTTAGCGCCACATAGTGCCTCTTAATTAAAAAAAAGAGAAACCAGTATAACTTTTGCACACTTATGTTAACAGAATCATGGGCAAAGAAGGTCAGACTATCTAGCCCAGTAGTTTGTTTTCCAACAGTGTCCAATACCAGAACTGGGCAATTACTGACTGATCAATCCCATCAACCACTCCTAAAATTCTAGAAGTCAAAGGCTTAGGGACACCTAAAGAAGTGGTTCTCAACCAGGGATACCACATGCCCTTATGGCTGGGCAGAAGTCTTCCAGGTGATACATCAATTCATAAATATTTGTCTAGCTTTAAACCAGGTTACACAAAAAGCCCTAATGAAGTCGGTACAAACTAAAATTTCATACAATTACTTCTTTATACTGCTCTGTATATTACACACTGAAATGTAAGTATGCTATTTATATTCCAATTGATTTATTTTATACTTTCATGGTTAAAATGACAAAGCAAGCAATTTTATGTGCTCTGAAAATTTTATATTTTTATGTCTTATTTTGTAAGCAAGTAGTTTTTAAATGAAGTGTAACTTGGGAATATGCAAGACAAATCAGAATCCTAAAAGGAGTACAATAGTCTGGAAGGATTGGTAACTAACGACTTAAGCATGGAGTTGCCTTCATCTTGTCTAATAGCCATTGATGGACATATCCAAGTCCTATGAGTTGCAAGACATATATATCCAAAGTATTTTTTTCTGAAGTTGTTTGAGTCTTCAGTGTTGTTGAAAGGTGCTGTGTTTGGCTTCCATGAAGTCCTCTGTTTATTTGCAGGATAGGTATTGATGCAATAAGGTCAGGAAATACATATATACTAGTCGATTAGCCCGTCATAAGACGGGATTTTCAGGTCTTCTCCCCTGAGCTCTCTCGCTCTGTCTCTCTCTCTCTCTCTCTCATCCTCCTGCCTCCCCACTCTCTCTCAGGTCTCCTCCACCTCCTGCCTCTCTCTCCATCTCTTTCTTTCTCTTCTCCCCCTCCTGCCTCTCACTCTCTCTTTCTCTTCTCCTCCTCCTCCTGCCTCTCTCTCCCCTCCGTCTCTTCCCGCTCCCCTTCCCCTTCCTTCCTGCCAGACTAATTAACTATCCCATAGACTATTCAATTAATCTAAATGTAACATCCCTAGCCTATGAATTTTATTTGGTGACTTGCAATTCCTGTGCTAAGCGAAGGGATACATTAAAACCTCCCTATTCACCTTCTCCACATCCATGGTTGTACAGAACTCTATCATAACCCCTCCCCACTTCATCATATCTTTTCTAAGATGAACAATCCCATTTTTTGTTCTCTGTGTTCATATGGAAACTCTTCCATAACCCCTTTTGTTGTCTTTATAATTTTTTTTTCCAATTCTAATATCCTTTTTTTTCAGATGAGGTGATCAGAGATGTAGTATTGAAGGTGGGGGCACAACATGCATTTATATGGTGGCATTAGAATATTTTCATCACTTTCCAAATGGTTCCTAACTGTAAGTAGCTTGTTTGACTTCTGCTGCACATAGAGCAGATGTTTTCAGAAACCTGTTGTAGGCCATGTCTTCACTACATAAAATATTGACGCTGCCACAATCAATATTCCAGAGTTTAATTTAGTTAAGACTCACTAAATCGAACTCATGAGGTACCCATATGAGGGTGTGTCTAGACTACATGCCTCCTTCGACGGAGGCATGTAGATTAGCCAGATCGGAAGAGGGAAATGAAGCCGCGATTAAAATAATCGCGGCTTCATTTAAATTTAAATGGCTGCCCCGATCTGCCGATCAGCTGTTTGTCGGCAGATCGGGGGAGTCTGGACGCGATGCCCCGACAAAGAAGCCTTTCTTCATCGACACAGGTAAACCTGGTTTCACGAGGCTTACCTGTGTCGATGAAGAAAGGCTTCTTTGTCGGGGCATCGCGTCCAGACTCCCCCGATCTGCCGACAAACAGCTGATCGGCAGATCGGGGCAGCCATTTAAATTTAAATGAAGCCGCGATTATTTTAATATTCACCCTCAGTGGCCAATACTCCTGCTTCTACAAGGAGTAAGGTAAGCCAACAGGAGCATAATTAGCATAGTTGTGTATCTCGGTTCAACTTTCCCTTTTAGTATAGATCAGTCTATAGTAGCTCTTCAAGATTGAAGTACTCCATATACAGATTGGGAATTTCTGGGGGCCAAAGGTTTGACTGAAATATTGATGAATGTATCAAATTTGCTGAACTGCTTTGCCTTGGAAAAAGTAAATTCCCCCCAAGTTGACATTTAAAAAAAACAAACACATTTTGAATCAGAAAATTAGAAGACTTTTTTTTTCTTCAAATTCTGCCTCACTTTTATTATAAAACAATTTTTGATTAAGATCAAACAAAACAACGTAGTTTAACCTGATTAAACAAAAGGTTTAGGTTTGATCAGTGAACTACGTGTCACTTATTAGCACACCTGTAGCAAAATGAGCCCCTAGCAGATGTGTGCAATTGAACTCTGAACAAATAGTATCTACTTACATAAATAACCTGTTTTGGCATGTTGATTTTGCATTTTCTTTACAGTAATGAGTGTTTGGAACTCATCCGCTCCCTGTTTTTTCTTTATTCTCACAGATTTCTTCTCTGCCTTTTGCATGGATTTTGCCTGCCCCCATCACCTATTGTTGCTTGTAGCTCAGAGAATTATAAAACTCAAAAGCTATGTAACCCTAAAAAGCTGACCTTGGGTTTGATAGCCAATAATGGAATTTGTGAAGTGCCAGCAATGCAATATAGCAATAGGCTAGAATTGCGTCCTTTTATTGCAGGCTGTGATTATTCATGAGATTCTGCAGATACTAGAAAACAAATGAATGTAGCTTAAATAAAAGGGTTCTGTTAAGGCCCACGCCTTAAGAATATTCATCAGTTGCAGTCAGGCCTGTGAATTCATACTACTGCAAGATTGAAAGGCTGCTGGAATAAAAAACATCACCAGTTAGAAGAATGCTGGCTAATTCACTACAGACAAAAGCAAAAGGTTTGTTCTTGTTGTGAGTCAGTGGAATCTGGCACAGATTGATTAATCTTGATTTTTTTGAGGAAAGTAACATCAGCAAGAGCTGCTAGGTTCTTTCAGGACAAATGCCACATTGAATGTTTCAAGTCCTATATATCCAAAGTATTTTGTTCTTAAGTTGTTTGAGAATTCAGTACTGTTGAAAGGTGCTATATTTGGCTGCCCTAGAGTGCTCTGTTTATTTGCAGGACAGGTACCAAAACAGCAAGGTCACAAAATATATATATATTCCCCATGAGTGGTTTTGAAGAAAATGGAAAACTTGTTTTAAACAACACATTTCCTGGAGTCTAGTGATAGTTTTGTTCTTGCTGTTGTTGTTCCATGAAAACCAACCATTCTGACATAAAACCATTTTTCAAAGCTTGGCGACTTTCAACCTGCTCTAAAAGCAGCACCGACAACTTCTCCCCCACTACGTTGGCTGCACTAACTCTCAGAATGGTCTTGTTTTCATAGCCCACTTAGATCTTAACATCCTTGCGGTGAATGCCAAGGTTATCTGCCAGGATGGCTTTATGGATATTTGTCCACTAAGACGTGAACTGAGATAGGGTTTTTTGTATTATGGCTACCCCCAAAAAAAAAACCCCAGTCAGCCTCTTTTCCTCTGCCTGACTTCTGCACAAAAATACATTCCTTATAAGCTCTTATAGTCTTCTTTTCACACAACTCAATAAATAAGAGTTCTGATTCTGATCCACTTTACCCTTATTTTACATTAATGCAACATCAGTGGGGAAAGTGGAAGCTGGCCATAAGTGTACAGAAATGCTCCTTTCAAAGACACCGTACACAGAAACTAGCTCTTTCATTCACTTGTCGTAGCTGCGGCATACCCTTCCTTTAAGGCACTTACCAGGATTTAAGAAGTGAGCAAAGACATATAGGAATTGGGTGGGATGGGGGAAAGCATGACTCCACTCAGATTACTGGAGAACATTAGCATAAAGGAGAAATTAAGCTTAATATCATGCTCCTATGTGCTGTTCAGAAGAACACATATCACTTCCCCAAGTGATCGGCATATCTAATGCTTAATACCAATGAGACCTTCAGGAGGGCAAATTTATCATTTTATATACACAAAAACACTGCAGACAGTAAAATGTTTCAGAATTGTCTGTTTGCATTTCATAAGACAACTTGTTATAGAAGACGTCTTGCATTTTGGCTCCCGCACCTTCTATTTAGCATATTGACGGTCTCGAGTTCAATCAATCTATGTTGTTGAGTTTTAAATAGTCTTCACTCTGTACATTTTCTCTTTGTCTGTTATCGCTTGCAGAAAAAAGAACAAAGTCTTTTGTGAAGCAGCAGCTCCAGAGAGGTGCATAGATTAAACATCTGCTCAGAGGGGACAGCCCAGGGCACATTTCTCCCATCAGCCACAGGAACCAAAGAGCCGTTGACTCCAAACATCCTTCTCCTTCCTGATCTTGAAGAGAACTGGAATACCTGGGTGAAGTAACTGGAGTAGGCAACACAAACGATTTTCAACCTTTGCCGTCAAGATGACTCTGGCAACAGAGATGTTCCTATGTTCCCTGTAAGTGATGGTCAAATAGATTTCAGGTCTGTCTATTTACCCAAAATAGACTCTTAGGCTATGTCTATATTGCACATTCTTGCGCAAGAAGATATGCAAATGAGCCATGGCGATGAATATCTCCGTGCCTCATTTGCATACCTAATGAGCTGCCATTTTTGGGCAAGAGGCTTTTGTGCAAGAAGAAGCAGTCTACACTGCTCCTTCTTGCGCAAAAACACCTTCTTGCGCAAGAGCCATTGTGTCTGTAAATAAGCAGCTTTTGTTTGCCCATTTCATTTCTGATATTCTTATATTCACACTAACATGTGTGAACAATGAACCCAGATGTTGTGTATTGCTTTTGTCTACCCAGATGAGTTTATTAATATACCAAGAAAAAAAATGAGGAATACAATAAAGTGTCACTGGGTATGGTGGGAGTTTAATATACGGACGTACACTTGAAGAAAACCTTGACTTATATTTCAAGACAAAGTCAAGCAACCAGGCAGGAGGGGTAAGAGAGGGATGGGGGGATGATGATTGGCAGATATAACTTCACTCCATACCCCTCCAAAGGGCAAAGAAGAGGTGGCACTGACGGTCAAAACAGAACATGAACATAAATTGTAAGGGGGGGTGATACCAACAATGTGCACTAGTAGCAAACTTATGCTTGCTTAGGAAGAGAAAAAGTGATGGTGGAAAGGTCTGTAGTATACAAGTGGTGGATACACTTGCTTGATTAACCCCAAGGGAAGTTGCATTGGCTGCACTTTGGACTCTGGTCTTCTGCTTTCTCTCCATGTGACAAGAAGCAAGGGAAGGGTAAGGAGAAAACTCTAAAACTGCCAGATAAAATGCCTATTCTCAGCAGTACTGCCAGAAGCAACAGAGCTGGGTCATTGCTTATTTGCTGGTGATTAAATGTCACGCATGTAATTGCTGTCCCATTTTAAGGTGATATTTCTAGGAATGAATAGTAGCAAAGGTCAGATTTTCAGCTAGAATGAATGGGTGCAATTTCAAAATTAATCCCTTACTTACAAACAGATGTGCTAATTTAAATGTAGGGATCAGACATAATTGTTTCAGCTCCATTCTGGATGGTTCAAATTGTCACTACAGGTTGAACCTTTCTAGTCCAGCACCCTCAGGACCTGACTGGTGCCAAACCAGAGAATGTGCTGGACCACGGGAGTTCAATATCATCAGCAGCACTACCAACACTTCCACTGCTTACGGAGCTCTTAGAGGATATTTAGGGGTAAATTAGACTAAACCACAGCAAACACTGAGAGCTAGGACTGGAGGCAGTATACAGGAAACTTACCCACAGCCATGATAAGTGGACATTCGGCTAAATAAAATCATGCCGACCATGGAGATTAAGGGACCAGAATGTGCCGGACTAAAGAGGTTCAACCTGCATTTTAATATAAAAGGCTTCATTGTAGATAACTCATCCTCCAGTTCCTGTTTAAAATTCCCCATTCAAACCACAGACCAGTAACAACCTAGATCCAGCCATGCCCTGTGGAGTAGAAATGTCCTTTGGGAACAGTGGAACAAGATCTTAGGAAGCCTGACATCTTCAGCAATCCATGCTTTCTCTGACAGCCAGCATTTTGTCAGACAGCAGTGACCTCGACCACTGAATGTATGGTGAGGTGAAAGCCTAGGATCAAAAGTTGAAAGATGGAGCAAAGCCATACAGCTATGGCTTCCATGGCAGTCAGGGGAGAGAGCAAGGCCTGGCCCTGGCCCCAGCCACAGCCCATTCCCAGTGGCTGGGATGGGGGGAGCTGAGTTGGGCTCGGTGCAGCCTTGGCCTGATCCCTCCTGACAACTGTGAGGAAAAACTGAGCCAGGCCCAGCGCAGCCTCGGCATGTCCCCTCCTGGTGGCCAGCAGGGAGAGTCGGGCCCAGTGAGGCCTTGGCTTACCTCCCCCCTGGCAGCCAGGGAGGGGCAAGAGGTTGGGGAGGGTCCAAGAGCCGGGGCAGCCTTGGACCCTCCTCGGCAGCTGGGGGCAGGGAGGCGAGAAGAGCCAGGGTCGCTCCAGGTGCAGGAGGGGTGGGAGGACAGGGCCAGGGCAGCCTTGGCCATGGTCCATGCCTGTCTGAGAGGGGGATTGGTGCACATAGCAACCAGGGGGCACAGCCCCCTAATTAAAACGTAATGTTGAGTGGTCAGTCTATTTGTTCTTCATGGATAGGATGGGACAGTAATTAGAATGTGATGTAATTAGGTTGATGCAGTGTCATGGAGATACTTTGTTACTTTTATTAACTGTAAATGGCTTCCAGGATCCATCTGATAATGTCCGTGTGATGGGCCGGACAGAGCCCAACTTCCACTGGAAGCCATTCAGCCCCCTGGCCAGCAGCAGGGACAGTGGAGAGGGCCTCCAAGCAGGGCAGAAGGGCAGCCAGCCCTACAGCCAATCAGGGATCGGCAGCCTGTTATATAAGGAGCTGCTGAGTGAAGGTCAGTTAGAGTATGTCTACACTGCCACCCTAGTTCGAACTAGGGTGTCTAATGTAGGCATTCGAAGTTGCAAATGAAGCCCGGGATTTAAATATCCCAGGCTTCATTTGCATCTTGCCGGGCGCCGTCATTTTTAAATCCCCCTTGGTGCAGACTCCGTGCCCACGGCTACACAAGGCACGGAGTAGGTAGTTCGAATTAAGCTCTCTAATTCGAACTACTGGTACACATCGTTCCACGAGGAATAACGGTAGTTCGAATTTGAGAGCCTAATTCGAACTACCTACTCTGTGCTGCGTGTAGCTGCGGGCACGGAGTCCTCACTAAGGGGGATTTAAAAATGGTGGCACCCAGCAAGATGCAAATGAAGTCCGGGATATTTAAATCCCGGGCTTCATTTGCAACTTCGAATGCCTACATTAGCCACCCTAGTTCGAACTAGGGTGGCAGTGTAGACATACCCTTAGTTCCTTTCAGGAGCTCAACTTGGCCAGAACTCTGGGCTGGCTGGGAGCATCAGCATCTGGGCCAGCTCTGAGTGGGATCTGGACCTTTTCAAGGAGCCAAGGCTAGATCCTGCAACAGGAGGCTAGTCTGTGGCGGTGTGGAAGAACTTACGTTAAAGGGGGAACTCTGGACCTCGACCGCCAATTGGACTGTATCTCACCCTGAGTGGGAGAGGTCATTGTTGCGAGCCCCCTTGTAGCTGCTAAGGGGCTCTCGCTGACAGGACTGAACCTGTTACAGCCCTACACTGAGAATACTGTCAATGCAAGTATTCCTGATGGGGACATGCACTGCTGACTCAAGGATGTACACACACACGTTATTTATTAACTATGGTGGCTATATGCCAATGTAAGTTAAATCAACATATTACCATAGAGTCTACATGGCATAAGTGATTCCGCCAAGGTCACATGGGTACAGCCGCTCCCTGACTTACTGCCATCTCCACTTACAACCATCTGCACTTACAACCAAAGCGGTCGTAAATGCGGATCCGAATTACAAACGGCGATCCGTGCCTATGAACAGCGTGGTTGCCTTGTAACTCTATGGGATCCGAGTTATGAACAGTTCAAGTTTAAACCATTTTTAAACTTGACCCTCTACCATAGAAAAATAGCTCAACACTTCTTTTCTACTGTCTGTCTAAGTTAATTTCTCCTGTTTCCTTTAGAAAATTTGACTTATCCCTATCTGATTTTTCACATGTAATGTTGTTACTAATAATAGTTCTTATTTTGAATGACATGCTTCAGATTTTGCAGCAATTATTCCAGTTGATGGGCAAATAACCAAAAAATATGGACTGAATGCAACGTATAATTATCCACCTTTGTTTCCTGGAACTTCTCAAACTATTCTAATAAAAATGAAAAGGCTTATCTGGGAGATTAAAATCAGCAGCACATCAAGATGTTAAGCTAAAATCTTTCACAGATGTTCTCTGAAATAAGTCAGTGCAAGTGTTAACTTGAGAAAATATCTGCCGGTTTTGATTCTTGAGATAACAAAACCCATCTCTTCACAAAATTGGCCATCTACGTGGGCTACTGAATACTTTGAAATTAATACAATAGATTCTGGACTTGATCATTTGGATGGGAAGGGAACTGGGAATGGTGGGAATACAGAGTTTCACCCAATTCCAGGTCAGGTTTTCAATAGTTACTTTCATTGTTATCTGAAATTCATCTACGGGACAATTTCTACCTTGACAAATGTAACACAGACCTGCACAGGTGGGTAAATTACATCTGTGTTCAGGGATCTTATAGTTCACCGAGAGGGTTTGTGTGGCCAAAAACTAAGAAGAAGCTGATAATATTGTACTAGGTTGGAAAATGGCTTGATAGATGCAGAAGTGTAGGTATTCTCACCTTCTTATCACTGTTGGAAGTAGACCACATCCAGTCTGATATAATTAGCCTTATTAACACTGTTGTAACACTCCCATTTCTGAATGTACGTATATATTCCTGCCTTCTGTATCTGCCAAAGTGAGCTGCAGCTCACAAAAGCTTATGCACTAATATACTGATTAATCTTTAAGATTCCACTAGACTTATTGTTTTTATCTGAACCACACTAACATGGCTACCTCTCTGAAGCAAAATATTAGCTTGCAGAACTGTTGAAAATCTTCAGAGGGATAGCAGAGTTAGTCTGTAACAGGAAAAACTTAAAAAACAACAAAAGACAGAACTATGTAGCACTTTAAAGACTAACAAGATGGTTTATTAGGTGATGAAGCTTTCATGGGCCAGACCCACTTCCTCAGATCAATATGTGGAAGAAAATCGGCACAACCATATTTACCAAAGTGATACAATCAAAAAAATGAACACGTGAAATTGACAAATCAAATTTTAGAACAGAGTAGGGATGAGGGGGGAAGGTTAGTTTCTGTGAGGTAATGACATAGGGGTGATAATAGGGGAAGTTTCTGTGAGGTAATAACTTTAGGGGTGATAATTGGGGAAGCTATCTTTGTAATGAGTGAGAAAATTAAAACCATTGGGTTTAAAACGAAAAGCTCATCACCTAATAAACCATCTTGTTAGTCTTTAAAGTGCTACATAGTTCTGTCTTTTGTTTCAGCTACACCAGACTAACACGGCTGCATCTCTATCACTATTAAAAAACAACAAATAGTCTAGGAGCATCTTAAAGACTAACAAAGCATGTAGATAGTATCATGAGCTTTCGTGGGCACAACCCACTCTTCAGAAGAACTGTTGAAGTGAGCCTTGTAAAGTCCTGAGGACTAAATCAATCACTGTTGAGAAGAATGAACATCCGTTGAGACATTACTTTGTTTTCTGTATGAAGAAGTAGAAACTTAAGCATTGGAAAGAGGCAAATGAACCAGACAGGAGCTCTCTGAAGAGCTGGGTGACCAGTGGTGGTCCGTTAATACAGGCGAACTAGGCAGTCACCTAGGGTGCCAAAATAAACAGCTGTTGAGGGCTTTGGAGGCAGGGGTGCCGATTGTGCATTTTGCCGAGGGCATCAGTTGCCGGCAGCTCGTCTAGGGCTGCTCCTGTGGGTGACAGTAGCCTCGAATAGGATAATAGCAGAAGAAGGGATTACCTGTTACAGAGAAGGAAGTCTGCAAGTATGTCTCATGAATGTTGGGTTCCAGTTTTCTGAACTGGACAAATAATGCAAGAACTAACCATGAGATGAGAAAGACCTTATTAGAAAGGAAAGTTAGTAGATGAAGACTACTGATTTATTTGTAACTTTGATTCTAAACCCTCATGCTTGTTTGTATGATTCTCTTAAGCTCTGCTAGATACATGAATAACAAAAACCAAATTGACATGCAAGTGCCTTGTTCTCAAGAGTGTTGTACTGACTGGAAACCAGTGAACTGAGGTACACTGCTTCCATGTAGGTAGCAGATGAGTGTACAGTTTAGGTGTCCAGACAACAAGAACTGGGCATTCACATGTGACAAAATGACACGTGTACACTAGGGATGTAAAAGTATAACCATTTAAATGGTTAACCAATAGCTCCCCAGGAGCAGGGCCGGAGTTTGTTATCCATTTCACACTGCTGCCTCTGTATCCTGGCTCCCTGAAAGCAAAGTAGCATGTGGGAGCCGGTGCATGCCAGGAGCTGGCTTAAAAGCTGGATCCCAGCACACACTGGCTCCCAGGGAGCTGGCTGCCATCCAGCACTGCAGATACGTGTAACACCTCAGATTTTCAGCAGTTACACAATTATCTACTTTTTAACTTTCCTAGTGTAGACTTCTAGCCTGAAATCAGGAAAAAGAAGGCCTCAAAGAGGCTGGAATGGATGGCCTGTTTTTTCCTCTGATGGACGCAGGCGCTTCTCCCTCCTGCTCTGTGCAGGTGTTGATGATTCACTCTGGACAATTCCAAGAACCCCCAAAAGTTGCACAATAGTCACAGTGCCAATAAGCATGCTTGGATGTAGAGCAGGCCAGATCTTGATCTAGTGACGACTTCGGAGTCCTTAACAGATTTGGTGTCTAGTAGAACTAACTCTCCAAACTTTTGGAACAAGATTGAAATTACTGAAGACTTCTGGATAATTTTTTTTTTGGATGATGCTCTTGTTTATGAAAGTTTTTCAGCCTTTAGCAACAGAATTAGATTCCCTTTTTAAAAAACGTTTTTCAGAATCCCACCCTTTGACTACGTTGGCCAATCAAAACTCGTAATGGAAAAACAAAACCAACTGAAAACGGTAAATGAGAAAAAAAATGGAGAAACCAGGAAAACAATGCTTTTATCAAAGAATGGAAAACTAAGAAAAAGTGTAAAGCTTTAATAATTTGTCTGAACTCCATATTGAAAAAAACCCACACAAACTTGAGAATGAAATTCCAAACAGCTGTAATGTCCGTATCACAGACATTGAGAGCAAAACTGCTATTCTTAACTGAGAAGCTAATAGGATTAGAAAACTAGCAAAGTCTTAAAGGTAATATAACTCAACTATTCTGGATTTATTAGTGAAACAATAGCTGAGTAACTTGAACTGCCACTGTTCCTCATGTTATGGATTGCTTATGGGAGACATGTTCTCTTCCTACCAGTGCAGTTTCATGAATATTTACATTGTTCTGTCAATGAACAATACAGTCCTTGAAATATGAGGAAGGTACAAAAAGATCTTCAAGAGCACTGGGTATTTGAAATAGGTAAGAGGAAGCCGAATAAACAAATGATGACCTGGATATTGATTTGGATTGTCTTTTTGCCTAGCTAACAATATATATCTTATATCTTTGTAGTAACATCTGGATTTTAAAGCACAGAACTTATCTTCATAAATTACACATTCACAAAACATTCAGATTCCAATTAATTTTGAAAAATGACGATGGGAAATACAATTGTTTCGACTCCCACTTTGATGAAATAGCGTTCTCTTAACTCGTTTCATTTATTTTTATAATCTCATTGTAATATGGACATTGACTTGATACTTTCAAATAAAAAAGCATATTCAAGAAAGCTGAGAATGTTTTGACTTTGTTCCAATTCAGAGCAAACTTCAAAGTGTCAAAAGTTTCCATGAAAACTTCTTTACCGACCAGCTCTACTTTGAAATTTTGCTCCTATGTAGAAAGCTGCAACAGCAAATTCCATATGAAATGCTGTAACAATGGGCACATTTAATGATTTTTGTCATTCCAGTAGCTATTAAGGAAGTTAAATTGCAGTTATCTGGCTCATTGTGTAATTGATATGTTAGTATTGACTACATGATTAGTCAATAAGGGTGTGTCTATCGATGGAGCCATGTAGATTAGCCTGATCGGCAAAGGGAAATGAAGCCGCAATTTAAATAATCGCAGCTTCATTTAAATTTACATGGCTGCCGCGCTGAGCCGACAAACAGCTGATCAGCTGTTTGTTGGCTCAGCGCAGCAGCCATTTACATTTAAATGAAGCCGCGAAAATTTAAATCGCGGCTTCATTTCCCTTTGCCAAACAAACAAATCTACATGGCTCCGTCAACGGAGCCATGTAGTTTAGATGTACCCTTAGGGGCCACTCTGCAGAGACATAGCACGGGTAGCTCCCAGAGCTGGCTAGAGCTGGGACTGAGCAGCCCTGATTCACGCCAGCTCCAGGAGCTACCTGTGCTGCGATTCTGCATTTTAAATGTAGTAAGAGCTCTGCCGAGCTGCAGCATCCTGGACTAGTGCGAGCTGGGACTGCTTGGTCCTGGCTGGTGCTGAGTCCAGCAGCCTCTGTTGTGGTGACCAGAGGTGGCCATGGGCAGGGGCTTCTCGGTCAGCAGCCCTGACCGCTGCAAACAGAGACTGCTCCAGCAACAGCCCCTGTCCACAGGGAGGTCCAGCTCCCCACTGGACCCTCTGTGGACAGGGGCTGCTCCCAGAGCAGCCTCCTATATCCGCCCCCTGCTGCCTCTGATTAAGGTAGTGTGTGGGGGAATGGGGGAGCAGATGGCACTGCAGAGACAGTGCTGTGGGGAACCCACAGAAATTTCATTTACGGACAAAATGGGAAAACGGACAGAAATTTTTTTACTGACAATTTTATACTGTATTAAGATGACATAAATGGCCGAAAGTGAAAAGTAATTGTCATTCGTACATCACAAGAACAATATGCTGTTTAACTCACTTCCATTTAGTCAGTCATGGTCCTGAAAGTTTTCCATTTTGTGATTGTACATCCGATCACTGACACCTAAAACATCCAATTTCCACTGGTCTGCAATAAAATGGCTGAAGCAGCACAGAAGAAATTGAATTGCTATAGAATAATTGCTGTTTTTTGAAATTTTATTCCACTTTTACGAAATTTACAGACACCTCCTTTTTTTTTTTTTACAGACATGGCCAATTTTGGCTAATTTTTTACAGACTGTCCGTAAATTTACTGACAATTGGCAACCCTGTCAGGTAGTTGACTACTCACTATCATCCCTAGTATCTATACCAGGTGTGGGTAGTCCCTGTGTTCTGTGCTGCCTTCTGCTGGTCCCCCTGACTGGGAAGAACAAAGGTGACCACTGGGACTCAAGAGACGCTATGCCTGCAAGGAGTCAATGTAGCAAACTCTCTCACAGTCTGCCAGGGAATTACCCTGCTGGGCTGCAAGTTGCTCTCCACTGATCTATAGGCTTTATGAATTGCAGGAAAACCAAACTGAGTGGGCTTTTGGTACCTTAAGCAACCCTCACCGACATCCATGGGGGTCTATTGAAACAGGCTCCTGGTTGTGACAATGTCCCTTGAGGGTAAGTATTAGTAGTGGTGGTTGGAAAAATTCCAACACCTTCAACCCCGTCTCTCCCAGTTAGTTAAAATGAAGACATTCAGTGCAAAGATGTTTCCATGGAATTACGGCTGCCAGGCAGGTTTCCACATGGACAGCTTCTGAGCCAGGGATACCAGAGCTTCCAGGCTCAGTGGCTCCAGGGTAGTCTACTAGAGAGTCTGCCCTGTAGTCAGGGCTGTCCTTAGGCATATGTAAATATGCAGCTGCATGGAGCCCCTGAAAATTTGGAGCCTCCTTTCCCCCCCGCGTTTCTCTTGGCAGACAGCAGAGCTGCCCTCCCTGCCACCTTTCTTGCTGAGGTCTGTTGTTCCAGCGGGTCCATATAACAGGAATGTAAACTAGGGAGGTGAATAGTTAACTGATTAACTGGTAAGCATCACTCTTAATGGGTTTACATGTAAACCTCAATGGGTGATGCTTACTGGTTATGGTTAACCAGTGGGGGTTGACATTTAACCTTTACCAGGCCCTTCAAACAGGGCCGGCCCACATTTTGGCACCTGAGGAGGGAACTCAAATGACACCCCTTATGCCTCCTTTTCTCCTGCCTGCCTGTTATGTCTCCTGTGCCCTCCTTCCTCCAGCACAGCACGCCACCATCTCTGTGCATCTAGAGCAGAGAGAATACATGTGCATCAGCAGCAAACACAATTTTCTACACTCTGGGTCCTAATGGCACCCTTCCCCCCACAGTCTGGAACCTGAGGCGATCGCCTCAGTTTGCCCCATAGTAAGGCCAGCCCTGCCTTCAAGCATCAATAAATGAGCAAACACACACTGCTTTTTGAGCTCTGTGCCTCCATGTAGTGATGGCCTTGCAATGGTAAGCATGTGAATCATTTTCATGCAGGTTTTGTTCTATCTAAAAAAGTGTAGCTTGTACTGAGTTTTGAGTTAGAGGAGTGAGTCAGGTTGGTTTAACTGAACCCACTTTGTTTCACCTTATGGCTCGGTTTTAATCAGGGGCATTTTCCTGTCTTTTTGAACGCAAATAGTGTAAAAAAGTCAACCTCAGCGCCTTTGTCCTCCTTCAGCTATGCAATCCCCATGTGATTGACAGTGGCATAGGTTGGGTGTGATGGCACATTTTGCCAAGATCAGTCATTGAACAGTAATTATTACTTAAAGTGCCTATGTGGGTGTATAAATTGAAAACAGTACTTAAGAGGGAAGAAGATGTAACATTCATATTACGCACAACTCAGATCAAGAAGCTGCAACCGCCTTCAGCAGTCAGAGAACTCGGATGGATTTTGGTGGAAGAAGTCACTTGCATAGAGCATTATTACCATCATTGATTGCGTTATCACCCAACTGCTGCAACAAGTCAGGACCCCATTGTGCTACACAAACACAATTATACAAACATACCCTTCTATCTAAATCCTTCAAGCTTACAGTGGAAATACAACCTCATGCATAATATACCTGCAACTTCTGCGCATATGGAGATCCCATAATGTGGATCAGCAAGATCTATATGGCCAGGAAGAGACCTAATCATGAATTTTTCAGTGAAGTTTTCTCAGATTAAAAAAAAAAAATTATTAAAACAAATACTTTGCAGAATGTCTTTTGATGAAGTTTTTCAGCTGCAATATTTTTAGAAAGGATTTCTCCTCGTTGTACCCATAGTTTGTTTTTTTAGAAACGAGTAGTCCTGTGACACCTTACAGAAAAAAAAAAGGATCATGAGCTTTCATGGGTAAATCCCACTTCATCAGATGAGTTGCAGCAGAAATAACAATCCAAGATAGATATAGCAGCAAAAGAAGTTAACTGTCAATTTTAGAACCCTTGTGAATGAAGCTAATTAAGTAGGCTGGATGTATCCTATTCATAGCTTTTGTTGTTCTATTATTGCCAATCCAACTAGTCTGATGAAGTGGGTTTTACTCGTGATTCTATATATTTTCATTAGTCTCTAAGGTCCCACAGGACTGCTGGTTGTTTTTAAAGTTACAGACTAACACGGCTACCCCCCTGAGACTTGTCTTTTAGGACCCTAACACAGGATGTGGGAGACTCAAATTTTGAAGTCTCTAATCAGGTAGTGCAAGGTCTTGAAACCTGGCCTCCCACAGCGTGGTAAAGGCAGACAGATTGGCTATTTTAGGATCTCATTTCCTACGAGAAATTTCAAGGTGTCAGTCTCATTCCACTACAGAGCAAGAATGCCAACACTTCAATTTCTCATTCAACAGAACTTCTGCCCTCCTGCCAGGTCTTGTTATAAGGCTTCATCCCTTCCACAGAACCTAGGCCCTCCTCAAATCAACTGTAATGAAATGGGCAAACCAACAGTCAATCAGAATAGGAAGGAGCTAATGATCTGTCCTGGGGGCAGAGGATGCAACTGCAAATCTTGCTAGGGAGGCTCTGCTACTTGAGGGAATAAAAGAAAGGAAGCAGCCTTCAGAGGAGAGCTGCTATGTAGCTGCATAAATTGACACTGATCTTTTTTTTGGGGGGGGGGGGGAGCGGGGGAGAAGATTTAACATTCAAATTATACTTAACTTTTTGATGGATTTGAGTACTGCCCACAGTTAAAAGTCTGGAACAACACAGCCTCTTCAGGGCACAGAGGAGAGAGGGCTAATGTTTTTAGAAAAGTATCTATTCTAGATGGGAAAATCTTTCCCCAAAATATGCTTTTACAACTTAATCTGATCCCTATCTGGTTTGTCTGGGGCTGATTTCTTCTGGCAAAGAACTGCAAACATCAGGGCCCTGTGACAGCAAATGCGTCACTCTTTAAGACCGAGACTTGGACCATGAGTCTTATTCTGGCTCTCTTACATTCTGCTATAAAATACAAGATTAAAGACACACTCACCCCTCTGTTTTATCGGCCGCCCTTTCACATGCAGTAGATGATGTACCCATTTACTCTTTAGTAATAGTATGATCAGAATGGTTACAGAAACACACGCTCTTTGCATCCCTATTGTAACTGCAAACTAATCTTTAATCTTCTACATCTGTCAGCAAGAAGATATTAATCTCTCATCACACTTTGAAGTCCTGAAGGCAATCTGGACATCAATATCATTATCTGGTGTTAGGTCTGTCTGTTTCAAATTACTGCACCAGTCTTGAGAACCAAATACTGAGTATTATTTCCTGTTTTAATCACCATAAACCATAACCAGATTCATATCTGCACTCATATATCGTTCTGTACAGCAAGGAGGGTTTTTCCTTTGGCTAGTTTGAAGGCTGTTCCCCTTATAGAAATAACTTTTCAGAGGAAGATGACAACTCATTTTAAAGCAGATATTAATCTAAGAGCAATCTTCTGCTAAATCATACAGGTTGGACCTCTGACTGGTCCCGGATGAGGGATTTTGCCAGACCAGTGGAGGTCATTTCTGAACGCCTGCCACCAGCTCCCCCAGCCCTGAGCCTGCCTGTGGGCCTACCGGACAACTCCCCATCTGCTACCGGGCCCGCTGCCTGCTGACCTGCCCAAGCAGCCACTGCTGTCATGGCTCCTGGCCCTGCTGGGCGGCCACTACTCCCACAGCTCCTGGCCATGCCAGGCAGAAATGCACTGGGTCACTCAGCCCCACTGCCACATCCTGGGCAGCTTGCGGCCCTTCTGGCCCTGCAGAGCTATCTGCTAGTAGCCCTCCACCAGGATTCTCTGGTCCTGAAACATCCATACTGGACCACAGATGTTGTTGGACCAGAGAGTCCCCGTTTAGAGAGTTTCAACCCCTACAACAAACATAACTCTTCTGAGTATTTAAAAAAAATAAAGCCTGAGATTTGCAGCTAAAGCAAATATTTATTTTCCCCTTTTCCTGTGAGTTGTAATTTTGTTTTTAAGTTAGCTCGGAAGGGGATGTGCTGATGGAGAATTCTCAGAGGATCACTCAGCCTGAACACAAATGTGCCCTGAGTAAATAATATGGAGAATATCATATAATGAGACGCACTCGATGCGGCATAGGCCCATTAAAGAAGATAGTTGGGTTAAAAACATAAGCGTATACAGCGTTTTCTCTCTCATAAAAACCACACCGACAAATTCTTAGTGTAGCATCTCAGTGAATTTGTTGAAGCTATGCTTTGTCATCTGTGTCGTGTGTCTATGAATGCATGGGGGAGGCTATGATTTCTTTTGTGTACTGTACTTGGAAGGTATTCCCTCACCTTATCCACAGGAACCGGAATCAAAACAGCTTTCCAGAGTGACCAACAGTGTGTGCTCTCTCTTTATTTATGTATATTTGCCTGCTGTTTTCCTTTCACTTAGACTGTTGAGTTTAAGTACATATTTTACATGATCTACTTAACATTACAACACTTGCTTTGACTTTTTAAAGAGAAAAGTGATGATATGGTTTTCCCTAGAGCGCATGTCAGATTCTGTCGTTATCTGGAATGTTTTTTCCTTTCCCAAAGCACAGTATTTGGAAGCAACCATCATAATGGGCATTAGCTTTTGAGAGAGTCCTATGCCATCTGGATACATGCTTGCTACGTGACAATTTCCAGGAAACTGGATCTGCCGTTTTAGTCCAAAGAATGCCACTGATATGTGGACTACGGCACAGACATCTAGGCAATACCCATATCTATCTCTTCTCCTTCTGTGAGAGCAAACAGCCCCTTTTCCACTTGTATTGTTGAGATGGGCTAGACTTCCCTTCATTGCTCTTTGCCAGTGTCTTAAAGAAAACCTAACTCCCATAGAAAAGTAACTAGAGACCCAGAGTTCAGTCTCTAAGGGGTTTCAGTGAGCATTGTACAGGGCCAGCCTCCCCATGTCCAAGTCCAAAAGGAACTAAAAAAATTAATTTAATTAATTAAATAACTTTATACAATCTTACGATGATGAAGAAACAGAGTCTAATTTTTACAAAATAACCTAGCTATTTTATAACTCACAGACATTATCTTCAGTTACAATAAAGAGAATACCAAAATTAAAACTCAAACAGTTCAGTCCACACAGACACAGAAGCTGAGGGATCCTGAAATTTTAGGTTCAGTTCACCTAAGTCTCAGTGTCTTTAATCATCAGATCTGCACAATATGCTGAGTTTGAAACACCTTCCCTCTACTTGGCTTGTAGGAGTCATAAGATCATAAGAATGGCCATGCTGGGTCAGACCAAAGGTCCATCTAACCCAGTATCCTGTCTTCCGACAGAGGCCAATAACAAAGGGAGTGAATAGAAACAGGCAATCATCAAGTGATCCCTCTCCTGTCACTCATTTCCAGTCCCTGACAAACAGATACTAGGGACACCATTCCTACCCATTGCGGCTAATAAGTATTGATGTACCTAACCTTCCTGAAGGTTAGGTCAATCAATGGCTATTAGCCAGGATGGGTAGGAATGGTATCCCTAGCCTCTGTTTCTCTGGAGGTGGGTGACAGGAAGGTGGTCCAGATAACGTGAAGATTACCTGTTGTGATCCATCCCTCTGGGGCATCTGGTATTAGCCATTGTTGGCAGACAGGATACAGGGCTAGATAGACCTTTGGTCTGACCTAGCATGGCCATTCTTAGCCAACAGAAAAGGTTACATTATGATCTTTTGAAGCCCCAGTTGGAATCCATCCAGAGTCTTCCTTTACTGTGGGTCACTGCTAGGCTACGTCTCCACTGCAATGCTATTTCAGGATACTTCAGTATCCTGAAATAGCTATCCCACATCTTAACAGCAAGCCCTTTATGTCAGTCTTGCTATTCCGACGTCCCTGGAAACCTCATCCCACAAGGAGTAAAGAGTGTTTCAGAATAGCAGATTATTTCAAAATTTATGAAATAAGCTATTATGAAATAAAATAAAATAAGATAGGCAATTTGCATAGCTCAAATTGCGTATCTTATTTCAAACTATGATGCATTGTAGCCTTAGCCCTAGACTAGCAGCTATCTGGTTAACCAGTCACTCAGTTAAGTCACAAATACATATGTAGACCAAAGTCTAATGTGCTTCAATAGCAGCCCTGGGAACTACAAGTTTGGACTACAAACTATGGCATGCTGGGAGAACTTCCTGGTTCCTGCCCGAATGTATCCTGTGCTTCCAGCAGGGTCTCAGCAGGGCCTGAGTTAGAAGCAGCAGGCAGGCTGCATGCAGAGAGGAGTGGGTGCTGAACTGTGATCCTGTCCTGTTTTTTTACAGAATAAAGCCAGTTCCTGGTGGTTTGTCTGAGTGGGTCTGGTCTGAGGGGCACACACAGTAATACACAACACAGAGCACACTAAGGAGCCTCAGGCCTAGCCTCCCACAGTTGTGTAAGAAGTCCCAAGGTTTCCCCTATACTGAATAACCTCACATTGGGCTAGTAAACAGGAGGGGTCACACATAGATTTCAAGAAAACCCTGTTACAAGAAAATACAAAAGCATGAAGAATAACAAAATAGAAATGACTCTTTCCCCATTGCTACCTTTAAAGAGGAGCTGAAGAATCACATTAGCTCAGAAAGTGAACTAGAACAGTTTGGCAAATATCAAACCAACATTCAAAGCAGACAACGAAAGCAGTAGCCGTCGTTTTCCCTCCCAGTTTCCCCTTGCTGTAATTAACATGGCTCATGTTAACATCATCAGTACCTGCTGTAAAGTGTTCCAGAGCCAAGCACAGCAGCCTGCTCTGTGCTCTTGGCTTAGCTTCTCCCAGCTCATGAAAGCAGCTGCCCTACCCCATGGCTCATGGATTCTGATCCCAGCAGTGGCAGAACCTATTGGAGCAGACCCCAAACTACCACGCCCGTTTCCAAAAGCTTCTGGGTGTGGAGTTCTAAGTCTGCCTAGCTACAGTGGTCCCTCTTAAAGAGATATCTCCCTCTTAGGTACATGGGTTACTCTTGCCCTCATGGAGTCTGACCCCAGCAGCAGAGAGAAAAACTGTTGGAGAAGACCCCAAACTACCACACCTAGCTCCAAAAGCTTCAGACCTGGCATACTAAATTTGCAGAGGGTCAATGACACAGACACAACTCATTCCTACCTCTCCCCATGGGTCTCTATTAGGTACACGGGTTACACACCCACTTGGTAACAATGCAGCACATAGGAGACACTGAGGCACACACAGGAATAAAAAATATTACAAAATTCCTACTTCATCACAGTGCCCAAATACTGCTGAGGGCCTGGGGCTGCATGTCTTACCCAAGGTCATGCAGGAAGGCTGTGGCAGAATTGGGAGCTGATCCCAGCTCTCTTCAGTCCCAGTCCTGTTCCTTAATCCAAAGGCTCTGCGGCTATTCCATAATGTGGCTGATGTAGCCCAGAGGATGACACAACCCAGAAACAGGGAGCATGAAAGTGGCTTAAGAGCTATCTTTGGCCTAAACTCTCTGCCCTTGTACCATATGCAGCTCAATCCTGTCAAAGAGACTGTCCAAAGCTTTCGAGATGGCCCATCCTATGTGATTGCAGTCATTGGCCATTTTCTTTGAAAACTCGTGGTGTTTGGGGGAGGTCCCAGAAAATTAGAAAAGTCTGTCTTTTTTTTAAAAAAGGAAGGAGAATCTGGAGAACTACAGACCAGTCAGCCTCACCTCAGTCCCCAGAAAAATCATGGAGAGAATCCTCAGGGACTCCATTTTGAAGCACTTGGAAGAGGGGAAAGTGCTTAAATCAAGGTATATCATGTCCACTGCCTTAGCCATATCCCCAGAGCCAGTTACCTTGTCATAGAAGGCAATCAGATTGGTCAGACATGACTTGACTTTGGTGAATCCATGTTGACTATTCCTGATCAAACATCTTTGTATATGGTCTCCCAAAGTATCCTTGCCATCAAGTTAAGGAAGTATGGGCTGGATAAAAGGACTGTAAGGTGGATAGAAAACTGGCTAGATCATTGGGCTCAACGGGTAGTGACCAATGGCTTGATGTCTTATTGGTGGTTGGGATCAAGCTGAGTGCCTCAACAGTTGGTTCTGGGGCTGGTTTTGTTCAATGTCTTTATTAATGACCTGGATGAGGAGATTGATTGCACCCTCAGCAAGTTTGCAGATGACACTAAGCTAGGGGGAGAGTAGATACGCTTGAGGGCAGGAATAGAGTTCAGAGTAACCTAGACAAATTGGAGAAGTGGGGCAAAAGAAATGTGATGAGCTTCAACAAGGACAAGTGCAGAGTCCTGCACTTGAGTTGAAAGAATCCCAAGCACTGCTACAAAACGAGGAACAATGGTCTCAAGTTGCAGTGGGGGAGGTCTAGGTTGGATATTAGGAAAAACTATTTCACTAGGGCTATGTCTAGACTGCAGGCTTCTTTCGAAAGAGGCTCTTTCGAAAGCATCTTTCGAAAGAGCCTCTTTCAAAAGATCGCGTCTAGACTGCAGGCGGATCTTTTGAAAGAGAAATCCGCTTTTTCGAAAGAGAGCACCCAGCGAGTCTGGATGCTCTCTTTCGAAGACGGCCTCTTTACATTGAAGAACGCCTTCTTTCGAAAGAGGAACTTTCGAAAGAAGGCGTTCTTCCTCGTGAAACGAGGTTTACCGCCATCGAAAGAAAAGCCGCGTTCTTTCGAAATAATTTCAAAAGAACGCGGCTTGAGTCTGGACGCAGGGGAAGTTTTTTCGGGAAAAGGCTACTTTTCCCGAAAAAACCCCTGAGTCTGGACACGGCCTAGGATGGTGGTGAAGCACTGGAATGAGTTACCTAGGGAGGTGATGGAATCTCCATCCCTAAAAGTTTGTAGATCCCATTTTGAAAAAGCCCTGGCTGAGATGATTTACTTAGGAATGGTCCTGCTTTTAGCAGGAGATTGGACTCAATTACCTCCTGAGATCTCTTCCAACCCTATGACTCTCAAACGGAGAATGACTATGACTGTCATTAGTATGCTCGCAGCTGTGCAGATTTGACTGCAGGATCGGGTCTTCATTTGCATATCTGAACAGCATAATTAAGGATGATGTTATCTTGGGTGAAAACTTGATGCTGCCATGTTCAGTAATTACAGACAACACAACCTCCCAGCTTCTGCCTATGCGGCATTTAGAGGAGGTACAGCGAAGGGAGGAAGGATCCGATTGATTGAGGGTCCTCCCAACAGGCAAACAAAACAAGAAGTAACAATTTATCCAAATGTTTTGGTTCACTGCTGATGAATTTTCTTAGCATCTGCTTAAGTGTTTGATTAAACTACTCTACAGGCCCATCTGTTTCTGGCTGATAGGGAGCTGTGTGAGAGAAGGGGGAATTTTTAAAAGCATGCACACCTCATTTAACAGAGAAGACATAAAATTAGTACCTTGATTTGAGGAAGTTTCTGAGGGCAAGCCCACTCTGATAACAACATTAATCAATTCATTAGCTTCATGTTTTGTCAGTTGCGGCATTTCGTGGCACTCTTTAAGGGCATGACAATGCCCATTACACCTACATAATATTCCCAAATAGAAAATCTTATTAAACTGAACTAGGAATGCTAGGAATAAATATTCATAACCTAAGTGTAAGATACCTTACTGCAATGTGGTACTTCAATTAAATGCATTAGAAACCTTGGAAAATTAGGACCAGAATACCAACTACCTTGAGTTTTGTGTAGCTATTTCCACTTGTGCCAAAAGGATGTAAAATACTACCAAAGCAGGGGTGTGTCTCCACACCCATATCTGACTTGTGTAAATGACCTAGCAAAGTAGCAAAGCAGTAGAGAATTAGTTTTCAACTTATAATGAAATTTAAAAAGAAAACACAACTATGCACAATTCATGCAAATGGTGCTTGTATCGCACAGACTAGAGACCACCTCTGAAATAATTCCTAGAGAAAATGTTTTAGCAAAATAGCCAATCTTGATTTCAAAATGGTCAGTGATAGAGAATCCATCATGACTCATGGTAAATGGTTCCCATGGTTAATTACTCTCACTGCTCAAAATGTATTTCCAGTCTTCATTTGTCTAGCTTCCACTTCCAGTCACTGGATATACCTTTCTATCTTAAATGGAAGAGCCTATACGCTCCCCTTGTATTCTAATCCTTCAGTCACTCTCTTAACATTCTCCAGTTTATCAACATCCCTGCTGACATGTGGACAGCAGAACTGGATACAGTATTCCAGCAGTAGTTGTATCAGTGACAAATATAGAAGTAAAAATAACCTCTCTCCTCCTAAGTGAGATGCCCATTTATGTGTAACACCGGTGGACCCAGGTTGTTGGCAGGTAGGATTGAACATGGAACCTTTGGAGCTAAAACCAGGAGCCTCTAGCATGAGCTAAAAGTCGGTTGTCTCTTAGCTAAGGCTGTAAAGCAGGTTTCAGTCCACCTAGAGGTCTCGGAGCCTCTGGGTTACATATGCATCCCAGAATTGCATTAACTCTTTTCGCCACAGCATTACCTTGGGAGCTGTTGTGACTATCCACTACAACACCCACATTTTCTTTAGAGCCACTGCTACCCGCGGTAGAATTTTTGTCTCAATATGCAGGGCTCGACAAACTATAGAATCTACTCACCCGTGGCAAGTAGATTTCAGCCGCGTGCCCTGTTTATTGGCGGCGCGCGCATGCGCGATGCGGCTCTTGCACATGCCCAGTGCGGGGCTGCTGAGTGGCTTTTGCCGCCTTTTGTCAAGCCCTGCCAATATGTGTATATTTGCATGTAGCCATCTTGAAACATATACCATTTGCCTGAACCCAATTTAACATGCAATCAAGATGGCTCTGAATATGCATTATTCACCACTCCACCAAGTTTGGTGTCATTTGCAAACTTTATCATGTCTATAAGCTCACAGATAAAGATTTTAAATAGTGCAATGCACTGGTTTTCAAACTAGGGGCTGTAACCCAGTACTGGGTCATGGCATGTCTGTCATTGGGTCTCCTTGCTGAAGAGTGATCAATGGAAGTGCAAATATAACCACCACCAAGCAGATCCAAGACCCTGGTATTCGGCATAACGGATGGTCTGAATAGGAGAGGCAGACCCCACAGAGAATAGGTACATGATATAGTAGATTGGTGCGGAGGTAGTCTACAGAAACTAAGCCACTCTGCACTGGACAGGGAAAGATGGAAGGACATAATGAGGGAGGCATCAGACACTGACGGGCATTGACCCCATGGTTGTTGATGATGATGAAGCAGATTCAAAATGGGACTCCTGGAGCTTATTGTAGGAGCTTCTACAGCTTGAGCTATAAAGCCAACTGGCTCTCAGTTTAAGCTGTAGAGCTCCCTTGTGTTTATCTCTGGATGTAAGTGGTCTAAGTGCCACTACATGGGGCAGTGAACCATACTAGATGTGTGGGTTAAGCTAAGACAAGCTACCTGCCTCTCCTGGCACTACAGACTATGCTGTGCCCCAGAAGTGGCCAGCAACAACCCTGGCTCCTAGGTGGAGGGAAGATATTGTGCCCAGGGCTCTGCACACTGCCCCTGCCCTGGGCACTAGCTCCACACTCCCATTGGCTGGGAACCTACTGCTGTTTGCTTCCAAGGCATAACATAGTCTGCATTGCCAAGACAGGCAGAAAGCTGCCTTAGCACCCCTGTTGCACCGCTGACCTAGAGCCACTCAAGATAAGCCCCTCCTGTCACAGAAGATAACATTTTGCAGGGCTGAATATGGGCATGCTGGGATCCTGGCTATTGGGTTTGCATAGAGCAAGGACCAGATCTTTCTCATTGAGGTGTAGAGGGGAATGTTAGTTAACCTATTGCAAATCAAGTAGCAGCTAGTTGGTCATGGACCACCCAAATAGCTTAGAAAGGCATGTTGTGGGCAGAGAGTCATTCCCAGGTTTTCTCTGTATGTACTCACAATTCTTAGGAGCAAGGCTCCATTTCAGTTCTTGAGTTTGGAGATTTGGCTCCATTTATCCAGGGGTTATTTTGGTCTTTGTTTGTACAATATGGAGTGCAAGTATGAAGCTGTTTGCCCTGGTGGCTTCTCATCTGGCAGCAGTTCCAATCTGTAATGGGTGGGACATTTGCTATGTCTGGACTATAGAGTTTTTCTGGAATCCCAGAAAAACTCTGCCGCATCCAGGGAACACGTCTGCTCTTCCAAACCTTTTCTTCAGAAAAGCAGATGTGCTTTTTCGGAAGCCCTTTATTTTATGAGGAAGAAGGGCTCTTCTGAATGAGTTGGTTTTTTCCGAAATTTGGCCCAGTGTAGATGGGCCAAATTTCAGAATAGTCTATTCTGAAAAAAGAATCAGAAAACGGTACGCAAATTGCAAAGCACAATTTGCATACCTTTTTCTGAAAAGAAGTGGCAGTCTAATGCATTGAGGGTATGTCTACATAGCAGTGTTACTTTGGAATAATGCTTGTTATTCTGAAATAACATATTGCGTGTTTACATCGTAAATCCATTCTTTCCAAATACATTCGAAATGACTGGCTTCTTACTTCGACGTCTGTAAACCTCATTGTATGAGGAGTAAGGGGCATTGGCGTATTTCAAAATAACTGCTGTGTAGACGTGCTCAGTTTTGAAATAAGCTATTTTGCCTTAAGCTACGCAATTAGCATAGCTCAAGTTGCATAGTTAATTTTGAGTTTAGCCCTGCTGTGTAGACGTACCCTGAGTGGTGGTCTGCAGAGAGCTGGCTGATCACATAATTCTGGTTTTCCTTCTTGTTTCCAGTGGAAAAAGAGAGAAAGAGAATGAGAGCAGAGAAATGTGAGGATGAAGTGAGGGGCAAGAACAAGACAGGAAGTTTGCAAAAGGGCCTAGGTGAGATAAATATGCATTTTCCATTGAAAGTCATTGTGAACTGGGCACTTGAATCCCTTTAAATACTTTTTTGAAAAACTTAGTCAATATTAACTTGTTTACACAAAGGAAAAACATACATGTATACCATTGGCTGGCATAAAGCTACACTGATTTACACCAACAAAGCATCTGTCATATTGATGTCTAGTTCCCAATATACCCATGAACACTTGGAAGGCAAAGATGCAGATATGCATAGTCTTTCATTGAATCAGATACTGTTTGGTATTCCATTCTTTGGCTCACAGCCAGAGCCAGGCTCTCAGTTGCTACTGAAGAAATAGGAAGTGGGAGACACAACTTTGATTTTTTCGGAGCAGAAGGAATTTGTACAGACTTTTTCTGAGTACAAGTCGAACCTCTCCAGTCTGACTCTCTCTTGTCTGGCAATGTCTGTGGTCTGGCATGATTTTAGTTAGCAGGATGTTGCTAAGTTTCCCGTGGTCCCATAAAGTTTGTTGACAGTCACCAGTCCTGTCTCTCACTGTTCTGTGCTGTTATTTAGCTCTAATTTACCCCTGAATGTCTTCTAAGAGCCCAATCAGCAGGGAAGAGTTGGTAATGCTGCTAGACAATATTGACCTCCCATGGTCCAGGAAATTCTCTGGTTTGGCACCAGTCAGATCCTGAGGATGCCAGACTAAAGACATTCAACCTAACAGTATTTTTTATGTCAGTGTTGACATCATAGGAAGAACAAGCTGGATTTGTGAGTACCAATAGAGATAGACAGAGTAGAGACAAGAAACTTACCGAGACAAGGAAAGCAAAACAATCACGTCTTTCTCATATCTCTGTCCTTGTGAGTCATTCAGAATAAGTTCAGATGCAGGTGAGGTAGGCACATGTTCCCTAAAGCAATTCTGGATACTAAAGCCAATGCAATCTTTTCCTTTAAATCTGACTTTATGTGCTATGGGGTATTTCATTGCTAAGATGAGCAAAACAGAACAGAGCTCATACCCATTGCCACAGGAGAAGCAGCCACTGCAGTAATGTGACTATTCTCAATCAGCACTCTTTTAAAAAGGCCACAGTGGAAAATCAGCAATCATTAAAACACTGAAATGGTGTAGATATATATTTCTTAAGAAGAGTAAAGTGCCTATTGTTTATCAGCTTTAAGACAGTGAAATAGCACAATTTGAAGATGTCACTGAATTGTTTACAATATTTAAGACCAGAAAAGAGTGAGAAGTTTTTCTGAAGGACCTAAACGATATATTTGAAAGACTGAATGGATCCTACTTTGAGTGTCTCCAAAATATAGGGCAAAAGATTGCACACAGTAATTCCTCCCCCTCAAGCCCTTGTGGTTGAGTTAGAGTGTATTTTTTTCAAAGACAATGCTAACCGAATGGGTAGCAGGGTGGCAGACAGGAATTCATTGATCAGTAGATGGCAACATACATTAGAAGTTATTACTGGAACCACAAGCACTGCTGGGTTCTAGATTAATTGGAATCTCTCAGAAGCTGGATGCGACTGAACAGTGAAAGTCATCGCTTAGTAAGCGACTGAAACCAAAAAAGCAAACAACGTATTAAGTTGTACAGATAATACGATAAAAATGACACCGAGAATGTAATGACATTATACACATTGAAGATACACCCTCAAATAATAGTTTTCATTTCCAGTCATCCTATCTCAGATTATATATAGTGGAAATAATGAGGTCTAGAGAAGGGTGAAGGACATGTAAGAGGCTTGGAAAGTCTACATTATAAGGAGAGATTAAAAAGTCCAGTGAGATAGGATGTTACATAGGTATGGAAAGTACTGAATGCAATGATACAATGAAAGTACATTACACCCGGTTTCCTGCTCTCACAGTTAAAGGACAAAGGGAGGGTGTGACATTCCAGGGTACAATCCACACTAATGAGCAGTTGTGTCACCCTTCCTCTGAAGCCTGAGGTACCTTATGATAGCTTACTGAGGGTATGTCTACACTACCCCGCTAGTTCGAACTAGCGGGGTAATGTAGGCATACCGCACTTGCAAATGAAGCCCGGGATTTGAATTTCCCAGGCTTCATTTGCATAAGCGGGGAGCCGCCATTTTTAAAACCCCGCTGGTTCGAACTCCGTGCAGCGCGACTACACGGGGCACTGTGAGAATGATGGGGAATATTGAGGTGGGTCAAGGTGTGTTTGGTTCCTTTTCCTTAGTGTCAGAATATAACAATATGCTTTTCTGATAGCCATATTGGAAGGCCTGTAGCAATACTGGAAGGTCTAAAGCCTTCCTCTGCTGCCAGATTGAAGAGCAACAGCCATTAGCTGTAAAGCTTGGAGTCACATACTCACATTCCATCTAAATTGCATTAAAAGTGTGTTACACCAGGCTGTTAGAAGGAGATTCTGTCCTAATGGCACCCGCTGTCACTAGATAAAGAAACAGATCTCAAGACGGGTAGAGAAAAATTAGTTTCACAGCATTTTGCCTGTCAAGAAACTATTTATCAATAGTTGAGGTTGTGGAATCCTCATTCTATAATTATTATGGTCCTCAATTTCCTATTGTTTGTCTGTGTGTTCTCTGTCTGGTTTTTAATTGTTTCTGTCTGCTGTATAATTAATTTTCATAGGTGTAAATCAACTAAAGAGGTGAGGTATGATTGGTCAGGTAATTCTGTTGCAGTATGTTATGATTGGTTAGTGACATGATACTAAAATAATTGGGTAAGGAATAGCTATGCAGGACTCAAGTTTTGCCATATAAACTGGGGTCCAAGAAGGAGACAAACAGGAAAAAAAGGAAAGGAAAGGATCATAGAATCCTAGGGCTGGAAGAGACCTCAGAAGGTCATCGAGTCCTGCCCCCTGCCCAAAGCAGGACCAACCCTAACTAAATCATCCCAGCAAGGGCTTTCTCAAGATGGGACTTAAAACCTCTAGGAATGGAGATTTCACCACTTCCAGAGGTAACCCATCCCAGTACTTCACCACCAGTACTTCACCACTAGAAAAATAGTTTTTTCTAATATCCAACTTAGACCTTCCCCACTGTAACTTGAGCCCATTGCTCCTTGTTCTGCCATCCGTCACTACTGAGAACAGCCTCTCTCCATCCTCTTTGGAACCTCCCTTCAGGAAGTTGAAGGCTGCTATCAAATCCCCCCTCACTCTTCTCTTCTGCAGACTAAATAAGTCCTAATTCCTCAGCCTCTCCTCGTAGGTCATGTGCGCCAGCCCCCTAATCATTTTCGTTGCCCTCTGCTGGACCCTCTCCAATGCGTCCACATCCTTTCTATAGTGGGGGGTCCGGAACTGGACTCAATATTCCAGATATGGCCTCACCAGTGCTAAATAAAAGGAAATAATCACTTCTCTAGATCTGTTGGAAATGCTCCTTCTAATGCACCCTAATATGACATTGGCCCTCTTGCTACAAGGGCACACTGTTGACTCATATCCAACTTATCCAACATATCCTCCTGTGGATCAGAAGGCCATCTGTTTGGGTATGTGTCATGGCTCCTGTTCTAGATGGGATTACTCTTCCCCTAAAAGAACAGGTACACAGTTTGGGAGTCCTCCTGGACCCTTTTTTAACATTTGAAACCCAGATTCCTTCGGTGGCCACGAGTGCTTTTGGGCAGCTTCGTCTGATCTGCCAGCTGTGACCCTTCCTGAACAAGCATGACTTGGCCACAGTGATCCATGCTCTTGTTACATCTAGACTGGATTATTGTAATGCATTTTACATGGGGCTGCCTTTAAAGAGCCTTTGGAAACTTCAACTGGTTCAGAATGTGGCTGCTCAAGTCTTAACTAATATTTGTTATATGGAGCACATTTTGCCAGTGCATCAGCAGGTGCACTAGCTTCCAGTATGTTTCCAGGCACAATTTAAGTACTTTATGAGCTACAAAGAGATACATTTGAAGTGAGTAGAAGTAATAAAACATCAATGTCTTATTTATGACCTATAAATCCTTACATGGGTTGGGTCTGAGGTATCTAAAGTACCGACTTCTTCTATATGAACTTGCCCGGGGATTGAGGTCAGCTGGGGAGGCTTTGCTTCATGTTCCCCCAATTGTGGAGTTAAGGTTAACATCTACATGGAACAGGGCCTTCTCAGCTTTTGCTCCCAGGCTATGGAATTCTTTTCCTTGGGATATTCACATGGGGTGTGTCTAGACTACATGCCTCCTTCGACGGAGGCATGTAGATTAGCCAGATCGGAAGAGGGAAATGAAGCCGCGATTAAAATAATCGCGGCTTCATTTAAATTTAAATGGCTGCCCCGATCTGCCGATCAGCTGTTTGTCGGCAGATCGGGAGAGTCTGGACGCGATGCCCCGACAAAGAAGCCTTTCTTCATCGACACAGGTAAGCCTCGTGAAACCAGGTTTACCTGTGTCGATGAAGAAAGGCTTCTTTGTCGGGGCATCGCGTCCAGACTCTCCCGATCTGCCGACAAACAGCTGATCGGCAGATCAGGGCAGCCATTTAAATTTAAATGAAGCCGCGATTATTTTAATCGCGGCTTCATTTCCCTCTTCCGATCTGGCTAATCTACATGCCTCCGTCGAAGGAGGCATGTAGTCTAGACACACCCATGGTGCCAACGCTAGCATTGTTTCAGTGTCAGGCTACAGCCATCCTTTTTACTCATGCTTTTATTAATGTTTGAGTCTGTATGTGTATGTTACTCTTCTCTATGGCTGTGTCTAGACTGGCAAGTTTTTCCGCAAAATCATCTGCTTTTGTGGAAAAACTTGCCAGCTGTCTACATTGGCCGCTTGAATTTCCACAAGAACACTGATGATCTCATGTAAGATTGTCAGTGTTCTTGCGGAAATACTGTGTTGCTCCCGTTTGGGCAAAAGCCCTCTTGCGCAAATCATTTGCGCAAGAGGGCCAGTGTAGACAGCACAGTGGTCTTTTCCGCAAAAAAGCCCTGATGGCTAAAATGGCGATCGGGGCTTTTTTGCGGAAAAGCGCATCTATATTGGCCATGGACGCTTTTTTTCCGCAAAAAGTGCTTTTGTGGAAAAGCGTCCTGCCAATCTAGATGCACTTTTCTGAAAATGCTTTTAACGGAAAACTTTTCCGTTAAAAGCATTCCGGAAAATCATGCCAGTGTAGACATATGTATATGTTTTTATCAGGTTTTATGTCCCTCTGGGATCGCGTATTTTAAATGTATATATATATTTGTATTGTGTTTTAAAATTTTTTGTAAGCCACCTCAAATATTTTAAATAGAGAAGTGTGGTAAAAATATTTAATTATATAAACAAATAATTTAAATAAATGAACGTCTCATCCACTATAATCCCCAGGCCCTTTTCTGCTGAACTGCTACTTAGCCAATCAGTCCCCAGCCTGTAATAATGATTGAGATTCTTCCCTCACAAGTGTAGGACTCTGCATTTGTTGAATCTCATCTTATTTCTTTTGGCCCAATCCTCCAATTTGTCTAAGTCACTCTGGACCCCATCCGTACCCTCCAGTGTATCTACCTCTCCCCCAGCTTAGTGTCATCTGCAAACTTGCTAAGGGTGAAATCCATCCCCTCATCCAGGTCATTGATAAAGATGTTGTACAAAACCGGCCCTAGAACACCAATCCTAGAAACTGACCACCAGCCAGACATCAAGCCATTGATCACTACCCATTGGGCCCAGCAATCTAGATGGGTTTCTAACTAACGGAAAGAGAAGGAGAAGGAGATGAAAAGAGCTTGAAGAAGAACTCACCTCCAATACCTAGCCTAAGACCAGAGCTGCCAGAATTCCTGTGCATGACTGTGCTGTACAACAACCAGATAGATCCAGAGAAACTGACTTTGTTTGGCCAACAGGGGATGTTTTCCTGCCTTCATCAGGGTTGGTGAGCATGACACTGTGTGCTTAGCATGTGTATCCAGCTTGGCTGGTAACTGCCAATAGAGAGTAAGGGTATTACTGTGCAAGGCTCTTTCCATGGTAAAACATCCTGCAGCCCCCCCAGAAGTTACACCCTGAGCGCTAGGAATTAGGTGAGGGTGTTTAAATTAACAGGGTTGCACCTTAAGCCTTAGGAATTGGGTAAAGGTGCGTGTCCTCAGTACATGTGAATGACAGAGAAATCTGTCTGGATTACAAGGATCCCTCTTGACAATGTTTCCACCTGAGAGTCAAGAGATAAATGCCGTGACTGCACTGGAGATCTTGCAGTGGCACAGCGATATCAGTATAGCTGTGCTGCTGTAAAATCTTTCATGTAGCCACTCTGTTCTGACAGGAAAGAGCTCTCCTGTTGACATTGCATAGTGCCCACTGTCCTTTATGACACTGAAACTTACATTGCTCAAAGATGTGTTTTTTCACACCCCTGAGCCACATCAGTTGTGCTGATAGAAATAAAATGTAAACATGGCCAAAGGGTCTGTGGGGAAGGATGTTCCCTGCTGGTTTTGTCCACCTGTTTGAATATCCTTTGTTTCCCTTTCCTGATTGTTGACTCTGTTTTCAGCTTCCATGCAAATTAAGCAGAGCACATATTCCTTTTTTAGGACAGACCTCTTTGTTAACTTCCTCTTGGGTTCAGCTGAGGGGTTCGGAACATGCTTTAGTATCATCATACAGGGACATTTTATAACCTCTCACACAATGTTGCCACACATATTTCAACAGGGCGACACTGACCAGCCAATTATGAGTTTTCAAATGATACCTGACTAGCCACTCTTTGTACAAAAGCTGTTACAACAGAGCATAGGGTGGGGACAAGGGAACATTCTGTCGCAGAGGTACACTGAATGTGTAAGGCAGTAAATTTAAAATCAATAAAGCAAATAGGTTTCTTTTGTTATTTACAGACTGTGGAAATAACCAGCTAAACTCATTGCCATGAGATTTAATTGAGGCCGCCAGGAGCTTAGCAGGATTGTGAAAAGGATTAGACATGTATATAGCTAATGAGAACAGCTGCAGTTACAGTTGGCAGGATGCGCTTTTAAAATATTTGATATAGGAATTAGTGGAGTCACGTTTGAAAATGAAATGTCGTCCCCTAAACCAATTAGGGGCAGATGTGTAAAGTTATTTTCGTACCTCTCATGGAGTGAGGTGCCTCAGTATTTTTGAAAGTCCCATGGGGCTCCTATTCAACGATGCTGGGACTAGTGGTGTTGTGTTAAGGTGGGGTCAGTCATATATGAGGTTTACAGGTTGGTTGAGTAGGCCTAAGCAAGTGGTTCCAACGCCTCTGCTCCTGTTCACACCTGGAGGTATCTAAATAGCTTTACAAATGTGGTCCTTATATGCTTTTGAAAATTGTACCCAGAAAACCTAGACATAAGACAAACACTAAGGATAGGTCTACACTTTGAGCTGGCGGTGTGATTCCCTACCTTCAGGACACATGATTGTACTTACTCTCATTGAGCTAGCACATTGAAAACAGAATGTAGCTATGGCTGTGGAAACGGTGGGATGGACTAGCGTCCCAGAATACATACTCGTCCGTTACCCTAGTTTCATACTCAGAGACTTTGTCTACACTGCAGGGTTTTTGGGCAAGAAACTTTTTGTGGAAGAGATCTTCCACAAAAACTTCTTGCGCAAAAGCGCATCCACGCTACATGGACGTTCTTGCGCAAGAAAGTTCTGATTGCCATGCACAGAATGGCCATCAAAGCACCTGTGCTTTTTCTGATAGGCTCTTTTTGCACAAGAAACCCCTGTTGAGCATTCACACACACCTTTTTGCACAAGAACTCTTGCGCAAAAAGGAGTTATTCCTTGTAAAAAGAGGTATACCTACACCACAAAAAGCCCTCTGTTCTACTGTTCTACTGTACATTTTCTTGTGCAAAAATGTGCTTGAGGTGTGGACGCCGTGAAGGTTTTTGCACAAAAATGGCTTTTTTTTGAGCAAAAACCCTGTAGTGTAGACATAGCCAGAGTGTCTAGCCTCACCCACTGCATGCAATGTCACAGCTACTTAGTCTTTTTCAGTGTCGTAATTCATTCAAAGCTGATATAGGGATGTCTCCTGGAGCAGGAAATCAAACCTCAACCTCCAGATGTAGACAAATCCTAATTGTCCTGGGTGAATGAGAAACTTTATCCCTAGGTAGATTATCTCATAACAGTTAAGTATACTGTTCAGGAGAGATCTGCCTTGTTGAAGGAGCATGCCTGTGCTGTTCTCTTTTCAAGGTCAGAGTATAGCTTAGCAACCATGGCACCGTAACAGAAACAACTTGGAGGTAAGAAACGAAGGCAAGAAAAATATGCATAGTACCGTTATAGGGAAACAAGGAGAAAGTTTCCAGCATGAGTGGCAGGTAATGTAGGCAAGGGAAGGCATTTGCCTTCTTAAAACTGCCCAGTCCCACCACCCAGGAGGGCTGGGGCCATGACGCAACCACCTGGCTCTCCTACTTCTGTAGAATGCTGGGGCTGCATCACGGCTACTCAGCTCTTTTGCCAGTCCAGAGTCCTGTGGCCATGCCACTGGCTGGGATGGTGAGACTAAGGGGTCTCAGGATGTTCATGGGGTTGGGAGCAGAAACCTGAGATGGAGGCCGGGCTTGGCTCCACGGGGGGCGGTTGCAGATGGGGCGGGCTCTTAGGTGGAAGAGTTGGGATTGGGGTTTCCTTTTGCCAGTGGAGCATTCACCCAGTGCCCATGGTTACCGGTGGCCCATTCTGGTTGCTATTTCTCTGTAACTTTGGTTCTGGGTAGAGTACAAAAGCCTCGATGTGAGAGAACTCCCATCACCTTCCAATTAAGGTATGAAAGTCACAGACTCTTTTTTGAAGGATAAAATCCCTTTCCAGACTACACATACAAAAATGCCCCATCCACTTCAGATCTTGGTAACAATCAGACTCAATGCAATGAATATTGTATTCATTGCTGTATGCAGTAGTTCCAAAGTAATGCTGAAGATGTTTCCAGACAGTAGTTTATTTTAAGAAAAGCATTTTACTATGCCTTCTTCAGGCTGCGTGACTATTAACTGGTGCAGTTATTCAGCAAGCAAGAGCTTATTGAACATTAAAAAAAAAACCTGTGAGGCCTTATGAAAAAAGCATGCTCTTTAAAATTCTTGGAAATGACATATTATTCTAAAAAATGGGTTACTCTGACCATAAATCTACATATTTTCAAATTCAAAGGCATTCTTTTGTAATATTATTATCTCATGATTCAAAATGAAATATCTATGAAAATCTCCCCTCAAATTCTTATTGCATTTTTCAAAAATATTGCCAGCTCAGGTTTGCCCCGGATGAGAGAAAATAATTTTTAAAATGTGATGCCTGGGCCTGCAATTTGTAAAATCATAGCTGGAAATTCTTCCTTATAAGTCTGGGTCTCTTTTAAATATGCTATATACTTCACGTTTATATTATTATCTGAACATATAATTGCAAGTATTTCAGACAAGACTGATTTCACTGTCTGTTATTAAGGTCGTCCCTCATTTTCTATGATAAGCAGCTGAAAACAGGATCACCTCGCTTTGTCAAATTGTACCCACTCGTGCTGAAATTATGCATGCTGTAAAGTGTCCTAAGGTTGGTCAGGCTACTGTTTATTTGATGGAGGAAAGGAAGATTGCTTTTCTGAATGAGGTGTGGGACATTTCGGTCAGGAGTAGCACCAGTTGCTCATGACTCTTTTTCAAAGGAAGGACAATCAGTTGAATTCACAAGTCTTGGGTTAAGACTTCTTTTCAATGTCCAGAAATTCATGATGAGTAAATGTACTGAACTCTTGGAATGCACATTGGTGTTGGCTGGTGAATACGTGCAGAACTAAACCATTCTGTTTGAAATGCTTCCCAAATGTGTGGGAAGTAAGATGAAAATGGAATTAAAATTCAAAATGCTCTGGAAAAGCTGGGGAAATGGTTTGAAGTAAATAGGATGAAGTCAGTAAGGACAAATGCAAAGTACTTCACTTGGGAAGGAACAATGAGTTATAGATAGATAGATAGATAGATAGATAGATAGATAGATAGATAGATAGATAGATAGATAGATAGATAGATAGATAGATAGATAGATAGATAGATAGATAGATATACACACATGAGAAATGACTACCTAGGAAAGTATACTGCAGAAAGGTATTTGGGGGTCATAGTGGATCACAAATACTAAATCTAAGTCAATAGTTTAACACTTTTGCAAGAAAAAGCAAACATCATTGTGACATGTATACATTGAAGAGTTGCAAGCAAGACTCAAGAAATATTCCTTCTTTTCATCTGTGCAATGAATAAACCTGAACTGGAGTATTGTGTCCATTTCTAGGTAACATATTTCAGGAAAGATATGTACAGCTTGGGTAGAGACATCATTGGTTGAAAGAAGAGTTCAGCTGACACTCTTTGAAACTTTTCTGTCAACCTCGCTACTGTCTCTCAAGAAGGTGGATTAACTTCAGTGATGGACAACCCCCTACCAGCATTTCAACATGTGTCTCCAGTATGACAGCGCCATGGTGGTACTCTAGCTGTACCATAGTAGAGTTTATAGTGTAGACAAACCTTCAGGTTGAGGAAATCAAAGTTCTCTAAGGGTTCTGGGTCACCTTATTCTCACACACAAGAATTGGATTTGGGCAACCAGATTGTAGCTGGGTGAAATTTTTCAGCCAAAACTTTTTCCAACAAAAAGTGCTGATTGAAATGGAATGAAATATTTTCTGAATTTGTGTTGAATTCAACTAATTGTTCTAGGGGAAAATATCCAGAAACTATTTAAATGTTTCATTTTGAAAATATCTGTCAAGGATGGTCTAGACTGTGCTTGGTCCTCCCGTGAGGGCAGGGGACTGGACTCGATGACCTCTCAAGGTCCTTTCTAGTTCTATTGTTCTATGATTCACAACATTCCCTGGCAGTGAATTCCACAGGTTAACTGTGTTTGTTTATTTTAAACCTGTGGCTTATTAATTGAATTTGCTGACCCCTAATGGTAATTAACACTTTCCTATTCATTTCTTCTACATCATTTATGCTTTTGTAGACTTCAGTCTTTTGCCCCCTTTGTCATCCCATGGAAATGGAATACTATTGTTTATTTCAAAACAGGGATATACATGTGATTTCTGGTAGCGGGAATCAAATAAGAAATCCATTAACCAGCCCCCTTCTGAAATAGACTTTAATTTTATCCTACTGTTTTTCTCTTTCTGTTGGTGCGAATTTGAGAGGCAAGACTTCTGCTGTATAAATGATTCGAGGAAATGAACTGTGGAGAAGCACTATATAACCTGGAGGTAGCTTATGGAAAAATCCAAGCCACGAGCATGAGGAATTTGCCTCTATCAACAGCATGACACCACTTTAATTTCTAACATTCAGAAAAAGTGCTGTAATCTCCATAATACACAGAATGTCATATTAATGTGGTTGGCTTATCAGAACAAAAGAGAAGACACTTTAAAATAGCTCTTAGAGTAGGGCACATTTTTATTGAACTGAAATAAAATTAAGATGTTGTTTTACAAAAAATTAAGTCAAGGACAAAATAAAGTACGTATAAAATAGGGCAGGGTAGGAATGGGATGAATATTTCAGAAGATGGTGTTTCAAAAGGGGTTCCATCTTGGTTTGTGGTCTCCATGTGGATGATTTTAGTATTAAAGCTCCTGCCATTGGATGGGTAAAATAGATTATTAGCTTCACTTTTCTATTAGACAGTTCTTTACATTAAAGGTTTCAGCTCAGAGAAGAGGGGTCACAAACAAGCATAAGGGACATACCTCTTGTGGTCTTCCTTTGTGTAACAGTAGCTAAAACACTGGATTGTGACTCAAAACTGCTGAGCTGTAGCCCTAGCTCTGCTACTGATCTCCTGGGTGATCTTGGGTAAGTAACTTCAGGTATGTCTACACTAGCTCATTAGTTCGAGCTAGGTAGGCAAATGACGGCAACCGGGGTTGCAAATGAAGCCGAGGATTTAAATATCCTGGGTTTCAGTTGCATCTTCCTGGGCACCACCATTTTTAAATCCCCCTTAGTCCGAACTCCGTGCCCACGGCTACACGTGGCACGGAGTAGGTAGTTCGAATTAGGATCACCTTGAGGTATACCGGTAGTTTGAATTAGAGATCCTAATTCAAACTACCTACTCCATGCCGTGTGTAGCTGCAGGCACGGAGTTCGGACTAAGGGGGATTTAAAAATGGCGGCGCCCGGGAACATGCAAATGAAGCCCAGGATATTTAAATCCTCGGCTTCATTTGCAACCCCGGTTGCCCTCATTTGCCTACCTACCTCTAGCCCGAACTAATGAGCTAGTGTAGACATACCCATCATTTCTTTGTATCATTTTTCCACATCTGTAAATGGGGACCTTGTTACTGATTTCCTTTGAAAAGTTCTTTGAGGCCACATCTGGAGTATTGCATCCTGCTCTGGGACCCCCTATTATAGAAGGGATGTGGACACATTGGAAAGGGTTCAGCAGAAGGCAACCAAAATCATTAGGGGTTTGGAGCATATGACCTAGGAGGAGAGGCTGAAGGATTTGGGCTTATTTAGTCTGCAGAAGAGAAGAGTGGGGATGGATTTGATAGCAGCCTTCAGCTTCCTGAAGGGAGGTTTAAAAGAGGAAGGAGAAAGGCTGTTCTCAATAATGACAGATGGCAGAACAAGGAGCAATGGTCTTAAGTTAGAATGCTGAGGGTGTCTAAGTTGGATATTAAGAAAAACTATTTCACTGGGAGGGTGGTAAAATACTAGAAGGGGTTACCTAGGGAGGTGGTGGAATCACCCGTCTTGACAAAGCCCTGGCTGGGTTGATTTAGTTGGGATTAGTCCTGCTTTGGGCAGGGGGCTGGACTTGATGACCTCCCGAGGTCTCTTTCAGTCCCAGGATTCTATGATTCCATCTACTGATGGACAGTGATATATTAAAGCTAAGGAGGAGTCTCAGGATGCAGGGAAAATGGCTCCAGGTACAGGGAAAAGGTTGAAAACTACTGGTCACTGAAGAAAACAGGCATATTTGGCATCCTTGCTGCATCCTTGGCAGAGTGTCTAACTGCATTTTCTTAACCACACTAGGGAAATATGGTCTAGGTGAAATTAATATAAAGTGGATTTACAAGTGAGTGAAACATCAACAGAGTGCAAATCAACAGAAACTACAAACTGTCACAGTCCGTAGCTGGGCACTTTTGCAGCTCAAGCTTTTAGCTCTGAAGGGTCTCTGGTTCAATCTCAATTCTGTCAGTCAGAAAAACAACCCTCACACAAATCATAGAATTATAGAACTGGAAGGGACCTGAACAGATCATCAAGTCTAGTCCCCTGCCTTCACAGCAGGACCAAGCACTGTTTAGATAATCCCTGATAGATGCCTATCCAACCTGCTCTTAAATATCTCCAGTGATGGAGATTCCACAACCTACCTAGGCAATTTATTTATTCCAATGTTTAACCATCCTGACAGGAAGTTTTTCATAATGTCCAACCTAACCTTCTTTTGCTGCAATTTAAGCCCATTGTTCTTGTCCTAGTCTCATAGGCAAGGAGGTTTAATGGTAGTTCGAATTAGGAACTTTAATTCGAACTACCTAATCCATGCCGCGTGTAGCTGTGGGCAGGTAGTTCAAACTATGGGGCATTTAAAAATGTTGGCACCCGGGAACATGCAAATGAAGCCCGGGTTTCATTTGCAAGTTTGAATGCCTACATTAGCCACCCTAGTTCGAACTAGGGTGGCAGTGTAGACATACTGTTGGAGTGGGGGCTGGGCTTGGCTCTATGAGGCTGTGAGGTGGAGAAGGGTCAGGGCCTCAAACAGAAGGGGCAGGGCTGAGGCTTTTCTTCCTGCGCCTATCACCCATGGAGAAGGGCATTTTTTAAGTAGTTGGCCCCAGAACCAGTCTGAGACCTACAAGGAATTCATGTTTCACAGAAAATACCTCATTGAAGTTGTGATCTTACTGCCTAAGAGGGGGATGTCCCACAAAGTTCCAGGGCCTGGTCTAGATCCCATTTTACTTATTGTTATATTTATTGTCCTAGTGCCTAGGAGTTCCAGCCATGGACCACAACAGCATTGTGACAGATCACCTTCTTTTTTCATATGTATCACAAGTCAGTATCTAGATTGGGTCAACAATTGGATGACTGAACACGCACAGGAGGAAGGGCTTGCACAGGAGCAAGGGCTGACCCCTCCAATCTGCTAATTGTGCACATCTACATCACACCTTTCACCATCTGCCTCGCTGCCCTGCGGTCATACTGTGAAGTTTGTGCTAAGCAAAATGTTGATGGTAACCACTTTGTTAAGCCTAGTTTGGGATCTCCATTCTAGGTTGTGCATAGGTAGAGATAAACTACATCTTCTGAAATGCATCAGCTCGCCTGTCTGTCTGTCCCAGAGTTACTGCTACTTTATGAGGACATAGCTGTCAGCCCTAGCATGCTGTTGTTCTTCTGAGACTCAAATCCAACAGGTCTGAAGCCAAATATAAATGGTACATGGATTTAAGTACAGCATAGCATCCTTTTTGGCCATCGGTACAGGTTGAATCTCAAGTTGGAAGAGTTTCTCAAAGCCGTATACTATATGAATCATCCACATTTCAGAAAAAAAAGTAAATTATGCCCCAAATACAGTTTCTGCAATTTTCTCTCATACATTCATTTGTATTCCTTGAGGATGCTGTATAATAAAATCTCCTGGTGCATTAGTGAGGCATATTTTCCTAAAAGGTTACAACAGTAATTTGGATTTCTACAGCATCTTCATCCAAGGATCACAAAGAGCTTTATAAAGAAGGAATTAAGCCTGATAATGCACAGCAGAAAGGAGGAAATAGTGTTATCACCATTTAACACATTCAATATCTTACCCAAGGTCACTCAAGACATCTGTGCAGGAGGAAACTCTGTCTCCTGCCTGCCAGGCCCAATGCTTTACCCACAAAGCCATCTTCTCTCTCAGCAGGTATGCTGTCTTTTAGTCACAGCTTAATTAGCAGGTAAAGTGACAGTTGCCTTGGCAACAATGCTTATAAGCATATGATGAGTACGGTAGTTTTACAAAACATTCTGTGCATTGGCAGGATGGAATTTATTGGACTTCTTATAGCTGTGGTAAACTGGTATATTGGGCCAAATTCATATCTTGTGTTGGCTCCACTGCTGTATGGTGGGCAACACAGGAATGTTTACTTTGTCTACTTCTAAAAACTATGTAGTCTTTTGGGTTTTTTTTCAATCAGGTCAACAGTTGTCACCAAATAAGAAGTGCTAATAATCCTGGTGAATATTTACCCTGGCAAATGAGTGGGTAAGTTAGACACGTTTATTGCAAAGGGGAAAATATGAATAATATTGGCCAAATGTAGTAACATTCTAGTACCCCATCATTGACTATTGGAATCTATAATCTAATTGTGCCAGCAGTCAGACTCTGCATGAAAGGGCATGTCTACACTAGCCCCATAGTTCGAACTAGGGAGGCTAATGAGGGTGACAAAAATTGCAAATTCATTAGTATGTTCCCGGGCGGTTGCCATTTTGGAAATTGACTAGCCCGGAATAACTGCCCGCGTCTACATGCGGCAGTGAAATGGGAGTTCGAAGTAAAGCCTTTAATTCGAATTAGCTGTTAAACCTCATTCCAGGAGGAATAACAGCTAATTCGAGTTAGGGCTTTACTTCAAACTCCCATTTCACTGCAAGTGTAGACGCGAGCAGTTATTCTGGACTAGTCAATTTCCAAAATGGCGACCGCACAGGAACATGCTAATGAAGTGTGAGATATTTAAATCCCACTCTTCATTTGCAATTTCGGTCACCCTCATTAGCCTCCCTAGTTCGAACTAGGGGGCTAGTGTAGACATACCCTAAGAGAAGAAATGGTTATACTCGAAGTACACTCCATCTATTATCCCTATCACCATTCACAATCCAAGTGTAATAGGTTTTTATTTGCATTAGAGCTCTCAGAAGTGAAAGAACTAACAGTATTGATCCGAGATCAAGTCAATGCTCCTTTGGTGTGAATGGACAAAATTCCATAACAGGACACAATGTTGAACTACCACCTGTAGAAAAGCTCAGGAAGATAGGCCCTGAACAGAGGATTGAAGAAGAATCAGGCCACAGGAAATCTACCCCCAAAACACAAGTTTTTTGACATATGAATTCCACACAGCCACTCCCCTTCCACTGGTTGTTGAGTGGCAATATATGTGAATGAAAGCACAGAATCAAATGAAGTAAAAACCTTACATGAATCAAAATGATGCTGACTGGACCTGCTTTTCTCAATAGCTCTCAGAATCACCAGCCTTATGTACTTCAGTACCCACTTACATTTGAGGGAGGAAGTGTATGATATCTCCTGATATCCCATGTCAGTGTTGCCTTTTGTTACAACTGTGCAACCTCACAGATTCTAGCTGGATTCTTCAGGTACAAGGATCTGATCCAAAGTCCATTGAAGTCAGTGGAAAGACTCCCATTGAATTCAGGCCCTTAGCAAAGACAAATACAAACTAATACATTTTCAGAAGTTTGCAAAAATGCTCATAATTGGCATTGTGCTGATTGTCTCCTGGTTGCAGATGTTCGATGGAGAGTGCAATCTGTAGAATGGCAGTACAGTTGTATGTTGGTGCCAAGTATGTCATTTGAGGACCTCTTATAACTGTCTTGTAATGTGATGTCTTCATTTTGCCATGAGAAAGATGAAATCTGTGCAATTGTGCACTGATATATTGATCTTCAAAAGCTTTAGAGGGGTAGCCAAGTTAGTCTGTAACTGGAAAAACTTAAAAAAACCCAAATAGTCTAGTAGCGCCTTCAAGACTAACAAAAGTCTTGGTATCATGAGCTTTCGTGGGCAAAACTGACTATTTCAGATGACTGGAGTATTAAAAGTGCAGATCCAAGAATAAATAAGGGAAGGGGGGAGGGGAGGAGGAGAAAAAAAAAGGTTGGAACTTAACTTCATTTACCAGTTTAATTCTTATCAGAATGCAAAGAACAGAGACATTGGCTAGCTCGCACACTATCTTCTACATCCTAATGACTTTGGTTGACCTAATCAACCAAACAAACAATGGAGGTGCTAATAGTTCTTATCAGCCTCTTGTAACTTGAACAATCTATTCACTGTCTTTTTTCCCCCTTGCCCTCCCCTGCTTTATTTATTCTTGGATATGGACTTTTAATTTTCCAGTCATCTGAAGAAGTGGGTTTTGCCCACAAACGCTCAGAATACCATCTACATGTTTTATAAGTCTTTACCGTGCTACTAGACTATTTATTCTTTTTTATTGATCTTCATAAGTGATCAATCACATTTCCCCTGCTTTGTTTCCTACATGAGAGCCTTAGGGACGAGGGATAGAAAAATAGTTCCTTCTCCAGAAGATGATACTATGAGACAGCCCTTACTGTTCTAATCATATGATATCAGAGTGACTGTGCTTCACACCTGAAGCAAATTGGTAGAGATAAGCAAAGAGGAGGATTGTTTTAATTATGCTGGTAGGCTTTTTGTAGACTCAAGACCCAAAGCAGAGGTGGCTCACATGGGTTCTTCTTTATCTGCTCCCCAAAGTTGGAAGGGAAAAGGTTCATGGGACTTTATTAGATCTTTCCCTTTATCAACTATTTATTTGTCTCTTGTCTTAGTAGAAAAGATGCTATTTAGACTCCATATTGCTTGAGAGCAAGGTTGTATCCAACATTAGTGATGCAGTTTCTTCAAAATGAGCTGATCTTACCCTTCTGTAACTGGGATTCTTATTTCTTTTCTTGCCAATTGCCAGCTATTTTGTTCTTCTCTATTATCCAGACATTAGGTAGAGTGCACTGGTTATTCCAAAATATGATTCTCAGCAAGAAGTTGCAGGATGCATTTCATAACTCTTTATTTTTGTTTTGTACCATATAATTAAGCTGATTGGAAGCATTGTTGTCCAACGTTGGCTCTCTCTCAGATGCTGCTTCCTGACTTGTAAATTTCCTTCTACAAAATGCTTTTTAGATTGAGTGAATAATCTTGTAGAATGAGTTTTATTTTACTTTATCCACCATAGAACATTATGAGAAGTGTAAATAGGAGAGGACGAAAGTGCTTTATATCCTTTAAAGTAGAAAGTTAAACTCTTTTTCTTATAATAAGCAGCACTGGAATAAACAATGGAATAAAACATAATGACACTTTAAACACTTTTTAACAGAAACTCCCATAGAGTATGTCTACACTTGCACCCTAATTCAAACTAGGGATGCAAATGTAGGCATTCAAAATAGTCAGTGAAGCGTGGATTTAAATATCCCGTGCTTCATTAGCATGATCTCCAATCAACAGCTGTTTCGAAAGTGAAAGCGCGCACCGGGACGCATTAGTTCGAACCAAACCCCTTGGTTCTAACTAACATTACTGCTCAAAAAATCCCTGCTTCATTGACTATTTCAAATGCCTACATTTGCATCCCTAGTTTGAACTAGGGTGCAAGTGTAGACATACCCATACAGATTAAGAACACAAGTTAAGACCATGAGAATGCTCTTACTGGTTAGACCAATGATCCAGCTAGCCCTGTATCCTGTCTATAACAGTGACCAATACCACTTTTTCCACAGAGAATGAACAGAATAGGCAATTATTGAGTGGTCTATCATTTTGTCATCTGCTCCTAACTTCTAGCATCTAGAATATAGTGTTTAATCCCTGATCATCTCTGCTAATACCCATAGATGGACCTATAGTCCACTAATTTATCGAGTTTTTTTTTTGAAACTTGTTATAATTTTAGCTTTTACAACAACCCTTGACAATGGGTTCCACAGATTGACTACGTCCTTATGTTTGTTGTAAACCTGCTACCTCTTAATTTCATCAGGTGACCTCTGGTTCTTGTATTCTGTGAAAGAGTAAGTAACACTTCTTTTCTCACCTTCTCCCCACAAGTCACAAAATTAAAGAACTGTATCATATTGCCCCTTAGCTGTCTCTTTTCAAAGTTGAAAATCTCATATCTTTGCAATGTCTCCTCTTAAGCAAGCTGTTGCATACCCTTAATTTATGTCAACCTTCTTTGTATCTTTTCTAATAGATTTTTTTTTTTTTGAGATGGGGAAACCAGAACTACATCGAAAGTGTGGAAATATGATGGATTTACAGAGACGCTATGAAATGTTCTGTCTTACCATCTATCCCTTTCTTCATGGTTCCTAACATCCTATTGACATTTTTGATTGCAGCTACACATTGTGCAGGTACTTTCAGAGGACTATCCACCGTGACTCCAAGATCTTTTTCTTGAGAGGCACAGTTAATGCAAATCACATCATTGTGTATGTATAGCAGGTATTGGTTTTCTAGTTAAATCACACAATAGCTTGGGAGCTCACAAATGGAGAAGGGCGAAAAGAGGTGATTTCACTTTCTACTGAAATGCACCAATATCTGAGATAGAATGTGGCTGCTTAACAGTGAACCATAACACTTAGGCCCTTCAGAAGATCCTTTCCTTTACATGCAACTAAGCACAATTATGTTCTCTCACCTGCATATTTTGCTACCTCACTCTTAAAGGAAATGGCTCCATGAAGCTCAAAAGGGAAGGATATAAAAATGTCCTCCTGAGCACAATGGGCTGAAGCTTTGAGTCTAGGTTTGTGCCAGGAAGACCTACATCAGTTCCAAAGGATTACATTCTGCCTACCTAAACTCCTGCTGGGGCTTCAATTGGATTTTTCAGTCCCTTCCTTAAACTGTAGTGCAATGGTGCTGTGTACTCTGAAAGAGCTACCACATTTTATCCTGGAGTCAGCGGCATTTCAGAAGTGGAGGAAGTGAAGCCCTTAACCTGTGTAGTTTGCAAGTCACACTGGAATGCTCTGGGGCCCTTTGGAATTAAATTATACATACGAATCTGTGGATATCATTTACTAACCATCCAGGTACTGTATTTCTAATTTTACATCTGGCAGCTGGGGTGCTTAAGGTATCACTGAGCTCACCTTCTCAGTTAGTCTGGATCCTCTTATCACCTGATCTTGCTGAGAGCCTGGCTCTCTCTCTTTCTCCAGCAAAGTATACAGGCAGGGCCATGACCAGCTGCTGTTACAGACAGTGAGATCAACTCTGGAAGGACTCATCTTAAGGGATTTACTCCAGCACCCAGATATCCACCACCACCCATCACACACATGTAAGATACAAACTCAAAGGTCTCTGAAGTTTGCCTCCTCCCTCAGTGTGAAGGAAGGTATGCACAGTTTCTCACCCCTCTGACCTAGGTATAAATTACATCAACTGGGTTATATTATACATCAGAAATAAGTTTATTAATTATGAGCAGGTGTATTTCAAGTGGACAGAGTTGTAGCAAACAGAACAAATCAGATTATTAAAATATAACACATTCAGTCTAAGCTAGATTCACAAAATAAACTGGTTACAACTGATAATTTCTCAATCTTGAGATTATTTCTTGTAAAGCACCTCAGACCTTTCTGGCCTAGGTTCAGCAGTTCTTTCTTCATTCTTTTAGTTACAATTCTTTGTTTCCAGGGGTTTTCAAGTATCCCTTCAGGGTGGGAAGACAGAGATAAAGCCAGCTGAAGCGCATCATTGTTTTCCCTCCGCATCTTATATAGAATTTCCATAAGGTGAGAAACCTTCATTTGATTCTTCCCACCCTCTGTGGAACCATGCATCAGATCAAACAGTTAGTATCAGGTGACCAGGTCACTTGACTCTGCTGTCCATGAGTCAGTAGCAGTAAGGAGCATTCCCAGGAAGACCTAGCCAATTCGCTATCCATTGTACTAGCTGATGGGCCAGTCAGCCCTGTTTGGATTTCCACTGTAGTCCCCGAAGGGTCAGAAGCAGGAGTGACCCAAAGGACCAAATATGGAACATAGATACACAGGTCATTTTCCTAACTTAATCTATAAACAATGATGCATGCAAAGAAATAAGAAACTCAGATTCAGTAAATCATAACCTCTTCAGTGCTATCTTACATGACCCATCATGCAGAAAGCATCCCAGTTTTGTCATTCATATCATAAGCATATTTTCATAAAGTATAAGAAATGCTACATTACAACATATTTTTAAAAATATTACTTATCTCTTAAGCGCTCCATGTTTAAACATCCACATCTTTCCGAAATGAACTTGTCTAAATCACTAAACACATGTTAGCTGCTTTTACTTGTGGCTAGAGAATGACATTTTACATTGAAGAGCTATATTCCCTATCCTACAGCACTTTATCACATGTATGGTTAGAGTCTGTAGCTGAAACCCCTACTATTTTAAGTAAATTAATTGAGTTCAGTGGGACTGTTAGGTTGCAGGACCAGGATTTATGGGCCTGATTCAAAACTCATTGGTTGAAGCATTTGTCTTGCCATGAAATTCAGTCAGTTTTGGCCCTTGACCTTGTTGATCTTCACATACAGTGATCTTCTACCATTCTTGATTTAGTGTGCTCCGTAAACCTGAATCTATTAAAGCTAGATAATAAAGAGGTGTATTTAGTAACGCAACAAAAACCTACTTTCAGTAGATCTCAAGTCAATTAGTTTCCCCAGATGTTTTTCATACACTCCAGCACTCTAAGACTATCACTAGTCAAAGTGTGGAGTTGAGGGTCATTGAATACTTTTAATTTCCCCAATGTAGTCCTAATTATGGGAGCAGCTGTTCTAAATAACATTATCTACATTCACGGGGTAAGGTGCAATTACTGGTCCTCATTTCTTGCCTTCGTTGATGTGGCAGTCAGGTTACACACAGATCTCGGTGACATATTTGCAGTAAATAATGCAGAGGGCACATTTAGCTCTGTTTTCCTATTTATGAATTGTCCATGAATACACTACAGATGGTGCTTGATCCTGCCATGAGTGAAGAGGACTGATCTTGATGACCTTATGACATCCCTTCCAGTTCTTTGCTTCTATGATTTCATTTTGAACTCCTTAAGCCAGCAGGGCAATGTGCAAGGCATAAAGGCATGAGTAGCTTGCTGAGTCAAGGCCTGAGTGAGAAAACTTCAGATTTTTGAAGCTCAGTGGGGATACAAGAGGTTCTTTGGGGGGAGAGAAGGGGAATCTACAAATCTTTAAAAACATGAATAATTGTGAGTTCAGGGGAAACCACCCATGGAAATAAAACAGCATGAAAATGGTTTAAACAAATAATTCCAGTGATTCAGCTTGAGATAATGAAATCAAAAGAACGGTAATAAAATAATCAAAATATTTTTAGACAAAAAATGGATTTTCAATCAAAATGATGTTGTGGCTTTTTGCCATGTTCAGTAATGAATATGGGAACAAAATTATTTCTTTTTGCTGACATTTTTCAGATTTCTATTATTTTTCACTAAATAGTTTTCCGAACAAATGAAAAAAAATGAAAAAGTTGAAAAAAATGTATTTTTACCATATAGACATGTAGCCATTTTTATTATTCAAATTTTACAAACAGAGAACTGATGTCCAGAGAACTCATTTGATTTTGCCTGAGGTCACATCAGGAATATTTGGCTGAACTAAATTCAGGTCTAGTGAGGTATTATCCAGTATCTTAACCACAAGACTACCTTCTTTTTTAATTTTCCCTTAGGTGCAGCCTATCGGGAATTCAGGTGCCACGTGACAATACTCAAAACACATTCCCAAGGAAATCTAGGTGATAAAGATGTTCTGTTGACAGTTGATACCTCAGAAAAAGAACCATGTCTGATAGCATTTACAATATCAATGAACACTCAAGATCACACATACAAAACCCCTGAATTAATTGTGTTTAATATTTTATATCTTTTTCTAGTGCTTCACAGGTTATCATGACTTATATTAAAGTTAACATTTATCCAAAACCAGCCTGCAGTTAATTAAATGTCATGCATAACACCATCCCCTTGCTAGAGTGTACACTTCAATTGAGTTAAAAGGATATCAGTAGAACAATGGCTATTAGTTACTTCTTCCAGCATTCTTTCATATGTAGTTGTGCAAAAGGCCATGAATCTAATCTCTGAGGACTGGCATGTTAGTCTGTGACTGCAAAAACAATGAGGCGTCCTGTATCATCTTCGCCCTGGTCTGTGCTAAAGCATTGTTTCAGAACAACCTCCCTAGGTCAAATTCATAAGTAGAGTGTCCTCACTACCAAGCCCATTATATTGAAGTAATGGGCCTATTATTTCAAAATCTGGACTCCTGCTTTTTTCAAGGAATAACGCTAATTTTGAAATACAGGCAGTCCCCGAGTTACGCAGATCCGACTTATGTCGGATCCGCAGTTACGAATGGGGATTTTCTCACCCCGGAGGAGTGGAGCGGCGGGATGCCTGGTCCCGCTGCCCGCCTCCTCTGGGGCGAGAAAAGCTGCTCCCTGTCTCCCTGGTCTGCTGGGGGAGCCAGCAGACCAGGGAGATGGGGAGCAAAGCGGCGGAGGACCCGGAGTCGGACCCGCGGTGCTTCCAGCTGCTCGGCGCTTTGCTCGGCGTCTCCCTCGCCTGCTGGGGGGGGGGGGGACGCAGCTAGTGCCCCCCCCCCAGCAGACCAGGGAGACGTGGAGCAAAGCCTGGGGCCTATGGTAGAGCATGTGGGGCGCTGCCGGTTGGTCCCGCAGCACCGCTCCTTGGCGCTACTGGACCAACCCGGCAGGACCCCAGCTGCTCTGCCCCAGGAGTCCTGATTCAGCCGCTGCTGATCAGTTTCAGCAGCGGCTGAATCAGGACGCCTGGGGCAGAGCAGCTGGGGTGCTGCTGGGTTGCTCCAGTAGCGCCGAGGAGCGGCCGCGCTACTGGACCAATCCAGCAGCACCCGAGCTGCTCTGCCCTAGGCGTCCCCAAGTTAGCCGCTGCTGAAACTGACCAGCGGCTGACTACAGGAAGCCCAAGGCAGAGTTGCTCTGCCCCGCGCTTCCTGGAATCAGCCGCTGATCAGTTTCAGCAGCAGCTGACTTGGGGACGCCTGGGGTTCTTAAGTTGAATCTGTATGTAAGTCAGAACTGGTGTCCAGATTCAGCCGCTGTTGAAACTGATCAGTTTCAGCAGCGGCTGAATCTGGATGCCAGTTCTGACTTACATACAGATTCAACTTAAGAACAAACCTGCAGTCCCTATCTTGTACATAACCCGGGGACTGCCTGTAGTTATTTCAAAATAGTGGAAGAGTGGACAAACTGATGCTATTTCAGAACAATTAGCATCCTGAGGTCTCTCAGAATTGCAGCTCTGACCACTCTGGCCATCTCCATCTGACATCTCCACTACTCCCCTCCTCCTGCAGAGCATAAAATATCGGGAGCAGGAGATGGGCTTCTCGCACGTAGCCAGCTTTGAAAGTCCTGTGTGAGACACCACCATCTGAGGCAGGCAGAACCAATCCCGATGCTCACTTGGACTCTCCCACAGTTGCTAACACTCCTGTGGCTCCAACAACTGCTATTGCCCAGAGATGCAGGAGAGCTCCAGCCTGCACTGGTGTAGAGATACTGAACCTCATTGAGGGGGTTGCAACTTCTTTGGAGAATAGGGACATAATTCAAAATGACCTTAGCAAGTTAGAGAAATGGTCAGAGGTAAACAGGATGAGGTTTAATAAAGAGAAATGCAAAGTGCTCCACTTAGGAAGAAACAATCAGTTCCATACATACAAGATGGGAAGCGACTGTCTAGGAAGGAGCATGGCGGAAAGGGATCTAGGGGTCATAGTGGACCACAAGTTGAATATGAGTCAACAGTGTGATGCTGTTGCAAAAAAAGCAAATATGATTCTAGGTTGTATCAACAGGTGTGTTGTAAGCAAAACTCGTGAAGTCATTCTGCCGCTCTACTCTGCACTAGTTAGGCCTCAGCTGGAGTACTGTGTCCAGTTCTGGGCGCCACATTTCAAGAAAGATGTGGAGAAATTGGAAAGGGTACAGAGAAGAGCGACAAGAATGATGAAAGGTTTAGAGAACATGACCTATGAAGCCAGGCTTCGTGAACTGGGCTTGTTTAGTTTGGAAAAAAGAAGATTAAGGGGGACATGATAGCGGTTTTCAAATATCTAAAAGGGTGTCACAAGGAGGAAGGCGAAAATTTGTTCCTCTTGGTTTCTGAGGACAGGACAAGGAGTAATGGGCTTAAAGTGCAGCAGGGGAGGTTTATATTGGACATTAGGAAAAAATTCCTAACTGTCAGGGTGGTCAAATATTGGAATAAATTGCCAAGGGAGGTGGTGGAATCTCCCTCTCTGGAGATATTTAAGAACAGGTTAGATAGACATCTGTCAGGGATGGTGTAGACGGAGCTTGATCCTGCCTTGAGGGTGGGGGGCTGGACTCGATGACCTCTCGAGATCCCTTCCAGTCCTCTGATTCTATGATTCTATGAGGCCTGGGGAGGAGGAGACCAAGCTCCAGGATCTCCACACCAGGGAAAGGAATGTGGATATCTACAGCTGGATTGCCATCAGCCTGGCCGACAAAGATCACACCCTGGACTAGTGCCAGATGAAGATTAAAGAGCTGCAGCAGGCCTACCACAAGGCCACGCAGCAGTGCAGATGCTCATTTCACAAGGAGTAACGGTAGTTCGAACTAGGAAGCCTAGTTCGAACTACCTAGTTCGTGCCCCGTGTAGCCGCGCTGCACGGGGTTCGAACCAGCGGGGTTTTAAAAATGGCGGCTCCCCGCTAATGCAAATAAAGCCTGGGAAATTTAAATCCCGGGCTTCATTTGCAAGTGCGGTATGCCTACATTACCCCGCTAGTTCGAACTAGCGGGGTAGTGTGGACATACCCATATATATATATATATATATGATGTTCGTCCATCATGTTCGAAGAGGACCTTGACATCTAACGAGTTGTGGGCTGTCCACGGTGTGTCCGCAGATGGCTGATAAGGCCAATGCGGGCACGAAATGTTCTGCCACATGTCGGGCAGACATGTGTAGTGACACACACACACACCTCTCATACATACACACACACCTCTCATTTCTACTCCAATTCATTTCATGAAGTGGGGTTTACCTACAGACGCTTATGTCATAATGAATCTGTTAGTCTCTAATGTGCCACAGGACTTATTATTTTTTCCTAAATCCAGTGCCATTCTACCTATAGGTGGCACCAGAGGTCTCAACAAATTGCAATATAGAATGTTGTTTGTCACACCCTATCATATACTTTTAAATTTTTTATAAAGTAGCTTCTTGTTTTTACTGCAGATTGGAAATTTCTCTCCGTGTTTAAGATAAAGATGCCTTTGCCCTCTGAAAAAATAAGGTGACGTTTAATTCATTATTCTGCTAGTTAACCCAAGAGGCAGTGACTTTCTGTCATATCATATATATCTGAAGCCAATCAACCATGAACAGGAATTGTAGTTAGCTGGTGGCACTTCTGTGTTTCTCATTGATACTGGAGTTTACATTTTATCTGAAATACTGGTCCCTGCCCAAATGATTTAACAATAATTGCTACACTTATTCATGTGCATTCTCCATGTTCAATGTATTATAAAACTATAGTGTTTATATTAATTGCAAGTTAGTGGCTGGTTTACTTGATTTATATACACTCTGCTCTTCGCCTTCCCTTGCTCATCAGGTTCACCATAAATCCAGTGCAACCAACTGTATATGCTCCCGTCAGGGAAAGTGTTTAGATGTTCAGTGCACAATAGTAATTTATTCAGCCTCATTATGATATTAGATGTGTTGTTTGGTGTTCAGACGTGACGTTATTAAATCCATTTAAAAATAGCCCAATTGCAAAGGAATAGAACAGGCAAGGAAATAATAAAGTGCCACAGAAGCTAGATGATTGAAGCAAGAGGCACAGGAGCCAGTAAACAGCTGAAAAGAGGGGGTGTTTCAGTGGAGACCTGCTGAACGAGGAGGGCAAACTCCTGTTCCTTACCGGCAGTAGGACAGTCTTGAGAATGTTTGTTTATTTGCTGGCTGGTTTGTTTTCTCTTTGCTTCAGTTTGAAGAGTCTGGCAATAGGTATGGGGCAATGTGTTCTGAGAAAAGCAAAGCCTTTGATCACAGCTGAGCCTTGATTGGGGGTGAGGTTTCCAGTTACCTTACTTCACAAGCCTTAAAGCAGCCAAGCACAGTGGCACAGGAACCAGCAAACAGAGCTCAAAAATAGGGGAGGATGGCAGTGGGAATTTTGGAAATGGTGTATGGAGTGTTCTAGTTGTGCTTTTTGTGTTTGTATTAATATCTGGAAAGGTTGAAACGATGTCTTTTATTTTATTCCTCAGTATTATAAACATCTGGTTTGGTTTACCGTAGGAAAAAGATGATGATCCCTAGTTAGATTTCCTACTTTTGAAGGTGTCCTCCTATAACTAGAGCTGGTAGAAACTTAGAATTTCTATTTCTTTGGGAATTTCAACTTTTCTTTTTGTTCTAAATTTTAAAAAAAAATGAAATTTAAGAATTTCTTATTAGTATTTAAAAAAATCCTTTGTTCTGAAACAATTGAAGAGACATTCTCAGGAAATATATTATTAAAATATAATAATAAATACATGCTTCATCCTTTTCAAATATTGTCACAAATACTAAAATTTATTTTCTTTCTCTTCTATTATGTCCAGGACTCAGATGTTTTCCCATGCTAAAGTCACTGCTTTGTATTTTCTTATCCCTTTAGTCTCTAATATCATAGACTTATACATTTTAAGGTCAGAAAGGACCATCATGGTCATCTAGACTGAACTTTGCATCTCAGGCCACAGAATGTCTTCCCTCACTTCTGTAATAGACCCATAACTTCTGTCTGATTTTCTGAAGCAAAATGCAGGACAATGTAGCACTTTAAAGACTAACAAGATGGTTTATTAGATGATGAGCTTTCGTGGGCCAGACCCACTTCCTCAGATCAAATAGTGGAAGAAAATACTCACCACCATATATACCAAAGGATACAATTTAAAAAAATGAACACATATGAAAAGGACAAATCACATTGCAGAACAGGAGCGGGATGCAGGGGGGGGGGAGGAAGGAAGGTAAGTGTCTGTGAATTGATGATGTTAGAGGTGGGGAGAGTGGGATGTTTGTGAGTTAATGGTATTAGAGGTGATAATTGGGGAAGCTATCTTGGTAATGGGTAAGATAGTTTGAGTGTGTGTTCATTCCTTTTTGGAGGGTGTCGAATTTTAACATGAATGACAGTTCAGAGGATTCCCTTTCAAGTGCAGATGTAAAAGGTCTTTGTAGCAGAATGCAGGTGGTTAAGTCATTGAGAGAGTGTCCTTTCTGGTTAAAATGGCAAGAAACTGTTTTTTCTTTGTGATCTTGTCTGATATCTGTTTTGTGGGCATTAATCCTTTGGCGAAGTGTCTGAGATGTTTGTCCAATGTACATAGCAGATGGACACTTTCGGCACATGATAGCATAGATTATATTTCTGGATGCGCAGGAATATGTGTTCTTGAGGTTCTCAAATCATGGTTTAAAGGTTTCAAGGTACAAAGAATCCAGCAAAACTTTAAAAACAACAAATAGTCCTGCAGCACCTTAGGCTATGTCTAGACTGCATCCCTCTGCCAACAGAGGGATGCAAATCAAGCACTTTGGAAGTGCAAATGAGCCCGGGATTTAAATTTTTGAGGAGTACGAAAAAGCTCCCTGCTGTTGGCAGAGCCTCAGCTACACTTTACTTTCACTTTCAACACTGAGCCTGACCGGCACAACGTCGGAACAGGAGAATGCAAATGAAGCCCGGGATATTTAAATCCCGGGCTCATTTGCGCTTCCGAAGTGCTTGATTTGCATCCCTCTGTCGGCAGAGGGGTATAGTCTAGACATAGCCTTAGAAACTAACCAAAAATGTGGATGGTATCATGAGCTTCCATGGGCACAACCCACTTCAGATTAATGGAGTTTAAGGGGTCCAGTGAATCCAGTAGTTAGTCTAATTCTCACCAGCAAGTGATCTGTGTCCCATGCTACAGTAGAAGGCAAAATCCCTAAGGTCTCTGTCAATCTTACCTAGGAGAAATTTCCTTCCAAACCACAAATAATGTGAAGAGTTAGCTAATTGTAAAGCCAATTGAGTGTGGTTTTTTTTTAAATTAACTATCAGGATTTTTGTTGTGGTTGGTTTTGCCCTTGGGAATCTACCTTTTCAATATTTCCTCCACACAACTATGAGGCCTAGAAACTTACAGTTCTTATAATTACAGGACTCTTAAGCATAGGACTCTTAAGCATTATGACCTTGAGAAATGTGCTAAAGATCATGAAACTTGATGAAGCCATGTAGATTAGGCTGATTGGCAAAGGAAAATGAAGCCACGATTTAAATAATCGCGGCTTCATTTAATTTAAATGGCTGTCACACTGAGCCGACAAACAGCTGATCAGTTGTTTGTCAGCTCAGTGCGCTAGTCTGGACGCTCCTGCGCCGACCTGAAAGCCCTTTATCGACCTCCCCGTTATGCCTCGTAGGATGAGTTTTACCGGGGAGGTCGATAAAGGGCTTTCATGTCAGCAGGGGAGCGTCCAGACTAGCACACTGAGCCGACAAACAGCTGATCAGCTGTTTGTCGGCTCAGCGCGGCAGCCATTTAAATTTAAATGAAGCTGCCATTATTTAAATCGCAGCTTCATTTCCCTTTGCCAAACAAACAAATCTATATAGCTCCGTTGATGGAGCCATGTAGTTTAGACGTACCCTTGGTGTCAAGTCTTTAATACCGTTTGCTCAAGTGTCATAGATTTCAAGGTCTAGTTTTATTCTCAAATGCTTCTAATTTTGCCAGCAAAGATATGTTCTCGTTGAAGCACACAATTAGAACTGTAACCACCACTATAATATTTAAAGCCCTTCCAAAGTATCCAACTATCCGCTAGTTTCCTTCAGCATCAGTTATTGCTTCCATGTTTATTAATTATAGGACCATGGTGCATCTTAACTTCTAGCCAAATGAGTGCAAAGGATATAATCTGCAAATTTACTCTTTCCTCTAGTATGGTTGTGACTACAGAGAGTCCAATTAATCTTCCAATTTACATGGGAGAATACAATACTCCCACCAATCTATTTATTTGTGCAGTCTCCTCTCGCACATCACCAGATTTGGGACTAAAAATATAATATCACTTTGGAGGTTTCTTGGTGGCATCTTTGAATAATCTTCCAGTAATTCATTGCCAATCAGAACAGGAAGAACTCTCCTCGCATCTTGTTTGTTCTGATCCATCTTTCCAAAGATCTATAAAGTAAAATCCCCCAAAGCAAAAGGTGATCACGATAGAAAGGACTTCAATAAAACCATGAGGATCCAGGTTGGTGTGTCACCTCATCTCTCCAAGGCCACTCATCCCTCTGTTACTCAAATACTTATGCTGCTATTCTCTTTGGCTTGTTATTCAGTTTGGACAAGAAAAGTAGCCTCACCAAAGGTACACACCTATCTCATGCCTAATCCCAGAGCTTCCTTCCTCTCTTCTGGTTTATGTAGTGCTTAGTTTCCCCTTTCCACCTTCCTATCCCTCAAGATGTCCCTCTATCTTCCTTCCATCACTGCGCTGTCTGCTCCCAACTCAGCTTTAAGTAGCTCCACTCATCTGGCTTCCTCTGAATAAAGTTCACCTTCTTCCTGAATTCTCCATCTCCCCATAGTAGAAGCTAGAATTTGGCTCTTCTTGTGCCAGCCATAGCTATGAGTAAGAGTGATGTAGGATAAAAGAACTTTCCCCTGTCAGAGTAGTGCATCCTTCTCTCCCCAGCTTGCCTGACCAACTCTGGGTTATGGTATGAAAGCAGCTGGGGCCATGTCTCAGCTCTTTCCCTCCTCATCTGGAGCAACTGAATTCTCAGAGTGGGAGAATGTATGTGCAATAGCAGAAATCATGACAATCCCTGTCTTGTGCCAAATAGAACTTACCTTTCTTCAACCATCTCGTGTACACTCAAGTTGCAATACAGCAATACCGGGCCAATCAGAACCATCAATTTTCTAATATGTCTACATTGCATTCCTCCTTAGAGAGAGGAATGCAAATTCAGACAAACAAAATTGCAAATGAAGTGTGGATTTAAATTTCTCGCACTTTATTTGCATAATCGCAGCCAGCCACTTTTCTGAAATAGCGTATTTTGAGAAAAAAACGGGCTTATTTCAAAAAGAATCCCTTCCTTTGAAATAACCATTACTCCTCAAAAGTAAGGGTTATTTAAAAAGAAGGTTTTTTTTTTAAATAACACAATTTTTTCTCAAAATACGCTATTTCGAAAAACGGCCAGCCGCAGTTATGCAAATGAAGCACGGGAAATTCAGATCCAAGCGTCATTTGCAATTTTGTTTGTCTGCATTTGTATTCTTCTTTTGAAGGAGGAATGCAAGATAGACATACCCTTAAGTGATGGGGAAAAATCTCAGACTATCCTATGGTTTTTTTAGTCTTTCTCAGATTCCCAGCCCACTCTTTGATAATTTTATCCTCTTGATGCCAGTTCACTTTGTGCTCTGTCCACAGAACTTTTTAATGCAATTTCAGAGTTCCTGTCAGACTCTTAATGCAAAACCCATCCAACCCTTAGGTCTATTTTTACATAAATCTGAATATAGCCCTCATGAAAATCTGTGAAATCCTGGCCCTTCTGGACTTTAAAAAAATATAATAATAAACTAACCAAGATGCAGAATTTTAAAAGGTATTTCCAAACACTCCATCCTTACAGATTTTTTAAATTCTCCATTTTTGGGGGTGTTGCCTGCTGAGTGTAGCAGTGGGAAATCACAGTGGTTCTATCTCCTGTCCATGTTCACAGCAAGCGTGTGTATGTATATATTAGTTTTCAGGAGACACACACGCATATACAAAGGACTCTGTGTGTTCCCTTTGTCAGCAGGGACTTTGAAAATTGAATGCAGCATAAAGATTCTGCCTGAATGTACCAAAAATTCTGTACTGACCTTCTGACTTTTAGAGCAAAAAAAACCAATACTGCACTTTGAGCAGTTGCCGACCTGAATTTTTTTTCTTCAGAAACCCCCCCCCCCCCCTCAAGACAGAACTCCAAGAACTTGCAAATCCCCAAGTTTCAATTTCTTTTTAAATTGAGCAATAAATTAATAAGAATAAAGGTATGTTTTCTGAAAGAGTAATGCCAATTCTGTATCTACTATCTGGCAGAAAAATGTATTCCTTAGTCTAATCTTTTTTAACCAGTTTAATAGCATTGCTAGATTTTATCCTATTGTTCTTGCGGAGTAACGTAGAAGGGTCATAGTCTATGACTCTGGTGATCATCTACTACAGCATCATATCTGCTGGCTTTCAGTCACAGAAATTAGATATGTAAAAGACCTATTGGCCATGTAATCTGTACACAACGTCCACACTTCATGGAAATTTGCAATTTTTTATAGCAAAAAAGAGCCACTATAAAGATATCTTCCTCCACCATCTGGCAGCCAAATTGTCAAATACTGAGATTTCTGCTCCAGTGTGTTTGATCTCCACTCTTAGACGTACGGATAATGCAGGCTTCCCCTTAGAATACCACTGTCCTAACTGGCCATGTCTTGCTTTGGCAGTGACTAGCCCTTTTCAGAACATGAACCACCAGTCATACCAAATTCTTCCATCCAGCATATTTAGCACTCACAAGAAAAGATAGAATGGCAGCTCTTAAGACTGAGGGTACATCTTCACAGCAGGACTTAAAGTTGAATTAAGCTACACAACTTCAGCTACATCCGTTGCATTGCTAAAGTCAAAGTAGCTTAATTCAGGTTTAAGTGCTGTCTACACTGCAGGAAGTTGACAGAAGAACACTCTTCCTTCGACTTCCCTTACTCTTCATGAAATGAGGGTTACCATGAGTTGGAGTAAGAAGTCCTCCAGTTTAACATTATTTTGAAATAAAGGCCTGTAGTGTAGACATGCAATATGTTATTTTGGAATAACGTCTGTTACTCTGAAATAATGCTGCTGTGTAGACAGAACTTGAAGTCGTCTGTTTATTTCTGGTGTCAGTATAGTGCAGGAGCAACAGTTCAAATTCCCCTAATACTGCCTTATCCCAGAGATGGAAATGCCCCCTGCTGAAGGAAAGATGGGATTCTTCACCTCTTCTGGGACTGCCAATGCAAGTTCCAGTGTGATGCTGGCTTATGACGTGAACGCCGTGAGACACTAGAAACTGTAGTGAGCCAACCAAATAATTGCACATGGGCCACTGAACAACTTTTGGATCATAAATGTTTCCCATCACTGCATGGCTGTGTCTAGACTGGCAAGTTTGTCCGCAAAAGCGCTTGCTTTTGCGCAAAAACTTGTCAGCTGTCTACACTGGCCGCTTGATTTTGCGCAAAAGCACTGACATTCTACTGTCTGAAATCAGTGCTTCTTGCGCAAATGCTTTGACATTCCAGTTCAGGCAAAAGCCCTTTTCCAGAAATGTTTTTGTGCAAGAGGGCCAGTGTAGACATCTAAAAACTGTTTTGCGCAAAAAAGCACCAACGGCGAAAATGGCGATCTGAGCTTTTTTGTGCAAAACCACATCTAGATTGGCACGGACACTTTTCCGCAAAAAGTGCTTTTGTGGAAAAGTGTCCATGCCAATCTAGACGCTCTTTTCCGCAAATGCTTTTAACTGAAAAACTTTTCCGTTAAAAGCATTTGAGGAAAATCATGCCAGTCTAGATGTAGCCCATAGGTCTTCTGTATTTGTAGAAGTGATCAATGGGCTATAAGAGCCACTGCTAATTTCTTCAACCATCCAGTCCCTCTACATTTTATTTGTAACCTTGTTTGTTGTGGACCAATATAATTCATTTTTGATCTATGGCAGTTTTTGACCCTGGCACCCATCCATGAGGAGTTAATTTTTTTATCCCAAATTCTCAGGACCATTCTTCTAAAATTTGGACTGGATTATCCAATCTGAAAATGTCCTTGTTGAGTTCAAAAGTCATTTATGTTTTTACTTGCCTGATATTATACATTTTAAATGGCTTATTAATTCGTGAAAGGCACAGCTCATAGACAGCTCATATATATGTATATTTGCTGATGATTTATGACAGGAACATGAGGAAAAATAACTTTGTTTCACTGCCACATAAACTCCTTAAGAGAGAGCTCTCAATGACTTTATAGCAGTTAGTAACTGTGATTAATTATAGTTATTGGAAAGATCAATCTGACAGTAAAAATAATGTTTGTTCTCCATCTTGCTAATATTTCCCTGCTACATATTCATCCCAGATATTGGAGCAATGCCATGTCAGGGTATCGTATTGTCCCCTGAACAAATGAGTATCAGCCTTCATGTACCTTTTGATGATTTTTATTCCCTTAATCCTTAAGCAACACCATGAAAAGGTGACAATATCCTTTGGTGTTCCTTGAGATTTGCATATTTAACCTAAGCAGATTTAGAATTAATCTGACAATTTGTGATGGGTGTTTCAAAGTTTGATGTTTCTTTTGAAAATGAATCAGATAGATAGATAGATAGATAGATAGATAGATAGATAGATAGATAGATAGATAGATAGATAGATAGATAGATAGATAGATAGATAGATAGATAAAAAGGCAAACAGTAGAAGATTCATTTGCATGGTCTATAGGAGAATACTGTGCTTTGATAGGAGCCTTTACAAAGTATAAGCACACAAACCCTTGTAAAGCTGGGGCTGGAATATTTACATGGCAGTCAATAATCCCCACCATACCCACAGCATTAGTACTGTGGGTCACTTAACAGAACATCTGGCAATGAACTGCCATTGAACCAGATTGCTCCTTCTCAAAGCATATTCTATGACAGTGGAAGAGGGGAAGAAACTTGGAGGGATTTCCCTCCCTTCATTGAGGGTGATAAGGGGTTAAGTGCAGTGGGGGAGGTCTAGATTTGATATGAAAAAAGAATTGTTTCTACACAGTGCCAAATTTCAAATTAACCCACTGTTCTGAAATGTCACTTACTCCTCGTGGAATGAGGTTTACAGGGGCATCAGAGTAGAGAGCCCGAAATAATGGGATTGCTGTTAAGACACAGGATAGCTATTTCAGGAGACTCTGGTACCCCAAAATAGCATAGCAGTGTAGATGTAGACGTAGAATTGACATTCCTTAAGGTACCACAAGACTACTCAGTTTTAAAGTTAGGGTATGTCTACACTAGCTCAAAAAAATTGTCACTTTCTTAACAATTCTCAGACGGGTAGCCTTGTTAGTCTGTAAGGGTATGTCTACACTAGCTTGTTAGTTCGAGGTAGGTAAGCAAATGAGGGCAACCAGAGTTGCAAATGAAGCCCGGGATTTAAATAGAGATCCTAATTCGAACTACCTACTCTGTGCCGCGTGTAGCCGTGGGCACGGAGTTTGGACTAAGGGGGATTTAAAAATGGCGGCACCCGGGAACATGCAAATGAAGCCCGGGATATTTAAATCCCGGGCTTCATTTGCAACTCTGGTTGCCCTCATTTGCTTACCTACCTCGAACTAACAAGCTAGTGTAGACATACCCTTACAGACTAACAAGGCTACCCCTCTGAGAATTGTTAAGAAAGTGACAATTTTTTTGTAATGAGTTAGCCAATCTCAGTCCCTATTCAGACCCATTCTGATAGTGTCAAGTTTTCATATGAATTCCAGCTCAGCAGTTTCTTACCAAGCTGTCTGCTTTTGAGGTGTTTTTGTTTTGTTTTGTTTTGTTTTTTGCTCAAGTATGGCAACTTTCAAGTATGTAATTGTGTGTCCAGACAGGTTTAAATATTCTCCTATTACTTTAGGTATGTTACAGTTCCTGATGTCTGATTTGCGTCCACTTATTCTTTTGCACAGAGACCGTCCAGTTTGTCCAATTGTTATAGCCATGCCCTTGGAGTTGTCAACATCTCAAAGTTTAAAGAGCTATCATAAAATCTTAGCTTCACAGTCTACAAAAGCTCCTTAAATTTTGAGACAAATCTCTGTTAAAAGGGAACAATCAGTTAACCACTGAAGTTGGTTAGATGTCCCATCTAATCTCTGATCTCTGTTTTCCACTCAGCCACAGGCTTCCTCTGTAATCTTGGTATCATCTGTTGGACTCACATTTTCAGAGTTGCGTAACCAAGGGTATGTCTACACTACCCCCCCTAGTTCGAACTAGGGGGGGTAATGTAGTCATATGGAGTTGCAAATGAAGCCCGGGATTTGAATTTCCTGGGCTTCATTTGCATAAAGCCGGCCGGCGCCATTTTTAAATGCCGGCTAGGTCAGACCCCGTGCTGCGCGGCTACACACGACACGGACTAGCTAGTTCAGATTAGGAAACCTAATCCGAACTAGCTAGTCCGTGCCGCATGTAGCCGCGCGGCACGGGGTCCGACCGAGCCAGCCTTTAAAAATGGCGCCGGCCGGCTTTATGCAAATGAAGCCCGGGAAATTCAAATCCCGGGCTTCATTTGCAACTCCGTATGACTACATTACCCCCCCCCAGTTCAAACTAGGGGGGTAGTGTAGACATACCCCAAGAGTCAGGCACTTAAATCCACAGTTAGAAACCAACATAAGTAACCGTATAATCAAAGGAAGATCTGACTGGGAGCTGAGAATGAAGTCTTTGTTACAGAAGAAAAATTATTTAAGTGGCTAAAAATGGGCCCTTGTCTCTGAATGTATCAGTCTTAACTCTTTCTGCTTCATTGTTTCCATGGCTACGTCTACATTGGCAAGATTTTGCACAAATACTTTTAACGCAAGAGTTTTTGCGTTAAAGTATTTGCGCAAGAGAGTGTCTACACTGGCATGTGCCTTTGTGCAAGAGATGTGCTTTTGCGCAAAAGCATCCGTGCCAGTATAGATGCTCTCTTGCGCAAGAAAGCTCCGATGGCCATTTTAGCCATCAGGCTTTCTTGCGCAAGAAATTAACGTTGCCTGTCTACACTGGCCTCTTGCACAAGAACTGCTGTGCAAGAGGGCTTATCCCTGAGTGGGAGTGTCAGAGTATATGCTCAAGAAGCACTGATTTTATACATTAGAACGTCAGTGTTCTTGCGCAAGTACTCACGGGTAGTGTAGACAGGTGGCAAGATTTTGCACAAAAGCAGCCGCTTTTGCGCAAAATCTTACCAATGAAGACACAGCCCATATGTATACAAAGATAAATATTGTTATTCTTAGTCAGAGTGTTGTAAAGACAGCTGGGATGAAAAAAAAAGAGTGGAAATTTTGCTGTTGTTTTCCTTGGCATCAGGGTTAGGTCCTATGTGTCGAGTACTCTTAATTGTATAAGGTCAGCAAAGATGCATAACACTGGTAACATTAGTAATCATAAGAACATAAGAACATCCAAAGTCAGTCCAAAGGTCCATATGGCCCAGTATCTTGTTTGCTGATAGTGGCCAATACCAGATGCCCCAGAGGGAGGGAACACAATAAGTAATCATCACGTGACACCTCTCTTGTCATCCATTTCCAGTACGGAGCGTATCAAAAGATATATGGGTAGGAAGTGGGAGCTGGACTTGAAAACTTTTAAAAAGTTGCATAGTTTGAGGAGGAAGAGTACAAAGGCTGATTAAGGCACTTTAGCCAAACTTTTTGGCAGCTGATTTGTTAATTTGCTGTGATAAGGTGACTGAATTCTTTTGCTATTAGACAAAAACAGCACAATGATTCTTTTTAATAGGTTTTTCAAAACATCTGTTATGATGCCAGAACAGGTGCTTAATCTTAAATGACACATCACTTTCTATTTAGAACGCAATCTGCAAAGTGAATGCTAATCTCTGAGTAAAGAATATGCCACCTTTACCTTATTTACTGAAGGCATCTTGGCATTTATCTTTCAAGTCATACTGGGTCACTGCAACATAATGCAGGCTCTTGATTGTTGTGTGTGGTAATCAGGGCATATACCTTTTTATTATTGCAAAACGTCAGAGTGAGCAACAGCTCCAAAAACAGGCTTTATCTCCTGATGGATCGGTGAGCGCAGAAGACAATGGCTTTTATTTATTTGTAGAGTAACACTGTCATTTGCAAAGCCAATTTTTGTTTTCCAGCCTGTAGGCAAATATTAAGTATTTCCTTCATATGCTAAATCACAATGTTTGGATGATCTCTGACTGCCACGAGGCCATAAACCCAGCTTTTAGACACATGCCTGTCTTCCTGCTTTGGAACTGCTGCCGCTGTTTAATCATCTAGAAATATTTATATGTATGGTTATTATATTCAGTCACTTGTGGTTTATCGTGTCCTGTTTGTATTATTTTACTCTTTTGGGGTACATCTAGACAGTAGCGCTATTTCGGGATTCTTCCGGTATCCAGAAATAGCTATAGCCTTTTAAACAAGCCTGTTATTTCAAAATAGCTTTTGAAATAGTGGGCTCTCTATTCCAACGTCCCTGTAAACCTTGTTCCAAAAGGATTAAGGGACGTTTTGGAATAGCGCTTTATTTCTAAATTTGGCACTTTGTAGACAGCACCAAACTTCGAAACATACTCAAAATAAGCTATGAAATTTGCATAGATCAAATTGCGTAGCTTATTTCAAGCTATGGGTGCAGTGTAGACACAGCCTTGCTCTTATTGTCAGGTGGGGCAGGCTAATTTGCTTATCTCACTGTGATTCATTTGAAGTAAAGATTGCTTATATAGAGAGAGGGACCAAACACCATCTCTTTTTACAAAAGTATAATTAGGCTTTATTGGAATCCCACAATAGGGTGATCCCACTATTTTGAGTCTTGTTACTCCTGTTTTTCAGGGTGGAAAGACAGAGTAGTATAATGCTCAGAATCTTCAAAAGCAAATTGCCACCTTTTTGTACCTTATATCTCATAGTATAACTTTTGCTGACTTTGGTTCAGACCTCAGGCCTTACACCAGGTCCTTCCTTCCTCCCTCCCTCCCTCTGTTTCTTTCTTTCTTTCTTTCTTTCTTTCTTTCTTTCTTTCTTTCTTTCTTTCTTTCTTTCTTTCTTTCTTTCTTTCTTTCTTTCTTTCTTCTACAAGATAACTGATAATGAAAATATTCCTCTTTAATTTTGCTATTGACATTTCATGTCTTATTAATCTTTGTTCCATTCAATAGTAACAGGATCTCATGAATAATATATTATATGTGGCATATGATATTATGTTATTTCCATCCAGAGCATCCAATATGGTTTTCCACTTTAGAAGGATACTATTCTCTACAAGGGAGCATTGCTAAATGGTTTACTGAGGGTTCAGATTTGCAGATAATTTCCCATTTTCCAGTCTGAAACAATTTAAACCACTCAGATCATGACATTATTATCACAAATGGAAAGCCACTGCAACAACACCATGCACAGATAATTTTTGTACAAGTAATTACTTTTATGTCAGAAGATTTGTACAAGATGCTAGATTAATGCAGTATCAAAGATGGGAGAGCCACAGGGTGATTCAAATTACCAGGAAATGCAAATTATTTGTATGTGAGTCTTGTAGTACAGCTGCGTTCACTCTAAGAAGAATAGAAAGGGGATGAAATCAGAAGTGCCAGCAGAACAAGTGAGCTACAGGCCATGAAGCACAATATGATATGTTGCAACTACCTGTATTGAGAAAGATGTTCATGGAAAGACAGCATGGAAGTCATTGCCAAAGGAAAACCTAGCATGCAGTTCCCATAGATCCCTATTTTATTACCATTGGAGGGATATAATTTTCTACAGCAACACTGAGCCTTGCTTCCATTATGGAAAGATCTATTGCACCATCCTGTTATGCAGGAAAATTTGGATTAATAATTAGAGATGAAGTTAAAAATTGGAGTCAAGTCAATCCTGATTCGTACCCTGTAAACCCTGGTTCACTCAAGCCACATCTTCACTTGCTGAGCCAGAGATCGATTTTCTGGCATTTGATTTAGCAGGTCTAGTTAAAACCTGGAATGAGGTTTACCAGCTCATTCGATTTAGGGCTTTAATTCGGAATCCTGTTTCACTGCCACGTGTAGACGTGGGCAGTTACTTCGGGCTAGTCAATTTCTAAAATGGCGACCGGACAGGAACATGCTAATGAAGCATGGGATATTTAAATTCCGTGCTTCATTTGCAATTTCGGTCACCCTCATTAGCCTCCCTAGATTGAACTAGGGGGCTAGTGTAGACATACCCTTCCTTAGTACTTTTTTGTCTTGTGCAAAAAATGCTGGTTTTGATTAGACCACCTGCACCGAACTGAACACACCTTTGCGACTTCCAAGTAACTTGTGTATCCATGTATATAACATCCATAATTCTTTCAAAGATACATCCCCAAAGAATGTCTGTCTTAACAGTCAGTGTTGAAAGGGAAGAGTCACCCATTCAGCCAAAATGTTGTTTTCTAACCTGCTGAACTCTTGGTCTCAAATTGTTTGTAAAAGCCACTCATAAGCGTAACAGCTATGGTGGCATGTTTAAAAAAATAAAAGCCTACTGTGGGGATTTAAAATAAGAGGGAGGTTACAACAGTGCAGACTGGGAGCATTACAGTGAGTGTTACTTCTTTCATGTGTAAGTAGCTGGAATAAGTGTCGCTTGAAGTAAAATATCCAAAGAAACTTCCCTGAAAAACCATGCACAGATAAAAGAAATATCTGGATATGAATGAAAATAGCTTCCTGAGCAGACTTGTAATATTTCTTCCCTTTTCTTCTTCCTCTATTTCCAAGTAAATGTAGCGCTTTCAGCAAGTGCCAGATTGACACCTCTGGAAAACAAAGTCTGGTGTTTATCCTTGGAAACATGCAGCTGCAATGAAAGATCACCTATCCTCTTCCTCTCTGTGCTTCAGTGTCGACCACCTCTAGAAGGTCACTGTCCAGTACTTATCACAGTGGGATACTAGCCCACCTCTTTGGCTTCTGGACCCTACTGCAAATCAAATAATAAATCATAATAAATCTAGGGCTCTTTCCATCCACTGCCTATTGGATTTGGGGTCTCATCTTCAGTTACTCTCTTCTCAATTTAAAGCAGTGATGAGACAGATTAACTAAGCAGAATGGGTATTTCTGAGTACGATGGAAAAAGGATCAAATGGTTTAATATTTTTTCATCCTAAATAAGATAAAAGGAGCTGATTCTCCATTACACTGTAGCCCAGTGATATCCCCTTGGTAGTGTTAAAGAGTGTAAATTACTATTCCATTATATTAAGCTCTTGACAGTGCTGGAATGGCATAAGTAGGCCTTTTTGTGAGTGAGAATCAAATGTCAAGGAGTTCAACAATCAAATCCACAAACCAGAACGAATGAGTTTATTTTGGCCTAGCATCTCTTATAACAAAGCATTTCACTAGAAATGAGATAGATGCTCAACTTGTGGAAATCTGTGTTACTTTGCCGACTTCAGTGTAATGACGTTAATTGACACCAATTGAGAAAAATACACACAATACTTTTTGTTTTGTGTATAGCACTGTAATTATCTATGGGACTCATAGGACATGTCTGTAATAGATAAAAATGTCCTGCCCCAAATTCCTTATGGTTTAGCTTAAAATATCGGAATCAGTTTATGGTATACCATGCAATTGTTGGATCAATGCAGAATTAACTGAAAAATAACAATGGGGGAGGGAGGTGACAAAGAAAAAGGCCTCTGAATCATACATACTCAAAATATTGTTTTTAAATAAAGAGGGGGTGGCCTGAAAATATAACATAACAAATTACCTTCCACGGGTTGAACCTCCCAAGTCTGGCACCCTCCGGACCTGACCGGTGCCAAACCAGAGAACACCACCACAGAACTGGTGGCTGTAAACAAACTTTATGGGACTGCAGGAAACCTGGCCACTACCATGATAAGTGGACATATAGCTAATTAAAATCATGCTGGACCATGGATATTGCCGGATCTGAGAGTGCCAGACTTAGAGAGGTTCAACATGTGTGAACATCCTACATACACAGCAATGTATATTGTGATGTGTAAGATTTATGAGATGAGGCCCTGAAGGCTCTTTCCTAAGGTTATTGAAGTTGCTCTTGTTCTGGAAGAAACTTTGGGCTTTTTATGATGATGAATTATGTCAAACTTAGACCTCCTGCAATGAAGTTTAACAGGTAGTTTGAAATAGGGCTTTATTTTGAACGCCCATTTCACTGCCGCGTGTAGACACAGGCAGTTATTCTGGGCTTGTAAATTTCAAAAATGGCTCCTGGCCGGGAAGATGCAAATCAAGCATGAAATATTTAAATCCTGGGCTTGATTTGCAATTCTGAATGCCTACATTTGCAGCCCTATTCCAAAATAGGCTGCAAGTGTAGACATACCCAAAGTGTTGGAACTTTCTAGGATTACTTGTAAATCCCTTCAATTACATCTATATGTGTTCCTGTGGTCTGTCTGGACTACATAAGACCTTGAATGCAGCTGTTCTTTAATGGAATCCCTTTGGCCATATCCTATCATATCGTATTAGAGATATGATTCTTCATGTTCATTCTACCACCTGAGATACGATATGGGAGATCAAGGAGCTTTTCTTCTTTCTGCTTCTAATTTTCTTTCCTCTTGTACATAGTTTCATTCTTATGAAATTTCAGCAGGTTATGTGTAATTGGTAAATTAGATCTGATTCTTCTTCCTAATAACAGATGAGCTGGAGAAAAAGCCATTCTCTCAAACTGTACTTTGGTAAACAAATACAACTTTTACAATCTGCCCCCACTGAAAAAATGACTTTTTCATAATGTCCTTTACTGTCTGTGTAGCCCTTTCCAAAATCCATTTGATTGGGGGTCATTTGCTCCTGGTGCTTTGCGATGAAAATCCTAATCTATGGCAAATTGCCTAATATCGGCACTGGAAAATTGTGGTTCATTATTACTAAATACTTCATCTGGAATTCCATGTCTAGAGAAGATTCCCTTCATGCTGTCTGCCACTCTCTTAGGGTATGTCTACACTACAGTGCTATTTCAAATTAACTTATTTCGAAATAGTTAATTCGAATTAAGCTAATTCAAAATAACACATCTATACACGAAAACTATTTTGAAATAGCATTTTGCTATTTCGAAATAGCATGTCCACAGTGAGTGGACTCTGAACCAACGTTAAAGCTGGCCAGAACCAGTGCCAGCAGGGCATCAGGTTGGTACTTAGAGTGTGGGGCTGCTGCCTAAGGCTAACTGAGCTCCGTGCTTAACGGGACCCTATCCTCACCCCGGACACAGTTCTCAGGGATCCCCGCTTGCTTGTCTACCTCGATGAGGGACAGCAAAGCAGTCCTGTCTTGGAGTGCCTTGAGTGCCCACACTTGGGACACACAGCACTCGGCCACATGGAGCCAGAGCTGCCCCTGGGCATGCTGGTGCGTCTCATGGGGTCGTTGCCATCAGACCGGCTGCACTTGCTCCAGTCTGCCATCTGGAGGTCCATCGGAGGGGCTCTCAGGATCCAGGAGGCCCTGAGGGAGAGCGTCCACACCGAGGAGCCCTCAGAGTCTCCCCGTCCTCCCCCTGGGGGGCTCGTGCCCCATTCCTCCCTCGTGTCCTTCCACTTACCTGTCCCTAGTCCCCCTTCCTGATGTCAAATAAAAGACACGTATGTTCAAAAATAGAAACTGGATTTAATGAACAAAACTGGGGGTGGGGGATGGACCTCTGGGGAGACTAGGAAAAGGAGGTGGGAGAGGGGAAGAGAGAGGGTGGGAGAAGGGAGGGTGAAACCTGGGAGGAGGAAGCTGCAAGAGGGAAGCAAGGGGAAGAAGGGGGAGGGGAAGCTCAGGGTTGGGGGTCTCACCGGACCAACCTGACTTTCATGCAAACCTGCTCCTGGGTTTCCATGTGGCCTTTGGTGGCCAGGCTGGCAGCTATCCTACCATAGACCACTGTTTTCCTCCATCTAGGGCTGAGATCATGGAAGTTGGGAGCTGGCAGGCTGCTCCTGGGGAGCAGTGGATGGCTGGCTGCCAGTGGCTTGCAGGCTCATGTTTTGGGGCCTACTGCATTTCAACATTTCTGAATCAAAAACATTTTGGAAAGTTTTTCATTTAGAGAAGTTTTAGTATTTTGCCCTTTTAGCCCAATTTGGATACAAACAAATGTGAAAATACCAGAACATCCTAAGGTGTGTTCCAGAGGTGGCTTCATTACATTGGCGAATGCAACAGTCCTTGTGTATCTCTTGTTTAACCAAGAAAGGAATTGTAAGACTTAATGATTAGTATGGCCAAGTTCTTTGATGTCTTCAGAAAAAGCCAATATATTGTTACTTATAAGCATGATTTTAAATAGTTTAGAATAATGAGTGAAAATACATTATCCATTGCAGTTAAAGTTACACAAGGAATTTTAGATAGGCAGAATGAATGACCTATTTCAAAGCCCATTGTTGAGAGGTGCTCAAGGCCTAATGACTCCAATTGTAATTTACAGAGGGCAATGGAATAAAAATAAAGGCTAAGAAATCTTTAAGTTACCATAATTTGTCAATATTGCATTTCATCCAGTGCTGGATGATTGCTCAAATATTGATATAGAGAATTGTGTTATATAAACATTATATCCCCAATACCACTTAAATAAAAGGAAGTTCTTCACACAGTGCACAGTCAACTTATGGAACTCCTTGCCTGAGGAGGTTGTGAAGGCTAGAACTATAACAGGATTTAAAAGAGAACTAGATAAATTCATGGAGGTTAAGTCCATTAATGGCTATTAGCCAGGATGGGTAAGGAATGGTGTCCCTAGCCTCTGTTTGTCAGAGGGTGGAGATGGGTGGCAGGAGAGAGATCACTTGATCATTACCTGTTTGCTTCACTCCCTCTGGGGCACCTGGCATTTGCCTCTGTGGGCAGACAGGCTACTGGGCTGGATGAACCTTTGGTCTGATCCAGTATGGCCATTCTTATGTTCACTTCAAAAAGCTTCTCTGTTTTCCTAGAAGGAACAGTCTTAATTAATCACATGATTGGGGTGAGCAATAATGTCTAAAGCACTACTGAGTTTTCTCGTTTGAAGACTACATGATTCAAAAGTATTTGCAAATTCTAGCTTTGTAAAGCATGTTATTTCCTTTTGTAGTTAAAGATGAATCCTGGAGCTAGTGAATTCAGCAGATAATCGTGCTTTATGGTGTGAAGTATTAGTACCTCTTAATTATACTGAAATGTCAAACTCTATTTGAGATGGATGTGGGAGGAAATGTATCATTCTTCTCTCTTTCAAGGCAGGATTGTGCCTCCCATCCCCCCGATCTGGTATCTATATATAATGCTGGAGCTATTTAATTCAGTCTGTTTCAAAGATTTTAAAATTAAGATGTTGGATTCTCAGCTTGTGTGAATCCATAGAGTTCCATTGATTTCAGTGGAGCTATGTTGTTATACCAGACAAGAGAATAGCTATAGACACCAAGAACTATTCATTACGTGGTTAAAAAGTACAAGGGAGAAAGAGAATTTAGTTTAAAGCAAGAAAAGTAATTGAATAAGATTAGTGTAAAATGTGACAACAGAGAGGGGAAATATATTTAGATTCAGAAACACACAGATAACTGCACACTTAGGATAACAAGCCAGAGTTAAAAATGTAATAAAAAATCAGATTTTTGTGATAGCAGAGGAAAAAAACCCAACTTGCTCTGACACTTAAAAGCTGCAGTGCCCTTCATCTGAAAATGGATGGCCAAATTATACATCCTCAGAATTACAAGAATACTTCCCTGCGCTGCACATTCAATGTTATCAGAGTTCAAATGTGTATTGTAGATCTTAGCAGGTATTTTACTTGGGGTTTTCAAAAACTGGATATACAGAAGATAGGAACTATATTTTAATGCCATCCTCACTTGAATGGTTTGAAAAGGAAAATAGACTGAAAGCTTTAAGTAAAACTAGTTTTTTGTGCTTCTCCATTCCAGTATAGATGTTATGTTTAATCATATTGTGAAAGGAAATATAAGTTCTCTATCAAAGTTTGCTTCTGATATTTGCTATTGAAAAGCAATATGCGATGGGAGGTTTTTGGGCCCTGGGGGACTTCAAACTGTACTCTCTGGAAAAGTCACAGCTAGTATAAATAATTGGCGTTCTGTAACATTTTGTTAATATCTCTGAATGTTTTCAGAATTGGATAAGCTATATGAATAGTTTAAGGTGAATCTTAAAGTTCTCACAGACCTCCACTAACTTAGTCCATGCTCCCGCAAACATGAACATACATGTTTCCCTATGCACGTGTCAGTAGCATTATTATTTCAGTGGGTTTGTTCATACGCGTAAAGGTGGAATCACAGAATCATAGAATACTAGATCTGGAGGAAACTTGAGAGGTCTTTGAGTCCAGTCCCCTGCCCTCATGGCAGGACCAAGCACCATCTAGACCATCCCTGGTAGATGTCTATTCAATCTACTCTTTAAAATCTCCAATGGTGGAGATTCCATAATCTACCTAGGCAACTTATTCTAGTGTTTAACAGTCCTGACAGGAAGTTTTTCATAATGTCCAACCTAACCTTCCTTTGCTGCAATTTAAGTCCATTGATTCTTGTCCTGTCCTCATAGGCAAAGGAGAACAATTTATCTCCCTCCTCCTTGTAACAACCTTTTTAGTATTTGAAATTTGTTATCATGTACCCTCTTAGTCTTCTCTTTTCTAGACTATACAAACCCAATTCTTCTATCACAGGGTACGTTTTCTACAGCTTTAATCATTATTTTTGTTCTCTTCTGGACCTCCAATTTTTCCATATCTTTCCTGAAATGTGATGCCAGAACTGGACACAGTACTCCAGTTGAGGCCTAATCAGCGCAGAGTAGATCAGAGGAATTACTTATCATGTCTTGCTCACAGCATTCCTGTTAATGCATCCCAGAATGATATTTGCCTTTTTTGAAACAGCATCGCACTGTTGACTCATATTTAGCTTGTGGTTCACTATAACCCCTAAATCCCTTTTTGTAGTGCTCCTTCCTAGACAGTCACTTCCCATTCTGTATGTATAAAACTGATTGTTCCTTCCTAAGTGGAGCACTTTGCATTTGTTCTTGTTGAATTTCATCCTATTTACCTCTGTCCATTTCTCCAGTGTGTCCAGGTAATTTTGAATTATAACCCTATCCCCCAAAGCATTTGCAATACCTCCGCAAACCTTTTGGCTACGTCTAGACTGGCCACAAATTCCGGAAAAGGGATGCAAATCAGGTAAGTCAGCATAGGGAAATCCGTGGGGGATTTAAATATCCCCCGTGGATTTAAATAAACATGTCCGCTGCTTTTTTTCCGGCTTGGGGAAAAGCCGGAAAAAAAGCGTCTAGACTGGCGCGATCCTCCGGAATAAAGCCCTTTTCCGGAGGATCTCTTATTCCTTCCTTTCAAGTAACCTTTGTGTGTCCTCTCTATGCCATTATCTGAATCAATGATGAAGTTATTGAACAAAACCAGGCCTATAACTGATCTCTGTCAAACCCCACTTGTTATGCCCTTTCACCTTAATTGTTAGATGTGTGTGTGAAGGATAGGGGCCTTAAACTTAGGCTTTGTCTACAATGGTGCCCATGTGTGAGGTGTGTGTCAAAAAGGATTCACAGTGGTGAAAAGCATAGCTGCGTGCAGCAGTGAAATGTTCTGGCAGAGGGAGGGAGCAGAGAAAGCCTCCACTAGTTCCCCACTGCTGGTTTCTTTCTATGCCACAGAGAACTGGTAGTTTTTTCCCACTGCCTCCCTTTCCCCAATGCGGGAGCTTTTCCCTGTGGCAGAAAACGTCTCAGTCAGCGCGGAGGTGGCAGGATATTACAGATGCTTAGATGCATACAGACCCATACAGAGTATGTACCCTGAGGTGCTGATGTGTCTTTACCTTCCACAGTGCCATTTAAACCCATGCTAAGGAGGCATGTAGAGTATGCATTCTACATGCTGCTGCGAGTGTAGACATAGCCTACTATGGATATCTGCGCCCAATGTGGTAGTTTCACAGGGTTTGACAACATTGTTCATCTCTGGAGTGTCTGGTTTGGCTCTCTCTGGGGCCCAAAGCCACTGGCATTCACACCTTTCATTGGCGTCACTCCAGGGTTACGCCAGCATAACTGAGTTCAGAATTTACTTCCTTTGAGTTTTGCAGTGGAAAGGATCCAGGCATCACACCAAACTCTCATAATCCCAGACATTTTAGATCAGCCCTATCATGTTCACCTGATTTCCATCCAAGAGCCAGCACTGCCCTTCCTCCTAGTCCGTGCCCAAGAATCATCCACCTGGTTCCTGAACATTCTGAGTTTCACTTGATTTATGTCTTCTGCTGGGAGGCAGGGAAGAGATATTATAGAAGTGGCCTGAAGCCTCCTCTGCCTCCTGATCTCTTTCAATGGTAGCCTGCTGATCCTCCTTTTCTCTCTCCTGTGTTGCATGAGCATAAGATCAGTATGCTCACCCATCTCTCAAGCCAAACAAATCATCTTTAGGGAAGCAGCCAGCCTGTTTTTCCCTGTCTGTACACTGCCATCATCATTGGTAGGACTCTCTGAAGAAGTTTGCCTGCCACCTCATGGGAAGGATTCAGGAGCAACTATAGTAAGTTCTCTGCAGTCGCCTCATTCACCATACATCCTGCTGCGTCTCATGACTACCATTAATTGCACGGATACCCATCCGAGTCTGTTCCCTCCTCAATGGTCATGCCACAATATACATCCAGTGACAGTACTGCCACCAGGATCAATATTACTAGCAGCTAATGATACCCTTCATTCCTGATGGCCTGATTTAACTTAAGGATTTTAGGTTCAGCTTCACAGCTAATAAGGTTGAGATGTCATCTTTAAATTCTACAAACGATGCAGGTCACTTACGGTTTTTTTCATATATTCATAGACTTGTGGGACAGAATGAGATGCTAAGAGGTCATCTAGTCTAGTCCCCCAGACTCATAGCAGGACTACGTATTATCCAAACCACATCTGGCAGATGTTACTCTAACCTGCAGTTAAAAATCTCCAACAATGGAGATTGCACAACCTCCCCAGGCAATGTATTATCTATTAGTCATGTGTCTGTGTGATGGTTTTCAGCTGTTTCCTTCAAAAATGGTCTTTTATAAGTTTACGGTAATGCTGGCTCCAGCTGATATTGCATACATTTATATATATATACACACACACTTTGGGTACGTCTAGACTACAGGGTTTTGTCGACAGAAGTTTTGTCGACAGATACTGTTGACAAAGCTTCTGTTGACAAAGAGCGTCTAGACTACATTCAGTTCTGTCGACAAAGCAGCTTGCTTTGTCGACAAAACCCTGTAGTCTAGACACACCCATATAGAAAGAAAGAAAGAAAGAAAGAAAGAAAGAAAGAAAGAAAGAAAGAAAGAAAGAAAGAAAGAAAGAAAGAAAGAAAGAAAGAAAGAAAGAAAGAAAGAAAGAAAGAAAGAAACTGGGGCATGTTTTGCAACATGGGCAGGTGCTTTCAGGGATGGGGGATATCTATAATGGGTAGGAATCAGTCCAGCCAAACAACTGATACAAACAGCATATTTTTCTCCCCAAAGCTTTAACAGTTTTGCCAGGGCAGCACTAACTAAACAAATGCCCTTAACATGTCCCTCTCACTGTGAGACACATCCTTGAAAAAAGATTTAACAAACAGAATTTAGCAAAGTAGATATCTACCTTCTATACATGTTTGAAGGTCTCTAGTCCCTCACACATGATCTCAGGACACAGCTACTGTACCAAATCTCATTTAAAATCTCTTTTTGCTTTTTCTGGATCAGATGCCTTGAAAATTGGAAGTCCAGGGCATAGACTACTGGTAAGCAACGTGTATTACCCTTAAGAAAAAAATCTGATTATTCATTCAGAAGAATGATAGTGATTATCGTTGTTGTTTCAATCATGTTATGTTAAGATCCATGACCTTACTGTCCTCCATATGGAGGCCCCAAAGACGCAAACCACCGTAAGCTGCTTAAATTCCAGTGGAACTTCAGCATTTGTCTAAAGTTCAACATGTCCTCAAGTGTTTTGCTGAATAGAGATAGGCTTCTGAATTTGGGGCTTACTACCCAGAGTAGACTAGGGAAGTGTCTACACTGCAAGAGTTAACTAAAAATAATCTATACACACTGAGATGCATCAATTGCGTAGCTTATTTCTAAATAACATATTTCAAAATAGGGAGTATACATAGTACTTATTTTGAAATAGAGCACTCTTCCTCCGACTTCTCTTATTCCTCGTACAATGCGGGTTACAGGAGTTGGAGTAAGAAGTCCTTCAGCTTGACAGTATTTTGAAATGACTGCCTGCTGTGTAGATGCAGACTAAATTATTTCAGAATAGCACTAGTTATTTCAAAATAGTGTTGCACTGTAGACGTACCTTAAGTTTTCTATGGACATGTGGCCCTTGTCCTAAAGGCACACAGAGATTATAAAGTGAGATTGTGTCTCTCTGAATGACAAGCTCTCACTGAAGTTACGTCTTCACTACTAGCTGGATCGATGGACAGCAATCGATGCAGCAGGAGTCAGTTTATTGTGTCTAGTATAGATACTGTAAACTGACCACCAAGCTCTCTCCTGTTGACTCCAGTACTCCACCAAGGTGAGAAGAATAGGAGTCAATGGGAGAGTGTCATCTGTCAATTTACTGCTGTGAAGATACTGCAGTAAACAGACTTACATTGTAGTTGAAGTTGCATAACTTAAGTCAATGGCTCATGGTAGTATACACAAGGCCTGATTCCCTCTCCTGTGAAGAGCTGAATGCCACAATCTAGCCCTTAATAAACACATCAATGTGCGGCTTTCAGGATGGTATGTATGACTTTAACAATCTGATTCAGAATGACATTTAGTTCAGGGCCACACCAGAGAATATACTTTATGTAGTAATCTTAGTACTGTACCAAGCTCTTAGATGGCAATTTTCCTCAGTAGATCTTAAATTGTATTACAAAGAAGAGCAGTATCATTATGCCCATTTTACAGATAGGGAAAAACTGAGGCATAGAGAGTCAATATGATTCATTCTGCAAACCAGTAACAGAACCTAATCTTTCAGATTCCCTGGTCAATCAATTAGCCACAGGGCTGCCATCTTTCCTTTATGCAATACTCCCTAAAGCAGGGGTGGGGGACCTTTTTTGGATTGAGGACTACGGACACCCAGAAAAATCAATCAGGGGTTGCATACAAGTGAGAAGAAAAAACAACCGCCATCATTGGCCCTAACTAAGAAGGATAAAGACTCCAGAACCTGGCAGGGGAGGGCAGCCTAGTAGATTTTGTGTGTTCTAGCTCTGTGGGGGACCCTGAGCCTTGGGGGCCAGATCCAGGCAAGCAGGGTGGGGGGGGGGGCACATCCAGCCCCCAGGCCTGAGGTTCCCCACCTCTGCCCTAAATCCTAGTGGACTAGTTACTCCAGTAACTTCAGCACTCCTTTAGCAACCAGTACCACATTAAATATGGATAGGTGAGAAAAAGACATGCAACACATAAACTGTAACGAAATTTTAGAAACTTAATGGAGAAAATGGGATGATGGTCAAAATGATCATTTGTCTGTCCATCTCCACTGTCATCAAACATTAGCCCAAACACTGCCGCTGTGTGTATCCCTGGAGTGCTCTGAATCTACAACCCAAGCTACTTTGCCGGTTGATCCAATTACCAGTGTGCCTCTCACTCTTAAAATCAGTTTAATTAAAGTGGTTGTTACGGTTAGCTGTTTTCAATTGTATGAGAAGTTATTGGCTTGCCTTCTCATTTGGGACTTGACGAACCAGGTGATGAATTCTACTAAGGAATCTAGTTAGGAAACAGTTTAATATTTTGATGTAGTATATATTCTTAACTAAATACTACCGCTACTACTTCTACTAAAGTCTTAGTCAAATTTCTTCTGGTATAGTTACACTTTGCCTGCCTAGATACTCCTGGGCTGTGTCTACACTGGGCCACTTATTCTGGAAAAGCAGCCACTTTTGTGGAATAACTTGCCAGCTGTCTACACTGGCCGCTTGCTTTTCCGGAAAAGCAATGACAATCTACTGTAAAATTGTCAGTGTTTTTCCGGAAAAACTATGCTGCTCCCGTTCGGGCAAAAGTCCTTTTCCAGAAAAACTGTTCCAGAAAAGGGCCAGTGTAGACAGCACAGTAGTCTTTTCTGCAAAAAAGCCCCGATCACGAAAATGAGGATTGGGGCTTTTTTCCGGAAAAGCGTCCGTGGCCAATGTAGACGCGCTTTTCCGGAAAAAAGCCCCAATCGTCATTTTCGCGGAAAAGACTACTTTTTTGCGGAAAAGACAGCACAGTAGTGTTTTCCGCAAAAAAGTCCTGATCGCGAAAATGATGATCGGGACTTTTTTCCGGAAAAGTGCGTCTACATTGGCCACAGACACTTTTCCGGAAAAAGTACTTTTCCGGAAAAGCATCCTGCCAATGTAGACGCGCTTTTTCCGGAAATACTTATAACGGAAAACTGTTCCGTTTTAAGCATTTCCGGAAAAGGGTGCCAGTGTAGACATAGCCCTGCAGTTTTATTTTGGACTCTTTTTCATTCTACACCCTATACTGTTATGTGGTATGGTTTTGTGCATTGGGAAATCGCTGCCTTCTGTCTCACGCATGATTTAATTCCTATGGGCGGGTAATATCATTATTCTATTTCTACATGTCCACTTGGAAAAGAATTTGTCAGTAAAGGCCAAGAGCCTCAAAAGTATCTAGACACCTAACTCCGATTGATTTCCTCTGATTGGGAGTCGGGTGCCCAACTATTGTGCGTATTTAAGTGATAATACTAATGTATTTGAATGTGGTTGAGGGAGCCTCCAATGACATAATATCAAATGCTTTCCTAATGAGATTCCTCAGTAGACTTTATCACATGATTCTCTGCTGTAATATAAATACTAACAAACTTGTTCCAAGTCGCTGACAAAACTTCCAGGGGACTTTCCTTAATCCAGCTTTCTGCCCTGTACAGGCACGTACAAAGTGCAGCAAACGCCATAGTGCTGGAGAAACAGGCTGTGCTGAGGGACTCTTCATATGCTATGTGTTCCTCAGCAGCACACACTAGGGGTATGTCTACACTACCCTCCTATTTCGAAGAAGGAGGGTAATGTAGGCATACCGCACTTGCAAATGAAGCCCGGGATTTGAATTTCCCAGGCTTCATTTGCATAAGCTGGGCGCCGCCATTTTTAAATCCCGGCTGGTTCGAACCCGGCGTGTAGCCGCGCGGCACGAACTAGGTAGTTTGAACTAGGCTTCCTAGTTCAAACTACCGTTACTCCTTGTGGAATGAGGAGTAATGGTAGTTCGAACTAGGAAGCCTAGTTCGAACTACCTAGTTCGTGCCGCGTGTAGCCGCGCAGCACGGGGTTCGAACCAGCCGGGATTTAAAATTGGCGGCGCCCGGCTTATGCAAATAAAGCCCGGGAAATTCAAATCCCGGGCTTCATTTGCAATTGCGGTATGCCTACATTACCCTCCTACTTCGAAATAGGAGGGTAGTGTAGACATACTCTAGGAGAGCAAGCAGAGGAGTTTGGTGTAAGGAAGACTGAGGTAGTGTCAGAGAGGGTATATCTGCAATGCACAATATTACCCAGGGCACCTGGCACCTGAGCCTGGGCACCCTGCTTAGTTTGGCTTGGAGGTGAGTGACCTCATGCATCAAAGCTTTACTTATATTACAGTGTCCTCCGTGTTTCTGCACTCGCCCATGTGTGTGTCAGGGTGTTTCTCATGTTTCTTCCTGCTGAGATGCACTAGAATTCTTTCCTTGTAGGAGAACTTGGCCATCCTGCAGGGGGAATTGTGGGAAGGGTATTAGAGGTCCGTTTGTACTCAAGTGATTCGGCCTGTATCCTCACTGTTAAGTCGGCAGGTTCTGGCTCAATTTAAACCAGAACCAGGACTTTATCCTGCCCCAAAGTTGTGGCAACACATAGTGACTAAGTACCTTCAAAGCCAGGTCAGAGGATTTTCTTGGTGGATAGGGGTGGGAGTCAGGCTAAAATTCATAGAAAGGTTCAGATTCACAGTGCAGTGAAGACGTCCTGAGTGTGCAATTGTGCAGTTCTATATACTGACCATACAGTCCAAATAGGGGGTTGTGATGGGGTGTTGACACCAAACAGGGCCAAGAGGTTAAATTAACTGGACTGGCTGCACTTGGGGAAGAGTCAGGGATTAAAAGGTTAATGATGGATCCCATCAGAAAGGGGATCATTTGGGGCTGGTATAAAGCCAGGAAGCTGGCAGTAGAAAGGGGCTCCAGGGGCAGTAATCTGCAGACAAACCCTATGCAAAGGAAGGTGTATTTGGGGCTATGGAGTTAAGCAGTCAGCAATTACTTCCCAGGAGGGGGCGTTCAGATTGGTGAGCCCATAAGGAGGGGGGAGGGAGCCAGAAGGTGTAGGCAGGAGTCCAGGGGAAGAGCAAGTGGGTCAGAAAACAGGTAGCCTGCAGTTGCTAGATATAGGGTCCCTGGATTGGAACTAAGAGTAGAGGGCAGGCCAAGCTTCCTCCAGCAACCATAGGATAAGTGTCACAGGCTGGGCAGTGGAGAAGACTGCCTATGACAGTCATCTGATAGGGCTTAGATTCCCCAGAAGGGGAGAGGTATAGTGAGCTAGCTGGAGAGCCAAGCCATGAAGAATGAGATCCCCCCTGAGTCACAAAGAGGCTGGATATGTGAATGCAGGCACAAGGAGGCTGTTAGAACTAGAAGGAGCTAATACCTATACCAGCCAGGAGGAGGTACTCTAGTAGTGAGCGAACTCCATGATAGGGACAAAAAGATAAAGGAGCCGCTAGTCATGTCTTCCACAGGGAGACACCCCACCCTGTTCTGACAGCTAATAGGCACATTACTAATAAAAGACACTCACAATCTGACATCAGCTTCCCTGTCCCACGATTTCTAATTACAAAAATACTGGCCCCTGATGAAGAAGGCTCACCGGCTCACACTTAGCATCTCCTGCTGAAAGCTTATTGCACAGGAGGATGCCAATGCAAAAACGACTAGGAAGCTAGCTTCCCCTTGTAGTCATTGTCAGCCAGGTTTTCACTTTGATGAGAACATATGTCTATGAATAAAAGTCAGCTTCGCTTTTCAGACTCAGTTCAGTTTTAGTGTGGACTCACTGTGTTCTAGTGATCACACATCCTCCTGCTGCCTGTCTGCTGTTGGCCTCATCTCCCTCAAAAGCAGGCAGACGTACAGTTAGTGGAAATTGTTTAAAACCAGAAGGATAATGTCCTTATTCTTTTCTTTTTTCATTTCAGAATAGGTGGCTGTAATATTCTGCTCATAATAATTTTCTCTGAGATTGCGAGAGTGGAACCCACTAAGCATGGGGCTTAAGGAAATAATGCAATCATTCCTCAATTAAGTCCTAACTTGATTAACTGAAGTGCAGTTCCTAAATTCCTCCATTTAGGAAGCAATGATCAGTTTCACAGTTTGGGAAGTTCCTACAGAATGGGAAGTGACTGTCTAGGAAGGAGTATTGCTGAAAGGGATCTAGGGGTCACAGTGGACGACAAGTTAAACATGAGTCAATAGTGTGACGCTGTTGCAAAAAAAGCAAACATGATTCTGAGACGCATTAATAGGAGTATTGTGAGCAAGACACAAAAAGTCATTCTTCTGCTCTACTCTGTGCTGATTAGGCCTCAACTGGAGTATTGTGTCCAGTTCTGGGCACCACAATTAAAGAAAGATGAGGAGAAATTGGAGAAGGTCCAGAGAAGAGCAACAAGACTGATTAAAGATCTAGAAAACATCTATGAAGGAAGACTGAAAGAACTGGGCTTATTTACTTTGGAAAAGAGAAGAATGAGAAGGGACATGATGGCGGTTTTCAAGTATCAAAAAGGGTGTCACAAGGAGGAGAGACAATAACTGTTCTCCTTGCCCTCTGAGGATAGGTCAAGAAGCAATGGGCTTAAATTGCAGCAAGGGAGGTTTAGGTTGGACACCAGGAAAAACTTTCTGCTTGTCAGGGTGGTTAAACACTGGAATAAATTACCTAGCGAGGTTGTGGAATCTCCATTTTTGGAGATATTTAAGAGCAGGTTAGACAGACACCTGTCAGGGATTATCTAGATAGTGCTTGGTCCTGCTGTGAGGGCAGGGGACTGGACTCAATGACCTCTCAAGGTACCTTCCAGTTCTAGTGTTCTATGATTCTACAAGTGCAAGTTAGGCCATTGGAGTTCCTGTTTTCTGTAAAGTTATTTGCACCGGTCTGTCAATTAAATTGCAGACAAATATTCCAGAAAGGAACAGCTGGATAGAAGAGGTTTACTGTACTCAGATTACTTTATACTCTACACAGCGAGATGCCATAACCAAAGCAACCGCTGTGTCTTTTCTCGGTTGACCTAATCAGAAGCTGATCAACTACATACCATCAATTTTTAAAGAAGGAAACCATATGGTGCAAAATCTTTAAAATTATGCAGCCAAGAAGTTCATTGAGAACAAATTCATTTGAACAGTTGGCTACGACAGCTATTGCTCCCATTATTCTGTTAACACCATACAATTAATTCTGAAGTAACTGGTTATATTAATTTCCATATTACTGCCTAGAAATATTCCTAAATGAGGCATATTTATAGCTTTGAATTCTCTCTCTGTGTTACAGGAAAACATCTTTTAAAAAAATCCCACATAGCTATAGTAAAAAACAGTGCATTAAAATGTAATACGGTAATATTTATATTTAATGTGATCCACTGGAAATAGCAACAAAACACATAGGGTATAAATTTGCAGCTCTGCTTGCTGATTATTGTAAAGGAAATAGATAGTAGGCTATGGAACCTCTAGTATATAGTTTGTTGCTGGCACAAAACCAACCCAGACCATTAGGGTGTGTCTACACAGCACCCTTAGCTCAAAATAAACTACGCAATTTATGTAGTTTATTTCATGTGTATTTCAAATAGCTTATTTCACAGTTTGGTGCTGTCTACACAGTGACAAATTTTGAAATAACTCGTTATTACGAAATGCTCCTTAACTCTTGTGGAATGAGGGTTATTGGGACGTCGGAATAAGCCGCACGTTATTTCAAAATTTATTTTGAACTAATGAGCAGCTTCAATAGACATGGAATAGCTATTTCAGGATACTTTCAGAATCCCAAAATAGCTCCACGGTGTAGATGTACCCTAAGGGTATGTCTAAACTACATGGCTCCGTCGACGAAGCCATGTAGATTTGTTTTTTTGGCAAAAGGAAATGAAGCCGTGATTTAAATAATCGCGACTTCATTTAAATTTACATGGCTGCCGCGCTGTGCCGACAAACAGCTGATCAGCTGTTTGTCGGCTCAGCGCGCTAGTCTGGACGTTCCCCTGCCGACATGAAAGCCTTTTATCGACATCCCCTGTAAACCTCATCCTATGAGGCATAAGGGGGATGTCGATAAAAGGCTTTCAGGTTGGCGCGGAGCGTCCAGACTAGTGCGCTGAGCCAACAAACAGCTGATCAGCTGTTTGTCGACTCAGCGCTGCAGCCATGTAAATTTAAATGAAGCCACGATTATTTAAATCGTGGCTTCATTTCCCTTTGCCTATCTGTCTAATCTACATGCCTCCATCAATGGAGGCATGTAGTCTAGACACACCTTTAGTGACCAAGAGTCACACCCAGTACCTGTTGGTAGCCTAAATGGTCTCAGTCTAGCAGTTACTGGACAGGAGGCTACATAATAAAATCACACCACAACAATTTGACATCTTCTTGATAGAACCAGCAGGGATGCCAAGGATGGAATAGTCATGGAAACTGAACTTCTCTTTCTCCTCCAAAGGGGATATCTCCAGTGCGGTATTGAGAGATTACAGAGCTGAAAAGAGATTCCAGTGAATGAGCTGGTCAGCTAGACTTATGAAACCTCAGTACAGATGAATGCAACTGAGAGTACAGTTTAGAACCAGTATAGCAAGAAAGAAAGAAAGAAAGAAAGAAAGAAAGAAAGAAAGAAAGAAAGAAAGAAAGAAAGAAAGAAAGAAAGAAAGAAAGAAAGAAAGAAAGAAAGAAAGAAAGAAAGAAAGAAAGAAAGAAAGAAAGAAAGAAAGAAAACCTAGCTTGAAGTGCAGTTTATTATTAATACCTCACTACAATTAAAGTAGGAAAATAGGGAACTTTTTGCATATTTGTCAAAAAAGTCCAGATTTAATAGTATTTTGGAGGAAAATAAATAGAATTTTCAAGACAATTAAAATAATGTATTATTCAAGGTTTATAGCTAGATGGAGGAGGACATCTTGTTTTGCTGCTACAGTCCCCTCAATATTGAAACTCAGTACCTTGAAAACTGGCCTTAGCATTAGAGCTTGAGGTGCTGGGCCTCAGAAGAAACCCACTGCAGGACAGCTTTGAGCTAATTATTGCTTAGAAAGCAAGCTTTCGTTACACATTTTGCCTATTTTCCTTTATCTTACTCATGGAGACATCATGACAAGTCAGTAAACATTACCTAAAGGTATCGGTCCAAAGGAGAATATTGATTTGGGAGAGGCCCCTTTCATAACACAATTACTGTCAACAGTTGGATATATGATAACATATTTTGGGAAAAGGACAGATCCACCATCATTAAAAGCATGAGGATAGAAAGTATAAGAAATTTTTCAATGGAAAAAAATGTCAGACAGCCTCAGACAAAATAGTTTTTATAGTGTCTGGATATGATTTTGAGCAAACATAAAGAAACAGATAACAAGAAAGCAGATAATAAGACAGGGTGAGCAAATAAAAATGTGCCCTTTAAAGGTGGCAAATACAGTTTATGTGAATAAGTTTTGGAAAGTTTATGTATGTTACTAATGCTAAAAGAAACAGTATATATAGACCCTCACGGCAGTTATGTAGTCACATTTCAGAAGACAAGTGCATTTTACCAGCTTGCATAATAATATTGTTAAATGTACTTCAATTGTCTTAGCTTTAACCTCTTCAGGATAGTATACATCTGTGCCAGGTGGGGAATAGTTTTCCCATCCTACAAGAATTCTGGAGATTTTGAAATGTTTTCATGTCCTGAGTTTTGGATCAAAAAGTCAAAATCTCAAAATTTTTCATGATTGACAGGAAACATTTTGTTTAGATAATTTCAAAACATTAAATTTTTATTTTGACCTTTTAATATCTTTGTAAACTGTACTGGAATTTAATTTACATTTCAAAGCAAAATCATTTTGACCTGAAAAATAGAACTTTTTCATTATGAAAATGTCAAAATAGGATGTTTTGACAACTTTAAAAGTTTGTTCAGACATTTTTCACAATGGGAAATTTGTCGAACTAGGCCTTTTCAATGTATAGCTTAATTTTCAATGAATCAGCATTTTAAAAATGCAGTGTTCCCCTTAAGCTGAGGATCCCCCAGGAGAGATCCAAATACTGCCCACCTGATTAGAAAGCACCAAGACCACCCACAGACAGCAGCATGTTTCTATTGGTGGTGCACATCTGTACATTACTTGTGAACATAACAAACTTTATTACACATGCAACTGGAAAAAATTAGAGGGAACATTGCTTTCATGTACATATTTTATATATGTTTACAAAGTGCAATGTACATTTATACCACTGGCTCATTGCTTTGCAATACAGGCAGTCCCAGACTTATGCAGATCCGACTTATGTCAGATCCGCACTTACGAACGGGGCTCTCTCGCCCCGGAGTTCGCAGGCAGCGGGACCGCACAGAGCGCAGCAGTCCCACCACCTTGACCTCCGGGGCGAGAAAAGCTGCTCCGGGTGCCCCTGGTCTGCTGGGGACCGTCTCCAGCAGACCAGGGACACCGGGTGCAAAGCGGCAGCGGCAGCGGGGTCCCGCGCCTCTGAGACTTTGCCAGAGCAAAGCCTCAGAGGTGCGGCACCCCGCCACCGCTGCCGCTTTGCTCCTGGTGCCCGTGGTCTGCTAGGGACCGTCTCCAGCAGACCAGGGACACCTGGAGCAAAGCCAGGGAGGTGGAGGGGTCCCGTGCCTCTGAGGCTTTGCTCTGGCAAAGCCTCAGAGGTGCGGCACCCCGCCGCCGCTGTGGCTTTGCTCCCCGTGTCCCTGGTCTGCTGGGGGAGGGGGGGCGCAGCTAGTGCGCCCCCCCCCCCCAGCAGACCAGGCTTTTGTTGTGGACCCTGGGGTAGAGCAGCTGGGGTGCTGCCAGGTTGGTCCTGCAAGGACCTACCTGGCAGCCCAGCTGTTCTGTCCCAGGCTCGAGATTCAGCCGCAGTTGAAACTGATCAGTGGCTGATTCCAGGAAGCTTCCTGTAGTCAGCCCCTGGTCAGTTTCAGCAGCAGCGGCTGAATCTGGAGCCAGTTCCAACTTACATACAAATTCAACTTAAGAACAAACCTATAGTCCCTATCTTGTATGTAACCCGGGGACTGCCTATAATTAATTATGCTTAACATATTGTCTTTAATAACAAGATAGCATGATCAAGTCAACTAAGAACATTGGGATACAACTTAGCTGATGGACCTACAATAGTTTAATAACAAGTGTTGAGTAACTGGCCCAATAAAATTGGTTACACAACAGGATGACAAGTGTAAGGATTTCCCTGTGTATTTTAGAGCAATGTACAATTGGCTGGGTGCTGTGGGTGAAATTCTGGCTCTACAAAATTCAGCAAGAGTTTTGAAATTGAATTAAATTAAACCAGCATTCACCCATCCTTACAGATGCCTCTATTCTTAAGTAACAAATATTGATCACTACTGGAAGCCAGATAATAAGCTGAACAGACCTGTGTTTTGTTCAAAGAAGGCAAATTATGGACATTTCAATATCCCTAAATTGATTTAGTTATAAAACTCATGAAAATTGATGTTCAAATTGCTCCATCTCATTAGTTTTTAAAAAGGCCCTTTTTAGATAAAGACACAGGCTATAATATAGATTAATTATTGTAAAGCAGCTTTCAAATCTTCAGAGCTATTTTTCAAAACTTGTCAGTTATCTTCCACAACTCATTACAAGGGAGTTCAGTTCTTTCAGAAGTATTTCATACTGTGTCTTGTCCTTTCACCTATACTTTCTTTCCATTTATGAAATATTTGTAAGAATAAAATAAAATAAATGGTATTATTTTTGGCAACTCATTAGTTCTGTACCAGCTTGCTTGATGAGACAAGACATTCTGAAGGTTATTTATGTTTCAGAGAGAGAAATGCTGAAAATTCAGCTAATGAGACTTTTTTTTTCAAATAAGCCGAAGCAGTATGAGAAAATTACCTACAGCAATAAAAGCTCAAAAGTTAAGCACAAATGTTGTACGATGAATCAAAACTAAGTCTGGTCAGCAATCTTAATCTAGTTCTACACTATGCCAGAATACCCTTACACTGGACTAAAACTCCCATGAAACACCAGAACTGCTCAGCAAGAAGGAAGTCTGTGGTGTATCATTGGAGTTTGGAACCTAAAAAAGATGGAGCATGAGATATCCAACCTGCTATTTCTGTGAGGTGATACTTCAGCATTACCATGATTACATTTTCAATTTCCCTATTTTTGTTATTTTCAATTAAAAGCCTAAGTTTTCCATGGTCAAAATAGACACATATTTTAAATATTACATGCTTATTTTTTATTTAAAATAACTTTTAGATTAATTTTCCATTAATTTTATTTAACATGAATAAAAATGCATTAAAAAGTTTGAAAGAAAAAAATCAACCCCAAATGCCTTTTTATTTCAGTTTTTTTAATAGTCAATGAGCTGAAAAATCCATTATTCATAAAGTGCTATTCAGCATAAATAATTGTATTAGAATCTGCCCCATGCTGTTCTAATAACTCAAAGTCCAATAGTTAAAACCAGATAACAGATGCTGTCATAGCAAAATAATACAGTAATAAAAGTACTGATTGTATATTTCAAAAAAGTTCAAAGCTCTCTTCATAGAATGTACTTGAATTTATATAATCTATAGGGAATCTAGAAGATCTTGAGACTCATGAATATTGTTGGTGTAGTTTGTCTCTTGTGTGTGTTCCACATAAGAAGATAAGAGATTGCTAATGCTTTCAAGCAAAGACTCTTTTAGCTCAAGCAGCAGAACGGGGTGAGCAATAATGTTTGTAAGGGGGCCGCTTTACCAGCTTTGCTAGTGGTAACAGAGCAGAGCCTCAGGCTATGTCTATACTACAATGATCTATCGGAAAAAGAAACGCAAATTGGCCCGTCTACACTGGGCCAAATTTTGGAAATGCCTCCACTTTTGGAAAAGCCCTTGTTCCTCATAGGAGGAAGAAGACTGGGCTTCCAAAGGAGCACATTTGCTCTTCCACAAAAAAAAGCAGAAGAGTAGATGCGTTCCCTGGGCATGGCGGGGGTTTTCCGGGACACCGCTGTATCCCGGAAAACCCCCAAAGTGTAGCCATAGCCTCAGATGGAGGAGGTGGAGCCTAGGGCAGAAGGGGTAGTTCTCTCTAGGCATCGCATGCCTCAGAGTACGGGAGGAGTCTTTACGCACTCCCCTGCGGGTGCAGGAGTAGGATTTTATATTTATATTTCAGGTTTAATAATGTAGTAATGTATGACTTAATTTCATCCTGCCAGCCACCCTCTTTATGATCCTCTGGGGCTTTGGTAGAAACGCATCTGACAGACTGCCAGTGTCTGTCCCGATGTGAAAGACAGGGACAGACTGTTAGACCCTTTAGTTAAATAGACATTTCTTTGTTTTAAGGATTAGTAAGTGAGGCTATGTCTAGACTGCAAGCCTCTTTCGAAAGAGGCTCTTTCGAAAGAGAGCGTCTAGACTGCACGCGGAACTTTCGAAAAAGCGGCTTGCTTTTTTGGAAGAAAGCACCCAGTGAGTCTGGATGCTCTCTTTCGAAGAAGCCCTATTTACATTCAAGAACGCCTTCTTTCGAAAGAGGAACTTTCGAAAGAAGGCGTTCTTCCTCATGCAATGAGGTTTACCGCCGTCGAAAGAAAAGCCGTGTTATTTCGATTTAATTTCGAAAGAACGCGGCTGCAGTCTAGACGCAGGTGAAGTTTTTTCGAAAAAAGGCTACTTTTTTCGAAAAAAACCCTGAGTCTGGACACAGCCTGAGAGACAGGATCTTATATTGTGTCTATGTTAATAAGATTAGAGGAATGTTGAAGGCCTGGGCCACAATGTGAACTGTTTTGATTACAAGATTTAGTAAGGTTTAATTTACAATGCTTTTTATTGCTCAATATAAAACACTGTTGTTTGTATACCTTTGAAGATCTCTGTAAAAAATCTGTTTGTGTGGATGAGGAATGTATGCATCAGGAAAAGATAAGATGTGAAGGCTGTTGTTAACTACCAGATGGTCAAGAGAGGAGGGGTGAAGAACGAGACTTACCGATGCCATAGAACCATCAGTGTGCACATCCATGATTCTAAGAGGTAGTTCGACAATTCTAAGGTGGAGCTGGCACCCCTAAAGACAATTGATTAACTCAATCCAGGACAGGATGACCCTCTTGGAGGTGTTTTGGAATGATAACATCAAAAGATAACACCAATTAAAGAGTAACCAGTCACAATCTGACACAGCAAAATCCATAGACTTCAACAGAGAAAAGAGGATTATAAGATCAGTGTGCTTTGCCATGGCACTTTGGGTTCATCTTGCCACCGACTCCAGGAGCATCAGATTGCAACCAACGGAACTCGGCTCCCCTCTGCAATCAATCTGGCTGGCCACTAGATTGATCCAGACTCTGGACTGGTAACTATAACATCAACTGGCAGGACTGTGCGCATAGTGTGTGTGTATGTGGTGGTGGGGTGACTGGAAAGCATATGCTAACTGTTGTATTCTCAATAAATGCAGCATACTGCCTTTTCTCCTATAAAAGATCTTGTGTGCTTTGTATGGGCATAACACAGGGTGGGGAATCACACAAAATCTCTTGGCCCTGCACCCACTGTGCCAGGGATATGCAGCACCCAGAGGAAACGACCAGCCATTTTGAACAGCTGGCAGTTGCCTCTAATGCTGCGCACCCCTATTGGAGGGGAGGAGATTTTATGCACACTGTGCCCATGACCTGATTGGCTTGAGGGTAGGGGAGCACGCTAAGTCTCCCCCTACTCTGCCCTGCTCTGGAAGGTGCATGTAGCACCAAGAGGAATCTGTCAGCCATTTTGATCAGGTGGCATTTCCCTCTGCTGCCGCATGCCCCTGGCAGAGGGAGGCCTGGGGGTAGGGGACACCAGTCTGGGGGCGGAGGAGCACACAAAGTCTCTTGCCCCCTACCTCACCCTGCCAGGGGCACACAGCACCTAGAGGGAACCACCAGCTGTTTTGAACAGCTGGCCATTCCCTCTAAGTGCCATGTACCCCTGGCGGGGGGGAGAAGGAGACTTTGCATGTTCTCCCACCCCAACACCAGTATTGGCCTGGGAGCAGGTTGGGCCACAGCCTAGATCAAATGGCTTGGTGAGCCAGATGTGACCTGTGGGCCATATCTTGCCCACCGCTGCAGTAGAGGATTTGTCTTCTAGTGCTGAAGATTTCTATTTCAAACCTCATGATCTCCCCAAGCAACCTCTTTTGAATCTACTATTTCACTATTATTTCTGATTCACTTTCTAGGGTGTCTTATTTCTATTTGGGCAGGAAATGACATTAAAGAAATTCCTTGAATGGTGGTTTAGTATCTTTTCTTCTGGTCCTTGACAAGGTCTTAAAATGCAAAGGTGCCCAAAAAGTGAGGAACAATAAGGTGGAGGAAGAAAATATTCCAAACTTTGCTGAACAAAGTCCAGTTGGTAGAGTTCTAAACAGACTCAAGGATTTGTCCGCATGAACCACTTGAAGGAAGGAAAACTCTCCAGCACTGGATGAGCCTATAAATGGGCCAGGAGAAGGCCAATTCTAAACGATTGATCCTTTGCCTTGATTGGAAAGTCTTCCATTAATTCCAATGGGCTTTGGAGACAATTGATGGAAAATGAGAAAAGTAAAGACAGGAACTGGTTAAATAAGGAAAGTAAAGGGAGGCAGGTGAGAATGGCAAAAGCAGAGATACTTCATAGGTCATTAAAAGGAGCCTAATTACAAATGCAAATTACTTTGGATGGGCATGATGTGTTCAATTTATTATTTTCTTTAAAGAGAGAGAGAGAGAGAGAGAGAGAGAAATGGCAGGGACAGATAAGGAAAAGTCAAAGCCTTTATTGGAAGGAATGAAGAGAGGGGCAGCTGTGGCAGAATTTGCACTTCATCTTCCTCCCACTAACTTTTAGCCATATTTTATTCCTCAGGGAATCCACCATCAATGCCTGCTCCTGTCGCTTAGCAGCATATGTGCCTGCAGTGAGAGCCATCTCCACTACACCTAATGAGCTCATTGGATATGTCTAGACTACATGGCTCCGTTGATGGAGCCATGTAGATGAGTTACTAGATACAGGAAAATGAAGCAGCGATTTAAATAATTGCCGCTTCATTTACATCAAAATGGCCACTGCACTGTGCCAATCAGCTGTTTGGCGGCACAGCGGGGCAGTCTGGATGTGCCATGGTCGACAAGGGAAGCCTTTGTCTACAGCTCTGGTATGCCTCGTGAAATGCTTATTTAAATTGCCGCTTCATTTTGCTATGTCTAGTAAACACAACTACATAGCTCCATCGACGGAGCCATGTAGTCTAGAGATACCCATTATTATTAATTTATCTCACTGGGAGAGGAAGGGATTGTGGCACACTTTTCATTCCCAGAGTCAGCGATTGCTGAGGTGGTGCCAGTCTGGGAACAAGCAAAGGGGGGCTCAAAATGGGAAGTGGAGGAATGTGATTTCAGTGAGTGAACTGGCTTTTGGAAAACAATTACAGAAGGTGGACCGTGGAGTCCCAAGAAGCTGCAAAAACCACCTCAGGTCTTTTGTTCATGCAACCAACCACCATGCAATCTAAAGAGGGTCCTTGTGTACTGACAGGATACAAAAGAGAACACATAGCTTGGACAAAAGTGAAAACTCTGCACTTTGTTCCAGAAATGGAGTCAACAAAGATACTCTTTGTAAAGAACATATGTAGAAAGTTGATAGAAAAGTGTGTTTATCCTCTGAATAGGCATATTCAGCAATTCAGGTCTGTAGGAGAAATTCCCCAAGGAAAATCTAAGAATCTAAGGTAGTTTTACAGCTCCCATTATCCTACTAGCTGAATAGTTCAGCATCTTGCACACAGTCATCCTCATAACACAGCTGTAAAGTTGGCAAGTACAGATACCCAGTTTTGTAGATGGGGAAATGAAGTATTAGGCGTCCAACACACCTTGAAATCAAGTCACTTTTATTTATTCTAGAAGTCAGTCAGAAACCAAATCAATTAATTGAACAAAGGGGTTTCAGAGTCTAGGGGTGTGTCTAGACTACTGAGTTTTGTCGACAAAAGTGGACTTTTGTCGACAAAACTATACCTGCGTCTACACTACCGCTGAGTTCTGTCGACATAACGGCGACAGAACTCAGCAGTTTTGTCGACGCTGGTAAACCTCATTTTACGAGGCATAACACCTTCTGTCAACAGAGTTCTGTCGACAGAAGGTGTTATTGCCTGTAGGGTTGCGTCTAGACTACAGGGTTTTGTCGACAAAGCAGCTTGCTTTGTCGACAGAACTGAATATGTCTAGACGCTCTATGTCGACAGAAGTTTTGTCGACAGTATCTGTCGACAAAACTTCTGTTGACAAAACCCTGTAGTCTAGACGTACCCTAGGTGAGGGCATGAAGCAGTGAGCCATCCTTTGTCTACAGTACAAGGCTGGAGAAAGAAACTCTGTCTCATGTGCTCATCAAATGTTTCATTCCTTAGGCTGACACTTTCGGTTTTTCCAAGAGAATATAGCTACTGTAGCAGCAGTGCCTTCTAACCTTGGAATTGATGAAGAACTTCAAATTACCGTACAGTACTGGGGAGAGGAAGGATTATTTTGTGATTAAGGCTTTGCTCCATAATTCATAAATCCTGGCTCTGTCTACTCAGGAGCATTATTTTGAAATAACTGACATTATTCCAAAATAACAAAAAGCATGTCTACACAGCAAGCCATTATTTTGAAATAATGGTGAGCTGGAGGACTTCTTACTCTGACTCCTGTAACCCTCATTTGACAAGGAGTAAGGGAAGTTGAAGGAAGAGTGTTCTTCCGTTGACTTCCTGCTGTGTAGATAGAGCCAAAAGCCAAATTAAGCTATTTCGACTTCAGCTACGCAATTGACGTAGCTCAAGTTGCATAGCTTGATTTGACTTTTGCCCTGCTGTGTAGACGTGCCCCGTGAGAGTAACTGACTTAACTTGAAAAATTTGACTATCAGCAAGAGCTGTAACTATGAATGATTTGTCAGTTCACTGCAAAGTCCAAATATTGTAAACCAAAAATTAATTTTGTGTTGACCAAAAAAAAAAGTTTTAGTGAATTCATAAGTCTGTGTGTGTGTGTGTGTGTGTGTGTGTGTGTGTGTGTGTGTGTGTATAAACATTTTGTTTTTTTCCAGAACAAAGTGCTTTTTTTAATGCTTGAGTTCTTTAAAAATGATTTTCTATCTTGGACATAAAATTAAGTAAATATGAAAACAAAAGCTGGTTTTACATTGAAAAAATAAAAATGTATCATTTAAATTTCAAAATCAATGTTTTATTTTTTTTCAGATTTCTTTTAGGAGGAAAGAGGGTATTGTATAGGTGGATTGACAAAGACATTTAGTCAATGCAACATGATTTCACAAAATGTTTCAGTTGACCCAAATGTATATGCCTCGGTGCAAAAAGTTTTAGCCAAACCTTTGAACCAGCTCAAGCATCGACACGGCCTTTGTAGACATAACTTCACTGGATCAGAGCTGTAAACAGCCTCCCATCTATTTTTACTAATATGTCATGCCATTTAGTCATTGCGTGCACTACTGACATTGGTCAATATAAATAGCTATTGGATGGTGGATTGCAGAAAGACCATTAACATATCTGTGCATTTTTTCTGGTTTAGTCACAGCTGTTTCAAGACTGGCATTTATAAATGGATGCATTCATTCTGTAGCTAATTGCTCTGTTGAAATTCTTTGGATACTGACATTGGTGGGACTGAAAATAGAAGCATTTAGCAAGAGAGGTAGTGTAATTGTAGCATGCTTCCAAATACTCCATCCTGAAGGCAATGGCAACAAGCCTAAAGGCACACTGGTTACTTTGGTTTTTTTCCTCCACATTTTGTCTTTTAATAAATGAAATCAGAACTGAACAAAAAGAGAACAAATATCTCTTTAGACAGATAAAAGTTTAATTCCCTTGTTTCTGCTGAAGCTAGAAGTAAATCAGCTATAAAAACCTGTTTTTCATGACATTAATGATCTGGAAAAGGAATTAAATGGTGAAGTTGTTACATTTTTCAGATGATACAAAATTATTAAGTCCAAAGCTGACCCTGAAAAGTTACAGGGGGAGCTCACAACTGGGTAACCGGGCAACATAACGGCAGACTGAAATGTAACGTTCATTAGGGCAAAGTAATTTACATAGGAAGAAAATAATCTTAAATTCACATATAAAATGATAGGGTCTAAATTAGCTGTTCTCACTTAAGAAAGAGATCTTGGAGTCATCATGGATAGTGCTCTGGAAACTTTAGCTCAATATTTAATAGTGGCCAAAAGGACTAACACAATGTTAGGAACTATTAGGACAGGGATAGAAAATAAGACAGAAAATTTCATAATCCCACTATATAAATCCATGATACTTTCGTACCTTGAATACGCTGTCCGATTTAGGAACTGGAAAAGCTTCATAGTTGGGAAACAAATAGGTTCAAAGTTATGAAATACCTTCCATATTAGGAGAGACTGAAAAGATTACAGCTGTTTATCTTAGAGATGATAAAGGGGGAATATGAGAAAAGTCTGTACAATCAAGAAGGGTTTAGAAAAAGTGAACAGAGAAGTGTTATTTGCCCTTTCCCACAGTAGAAAGGGGACACCTGCTGAAATGAATAGGCAGCATGTTTAATACAAACAAGAGGGAGTATTTTTATACAATACATAATTAACTTGTTGAACGCACTATTGTGGGATCTTGTGATGACCGAAAGTATGGCAGGGTTCAAATTTTAAAAACTAGATTAATTCATGGAGTAAAGGTCCATTCATGGCTATTCGCAAAGATGGTCAGTGATTTAACCTCATGCTTGGGGTGATCCTGAACCTGTGACTGACAGAAGCTGAAAGAGGAAAAAAGGTGGATCACTCCAACTACTCTGTTCTGTAGAATCCCACTGAACCTCAGAGACCGGTTACTGTCAGAGACATGATACTGGGCTAAAGAAACCATTGGTGAGAGCCAGTTTGTCCATTCTTACGTTCTTAAGAAACAATGTGTTTAATTTTGACTCTGTGGAACCAAAGGAAACTCAAAACCAACCAATCAGTCGAGTTGGGAAGAAATATCCTGTGATACACTCATTTCATAAATACTTAAAATTCAGTTTTGTTCATTGGGATACACTATGTGTTCCAAAACTGCTCCCTCTAGGTATATAGAAAATAATTATTCATTAAGGAGAGGGCCAAATAAGGCCCACAAACATGGTAGCATGTCATCTGGGTTTTACAGGACTAAAAAAGTTTGTGAACTGCAGATAATTTCCCTTTATATAGCTCTATACATCATCTCTTAATACTGGATGGGGTTGAACCAGCGTAGAATCATGTTGTGCTACCATCCTCTTGTCTTAGTTCTGGTATAGGACTGGACTGTCACCACTCTAATGTTCTGTACAGGATCATAATCCTACCCCAGACCACTTCATTTCCCAGTTTAGCTGTTACTCAGCATGCTATTTGGTCCGACAAATGGGTGGAGAGGGGCAGGTAGTGGGAGGAGCCCTTCACTCTGGCCAGAACAGCTGGTGGGATGCATGGGGGAAGGAATAGGATACTCCAAGGAAAGTGGCAAAATAATTTACTCACCCCACAGAGCAAAGTGGGAGAAGAGGAAGACATGTGACTGACATAACTAGTCCCCTGGTTTGATCGTGGGATGCAATATGCTACTGCTAACTTTGGTCAGACATTCAAATAATCTACTCCCTAGGAATTTAGTTCCAAGAATTGAAAAATAATTCAGCTAGTTTGTTAAGGGATATTTGGGGTTATGAACATTGAAGAAAGACCACCAAAAGGGCCATTTTGAAGGTTATGGAACTGCAATTGTCTCCTTCATGAAGGGGATGAAAAATTAGTCCTGGTTGAGTGTCTGTAAGGAGTATAGAATCATAGAATACTCGGACTGGAAGGGACCTCGAGAGGTCATCGAGTCCAGGCCCCTGCCCTCATGGCAGGACCCAGCATAGCAGTTTGACTAGCTTCTAGTTATCCACATTTAGATATTCCTAAGAAGAGATGCTTACGGAAGTTAGTACGTTTCGAGGTAAAAGTATCAATGAAAATATTTTGTTTCTGTTAACATTTTTGTGAAACCGTTCACCCACAATGCCTCCACTCAAATATACACTGATTTTTCTCCCCAGTTTTTGAAAACTACAACATCTGGGTTTTGGGTTTTTTTGAGAGGCCTGTTCCTATCCCTGATTTCCAAGGAAAGATAAGGTTTATTAAGACAATTTTTATTTAACTGAAAAGGCATTTTTGGTTGAAAAAGTATCACAATGAATGTTAGTTAATTAGCTAGTACCAGTTTCATTAATAAGTATTCACACAACCCCTCCCCCAAAAAAACAACCAAACAAAAACCCCTAGAGTCCTAGATGCTTTACACATGTTAGCAGCAATGAATATTATTTACTAATTTTGTTTCAGACTGTTTATTCATTTTTTCTCTCTACTGTTCATTATAGTCTTATCCATCAATATACTTAAGCTTAATGGTACATGCATGATGATGCATAGACCCATTAAAGCGAATGGGACTACTCATTTTTGTAAAGTTACACATAGACTTAATTACTCTGATGAACTGAGGCCTAGTCACCTGCTTAAAAAGTTTTAGTCATCCAGTCAAGGAGATGAAACAATAGCATGTGAATAACACCAGCTTCACCAGACAAGCAAAGAGTAGCTAAAGTAAACCATTTTTTGCACAGAAGAACCTACATAAAACATAGAACTTAGTAGGGAAAATCTCCTTTAAAAATGTGTGTAGAGGGGCGATTCACTTACGAGTGTTCATGACTGAGTATGTACTGAGCATGGTTAGCATTGAGGTGTGGCAACCTCTTCATCTCTGGTGCCCTCTCAATGGTCACCAAGCCAAGCCTTTGCTGCTTTGCCCCTTTTTCATGTCTTGGCTTTCCAATTAGGTTGCTCAGAGTCCCCCTTCTTCTAAGGAGCCCAATAAAACAGAAGTCTAATGACTTCAGGGCCTCCAGTCCCATGCTGGGTTCAACTATCCTTATCTCCTTTTCTGTCAGGGATTTTCTACTCCCCTTGCAGGAAGAGTTGGTGAGGAAACCCAGATCATCCCTCTCCTGGAGCTGTATTTAACAGCTAAGACCTGTTGCTCTAGGTTCTCTGCTGCATCCCTGAACCACTTCCTACCATCAGTGTGATACCTGTGAGACTGCTGGCAGGATAGAACCCCTCTCATCCTAGGTTTATTGGAGGTTTCTTCCTAAATCCTTTCCCTCACACCAGAGCTCAGCTCCTCTTCTCCAGAGCTTCAATCAGGCTGTTCCACAGAGATTAGAAGTGAAATCAGACCCAATAGGATTGCCAACATTCCTGCTCTAAATTGTTGAAATAATAAATTAGTCCTTTTTTGAAACACAGGAGAGAAACCGAGAATTAATGCCTGGGGTATCTAAGGTGGTAGAAGAAAACCATACCAGATTGCACACAAAACCCTGAGGCTACATCTAGACTGTAGTGCTTTTCTGGGATACCGGAGGTATCCCGGAAAAGTTATGCTGTGTCCAAGGAACACATCCGATTTTCCAAAAAATTTTTGGAAAAGAGGACACATTCTTTCGCCATCCCTGTAAACCTCATTTTACAGGGAAGAATGGATGGCTTGAAAGAGGAGATTTTTCTGAAATTTGGTGCCATGTTGATGCGCCAAATTTCAGAAAAGCCTCTTTCAAAAGAAAAGCAGAAAAAGACATGCAAATTGTGGTTTGCGTATCTTTTTCTGACTTTTCTTTCTAGTATAGACATAGCCTGAAACATGTGATGTGATAGGAATCAACTGCCTGATTCCCACTGACTTCTATGAGAGCAGCATGAGGCCTGCCGATTTTGATCTGACTTGCAATTGTTCTACACTGCTCAGGAGTATACTTTAGGGAAACGGAGAGCTAGAGTAGGTGGTAAGAACCATGATTAATCAAGGAACTGACAGGGCTGCACTGTCAGCGTAAAGAAAAAAGCTATAATATTTCCAGGAAGAATAGAAAGGTAGAGAGCTAGTCATCTGATAGAACAGGCAATATGCAATGACCAAGGTTAGCTGAGATCTATGGTCTTAGAAACCATAGTGGTTATAGTTCTTTATAGCTTGTGCCTTTAATCCTTCCTGAACTAGTCTGAAGCCAACATTTGATGCCCGGCATATTTAAATAGGGCAGCCGTAGAATCAGGACGAGCATGAGGAAATATTTTGTAACATTCATGGTATAACAGCCAAACTCAAAACATCACATAAAAAGGAGCAAACTGTTTCAGTTTGCCAAAGAATTAATTGCACCATCATTCCTGGAATCCAAAATAAGAGCGAGGGCATGAGAGCTGAAAGAGAACACGTTGGAAGTAAAAATGACTACATAATCCAACTGGATTTGACTGTAGTGATATCACATGGAAGAGAGAGGCAGTAGATGCTGTATTTCCTATTCAATACGTGCTCCACAGTGCCTAGCAAGAATGATAATTAGCCTGTCATGCCAGGATATGCCTCTTGTGTCCATTTAAGAAGAGTATATGTGTGTATTTCCGCGAGACTAAAACCCAGATATGGAAATCTACATTTAGAGCGGTTGCTAGGTCTGTCCTTTTTTCACTTCTTTCCTTTCCCAGTTCAGGATGATATCCCTACAATTTAAATTGGGATTTGGCAACTTTCCAAGGACTAACAGCTAGTTTGCTGAGACAACATTGAAGTCATTTGGCTGCTTATCTAAATGATGTCCCCCTTTCCAGTGAAAGGAAAGGATTCAAAGACTAAACATGTTTAGCTTAGTGAAAAGGCAGTTAAGAGGATATTAAATCGCTGTTTACAATCACTTATGAGGGAGGCAGGGCACTGGGACTGGGCATTTTTCTATTGTAGCAAAAGGACAGAATTAATGGGAAATGTTACTTCTTCGACCTATGCTTACTGTTACTGCTACTTCACACACATATGGGCTGTGTCTACACTGGGCCACTTATTCCGGAAAAGCAGCCGTTTTTCCGGAATAACTTGCCAGCTGTCTACACTGGCCGCTTGCTTTTCCGGAAAAGCAATGACGATCTACTGTAAAATTGTCAGTATTTTTCCGGAAAAACTATGCTGCTCCCGTTTGGGCAAAAGTCCTTTTCCGGAAAAACTGTTCTGGAAAAGGGCCAGTGTAGACAGCACAGTAGTATTTTCCGCAAAAAAGTCCTGATTGCGAAAATGACGATCGGGGCTTTTTTCCGGAAAAGTGCGTCTACATTGGCCACGGACGCTTTTCCGGAAAAAGTGCTTTTCCGGAAAAGCATCCTGCCAAAGTAAACATGCTTTTTCTGGAAATACTTATAACAGAAAACTGTTCCGTTTTAAGCATTTCCGGAAAAGGGTGCCAGTGTAGACGTAGACGTAAAGTCTTCTTAAGAGTTCACTGGGGAGGGAATAGTAGATTAAGGGAAGCAAGTTTGTACTCATGAATTGTAGAATTTTTAAGGTGTTTGAATACTATGTCTAAGGTATGGTACAAATTTTCTAATAGATAGCACCGCTGATTTAAATTAAAGAAGGAAAAAAGGGAACCATTTCTTTACTGAAATCATTAACGCATGGCAATCAAATGAAATTATAGGGCAGGTAGTACCAATAGAACAATTGCTACGTTTGCTTCCAGTGCAAACTTACGGACGTCAAGGTGAAGAGCAGAATTTGAGGCATTGAGCTGAATATACATTTTATTTGTAGTCCCTTTAAAAATCTGGCTCTAAGTGCCTGAGTCATTTTGAAAATGGAAATCAAGCTTCCAAGTCATTGTGACACTGCTGGAAATTTTACCTGCAAACCAAGAAATGAAGAGCTCATGAGTCATTTGCTGATCTAACAATGACCAGCGATTATCGTGCTTGCCACCTGGGTATTAAAATCATTTTAGCTCAGCAATTCTATTCTAAGACTTGTGTCCAGCTGACATACGGAGATGAGGGAAAGCAGAAATATATTGGAGCCAGTAGGTACCGCTATAGAAACAGCCAAAGCTGAGACATTTTGACATTCAAAGAACTGCCCACAGCAATTGGACCTTCTTTTCCCTATGCTGGCTGACTCTGCTCTAACTCTGCCTTCCTCATCAACTCATTTTCACCTGCCACTGCCCTTTTCTCTTCTGTCCTGTTTGCCTCATTCTTTTCTTTTCAGTATCCCTTCACCATTCTTTCCAGATAGATACCTAATGCAATTTTTAAAAAAATGCCCAGATCACTTTTAATTTCAATGGGACTTAGGCATCTAGGTGCTTTTGAAAATTACAGTGGGGCCAGATTTACAGGGACATGTAAGTGCCTAACTTTGAATTTAAAGCCCAACATTTAGCTTCACCCAGGGCTCTGAGGGGCCCCTCACTCTGCTGATGTCTATATTGCTGCCAGTCAATGTCAAGGCTTGAAGGAACTTCACTGCTAATGAATGGCTCAAAGCCCTAGTGCACGGAGTCCTTGCATCCCTGAAGCATGATTCTCAAACTACGCAGTCCCCCACCTCTCTCACCCCTCTCAGGCCCATCCCAAAGGCTTCTTCAGAGCAGGCCAGCAGCCTCAGGCCCTGCACACAAAATGGTGGGAGATGGAGGGACACTGTGTCCAGGATACCCAATAGTCCAAGGGTTAGGGCACTCAGCTGTGATGTTGTATAAATACTAAAATATTTACTGGAGCAGGGACTTGAAGCTGAGTCCACTGCATCTGAGCTGAGTACCCTAAACACTGTGTAAGAGAATCAACCTCTTGCTGTCTGAGCTACTGAATATTTAATTAAATGTTTAATATTTAAACTCTCAGCTTTGCGGCACCTAAGTATCTACATGCAGCTAGCCCTAGTAATCTACTTGCATCCTCAGGTACCTAAATAACTCTAGCGCTAGCAATATCTCTATTATGTATTGGACATAGGCTAGAAATGTGCTGTATAATGCAGTATCACCTAGCAGCCAAATGCACACTGCACACAGTACTCATAGGAACAATATTTATTAGCGTTCTTTTTTCCTTATCACCACATAGCTAGATTAGGATTTTATTTACATACATTGAAATCAATATGACTGTGGAGAGTTAATTTCTCAGTGGCAGATCCTTTGGCATTGGCATTAATCTATTGATAGTGAGCAGCATGTTTGTGTTTAAGTAAATGGTCTCTGTGGCTATAGAAAGCAGATGAGAGCTTTTTTTGCTAGGATGGTTCCCCAAAAGCTCATTTTTTGGCCTTGCATAAATTGGATGCAGAGGTTCATTAGTGCCATCAAGCACACACTGTCATTCCCCAAGGCACTTACCAGAGGAGCCTCTGACCCTATCAGAAATATTCTGATTACGCAAGTGCTCAATATACTCTCTGCTTGCTTGAATAGACTACAAGTCCCATAATGCATTAGGTTTAAAACTAATAAAAGAAAGTTCTTCTTCACACAGCGTGTAGTCAACCTGTGGAACTCCTTGCCAGAGGAGGCTGTGAAGACTAGGACTATAATAGAGTTTAAAGAGAAGCTAGATAATTTCATGGAGGTTAGGTCCATAAAAGGCTATTAGCCAGGGGATAAAATGGTGTCCTTGGCCTCTGTTTGTCAGAGGCTGGAGAGGGATGGCAGGAAACAAATCGCTTGATCATTGTCTTTGGTCCACCCTCTCTGGGGCACCTGGCGCTGGCCACTGTCGGCAGACCGGCTACTGGGCTAGATAGACCTTTGGTCTGACCCAGTACAGCCGTTCTTATGTTCTTATGGGAACCCCTTGGAAGTACAATGCACTTCCAGGGTGAAAGGTGGCTGCAGGGGAAGGTGGTGGGCTACAGTTTTACTGGGAGGTAGACCTCAGACCAGCTGCTCCTTTTTTTGGAGGAGGGAGAGGTGGACAAGGAAAAGCTGTGACAGAGTCCATAGCTTACTTTATGAGACCAGAATTAAGACTATACTGTAAATGGCATCAGTGCCGAGCTTTACCTCACATCTTCCTTCTCCTTCTAGGCATTGGAAACTGTTGGTTGGACAGCAGATTAGAATTTGATTCACAGTCAATTGAGAAGGGAGCGGGCTACTGGAACACACACCTTCTGGAGTCCCACTTCGTGGGACCAAGACCCCTTCCATAGAGAATAATGAGTCTGCTCTACAGCCTTAGCTAATACCCAGCTATCTCTGGGTATGTCTACACTTGCACCCTCTTTTAAGACATTTGAAATTGCAAATGAAGCCAGGACTTAAATATCCTTCATTTGTATATTCACGTTATGACACTATTTCAAAATAGCGCTATTTCAAAATAACAGACACTGTTAAGACACAGTTATTTCAAGAGAAAACCCTTCTCACAAAAGAACTGGTAAACCTCATTGTATGAGGAATAAGGGTTATTTCGAGAGAAAGGCTGATTCTCGAAAGAGGGTGCAAGTGTAGACATGTTTTTAAGAGAGCTTTCTATTGCACACAGTTCTGGGGGTACTCCTGATGCTTGTGTACATTTCTTCAATAAGCCATTCACATTGGGGTTTCAACTGTCGTACCTGAAAGGCTGCTTGTGGATGTTTTGAGCCTCACAGAATGTTTCAGGAACACATACATAGCCAAGCTTCATAACGTCCCATACAGAGATAACAACACACATAATCTAACACAATATTCATGTTTAGCAGATTAAGACATTTAGAATGATACCTCATAAGTTGTACTTAGTAAAAAAAAGGGGGTGATTCTCATTAAATGACAATGGCAAATAGTGGGGTGTCAGGCTGTCACCAAGAGATGCCCTTTTGGTCTCTGATATCACAACTGGCCAGAATACAAAATTGTCTCACCCCTTTTCTGTTCCATTGGCCTGCTTTTGCCAGGCTTTTGGTGCTGACCTATCTCCCTGCTCGCCCAGCACACCAATGCAAGGGAGGGTTCCAGGCTATGAACTTCAAGGAGAATATGTGCTCAGGGATGGGGTGAATCTTGCTAATGCTAAGAGTGTTTGTTAGGTTAATGTTGCTGTTGAAAGCTCCTGTCATTAGCTGAACTATTCCAGGGCCACCTATTGATCTGGTGTATCAGCTTAACCTATTAATCTATTGCATTCTCTATTGCATATTGCTAGGAAAATGTAAGTACAATCATGTTGTTGCTATGTGGGGTGTTTAGTGCATGTATAAGATCCAGGATTTATATTTTGATCTCTAGAGGCCACTGAAATACACCCACAGGTACATCCAATGCCTGTCCAGATGGAGGCACCAGTAGCTATAAATATGCATACAAGGAAGAGGGTACCTGCAAAGAGAGACAGTAGAGACAGCTTAATTACTTCCCCACCTCGCCGGGCTCCCAGGAGCTCCACAGAACTTGATGACATAAGGCACTGAGGCAATAGCTGAGAGTTGCCTGCTCCCGAGTAACAGGTGAGGAAAAAGGCGGAAGCATAATATGTTGTCCTATTGCAACATGGACAGTATGCTTCCCAACATTGTGGATGACTCCAGGCTGGTAAGGGTTGCTAGCACTGTGGAAGGCAGGCTGAGAATTAAAAAAACCTCTTTGATAAATTACAGAACCAGTTTAAAGTCACCCAAGTGAAATTCAACGACAGCAAATGCACAGAACTGTGCTTAAGAATGAAAAAAACCTCAACGCTCCAGTGCAAAATGGAGAATAATTGGCTAGGCAGCAGTGTGGCTGTAAAGGAGCTGGGTGTTATAGTGTATCCAAAATTGAATCTGAGTCCACAATGGGCTGCAGTTACAAAAAAGCAGGGAGAACTCTGTGATGAGATTAGCAGGTGTGATGTATTGTAAGACAGGAGACGTACTTTTCCCACTAGACTTGGTGATGGAGAATGGTGTGTAGTTTTGGGGCCACTCCTTCGGAAAGATTTTGACCAGTGGGGGAAAGTCCAGCAGAAAAGAGTTGCAGTAGGATAAGAAGTAACGACCTTACTTTTACAGCCAAAGGGGTTTAGATTAAGTCGGTGGTTCTCAGACTTTGGGGCACTTCCCATAATGTGGCAAGGGAGAAATGAGCTGTTTGCTGCCTTACAAAGGGTGTCATCCCCGAGTGACTGGGACTCATGCAGAAGGGCTTTGCACACTTGAGAGGTGGTGAAACAGGGGACAGCTGGACCTCTACCACCCAGACTTGGGCTCTCTTTTCCCTCTGCCCCTTAACTGTTTGCCTGGAAGACATGGATGGGTGTCGGGGGGGGGGGGGGGATAACTTGATCAAATACATTTGAGACCCACTGGATTAAATATTAGGAAAATATTAGGAAAATATTTAGGAAAATATTTTAAAATATAAGGGAAATGAAGCTCTAGAATAGACTTCCCAGAAAGGCTATGGATACTCATCCTTGGATCTTTTTAAGAATTGGGTAGACATATACATTATCAGGGATCAGTGTTTCTTAAATTGTGGCAACCTTTTTTTTTTTTTGCGCTCAATAACTTTCCCCCGACCTTGGTGTTTCGCATAAAAAAAATGTTTGGTGTTCCTTAGTCTTAAAAAGTTTAATAAACACGGGTCTAGATATACTTAAAAAAACAACAGTCTAGTAGCACCTTAAAGACTAACAAAACATGTAGATGGTATCATGAGCTTTCGTGGGCATAACCTACTTCCTCAGATGAATGGCTTGTGGGTTGTGCCGACGAAAGTGCATGATATCATCTACATGTTTTGTTAGTCTTTAAGGTGCTGCTAGACTATTTATTGTTTTTTTAAGATTTTCCTGTTACAGACTAACTTGGATCCCCCTCTGAAGTAGATATACTTAGTCCATCCTCATCACAGGGGGCTGGATTAGATTACCTCTGGAGGTCCATTCCAGCAATATGTTTCTATGATTTTAACCCACTAAGCCCTGTATAATGACTACCGAGTAAGAAAAATCCTTGGTTTTATTTTATACTTATGAAAAAAACCCTTAAGCCAATAGTCAGAGTTACATTGCATTAATTTTCTACATGATTAGACCGCACAAGCTTTTAGACATTTGTGACATTTATTTACAGCAAGTATAATTCCTTAATGCTGAATTCAGACAGATTTATTTGATTACTTTAAAGTCACAATGTCTGAACGTATAATATGGTGGCTGAGCTGAATACCATGAAGATTTAGATCTTGCCAATGTTTCAAGATGCCTTTCCAAATTTTTAATCCTCATTTATTTTATCTAGGTTTTTTTTTCAATATATGATTGATTCATAGATTACAGGCATGACAAGGTGTGGGGAGATAATATCTTTTAGTGGACCAGCGTCTTGAAAGTGACAAGCTTTCAAGCTTATACAGAGCTCTTCCTCTGGTCTGAGAATGGGCTCTGAGTGTCACAGTTAAATGTGAGGGGGACAGATTATTTAGCATAAGTCGCAGAAAATGTTGAATCAAAACAATTCAACACTTGAAAAAAACAAATGTCAAGTAGGAGATATGCCTAAGCTAATACTGTTCTGCCAACATTTGGCACCTGTTATTTTCTGATGTGAAAATGTGTTGTCAAAAAGTCCCCAGTCACCTGTAATTACAGCTTCCTGATTTTGTGGGAGGGTCCAGGCCAACCCTGGCATGACTCTGAGAAGATACTTTAAGTTTCCTATTAGTGTATGATTTCTGAGGGACAGTAGGTCTGCTGAGAATTATTACTATAGCATGTCCCCAGCATTCCCCTCTCTGCTCATGGACTGTCCACTCTGCTGGGAAGAGGCTGCCCCAGATGCTTCACATCAGCCAGAAGTGGTCCCCAAGCAGGTCAGTCACATAGATAGTCTCAGCCAGTTAGTTATGGATGGAATTTGGATCTTCGGGTGCACCTTGAATGGTGCAAATAGGCTGGATCAGACTAGAGAATCTGAACCCATTTCCCTTCCCCACCTCCAATCTTACTGTTTTCAAGTCCGCTTAATATTTATGGAAAGGACTGAAGGTCTCTAGCTACAGGGCCAGATTTTGGCACTGTTACTGATGCTGAACAGCAGCTTACTTTTCAAGCAGTGCCACTAAAGCCAAAGGTACCCTTCCCGGAATACAGTGTCTTTCCACAGCTGCAAAGAGCTCCCAATGTGCCCCACAGAAATGACGGGATCTTTGTGCACAATACGCCTCAGACGACACGTGACCAGGATTCATCACTGAATTGAGTCCACTGGTTGGATCATTAGGTTCCCTGAAATGGACCAGGTACTGACTGGGAATGCAACATGGGTGTCGAGCGGTGCCTCCTAAATACAGTGTGGGCAAATGCAGTGGAAGTTTCCCCATGCTACCTGTGCTCTCTCCATCACCAACTCCTAGAATCCGGGCCTGTTGCTGGCCACTTCTGGGGCACAGCACAGTCTGCGTTGCCACGACAGGCAGGAGGCTGCCTTAGCCCCTCCCACTGGTCACCTGATTCCCCTGAGGCCACGAGATTCACCCAGTGCCTGACATTCCACGACCCAGTCCTGGGTCACGACCCACAGTTTGAAAACCAGTGCTCTAAATTCACTGAAATGTAACATCTGGAAAACAAATACTTTGTAGACCAATTCCCCCTTCCAAACCCAAACATTGCTAAAATTGCTGCCAGAACCTTTGACTTGGATACACCAAGAAGTAAAAAGAACTACAAAACCGTCATTCCTCCCAAAGGTCAAGGCATTAGAATGCATGTCATGAAATCGGTGTTCCATTCCCAACCCTGCTACCCATTTAGGGTATGTCTACACTACAAAGTTAGTTCGAACTAACGAACATTAGTTCGAACTAACTTTCATAGGTGCTACACTAGTGCTCCGTTAGTTCGAATTTAATTCGAACTAACGGAGCGCTTAGTTCGAACTAGGTAATCCTCATTCCACGAGGATTAAGCCTAGTTCGAACTAGCTAGTTCGAATTAAGGGGTGTGTAGCCCCTTAATTTGAACTAGTGGGAGGCTAGCCCTCCCCGGCTTTCCCTGGTGGCCACTCTGGCCAACACCAGGGAAACTCTACTGCCCCCCTCCCGGCCCCAGACCCCTTAAAGGGGCATGGGCTGGCTACGGTGCCCGTGCCAGGTGCAAGCCTGCCAGCACCCAGCCAGCAGACCCTGCACCTGGCACGGATCGAGCCACCCACCTGATGCCCCCCAGCCCACCCCCTCTTCCCGGGACCAGGCTGGCGGCTCCCAGGAGCTTGCCCGGGACCGCAAGAGGCGGGCACCCGCCTGGGCTAGTACGGACATCGTGGACCTTGTCCACGATGTCCGCACTAGGCACAGGAAAGTGGCCGTCTAGGGCAGGAGAGCTGCCAGCCTGGCCACGCAGGAGCAGGTGTGCAAGAGAATCAAGGGGGTCCACTGAGACCCCCGACCCTGAGCCCTGAGCATACAATGGCCATCCTGGGTCAGACCAAAGGTCCATCTAGCTCAGCAGCCTGTCTGCTGACAGCGGCCAACCCTAGGGACCCTGGAGGGGATGGACCGAAGACAGTGACCAAGCCATTTGTCTCGTGCCATCCCTCTCCAGCCTTCCACAAACCTTGGGCAGGGACACCACTCCTACCCCCTGGCTAATACCACTCCATGGACCCAACCTCCATGACTTGATCTCACTCCCCTTTAAACTCTGTTCCAGTTCTAGGCTTCACAGCCTCCTGCAGCAAGGAGTTCCACAGGTTGACTCTTTGCTTTGTGAAGAACAACTTTCTCTTACTAGTTTGAAGCCTGCTACTCATTCCTTTCCTTTGGTGTCCTCTAGTCCTTCTTTATGGGAACTAATGAAGAACTTTTCTGTATGCACCCTCTCCACCCAACTCCTGCTTTTAGAAACCTCTCTCCTGTCCCCCCTCCGTCTCCTCTTTTCTAAGCTGAAAAGTCCCAGTCTCTTTAGCCTCTCTTCATATGGGACCTGTTCCCAACCCCTGATCATTTTAGTTGCCCTCCCCTCTCCCAGCCTCTCTCTTCCCCTCCCCCTCCTCCTTTTTCCAGTCTCCCCCAGTTTTGTTCAATAAAGACAGATTCCATTTTGGAAGACACATTATCTTTATTTTGTACATCAAGAAGAAGGGCTAGGGAATGATAAGTGGAAGGAGGTGAGGGATGAATGGGGCACGAGCCCCCAATGGGGAGGACTGGGCTGGCTCTGCGGGCTTCTGGGAGTGGAAGCTCTTCTGCAGCCCCCCAATTGCCCCCTCTCCCCAGATGGCAGCCTGCGGCAAGTGCAGCTGGGCTGATGGCCGAGTGCTGTGATGTGCCCAGTGTGGGCACTCAGGGCACTCCAAGCCAGGACTGCTTTGCAAGCGGGGAACCCTGAGAACTGTTTGTCCAGGGTGGGGGTCGGGACCCTTTAAGCACAGCCCTAGGCTAGCCTGAGACAGCATCTCCACGCTCTAAGTCCTCCTCTGATGCCCTGCCGGCACTGCTTCCGGCCATCCTTAACCCCGCTTCAGGGTCCACTTAATGTGGATGCGCTAGTTCGAATTAGCAAAACCCTAATTCGAACTAGTTTTTAGTTCTAGATGCGTTAGTTCGAATTAGCTTAGTTCAAATTAACTAATTCGAACTAAGTTAGTTCGAATTAGCGCTGTAGTGTAGACATACCCTTACTGTGTGGCTTTGAGCCAGTCAGTTAATCTCTCTGTTCTCCATCAGGCCATAGGGATAATTGTATTTTTCTCTCTTGCTTTTCTCTGTCTTTTCTCTTTCCCTGGTATGTTTTTTGGGGTATTGACTGTCTCAGATCATGTATCTGAACAGTGCGTAGTGCGATGGAGCCATGATGTCATATGAAACAAGCCCAACTGTATTACACATAATGAATCATAGTATCAGGATGATTAACTGTGCAGACTGACAGAGCTGTCACCCCTGCAATGGACGAAGCACCAAGGACAAAATGGAAGCATTTAACTGATCATCAGTCAGTCAGGGACAAGACTGTGAGAACCAGAGATCTGAATTAGTATATGAAAATAACTTATAGGACACAAAGGCAGAGGTGTTTACAACCAGGAAAAAAAGTGGCATGAGCAAAAAGATAAATGGAAGCGGGTTAAGGCAATTGAAAAGGAAAACTAGGGGGAAGATAAAATGAAGCTGCTAAGGAAGGGTTCAGAAATGACAGGGTATGTGTCAGGGTAGGCAATACTCCTAAATACACACTCTACACTACATTTTATGCATAAAACTCAGGTTCCTAGGTTTTTCCACTAGAAAACTCAAATCCAGATTATCCTCCCATCCGTGTTAATTTAAAGCTCTATTACCTTTGCAGCTCTCAATGCAGTTTCATGAAGTGAAAGTCGGTGTGAAATGAGGAGATTCTCCTGTAGCTCAAATGGCAGAACCTCTCTGGAGAAGAAGAACTGGTGTGTTCCATCTGGCCATCTTGTGCAGAACTGTGATTTTGACATGTCTACATTTGTTACACAACTAGGAAACTTCTTCTTGTGCCATGTGCTTCCTCTGTAGTGTGTCCTAATATGTAGGATACTGGACTAGGTTCCAGGAGATCTGGTTGTTATTCACAATTTGTCACTGACTTGTTGGTGACCCTAAGCAACTCCCTTCACTGCTCTGTGTGAATAATAATGCTTACCTGCTTTGTAAAGTGCTTTGAGATCTGCTGAGGAAAAGTGTTGTATAAGACCAATTTATTTATTATTATTATTGTCTCCTTCTCCATCTACTACTACCACCACCACCACCACCACCCATAATAGTCTGCTCAGTCTTGCAGTGGCATGTGCATTTTATCTTTTTCATGAGAGGTTAACATATTGAATTTTCTTATTTATATTGAAATACACAGAGGGATTAAAACATTTATACACGCTATTTAAATTCTGTTTCATTCCCTCCTTGTATTTCAATCAGAGATGGAAAGAAACAATATCAAAGGGGATTAAGTGTGATAAAGACAAAGAGAGCCGTTTCCTCTTAAACATACATTAATCAGGAGTGAAATGGAGCCCTCTCTTTAATTTAGACAATGTACAAAATACATTTTAAAGCTGTTTTCCCCCCTTCAAAAAATAAATGGGTTTTTAACAAGGGAGAAAGGCAGGAGGGGGAATGTGGAATTGTGTTTGAAAAGGAAGCTTTGTTTGAATATGAAAGGACAAATTACCAAAAGAAATTAGCTCCTGGATGAAGCAGCATATGCCAAGTTTAAGTCGAAAGCAAAATATCAGTGGCTGATATAACCATTTGGATCAAGGGGACTTTAGAGCACACGATTCATATGAAATAGCTAATTAAGCCAGACTCTATTCCTGTATCAGCTGCAATTATAATATACCCATTGTACACGTAAGTAACACTGAGACACACAGTAATTGTAGTTAGTATTATTCGTTTGCTGTAAGGTTGTATACACACAACACAAAATTGCTGCCCCAGAGAGCTCTCAGTCTAGGATTTAGAGAATGAGGTGAATAAACAGACATTTTTGGATGGAGGGGGACAAGGATAAAATTGAAACGAGTGGTTATGTGGATAAGTAAATTGTTGTGATGGTCTCAGAAGTCATAAGCACCATCAAGCATAAGGACCTATTCAAACAGCCATTGAAATCAATGGGCAGATTTCTGTCTGTCTCAGAAGGGTTACGTATGTGCATGAAATGTTGGCAACAGAAAAAAAAACTATTGGAGAGCTGTGTGTGATTAATCCACTGGCTGATGTTCTCTCCAATTCTCTATAGGTTTGTGACATAACACTCCTAACAAATCCCCCTGAAGGGTTGTAATTTTTAACAAAATTAAAATGAACCATATTATTTCAAAGGAAAACAATGTATCACAAAAGAACACAAGCCAATAAATACTCACAGGACAATGCCCCTAGAATTAAATAGACAAAAATTTATTTTGATTAGATCAATTATACTCCAAGGAATCTGCCATCACCCTCCCTTACAGAGGGAGGGTGGTGGCAGATTCCCTATAGATATGATTTCAGTTCCCCATAGATGTGGTTAGTAGTTACTGTACATCTCTGTGTGTAATCAAGTATACTGTATCTATGGCCATCATTATGTCTGGACAATCAGGTCACTCACGGAGCAGAGACTTAATTCAGATCCTCCACAGAGACTTAACTCAGAAAACTCTAATTCAAATACCTTTGTTCTTACTATTTGACTGAAAGCATCATTTATTACCTTCATTAATATTAGAACATGCAATCATTTGTAGGATGTCACTAAGGGCAACTTATCATAGACTTGAGGCTGGTTAATTTTTTTAATGAAAATATGAGTTTTTGACTTTTTTTCATGCAAACATCTGCTTTCTGTGGAAAATTCCCAAGAGGCTTCACCATATCCCAAGTTCTGACCACATACATGTAAGCCTTAATTTCTGATGTTTTCTGGATAGCTATTACTCTAGGATCAAATGTGGCATGTTTAATTTAGACAGGGATTGATTTCTTGGGGAGGGGGGCAACTTGTTGAAAATCAAACTTACAACAGGAAACTATAAACTTATCTATGTAATAGCTACTCTTACTCATTGTTCCGTTGTGTTCACAGAAGTACCTTGTTTTGATCAACAGATGAACATCATAGCTGTGTGGCTCTCTCTAATGGCAGGATTAGAGAGGTCTGAGTAAGCCATGGCTTCTTTGATCCTTCAGTTAAAGGACAGAACTCTTTTATCTAAGGAATGGCTATTTCCAATTAAATCCTCCTCATCACCAGTTGCCTGTCATTTCTGAAAGGTGAAATTGGATTTTCTAGCACGGTTATTTCTTTCTCGGTTGATAAGGCTGTTTTGCTGCATTCTTTTCAGATCTGATGCTGGAAGGAAATGTAATGAAGTAAATGGAACGCTGGCTAGTGAATGTGCTGAGTATAGAACACACACCCACACACAGAACACCCATCCACCCACACATACACACACTGAGTTAGTATCCACATTCACCCCTGTTAACACCCTCCTCCTTTGTATGCAGGGCAGAGTTAGAGAGCTGCCCTTCCTTCATTGAGTCAGCAGGAATCAATTCTTCCATGCAGGGTTCCAGTACCTGTTATGTGTCAGGTCAATAGAAGATGTTTTATCACCTTGTCAAGAGCGTTTGGATGGATTGGATATTACGTTAGGTGCTGCAGGATATATATCAGAGGAAAAGTTCTGAAAGACTGAGGTTGAAAAGAAGGTGGAAGTCTGTTTATAGTGTTTTCTTTACCAAGCAACATGATGGGGATGTGGAGGAGAGTGGAGAATAAGGATCTGAATAGGGTTGCCAGGTTTCTGGTATTGACTCGGATAGTCCGGTATTTGTGGCGTCTGTCCAGTAAAAAACCCCAGAAAATACCAGACATGTAAAATTTCTGGTATTTTCTGTTTCTCGGATAGAAGGATGCTTGGGACATTTTTCCCCTGCCGTGTCTGGTGGAGGTGGGGGGAGCATGGGGATTTAAAGATGCCGTGACTCTTTGTTTTTGTTCGGTTTTTTTTTTTTTGGTCAACCAATTTTTTTCCCACCATGTTCGGTATTTCTTGTGAAACTATCTGGCAACCCTAGATCTGAAAACCATTCTGTCTGTCACAGCTCTTTCTAATTTGCATTTATAGGTTGAAACTCTCTAGTTCAGTACCTTTGCGACCTGACCGGTGAACCAGAGAATTTGCCGAACCATGGGAAGTCAATATTGTCTAGCAACATTACTAACATTTCCATGGCTTACTGGGCTCCTAGAAGACATTTGAGGGTAAATTAGAGCTAAACAACAACATAGAAAACAGAGCCAGGACTGGTGGCTGTAAACAAACTTTATGGGACCATGGGAAACTTGGCCTCACCCATGATAAGTGGACATCCGGTTAACTAAAATCTTACCAGACCATGGATGTGTCCAGAACAGATTGTAGCAGACTAGAGAATGTCAACCTGTATTATTAAACTGAGAAGAAAACCGTTGTCTACAGTTCTCAAATTCCTAACACACTCAAGCACTGCTTTATTCTAATACAGGACATTTGAAATTTCAAATGTGCTATGCCTAAAACCAAAATTAATTTGCATTCCTGGAGTGTAAAACTTACAACGCAGTCTCTGAGATGTCCGGGTGGCAGCTTTAATGGAGGCTCCCACCAAAAAACCAAGAGCTCCTTTCACCATCTATAACATATATCATGATTCATACCTGATGGGACAATCAGGTGCCTTAGGCAAAAACATATGGATAACTGAGAGGAAAAAATGAGATGGCTTCAATACATCAGTTATTTCATCAACACTGTATGCCAATACAGGCAGGTTTAGGGTCCTCCCCCCCAATTACAAGATGAGGCTCAATGAAGCCTGGACATAGCATGGTTGCTATGATTGCAGTAGTACTTTGCTGCTAAATGGATTCTGTGCTAGGTTCCATACCTACCTTGCTATGGCATCTGAACAGATAACCAAGGAAAAAAGTGTAGAAAAAATTCCTTGCCATTGCTTTCAAGCAAAGGGAGGAGGGAGGAAATGAGTGCATTATAGGATGCTGATGACATGTACCCCAAACCATCTGCTGCACTGTTTTGGTCCCAACGGGCACTGGGAACATAGCCCAGAGTGCAAAGCAGCGACAGGAACTGTGGGATAACTACCCACAGTGCATCACTGTCAAAGTGGACAATAGCCACCCCACTGGGACAGATCATGTTGAACTCTTGTGCACAATGCACCTTCTGCTTTAAAAAATCGGGTGCTAAAAATCGACTTTAATAAATACAAGCTTATCAATCAGTGTAGACAAGGCTTTAAAGAATCACTTTGGATTCAATCCTAATCTCAGTTAAACTGATGTGAATCTGAATTGACTCCATTTTAATCAACTGAGTGACACATAAATCTGGAATAAGTGAGGTAAGGAAATGGCCCTTTAATTCTTATTTTCCACTAATCTTTCCAATCACAGATCCATGGAAGTATGAAGCTTTTCTTCCTTCCTTTCTCTTTATATATTTAGCATCTTTCCACTCCACTTTTCTGTCTTCTACTGATTGTTCATTAAAGTAATGCATTTAGCACATAGCCAATTAAAGCCACGGTTATGTGCTATAATTCTAACGCGTCTATACAAATTGCATTTGTAGTGGTTAGAGAATGGTACCACATAAATCAGCAGCAGCTTCATAGTTTCTGAGTGCTTCCTGTAGGCCCTTGAATATAAATCCTATACCTTTGTGATTAAAATCCCAGTTCTACTCTTTCATTATTTTATTTATCTTGTTCTCTTGAAATAAATGGTTATTGCAGCTGCTCTTTACGCTAACCCGTTTCTTTTTAAATACAAAACATTTGAACATATATTAATGAGAAAAAGCCTAGTGTTTATTCAGCTCTGTCACTGACTACAGCAAGTCCATGTTTAGTTCAGGGATCCAGAAGAAGGCTCCAAAATAGTACCTGTGACAGGTCACAAAGTTGCTCCTGGAAGCCCATCATGTAAGATGACCTGGGAGAAGACAATCGAAACAAAGGGGCTGCTGTAATGACTACCTGTTGACTCCTTTCTCCTCTCCCATTGGTGGTTATCAGGTGCTCTGAGTTGCTATGCTTTTGTTCTTGAATCTTCTTTGTGCCAATCAAGCCTGCCCTAAGAAAAGAGACTTGTACTGAATGATAGTTTAGGGCTTTATTTTGTTCCCCTCCCCCAACCAGTGAGAGTGACACCAGCTTTCAGCACCCTTCTCCCACAATACATGCATTCATTTGGGGTGCAGTCCTGTAAAGTGACTCCTCCCAGCCAGTCAAATTAATGACTCCAGGGGGCTACTCTATATGCTTAAAGTCAAGCAGATGATCACTGCTTTGAACGCACCCGCACATGCAGTATTGGGTCTTTCGCTCTTGTCAAATGTTTTGTTGGGATTCTACAATCCTTTCCAACGGTGGAGTCTTACTCCTATGGGTAATCGCTGAACTCAGCTTTTTCTTCCACTCATAGGAAGGTCGTATCGCTATGTATCACGCACACAGAAAACACGTTAAAGGGTTAAGGTTGCAAAGTCAAGTGCTCAAATGATAGAAAATGCTAGAATTAAGGTTGCCAGTGTGTCCTTAATTGGGTTTCTTGGGTCATATGCCTATGTCTTTAGTTACATGCTCACATCCTTTTTTTTCTCCACAGAACTCCACCCGTCCCTTCCCCCAGGTCCTGCCTCCCTCTTCTCTTTCCATGCATCCCCATAGCTCTTTCCTGCTCTGCTTTCCTCACTGTCTAACTCCTGCTGCCCTTCTTTCCTCACTTCTTCCTCTTCTCCCCTTTACACTTTCCTTAGCCCTATGCATTCAAGTCAGGTAGCTTCCTGATCCATGATGCTTGGGCACAAGAAGGGAACTTATTGAAAGTACAGGCAAGTGAAACCCCTTGGCTTTGGGGGGGGGGGGGGGGTGCACCAGAGCATCCACAAACAGAGGAGAGGATCAACTGCAGAGAAAGGCCCTCTCCATGCCTCATGGAGCATGCTCACTTCCTCTGTGGGGTTTATGCATGTGCAGTCTGGCTGTATATAGGGGCTGGAGCCTGCTCATTGAAGATGAGGCTGCAGCAGATTTAGCAGCCAAGTTCTAACAAGCTTCAGTGAGCATGGGCACATGAGATTTCTGAAAATTCATAATTTGTTCAAATTTGGGCAAATGTTCATGGAAGTGGCCAAAGGCACATACCTGACACGGAAGCAACTCACTTACCAAGCGACACGTCTCTGCTCTAAAGAAAGAGGTTTTGTAGATTTTCTCAATGAAGCGTGTTACCCTTCTGCTGGGTAGGCCTGGCAGTAACCAGGCTGGGTTCAATATCTTGGAGTCTATCTCACATAGAACCGGCTCGAGCCCCCACCCAGTAATCTGGGAGTAGGAAAGAAACATTTAATGAAACAGAGAGAGAAGTCATACGGCATTAACTTTGGGAAAACACCACAAACAGTTCACAACCCAAACATGAGCCAAGCCCCTCCCCCCCAGCCAAGAATCATGTAAAGTCCAAAGAGTCCGACACCCCAAAAGTCTCTGTCCCTGGTCCATGCCACCCAAAGTCCCAAAGTTCACCCGCAGGGTTTCACCTCCTAACCTGGGTAGAAATGGGGGTGGGGGGATAGATAAGGGGCACCTTATACAAAACTCTGCCATGCTCCACCAGCTGTTTCGTCCCACGCCACTGGACATTCCGCTTGGCGCCTGCTGCCACTCCTCGTCTGCTGCTGCCACCACGCCACACCACACTGCTGATCGCTGCTCCACACCATGCCGCTGGTCGCCACCACTTCACTGGCTGCAATAGGTCTGGCTCTCAGTGATTTCAATTCTTTAGCCACCAGCTGGACTGGCAAATGAATCCAGCTTTCACTGGACTAGCAAAAGAAAAGACTCCTCAGGGAGTCTGCTTTAGGTCTGTCCTTAAAACAAAGGGGGAAAAGTGCATGCTGGGCCAGTCTTATAGCTCACACCTGGCAGGTGTGAAGCAGGCTGACACAAGCCTTTTAACCCTTCCCCCCAGCTCTGTTCACTCAACTCTGGAAGGGGGGAGGCTTGTTCCTCCGAGACCTCTTATCATGATGGTGGTTTCTCTCCTGCAAGCACCGGTGGCATGTGTTACAGTTCCCACATTTAGGGGTAGCATGATTAGTGACCCCCACAACAGTCCCAAATTATATACAATTCTTCACATTCTATTCCAACACTGACCCTCCATCAGCCCTGGCTGAATGGGATTTACATAGCCACACCTCGGATTCTCTCCTGAGCTGTATTTACATATCAACAGTTAACAGTTGCTTGCAGAGCTAAACAATTGTAGTGGGCACACCCACCCCTCCTTTTAGCAGGCTGATAGCAAGCAGCAGTTCAGCTCCTGCTTACAAGCAGCTGTAATAATATTTTTAACATTGGCAAAACAGTGCATTTTCCCTTTAATTCATTCTGAGCCTGAGGCAAATGGTCAGCATAGAAAATGTCCGCCCCGACAATGATCGTGTGGCAAATTCAGCGTTGCTGTGGCTATATTAGTCCTAGGATACTAGGGACACAACATGGGTGAAGTTGAATCAACTTCTGGTGGTGACAGACTGAAGCTTTCAAGCTCTCAAGGTGCTTCTTCAGGTCTGGGAAAGATACAGTGAACATCACAGCTAAAGGTAAGATGTGCACATTGTTTAGCATAAAAAGCTAGTGCATATTGTAATACCCACTCAAGGTAAAGTGGCCTGTTAACACTTCAGCAGTCACAAGATAAAACAGAGGGTGGGGTTAGTGGGTGTCACAGGCACCCACCCAGTGCCTGGAACACCCATGGGAAAAAAAATGTGGGTGCTCAACACCCATTGCAGAAAAGCTCTCCCGCTCCTCCCAGGCCTCTTGCTTGCTCCTAGCTCCACTCATCAAATCCTCCCCCTCTCTGTTCTGTGGCATTGCCGGAGGAGATGTAGGGATGGAGTGGGAAGAGCACACTCAGGTGAAAGAGTGGAACAGGATGGGAAGAGGTGGGGAAGGCTGGGGGCTTGGAGGAAGGGGTGGAGTGGAGAAAGGCTTGGGGTGGAGGGCTGTCAAATACCCTCTGGGTAGAAAGCAAATCAGCACCTATGATGGCTGTAATAAACCTTACGTCTAGTGTCTCTGTTCAGTGCTGTCTTTTTAGAGTTTTGCAGAGTTATGAATTGAAACTCCTACGATCATATTTTGTAATTATGTTTATTACAACAGACAATATGCACTCTATTACCCCTCCCGCTCCACACACCGCCTTTGTCCTGCAGAAGTTTTAATGGTTCTAAATGGTTCTGTTCAGTGCGTCCCAACTACTTACATTAAATTCCAAAATTTCATTTTGCTGTGATGCTCAGAGTATCTTTCCCAGATGTGGGGAAGAACTTCTTGTGCCTCTAAAGGTCTCTTTAACCAAGAGAAGTTGATCTAATTCAAAAACATTATGTCACCCACCATGTTCTGTAGTTTAAAACCCAGGGGAGCTGATGGACTACACGGGCCCCTGGAGCAAGATGGGGGAGCATCTGCCTGCTCTCAGAAGGGGCGGAGCCTTGAGCAGAAGGAACAGGGCAGGGGCAGCCAGACTTCTGTGCCACCTGGAACACAGGGCCCTCCCCAGAGCTGCATGAATTCTATGAAGCACATGGTGTAGCACATCAGCAGTGATTTGAAGGGCTCAGGGTCCAGCTGCCACCACTGTTACAGGAGCCGTGGGCCCCTTTGAATTACCAGGCCCCGGAGCAACTGCCTCCATTGTGTCCCCATGAGCGGGTCTATTAACATTAATACAGCAAAGTTATAGATAACCGAAAGCAAGAATCAGGCCACCTTAAAGGTGAGTAGCATTCCCAGGAAAAAAATAGTATGTGCTACCATAATTAAAAACTTTGTTAATGCTGGCGCACAAAGTATCGAAATTAAAGTTGCCAGTGCCAGCTTAAGTTTGACATATCCTAACTTCCTCATGTTTGCCTTTTCAACCTTAAGGTACAGTTTTTTCATGTTATAATATACATTCGGTAGTCTTAGTCAAATGATTAAAGCACACCCTCAAAATGTAGTTTTCCTTATCATCATTGTGGGCTAAATTTCCATAGCTTAGGAGAAGGAATGCTGACATGATGTTGAGAAGCGCCAATTTATAATGATCTTCAGACCTTCAATGCTCAGTGGGAAACCACTGTATTTTTAAGACTAAGGCATTATAAATGTGCTATTTTGGTTTCCCTACATACTTTCAGGGTGATATCCTGCTGCTAAGTTCAGAGAAATTGTGGTTTCTTAACAGACAGTGGTAACAATCCTCCACAGCTATTCATATCTGTTCTCATCCTTTTAGCTATAAGCTCGGCATCATCATTAGTCAGCATTTCTAATAACCGTTCTCCTCATTGTACCTGTTTGACTTCTCTAAAGCCATAAAACTTGCTGCATATGCATAGAAGTTGGGGGAAATGTTTATAATTCCAGAGTTTCTTCCCTAGTTAGTTACTAGTCAGCACAAAAATCTACATTCGGCTGATGATAAACTTAAAAAACAACAAATAGTCTGGTAGCACTTTATAGACTAACAAAACATGTTGATGGTATCACAGGCTTTTGTGGGCACAACCCACTTCTTCAGATGACTGGACTGGTTGGAGGCACCTTTTGAATCGTTGGGCATGGGGCAGTAACCCTCTTTGCTGTCCTCTCACAGAATGGGGATAGAGGTGACGGGAGTGGTGCTTTGTCAGCATGCTAGTACATGGCCATCTGTCTGTCTGTTTGTGGAAGTCCCTGTGTCACATGCAGAGATGCATTCACCACAGAGTGATCAATGGGCACTGGTACTATTTAATATAAGTATAATATCTGAGTCATGCCTTTACTGGATTTTTTTCTTTCCAATGGCTAAATTTCACCCATGAATAGTTTCCTCCCACATATATGACCAGTCTAGTATGATTTGACTAAGTCCTTGCCATCCATGGGGAGTTGCCTGTTATGGGAGGAGAAAAAGGTTCCGAACATCCATATGAAACACATCTTATGTGGAAGAATTCTGAATGTGTGTCGTTCAATCCCTGAACACTCTTGAGCTTCTTGATATTCCAATCAGTGGACAGCTCCGGGAATAGTAAAATCTAAATACTAATGCAGCATTCTGCTGGATCAGAAAAAGCTACATGCAGAACTTTTAAAACATGGGGAAAAAAGATGATTTGCGCTCAAAGTTTTTCTGGAATGAAAACAGATTTTTACACTTTCTGTCTAATATATTTCTGTGGATATATATGAGTTCTTGGCTTCTAAATTGCCTTTATGGTTTCCACAGTCCAGAATTTACTGCCACCATGATGACATTTTTAATTTACTGAAGCAACATTGTAATGCAATAATGTCCCTACAGCAAGAAAAAATTGCATAATTATTTGTTGGTGTTAAATTTCTCTAATGAAATCAATTCCAATTTATGCTGCTTTTGCTATAATAGATAACTCACTTTCAAGTGTAAACGTTCTAGCGGCTTGCTATAATGACATTCTAAGTTTCTGCACACAAACACTATCTCTACTAATGCAATTAATAACTGGTTGGAGCTGATCAGTGGAAAGCTCTGGTGGGAGGATATTTTTGGGAGGGAGGTAATGATTACTTTAAGAGTTGATAGACCAATGATAAAAATGATGACATTTCCTTTAAAAGCACAGAAATTGTGGCTTTGTGTTATGAATTAAAGATGGTCTGGAGACTGAGAAATAATGTGAATATTTTGTGAACCCTGGCATGTACTGTTTACATACAAACTCTTATCATTCACCCTACTTAAACCATATCTTTTTTTTCTTCCAAGTGGAAGGCAGCATTTAATTTAATTCAGTTAGGAGTCCTTGATACAATATTTTATGAGAATAAAAACAACATCAACAGTATGGCAGGTTAGATCATGTTATAAATTACATCATATATTGAAATAGTATGTGCTAGAATATAGCAAAGACACTAAGGGTATGTCTACACTACCCCCCTAGTTCGAACTAGGGGGGTAATGTATGCATACCGAACTTGCTAATGAAGCCCGGGATTTGAATTTCCCGGGCTTCATTAGCATAAAGCCGGCGCCGCCATTTTTAAAAGCCGGCTAGTGTGGAACGCGGCGTACAGATAGTTCGGATTAGGAAGCCTAATCCGAACTATCTAGTCCGTGCCGCGTGTAGCCGCGCGGCATGGGGTTCGCACTAGCCGGCTTTTAAAAATGGCGGCGCCGGCTTTATGCTAATGAAGCCTGGGAAATTCAAATCCCGGGCTTCATTAGCAAGTTCGGTATGCATACATTACCCCCCTAGTTCGAACTAGGGGGGTAGTGTAGACATACCCTGAGAGTTCTTATGTGAGATACTTTTTAATGGTTTATTTTTTCTTTGCCCGCTAAGACCCTGATCTTGAGATTAGATTTACATGAGTGAACTCCTCAATAAAGACACCTGTGGTTGAGTTTTTCTAAGGAATAAACCTCAGACATCTGTATCTAAATAACAGGCTCCGCAGTTAAGAGGCACTAGCAGACTCTCATGGCTATATGGTGAGCTACTCAGTAGACATTAGGCAGTGGTCCACGACCTTTTGGGACTGCTGGGCGCCCGGGGGAGGAGCCACGCATGCGCCGCACATCTGGGGCTGGCACCACTCATGTGCCACACGCCCAGGGCCTAGGGTGCAAGAATGGCTCGGGTCAGCCCTGGTCACTAGGCAAGCTCACATAAATGCCCTGGCGGGCGCCATGGCACCCACGGGCACCGCGTTGGGGACCACTGCATTAGAGGGAAGAAATAGACTCCTGCTGCTTATCCTGTGTTACACACCTGCATCCATGCAGAATTGCATTGGAGAAAGTGATACATCTGCAAAGATTCAATCACAGGATCCTGTTCCATGTTTTGGTTCACTCTACGGAAGTCCAGGCATGAAAATCTAAGGATCCATACATTGTGGAACACTGCGACTTCGAAATCTATCATTTCTCTAGTCTTTGGGATTTTGGGCCTCCTCCTTTTTTCTAGAAATATATTAACAGATTCATACAAGTCTGCCCCCAAATGGCTATTCAATAAAGAGCCATTGATCATCTCTTCTTAGTTAAAATGCAGTCAAGCTCTGGAAAGCTAGAGAGGCAATATGTCATTGTAGATACAAGATAGGTGAGATAAGATCTTTTCTGTGACCAATTTGTGTTGGTGAAAGAGATAAACTATCAAGTTGCACTGGGCTGTCATTGTGGTATTCCATATTTATTCCCTTTCGGTGACCTTAAATCAAGGGTAACATTTTCAAAAACTTAACTCCTAACTACATGTAATGCTTTGGAGCTTAAATCTCATTTTAAAGTCATTTTAGTACATATGAAAATTTTACCCCCAATCTGCTGAATTTACAGATTAAAAAAAAGTTTTACTTACATAAGAACATAAGAACGGCCGTACTGGGTCAGACCAAAGGTCCATCTAGCCCAGTATCCTGTCTACCGACAGTGGCCAGCACCAGGTACCCCAGAGAGGGTTGACCGAAGACAATGATCAAGCGATTTGTCTCCTGCCATCCCTCTCCAGCCTCTGACAAACAGAGGCCAAGGACACCATTATATCCCCTGGCTAATAGCCTTTTATGGACCTAACCTCCATGAATTTATCCAGCTTCTCTTTAAACTCTATTATAGTCCTAGCCTTCACCGCCTCCTCTGGCAAGGAGTTCCACAGGTTGACAACACGCTGTGTGAAGAAGAACTTCCTTTTATTAGTTTTAAACCTGCTACCCATTAATTTCATTTGGTGTCCTCTAGTTCTTCTATTATGGGAACTAATAAATAACTTTTCTTTATCAGCCCTCTCCACACCACTCATGATTTTATAGACCTCTATCATATCCCCCCTCAGTCTCCTCTTTTCTAAACTGAAAAGTCCCAGTCTCTTTAGCTTCTCCTCATATGGGACCCGTTCCAAACCCCTAATCATTTTAGTTGCCCTTTTCTGAACCCTTTCCAAGGCCAAAATATCTTTTTTGAGGTGAGGAGACCACATCTGTACACCGTATTCAAGATGTGGGCATACCATAGTTTTATACAGGGGCAGTAAGATGTTCTGGGTCTTTTTTTCTATCCCTTTCCTAATAATTCCTAGCATCCTATTTGCCTTTTTGACCGCCGCTGCACACTGTGTGGAAGTTTTCAGAGAACTGTCCACGATAACTCCAAGATCTCTTTCCTGATTTGTTGTAGCCAAATTAGCCCCCATCATACTGTATGTATAGTTGAGGTTATTTTTCCCGATGTGCATTACTTTACACTTTTCCACATTAAATTTCATTTGCCATTTTGTTGCCCAATCACTCAGTTTGGTGAGATCTTCTTGGAGTCTGTAAAATCTACCTGTAAAATCATCTTAGAGTCAAGGTAGGTTCACTTAAATTTTTGTTTACCAGACCATCTCTGTTGGTGAGAGAAACAAGCTTCCAAGATAGCACTGAGCTCCTTTTCAGGTCCTTTTTGTCTTTTCATTTCAATCAAAAATGTGATTGTAATGGGGCAGGTGCCCCACTCTGACCAGACAGTGTTAAAGCAGGCTGGAGCCAGCTTGCACAGATCCCTCAACAATCAGGTAAAGGTTTGCAGGGAGCCAACCAGAGGGCAGCTTACTGGAGTGGCAATGTTATAAGGAGCTGCTCAGCAGAACAAAGAGCAGTTGGGTCCTGACCAGGGAAGGTGCCGCACCAGTTCCATACACAACAAAAAGGTTCAATCTTTGTTTTAATTTCAAATTTCAGCTCAACCTTGGTTTTGCATCCCCGGCCATTAATAGATATTGTTGGATCTTTCTCCAAGGGTTTGGGGTTTTTTTTTGGGGGGGGGGGTTCAGGGGGGCGAGGGTGTTTTGGGAGGGTTATGGAACCCAGTTATGGCCTTGGCCTTCACAACCCTTCTGGCAAAGTTGCACAGTTTGACTGCATGTTGTGTGAAGAAATACTTCCTTTCCCCACCCCTTAGCAATGGACACAATATCACAACCTTCTACAGGCACCAACAAGAGTCGATAGTGAGCAGATTACACAAGACTGTCTCCAAGAGAACTGAGATGTGTGTACCTCAGATTTCATAAGTTTATCATTTCAATTGTTAAAAAGTTAATAGCTTCATTCATCCAAATTTGACTGGTCATAATGGAAGCTTCACGTACAATTTGCCTTGAAAATTACAATTGCCTATCTAACTAGATGCAACTCCTAACACTATGTTTTATTTTTCTTCATATTGTATATATCAGTCATGCAATACCTGTACAAATAAATGCCATGTTAACTTCCATGCACATTTCTGACTGTGCATTTTCATTTCTCCAATTTGACAAGTGGATGCATCCTTGAAGTTTTGAAAACATAGCCAGGTGAGTGGGTGAATGGGTGTTTTGAGGGAGATCAATGAATCTTTTAACAGTATTGCCTTGTACAAAATGCCTTTTGCTGAGGCGACTCACCAAAACGTTTTAAATGATTAGACATTTGTTTTGTATGCCAAGTCCCTAGCTGCTGCAAAATAAAAGTCAAAGAGCCCTACTCTCTAAATGGAGAGGGCTTTTAGATTGCTAAAAATGTGCTCTAGAAACCTAGATAAGAAAACCATAAAATCAGAGAATGAATAAAGACCATTCAGAGCTCAGCAGCCATCCTGGGTAATATGTAGCCTTTTCATAGCATATATGTTTCTAATTTTATGGGTTAAACTGATGTATTTGTCTAAAAACAATGCATCAACTAGGCTGTTCCAAACATTTATTGCTCGCAGAGTGAATAAGTGTTTCCTGATAACTGGTGTTTAATTTGTCATTTCTTTAACTGACATTTATCCTTTGCCTTGATGTTCTAAGGTACACTGACCTTTAGTAAACATTCTCTTCAAGACTCACTGGTATTAATGCTGATGTACAGGATGATCAAAGTCCAGCGAGATGCCTTCATATATCTTCTATTTCTTGTTACAAGTTGATAACGTGGTCTCATAATTCACTTATTTCTCCAGCACAGAGTCTTCACCCCTTACATGGGCACTTCAAACAGCTAGCCTAAGATAGCACCACATGCACCACACTCTTTTAACATCTTCTCAAGAGTCCTGATCTTGCAAAGTACTTGTGCATATGCTTGACTTTTAAAGTTTAAAATTACACACATGCATACTTTCTTTGTTGACAAAAGGCTAGTGTTTGCTTTTCAGTGCTTCCTCCACCTTTAGACGATTTTTATTTCTAATCTACAGTATGGATGTACACATTCAGTCTCATCCAAACAGCTGATTAGCCTGCTTTACAATTTTAAATAATAGCAATCCCGTGAACTGTCCAAAACTACATTTTCAACTTCAGCTCACTAAAATGTGGTACACTTTTCTTTCAGAGGCAACCATGTCTTCTTGTATCACATTCAGGTTATCTAAAGGCAACACACTTTACTGGTGAGTAAAACCAGACCAGTATATCCAGAATGTGGCTGTCCATCTTCCTAAACCACGTCCTACTTCTTGTGCCAGGGCAGGACCATTTGAAGCAGCTATGGAAGGAACCAAAGATGGAAACAAAATATACATAGATATTATGTTCCATACCATTCCACAGTCATCATGCTCCTGCTTAAAGCAATGCACAGGACTGCCAATGCTTATTAGAATCTGTGGCTAGCTGACTACATCCAAAACAAAACAGCTAGCAAGGATATGTAACACAATCAGTGTAGCACGCTGACCCACTCCAGAGGCTTGCTGGGCCACCTACAGAAGTGGATAAGCCTGGCTGAGTCTTTTCCACCTCAGATAGTAAAAGTTTTCACATCTAGATCTAGATGGCGAAGGTTCAGTCCAAGGGCGAGGCTTGCTTTTCATCCTGTTCCCCAGATGCTAAGGGAGTGAGGGGAAAGTGCTTGCATTCTGTGCATGCCTCTCACGCCGGCTGGTGAAGGGAGCTCACTAGCCAGATGTGAGAGGAATGCACGGAATGCAAGCACTTTCCCCTCACTCCCTTCACATCTGAGGAAGAGAATGAAAACAAGCCTCATCCTAGAGCACACAGATGCTTCTCCCCCCACACCCTCCCAAAATGGCGCTCTTGGTTCAGCCACTAATCCTGGTGACCTATCCAGGAGCACAGAAATACAAATACTCCACATTATTTCAGTTTGTATGGATGCCATTCCAGTGGTTGAACTAGGGATGCCTTAGTGTGGTAATGCACACGCATCTCTGGGTCCCCTACTGTGAACCTCCTTCCCATTCATGATTTCCTTAAAACTATTTGTGCAAGTAGTTGCTCATCTACAGGGGACATGTATTGTACATGTTGAACCTCTCTAGGCCAATACTCTCTGATCCAGCAACATCCATGGTCTGGCATGATTTTAGTTAGCCAAATGTCCACTTATTGTGAGGGTGGCCAAATTTCTTCCAGTCCCATTACATTTGTTTACAGCCACCAGTCCTGGTGCTCAGTGTTCTGTGCTTTTATTTAGCTCTAATTTACCCCTAACTGTCTTCTAAGAGCTCAGTAAGAAGAGGAAGTGTTTGTAATGTTGACAGACAATATTGAACACCCCTAGTTTCGCAAATTCTCTGATTCGGTCAGGTCCCAAGGGTGCCAGACTAGAGAGGTTCAAACTGTACATGGTATACTCCTTATGGCAGCATGTAAATGTATTGTACATCCTCCAGCATTGGAATGGGAAATACTGAAATAAAGAAGTAAATTTAACTACTCTGAGCTGTAAATCTCAGTGGTTTTTTTTCCCCATTGTATGTTCACAAAGGCAATTTATAACCTTTTATTTATTGTCAGCTCCTTTCACTTGTTTCTACAACAACACACTTGTTAGTAAAAAGCAAACCTCTATGACAGAAAGGATGAAAAAAACCCTGAATTTAAATTACCATGTTCCCTATCACTTTGTCCTTTCCCATTTCATATGTTGGCCTTAATTAATTAGTGTCTCATAAACTACACATCCTCTGAATTGTTTATATAACCAAAGAGCTCATCCTGTGTGGCTCTGAATTTAACTAAGTTGTCTTGTGGTTGATGAATTAATTGTTCCTACACTGCCACCACCAACATTTCTAAATACCCAGCCTGAATGTTTCCCTGCTCCCATTGATAATCATTTCACGTTGGGTAATCTGATTCTAACCCATTTTTCATAGAATCATAGAATCATAGGACTGGAAGGGACCTCGAGAGGTCATCGAGTCCAGCCCCCTGCCCTCAAGGCAGGATCAAGCTCCGTCTACACCATCCCTGACAGATGTCTATCTAACCTGTTCTTAAATATCTCCAGAGAGGGAGATTCCACCACCTCCCTTGGCAATTTATTCCAATATTTGACCACCCTGACAGTTAGGAATTTTTTCCTAATGTCCAATCTAAACCTCCCCTGCTGCACTTTAAGCCCATTACTCCTTGTCCTGTCCTCAGAAACCAAGAGGAATAAATTTTCTCCTTCCTCCTTGTGACACCCTTTTAGATATTTGAAAGCCGCTATCATGTCCCCCCTTAATCTTCTTTTTTCCAAACTAAACAAGCCCAGTTCATGAAGCCTGGCTTCATAGGTCATGTTCTCTAAACCTTTAATCATTCTTGTCGCTCTTCTCTGTACCCTTTCCAATTTCTCCACATCTTTCTTGAAATGTGGCGCCCAGAACTGGACACAGTACTCCAGCTGAGGCCTAACTAGTGCAGAGTAGAGCGGCAGAATGACTTCACGAGTTTTGCTTACAACACACCTGTTAATACAACCTAGAATCATATTTGCTTTTTTTGCAACAGCATCACACTGTTGACTCATATTCAACTTGTGGTCCACTATGACCCCTAGATCCCTTTCTGCCATGCTCCTTCCTAGACAGTCGCTTCCCATCTTGTATGTATGGAACTGATTGTTCCTTCCTAAGTGGAGCACTTTGCATTTCTCTCTATTAAACCTCATCCTGTTTACCTCCGACCATTTCTCTAACTTGCTAAGGTCATTCTGAATTATGTCCCTATCCTCCAAAGAAGTCGCAACCCCACCCAGTTTGGTATCATCTGCAAACTTAATAAGCGTACTCTCTATCCCAATATCTACATCATTGATGAAGATATTGAACAGTATGGGTCCCAAAACAGACCCTTGAGGAACTCCACTTGTTATCCCTTTCCAGCAGGATTTAGAACCGTTAACAACCACTCTCTGACTACGGTTATCCAGCCAATTATGCACCCACCTTATCGTGGCCCTATCTAAGTTATATTTGCCTAGTTTATCAATAAGAATATCATGCGAGACCGTATCAAATGCCTTACTAAAGTCTAGGTATATGACATCCACCGCTTCTCCCTTATCCACAAGGCTCGTTATCTTATCAAAGAAAGCTATCAGATTAGTTTGGCATGACTTGTTCTTCACAAACCCATGCTGGCTATTCCCTATCACTTTATTACCTTCCAAGTGTTTGCATATGATTTCCTTAATTACCTGCTCCATTATCTTCCCTGGGACAGACGTTAAACTGACCGGTCTATAGTTTCCTGGGTTGTTCTTATTCCCCTTTTTATAGATGGGCACAATATTTGCCCTTTTCCAGTCTTCTGGAATCTCCCCTGTCTGCCATGATTTTTCAAAGATCATAGCTAAAGGCTCAGATACCTCCTCTATCAGCTCCTTGAGTATCCTGGGATGCATTTCATCAGGACCTGGTGACTTGCTGACATCTAACTTTCCTAAGTGATTTTTAACTTGTTCTTTGTGTATCCTATCTTCTAAACTTACCCTCTCTCTGCTTGTATTCACTACGTTAGGCACACCTCCAGACTTCTCGGTGAAGACCGAAACAAAGAAGTCATTGAGCATCTCCGCCATTTCCAAGTTTCCTGTTACTGCTTCTCCCTCCTCACTAAGCAGTGGGCCTACCCTGTCCTTGGTCTTCCTCTTGCTTTTAATGTATTTATAAAAGGTCTTCTTGTTTCCCTTTATGCCTGTAGCTAGTTTGATCTCATTTTGTGCCTTTGCCTTTCTAATCTTGCCCCTGCATTCCCGTGTTGCTTGCCTATATTCATCCTTTGTTATTTGTCCTAATTTCCATTTTTTATGAGACTCCTTTTTTATTTTGAGATCATGCAAGATCTCCTTGTTAAGCCAAGCTGGTCTTTTGCCATATTTTCTATCTTTCCTACACAGCGGAATTGTTTGCTTTTGGGCCCTTAACAACGTCCCTTTGAAATACTTCCAACTCTCCTCAGTTGTTTTTCCCTTCAGTCTTGCTTCCCATGGGACCTTACCTACAAGTTCTCTGAGCTTATCAAAATCTGCCTTCCTGAAATCCATTACCTCAATTGTGCTGGTCTCCCTTCTACCTTTCCTTAAGATCATGAACTCTATTATTTCGTGATCACTGTCCCCTATACTGTCTTCCACTTTCAAGTTCTCAACTAGTTCCTCCCTATTTGTTAAAACCAAATCCAGAACAGCTTCTCCTCTGGTAGCTTTTTCAACCTTCTGAAACAGAAAGTTGTCTCCAATGCAGTCCAGAAACTTATTGGATAGCCTGTGCCTCGCTGTGTTAGTTTCCCAACATATGTCTGGATAGTTGAAGTCCCCCATCACCACCAAATCTTGGGCTTTGGATAGTTTTGTTAATTGTTTAAAAAAGGCCTCATCCACCTCTTCCACCTGGCTAGGTGGCCTGTAGTAGACTCCTAGCATGATATCACCCTCGTTTTTTACCCCTTTTAGCTTAACCCAGAGACTCTCTACACAGCTATCTCCTACATTCATCTCCACTTCAGTCCAAGTGTGTACATTTTTAATATACAAGGCAACCCCTCCTCCCTTTTTTCCCTGTCTGTCCTTCCTGAGCAAGCCGTACCCTTCCATACCAACATTCCAATCATGCGTCCCATCCCACCAGGTTTCTGTAATACCAATGATATCATAGTTGTATTTATTGGTTAGCAATTCCAGTTCTTCCTGCTTATTACCCATACTTCTCGCATTTGTATATAGGCATCTAAGATACTGATTTGATCTTGCCTCCCTGTTGTGCCCTGACCCTCCTTTCTCCTTGCCATTATAGGCCGTAGTCCCCCCTATTTCCAATCCATCTCCCAGTCCCGCACATTCAGCACTTACCTGTGGGCTTTGCTCACCTGCCCCCGACAAACCTAGTTTAAAGCCCTCCTCACAAGGTTAGCCAGTCTGTGTCCAAACAAGGCCTTCCCGCTCCTGGAAAGGTGAACTCCATCTCCGCCAACCAGTCCTTCCTGGAAGAGCACCCCGTGATCAAGGAAGCCGAATCCCTCCTGGTGACACCATCGTCGCAGCCAGGCATTCACCTCCAGAATGCACCTCTCTCTGCCCGGGCCCCTACCTTTGACAGGAAGGATAGAAGAGAATACCACCTGCGCTCCAAACTCCTTCACCCGTACTCCCAAAGCCCTGTAGTCACACTTGATCCGCTCAGTGTCACACCTGGCAGTATCATTTGTGCCCACGTGGATGAGTAGCATGGGGTAGTAGTCAGAGGGCCGGATAATCCTCGACAATGCCTCCGTAACATCTCGGATACGGGCCCCTGGCAGACAGCATACCTCTCGAGATGAGCTGTCAGGGCGACAGATGGGTGCCTCCGTTCCCCTCAGAAGAGAGTCTCCAACCACCACTACCCTACGTTTCCTCCTCGCAGTGGTGGCATTTTTAAATCACCATGATGTTGTATTGAATGCAGCTGAGAAAAAGAGGGGCAGATCTTCAATATTTTTATAGAGGTGCAGACTGATGGGCTTAATTCCACTGAAGTCTCTGAAACTCACACATTGAAGTTAGTCTCTACTCATTTATACAAGATGAGGATATGGCCACAGAAGCTGAATGACTTATCCCATGAAATACAGAATTTCAGTAACATTTCAGGCTATATTCCTTTTATTCATGTATTATTAACTGTGTTTTCTACTAATTTTAGAATCTCACAACCTATTGATCCCCAGTGTACATACTGCATGTGAGGCTGGGCTGTTGGGACTCATCTCCTCTCAGTTGCACCTATATAGATGTGAAATAACTGCAGTGATCGAATATGTGGTCTGTGTTAAACTGTACATGTGCTGAACACAATCGTTGGACATATTTTAAAAAGTAAGATAGAAAAATCAATCAATAAATGGGGGGAGGATAAAACCTCAAAATTCTCTTTGCTAGCTATTTTATAAAAGCATATTTTATATAACGGCCTGCAGTTTCCATGACAACATTCCTGTTGACTTCAGTGCATCAAAAAAAAATTTTTTTAATGTAGTTAAAGTAAGTAGAACTGAGTGAAAATTGGGATACCTGTTTTACGGGGGATTCTAAAATTACAATGCTTCTTTTTTGTCTTGACTAGGGAAGAAAAGTTAAAATATATAAACATTTTGAGGAACAAAATATTTTGGAAAAATGGTAAGTGTCAAAAATGTTTGTTTGTTTGTTTGTTTTAAACATTCTGACATTAAGCCACATCTGCCTGAAGATTCCATAGTACCTCACAGGAGTGTAGTTTGTTTGCCTCATGCCCTCAGTCTTCCCAAAACTACATCTCCCATGATGCAGCATGAAGCTTGGCCAGAGAAGAGATCCTGGTGCATTATAGGAGATGTAGTGCAGCCAAGGAACCTGGTAAATAGTTGATAATAGAAGCCTGGAATACCTGAATTCAACTCCCATGAGGCCCTGTGGCATTTCAGACAGATGCCAGTCAACATTGAACTGATTATAAATGTAGAGAGTTCAACAAAGCAAATGGTTCAATTTGAGTCCACTTGTCCAAAAACAAAGTATTTAGAAAAAAATGTGAATAAAAAAAAGTAGAAAATTTAGGTTGTGGAAACTGCATTTTCCATGAAAGATTCATTTGAGGAAAAATTCTCAACTTTCTCTAACAATGAGTTTCTTCTCTTGTGGGGAAAGATATCCATGCTTTATAGTATATTCATATTCAAAAGAATTACATAAAACCCCAAATGGTCCATTCTGAAATCATAAAAACACTGATCACTGAGGCCTTCATGCATTTTCTCTTTAAAATAAAGTATGTGTTCAGGTCAGTGATGGAACAATTTAATTGACATTCATCTCTCAGTTCTGAACTATTTCTCTTCTTCCTGTCTATTTTTTCTGTACCATTAGCTGCTCTCATTTCTATTTCTTCATTCTTTGGATGTTTTTATGACATATTTGACCTTTGGAATAATTTATTTCTTTTGAAGGTTATATTGTATATGCCGTAATGTGTACGAAGCCCTTTCATTTAAGATAAATGTTTACCTTTGAAATCCTGCATCTTCCTTGGAAGATGAGAGAAACACAGTTTATACTGGCATAATTATTTTTATATTTTTCAATATTTACAGTAGATAGTTTGTATTGAGGATAACTTCACAAAGCTGTGTTGGCCCAATGATGTCTCTAAGGTAAACACCCAGCATTGGGTGCCCTGTATACTTACCAATGACTACATCTACACTGCAGGCTTCTTGCACAAGAACTGTTTTGTGGAAGAGTTCTTGTGCAAAAGGTCTTCCACAAGAGTGTGTCCACACTGACATGTGCTTTTGTGCAAGAGATGTGCTTTTGCACAAGAGCATCCATGGCAGTGTGGACGCTCTCTTGCCCAATTCATGTTGCCTGTCTACACTGCCTTCTTCTGGAAGAGCTCTTGCGCAAGAGGGCTTACTCCTTGTGGGGAGAGGAATAACTCTTCCGGAAGAAGCCTTGTTTTCCGACGCTGTACAGTAAATTTACTTGCACAAGAACACGCGTGCAGTGGAGACGCTCTGCAAGTTTTTGCGCAAGAACAGCCGTTCTTCTGCAAAAAGCCTGCAGTGTAGACATAGCCATCATGTTTTAAAGAAATCCTTTCTCTCTCAGGAATCTTACCACAAGTTTCCAGAGGAAACACGGTCTTTTGTTAAGGAACTGGACTAGGAATCTGAAGAGATCTGGTTGCAATTTTTGGCAACGCCTCAGACTTCCTCTATTGAGTAAATCACTTAAATAATCTTTCTAAGCGGGATTTTTCACCAAACTAATTCTCCCTTTGAAATTAACAAAATTTTCTCATGTATTTCAATGGTTGCAGAGTTAGACCAATACTTTACACTTTTAAAAGTCCCCATCTGTTCCAATTCACGTCCATTTCTTTTTTCTGCCATGAAGATGATGCAAAGCTGCTATGTATATGTAAGAAGCTTGTCATGAATTTTTTCATGCAAACTTTTCCCCCTGAAATGTTGGATTCTTCAGTGCTCTTGTGGCACTAATTTTTTCCCTCAAACTGAGTGTAATGGTAATGTACTACGTTTATTTCAATGCTTTTTGGGGGGAAGGGTCGTGTGATTGGACCAGTGGAAAATTCTAGATCTGTACTTACGTGGTGTTACTATGTGCAGGCAAACTGCCTCCAGGAATGCTGTGAGGGGACTCTTGCATGAGACTGTACTGAGTATTCTGAAATGAGAAACATCGCTATAATTTGGCAGCGAGGAGCAGGAAGGTCAGGCACTCTTTTGAGCACCATTGGCTGTTTAAAAAGGCAGGCCTTGCAAAAAGTTTACCTATTTCACACTGCCAGAATGGAAGGAGATTGCTGCCAAAATCAGCTTCTTTTTCACATAGAATCTGAATTCTGCTCCTCCCTTTTTGTCACTTATCAAGTTCCCTGTCCATGTAAACACACAGGCATCTGAATCTGACCACGTGCCTCTAACCCCAAATTGAAAGTCCGACTTGGCTGCCTAACCCCTTGGCCTTGCTCACTACCATGAGGAATCAGGTGAGCCAACATCAGACCTCACAGTGGTCTGGCATCCTCCTTTTGCCATCCACATAGCAACTGGGTGCTGGTTGAGGTGCCATTATGGACATTTAGGGACTCTATTGCCTCAGGACATTTTAAGTAAAGATGCCAGAATTTTATTTCAGCTGAACAGTTTTCGGCTGAAAAAATGGTTTTTATCAAAAATCAAAATATTTTTATTCTGATGAATGTCAAAACATTCATCTCAACAATAACAAAGCAAAACATTTTGACAGTGCAAATTCAACTTTCATGTTCCCTCATAAGAGTTGAAATGATGCTATTGAAGTTAACATGTTTTGGTACAAAGGAACCAAAATATTCTGCACATAAGAATGGTCATCCTTTGTCAAATGTCCGTCTAGTCCAGTATCTGTCTTCCAACAGTGACCAATGCCAGGTGCTCCAGAGGAAATGAAGAGAACACACAAATATCAGGTGATCCTTCCCCTATCATCCATTCCCAGCTTCTGACAAATAGAGGCTAAAGACACTATTCCTACCCATGCTGGCTAATACTCATTGACAAGTATCAGAGGGGTAGCCATGTTAGTCTGAATCTGCATAAACGACGAGAAGTCCTGTGGCACCTTATAGACTAACAGAGGTATTGGAGTATAAGCTTTTGTGGGCAAACACCCACTTCATCTTGCATTTGACGAAGTGTGCCCATGAAAGCTTATGCTCCAATACATCTGTTAGTCTATAAGGTGCCACAGGACTTCTTGTTGTAATAGCCATTGGTTGACCTATCCTCCATGAGTTTACCTAGTTCTTTTTTGAACCATGTTAAAGTCCTGGACTTTACAACATCCTGTGGCAAGGAGTTCCACTGGTTGACTGCATAAAGAAATACTTCCTTTTGTTTGTTTTAAACCTGCTACCTATTAATTTCATTTGGTGACCCCTCATTCTGATGATTCAAAATTGATTTCTTTTGGAATTTTCGTTTTGTGGGGGATTTTGAAATTTCAGGTTCTCATTCTAAGAACGTAAGAACAGCCACACTGGGTCAGACCAAAGTTCCATCTAGCCCAGTATTCTGTCTGCCGAAGTGGCCAATGCCAGATGCCCAAGAGGGAGTGAACAGAACAGGGAATCATCAAGTGATCCCTCTTCTGTCATCCATTTCCAGCCCCTGGCAAACAGAGGCTAGGGACACCATTCCTACCCTTCCTGGCTAATAAGTATTGAAAATTATCTTTTAATGTGAGAATTTCACAGGGAATGAAAGTTCTGCTTGCTGAGCAGCTCTAGAGGTAGGGAGATACAGATCTCACACACATGTACCTGGCTCACTCCTGTAACTCTTCAGGGGAGGGAGGCTATTTGTGCTTCTGTCTCTGGTTACCCAGCTCTGCTGTATTTTGCATAAGGCGGGGACACACCCATGATTTCCTCCCTCCCCCCATTGTCTCTCCACCCACGATGAATCCACAAGCCAGAAGATATCCTTGCACCAAGGGGAGGCTTCCTGATGTGGACAGTCACTTTACTAGCTACAGAGATAAAGGTCTTTGCACCCTTTCTCCATCTTTTGCAGCTCTGCATTCGCCTGGCACTATCTGTCCCAATATTAAAATGGAAAACCGTGGATCATTTCTATCCAAGACCTTTATCTGGCCCCATGAACATAATTCCCTCGCACCTCACAATCGTTAATGTCTTTGTCCTCACAACACCCCAGTGAGGTGTTCTTTCCATTGTACAGATCCTAAAAGTGAGGCACCTAAGGGCTTGTCTACATGAACAATGAGCGCATAGCAAGCTGGGATGGCAATCTATCCTGCCTTAGGATAAAGCAGAACACTCTATGGAACTGTGAGCAAGCAACAGACTAGCATATGGTGGATTTCTAGCCCAGCTCGCCATGAGCTTCCTGGTCATGTAGACAAGCCCTAAGTAACCTTCTGAAGGACATGCAGGAAGTCTGTGGCAGAGCAGGACATTGGAAGCAGGTCTCCCAAATCCCAGGCTTGCACTCTAACCACTTGGCCATGTTTGTTCGGAATGAATGAACTCAGTTCTGAGTCAGTGAAGGGAGGCGGATTGTGGATCCCACCAGAAGTGATTGCCCGCTCAGATGACCACATTCCATCAACATTGCAGTCAGCCTGTTATTTTTGTAATTCGCTACAGCAGTAGATGGGTCTGCCCAAAATTAAATTTCCCCTGAAAAAAAACAATCCAGCAGCCCAAGTTATTCTTTGTAATAAAGTGTAATAAACTCTAATACCTCCCGCTGTGGGACTGCAGGTACTCTTTACCTCAGTTTCCCTCCTCAGGAAACTAATAACTCCATTTCAGACCCTCTCAACACCTAATTCATTGAGACACAAAGCCTCATACCAAAGGGTCCATAACAAAAAGTCCCGGATAAAAAAAAGGTGTTTCTGGATCTCCGAGTTCCTCTGTTCCCAGTCCCTCAGGGTTTATCTGGTCGACATTTATGTTTTTCCTTATGGCAGGAGTGCCAGTTTCCTGGAGCTGGGTAACTCAAGTAATTATCATCCATCTCTTTATCAGGAGTCCCTAGCTTGGCCCGTAGGAGCTGGTTTGAAATTAAGCTCACTCTTCTGGATCTTAGCCAGCTGTCCCACCCCGTAGGAGCTGGTTTGAAATTAAGCTCACTCTTCTGGATCTTAGCCAGCTGTCCCTCTGCTGTCCCCATTTTGTATGCAGGCTTAGAGGGTCTGGCAGCTTTCTCAGGTTTTCCCTGCTCTGTGGGAGTAGCAATATTTATGATGGTCCCCTCTCCCAGCTCATCCCTAGTTGGCTACAGGAGAGGAGAGCTTGTTCTGCCCTATGTGTAAGGTCCTGTCCACAGCCCTGAAAGAAATGGAAATGAAATAACTTCGTGAACAAATCTTATTCCCAAGACTACTTCCTCACACCAAATACCCACCATTGGATTTTTCAGCTCTTCAAGAGCCTATACAATATATTGGGGAGAACTGACCATTAGACAGTGCTGCCCTTATGGGCAGTCTACCCGGTCACATTCCTTCCTGTGAGTTTTGTCATTGACTCTAGTCTCTAATGAAGCACAACCGGCCTCCACAGCCATCTTACTGACAAAGATTTTAAAATATTTTAAAATCTCCTTATTTGCATCCACAGCAGAGTCATGAAATATATAAGGATAAATAAAGGTATTTATGGACTTCTGGGATGTGGGTAAAATGGATGGCCGCCATTACTTCTGAATAACTTATTTGTCACAGTTGAGTCATAACATTTCACAACCTAAAAAGGATAAGTGTACAGTTTTATATGTTTAATTTACATATGTAAAACTGAATTGTGTGCTGCTTTGTGTACAGTCAGTAGATTCATGGCAACATTAAGTGAGGGAGAGCCATGAATTACTGTGTGATACAGTCTCTTTTATAATATTCTTCCTTGCCACAACTATATGCTTTCACGGGCAAGCTGGATCCTTAAAGTGTCTCCCAGTTTGCCTTGTTTTGGAACAGAAAACAACCCTTGCTTACTACACTAACCAAATGGATGAAGAACTGTCTTTGATTCCTAGTGTCCCAAACGTACGCAATTGGAACTCTCTCTAATGGGTTTGTTCATCTGTCCTGCTTGGTAGTTAAACCAATAGACATGATGGGTGAAACTCACAAAATACCGTGTCAAGTATCAGAGGGGTAGCCGTGTTAGTCTGGATCTGCAAAAGCGACAAGGAGTCCTGCGGCACTTTATAAACTAACAGATGTATTGGAGCATAAGCTTTTGTGGGCAAAGACCCGCTTCATCAGATGCATGCCACCTTTTTGATGACACCTTTTTCAAAATACCGTGGTGTGTGTGGGTTCTTACTCCATCTTATTCTCTGGACTGACTGTCAAGATCATAATTTAGGCCATTTTAGACACCTTAATGGAACTTAATTGAATTGAGAGCAGTTGGCTAGCCACCAGTCCTACTGACTTCAAACAACGGTTGTGGGTGCTCAGCACCTTTGAAAAAAATAAGTGCCTGAATATATATTTAAGTGCCTAAACTTAGGCACCAGGTGTGAACATTTTGGCCACATGAGACTAGGCTATTAGGCTATTCCCCTGGGTGTTATGCTGAACAAAAAGGTGCACCTTGTATGTTATGTTCCCAGCCCAGTAGCATGAAAAATAGACTCTCTTCTATTGCCTCCCTTCCATAATCCACATTACAGTAACAGTTTATTCACAGTCCATTAGCTTATCTGGTCCCTTGTGACACAGCTCTGTGCTTGTGCTCAGCTTCCTCTTCTGATGTGGGGAGTTTCTCAGGGTGGAGGTGTAATAGGAAAAAGCATCTGTCCCTCAATTCTTCCATGTCAAAGAGTTCTTAGGGACCAATGATGGAGCATTTGGTATTTGGGACATGTGAGTGGACTGAAGAAAGAGAAAATTGGAAATAAGTAAAAGGAAAATGAATCTAGTTGCGTTCAGAGTAATTTTTCTTTATTTTGTGGTTTGGTTTAGAATCATAGAAATCATAGAACTGGAAGAGACCTCAGAAGGTTGTATCAACCTAGAGACCTCTAGGTTGTATCAACAGGTGTGTTGTAAGCAAAACTCGTGAAGTCATTCTGCCGCTCTACTCTGCACTAGTTAGGCCTCAGCTGGAGTACTGTGTCCAGTTCTGGGCGCCACATTTCAAGAAAGATGTGGAGAAATTGGAAAGGGTACAGAGAAGAGCGACAAGAATGATTAAAGGTCTAGAGAACATGACCTATGAAGCCAGGCTTCATGAACTGGGCTTGTTTAGTTTGGAAAAAAGAAGATTAAGGGGGGACATGATAGCGGTTTTCAAATATCTAAAAGGGTGTCACAAGGAGGAAGGCGAAAATTTGTTCCTCTTGGTTTCTGAGGACAGGACAAGGAGTAATGGGCTTAAAGTGCAGCAGGGGAGGTTTAGATTGGACATTAGGAAAAAATTCCTAACTGTCAGGGTGGTCAAATATTGGAATAAATTGCCAAGGGAGGTGGTGGAATCTCCCTCTCTGGAGATATTTAAGAACAGGTTAGATAGACATCTGTCAGGGATGGTGTGGACGGAGCTTGATCCTGCCTTGAGGGCGGGGGGCTGGACTCGATGACCTCTCGAGGTCCCTTCCAGTCCTATGATTCTATGATAAGGTCATCAAGTCCAGCCCCCTGCTCTAGGCAGGACCAATTCCAACTAAATCAACTAAGTTTGAACTTCTCTGTGTGATTCTATGCTTCTCCTCCCCAATTACCATCTAGCATTGTGCCCAGAAACTTTTCTCTGCGTTAGAATTAGTTTTCCTTAGTTGCTCTGTAACATCTTGCAGCCAAGTATGCTTTCTCAAGTTTATCTTTTGTTTTGTAATGAAAATCACTTTTTTAAGGTGATGATTTGATTCTTGTGTCCTGGAAGGTCTGTCAGTCTGTGTATCTGCATACCTCAGACTGAGGGATCAGCTACTAGAGTCTGCAGCTTGTTTATCTCTTTTCTTTTTTCAAGTTATTTTGTGGCAAAAGAGCTTGAGGTAACCCTCGGGGTGGTTTCAAGAGTTTACCCCTGGTTTTTAGAAATAAAAATCACTTGAGGGTGGCAGACAACCCCAAAAATCTGTTTATTGTGATTCTAGTGAGAGGTTTTTTGTAACCAACACCTGTAGAGGCAAGGTTTTTAAGCTCTCTTCCAGGCCCTCAGCTTCTGTACTCAGGGTACATCAAGGGTATGTCTAGACTACAGTTTTGTTTTGTTTTTTAAGTGGCCTTTTTTTAAAAAAACTTCCCCTGCGTCTAGACTGCAACTGCGTTCTTTTGAAAGTAAATCGAAAGAACGTGGCAGTTTTTTCAATTACGATAAACCTCATTTTCCAAGGAATAATGCTTTTTTCAAAAGTACTCTTTCAAAAAAAGGCGCTATGTAATGCAAACTGTGCTTTTTCAAAAGAGAGCATCTAGATTCTCTTTCGAAAAAGTGGCTCACTTTTTTGAAAAATCTGCTTGTAGTCTAGATGCTCTCTTTCAAAAAAGGCTTTTTAGAAAGATTCTTTCGAAAAAGCCTCTTTAGAAAGAGGCTTGTAGTCTAGACAGAGCCCAACACTGTACAGTTATTTCGGAATAAGTTATTCCGGAATAGTTATTCCAAAATAACTTATTTCAAAATAGCACGTCTATACTGCAAGGAAGCCTCAAAATTTTTCCAAGGCAGGCTTCCCTAATGTAGATGTGCTATCTCGATTTGGAACCCCAGGAGGAATAACTTAGAATGGCCCTGGTGAGGGACTATTTCAAAATAGTAGTAGTGGAGTGTCTACACACACCTTATTTGAAATAGCTACAGGCAGTCCCCGACTTACGCGGATCCAACTTACGTCGGATCTGCACTTACGAACGGGGCTTTCTCACCCCGGAGGTCGAGGTGGCGGATTGCTACCTGCGAGCTCCAGGACGAGAAAGCCCCGTTCGTAAGCTGCTCCGGTGCCCCTGGTCTGCTGGAGACCGTCTCCAGCAGACCAGGGGCACCGGGTGGGTTCCCGCGCTTCTGAGGCTTTGCCAGAGCAAAGCTTCAGAGGCGCGGGACCCCGCCGCCGCTGCGGCTTCAGTTCCGGTGCCTGTGGTCCACTGCGGCTCTGCTCCCTGTGTTCCTGGTCTGCTGGGGGAGGGGCGCAGCTAGTGTGCCCCCCCCCCCCCCAGCAGACCAGGCTTTTGTTTTGGACCCTGGGGCAGAGCAGCTGGGGCGCTGCTAATTGGTCCTGCAGCGCCGCTCTGGGCACTACTGGACCAACCCGGCAGCACCCCAGCTGCTCTGCCCCAGGTCCTGATTCAGCCGCTGCTGGTCAGTTTCAGCAGTGGCTGAATCAGGACGCCTGGGGCAGAGCAGCTGGGGTGCTGCTGGGTTGGTCCAGTAGCGCCAAGGAGCGGTGCTACTGGAGCAACCCAGCAGCACCCCAGCTGCTCTGCCCCAGGCGTCCCCAAGTCAGCCGCTGCTGAAACTGACCAGCGCTGACTACAGGAAGCCCGAGGCAGAGTTGCTCTGCCCCAGGCTTCCTGGAATCAGCCGCTGATCAGTTTCAGCAGCAGCTGACTTGGGGAAGCTTGGGGTTCTTAAGTTGAATCTGTATGTAAGTCAGAACTGGCGGTCAGTTTCACCAGCGGCTGAATCTGGACGCCAGTTCCGACTTACATACAGATTCAACTTAAGAACAAACCTACAATCCCTATCTTGTACGTAACCCGGGGACTGCCTGTATTTCAGAATTGGCATTATTCTTCATAGAATGAGGTTTACAGAAGTCAGAATAAGCCATCCATTATTTTAAAGTGATTTTGAAATAACGGAATTACTGTGTAGATGCTCACATAGTTATTTCACAATTCCTTTGCTGTGTAGACACACCCTCAAAATGCCAGAGTGGGGAACAGCCCTGATGCTCCTACAGGAGGGGTGTGCTACACTTAGAACCAGTGGGCTGAGTCTAGATTGGCATGATTTTCCGGAAATGCTTTTAATGGAAAAGATTTCCGTTAAAAGCATTTTCGGAAAAGCACGTCTAGATTGGCACGGACGCTTTTCCACAAAAGCACTTTTTGCGGAAAAGCGTCCGTGGCCAATCTAGACGCACTTTTGTGCAAAAAAGCCCCAATCACCATTTTCACGATCGGGGCTTTTTTGCAGAAAACAAATCTGAGCTGTCTACACTTGCCCTTTTGCGCAAAAGTTTTGCACAAAAGGGACTTTTGCCCGAACGGGAGCAGCATAGTATTTCCGCAAACAGCACTGATTTCTTACAATAGGAAGTCAGTGCTTTTGCGGAAATTCAAGCGGCTAGTGTAGACAGCTGGCAAGTTTTTCCGGAAAAGCGGCTGATTTTCCGGAAAAACTGGCCAGTCTAGACACAGCCGTGCTATAAAGGGAATTGAGGCTAGAGATTCCTAGAAGATCAGGGAGCTAGAAGAGTCACACTGGTGGTCCTCTCCACACAAGCTCTGGCAGCAAAGAGAATCTAATTCAGAATATTGTAGCTAGTGAAAAGCAAGGGAGTAGAAGAATTAGTGGATAACAAATAAAGGGTAACAGAGCTGGGATTTGCACTGTGAGGGGATAGGAATGGAGTTTTCAAGCCACAGGCCTGGGAACACAATATGTAAGAGGCAACATTTTGTTCACCTTGCCTCCTGTACGTTAGATTACATATTTGCTTATGCCACGGTGCCAGCTGCATACATTACAGACTCATAAAGCCACTGCATCTGTGCCTGGGGATGGTGACTAAAAAGGGCACAGGAAGTAAGTGAGGAACAGGGAGAGCCTTCCCTCTGCTCTCCCTCCCCCACATGTACCCAGAAAACTAACTCTTCCTCCTGCTTGGGGAGTGTATGTTCAATTGGATATAGCACGAAAACAACATGTTCCTTCCCTGGCCCAGCAAGGGAAATAAGTCACAGTGCGCTCCTCTGACCTCACATACATCAGGGCTCATGGCAAAGCCACAATAAAACCCTAATTTTGTGTTTTCAAAGATTATTTTCTTCTGATACTTTGTAAACCCTTGTTCACCACCAAGCTCTTCACAGCACAATTTGCTACAAGTAGCAATCTCCAATCATGAAATGACTGGGATCAGTAACATTCACAGAAGGATCCGGTGTTTATATGGAGAGCAAGGGTATTCAAATTTATAACAGTGTCCGCTATCACACTTTTAGAAGGGCGAAAAAATGCAGGCATCAGAGTTTAAACCAATGTCTAGGGATTATGATTAGACCTAGGGGCAAGGGGACAGAATACCTCACATCTTGTACAGTTAGGACCTCCTTGGTCTGGCATCTTTGGGCCAGAATGAGGGAACTTGCCAGACTAGGTAGGTCTCCTGTCACCGGTTCCCAGATACTGTCCCTTTGTACTACCAGCTACACTACAACCCTTGCTAGCCTCACATTGCTCCGGCCCCTCCTAACGCCAGCCCTGGTTGGGCTGCTGCTATGTTGCTGTCAGCTCCTGGCTCTGGTCTGGCCGCTGCCCCAGGCTGCTCAGGGCCTCAACCCCACATGGCTCTGGGCTTCTGGGGGCTCCAGCTTCAGCCCTGCCATGCCCCAGGCTGCCAGAGGCTCCAGCCCCAAAGTACTGGCCCTGCTGCCACTACTCTCCCCAGGCTCTCTAGTTGAGGAACACCCATGGTCCTCCTGGACCACAGATGTTGCCAGACCAGAGTGCGCTGGTTTTGGGAGGTGTAACCTGTACACATTGAACCTCCCTAGTCTGGCACTCTCTGGTCCGGCAACATCCATTGTCTGGCATGATTGTAGTTAGCTGGATATCCACTTATCATGGGTGTAGGTAAGTTTCCCCGTGGTCCCATAAAGTTTTACAGCCACCAGTCCTGGCTCTCAGTGTTCTGTGCACTTATTTAGCTCTAATTTACCGCGACTGTCTTCTAAGTGTCCCGTCAGCAGTGGAAGTGATGGTAATGCTGCTAGATAATATTGACCTCCTATGGTTTGGCAAGTTCTCTGGTTTGGCACTGGTCAGGTCCCAAGGGGACTGGGCTGGAGAGTTTCATCCTGTGCCATCCTCTTAAGTATGTGGCACTAGCCGTTGCTGGAGACCGGAGGCCATAAGTCTAGTCCAGGAAACTAATTCCTAGGTCTGATTAGAGTACAACGGTACTACTAGTAAGACTTGTGGTGTATGAACAGCCCCAGATGCTGTGATCTTGCTCGCACTCACTTATTTTCAAGAATACTAAATCCACCCACAGAATTTCAAAACAAGAAAAGACAGTGATTGCAACATTGCTTTAACATAAACTGATTGCTAGACGAACACCTATTGAATTGCAAGGAGATTTACAAGACCTGTATCTGCTGGCTCTAATTACAGAACATAAGCAATTAATTTCTAATTATGTTCTTTGTAATATCTTAAACAGAGTCTACTTGAAAGAGATGGTTAGACTTTAATTGAGATATTTCAAAGTAACTACGAGTTACTGATCAACCCACTTATAAAATGTCAATTAGCACAGATTAGCTAGCATTTTATTGATATTCAAATGGTTTCCAAAATGCCAGTAAAAGGCTTGAATGCTACTAGAATTTGGATAGGTTAATAGGATATCAACATATTGCTTTGCTTACGTTTCATTTTGAATTAATGACATTACAGCTAAGTTTGTGAGTTATTTTAAATACAGTGCTGTAAGCAATCTGGCTTTTAATTACAGTATAGAAAAGCCTGCCACATTCAGTCTGAAATCAACTTCTTAACTGACACAAGGAGTTGTAACCATACAGAAGGTTTTTTTTTTATATTTCCTATTTATTCCCTTTAAGGAGTATTAATATTACTCATTAAAGTATGGAAGGTCTGAAGTTAATGGGAGTCTCGGCATTGAGGCAGTGTTGGATGAAGGCATAAGCTAACCAAGCTATACCTTAAAGCCTTCTAGTAGGAGGGATTGCTTGAAAAAACAGCTGATTCCAGTTCAAATTTTTATCAAAACCAGTTGATAAATAAAGGATATATGGGAAAAATAAGATTATATCTAAATATAGATATTTTATTCAAATATGACAAAAATACACACATTGGGCTATACAAATACTCTTTCCCTTCACTCATTTTTCATTATTGGCAGGTGGAAGCCTAGGGCTGAGAAGAAAAAATGATAATTGAACTTGCAAAATTACTATTTGCTATGAGTAAGTCTGCTATCAGTCTCCTAAAGCAGTGTTATGTTGGCCAGTGGGTAAACCTCTGATTGTGCCTTCACAACTTAAATAAATAAGTTTACTGCTAATAAAATTGGGAACAAATATGAGGTTGGATGGGAGTGTCATCAGAAATCCTGCCAAGCTCATATTTATATAGGATGCATCCTAGAAATGATGTCATGTATAGTGTCTGCCTTGGCTGGTAATAGCTGGAAGGTCACTATCATTTTTTTATGGTCCAATATACTCTGTTGTACAGTGCCTGTTTTACTTAAGTGGTAGTGTGCTCTTTCTTCTTTTGATCTGTGCATACGTAAAATTCTGTATCTTGAGGAGGACAAATTTCTATTGGCTTTCCTCCATCTTTCAGAAGAAACCTTCACCGTATAGCAAAAGAAAAATCCCAGCAATTCATTGTTTTGAAGTGAAAATTAAAATGGAATGAACATTTGTAAATATATTTATTATATATAGTTTGGGTAAACTTTGTGTTTCCTGAGCAACATTAAACAACTTTTTTCATGTATTCATATGAAGATGATATAATTTTCCTATATTTTGTTTTCTTGTCAGAACAGAGTCAAAATAGTACTAACTGTCACTGAAATATCCTAGTAAAATAAAATAGTTTTTTTGGCATATATGTTTGTCATATAATATTGCTTTGCTGATTTCAATAGAAAACTTTCTGCTACTAATTTTAGAACCTATATTTGGTAATTCAGCATAACCTTCTATAAAAACAATTAATGTAGTGGAAAAATACAACCCCCACACAATTACACAGATAAAAGAGATTTAAACCACCAGACCTTTAACAAGTCCTCATCCAAGAAAAGCTTGAGTTGGCATTCTCTAATGTAGAAACAATTTTGCAGGTTTTTTTAATCCAATGGTGTTTTATTTAAAGATGATTATTCTAGCTTTTATATTTATATATCTTTGAAAATAGTAAATTACTTGTTTATTACAGTACACACTTTGTTATCCAGCATTCTGGAAAAATGGGGGTTGCTGGTAATCGTATGTGCCGGTTACTTGAGCTTTACACCAATAGTTCATGATTTTTTCACCGTGTCCTAACGATAGTTACAAAATGGGATAGACTAGGGTTTCCCAAACTTTTTTAGCAGTGGAACCCACTATGATGCCCTTAAAATATTGTGATTTGTAATTCAATAAGTACGTACATAAATAGAAAAAGTTTTAGAATTCAATTTGTATTTCTTGTGTATTTCTTATAAATTCTCCCCTCTCCACCCCCCCCCCCAACAACTATCAGAAAATTAGTAACAAAATAATAGGGTATTACACCTGTCGTTAAAATTTTCTTGTGGAACCCCTGGGCCCATTGCACAGAGCTCCAAGGCTGCATGGAGAACAGTTTGGGAAACCCTGAGGTAGATGCATATCTCATAAGAATATTATACACAGAAGCACATTACGAACAAACTTGACTGCCACAAGTTTACAAACTTGACTTCCGTAAGCACTGGAAAATGTTGAAAATGATGTAGAGCAGCTATGGGAATTCTTTTGGTTAACTTAGGGTACGTCTAGACTACCACGTTTTGTCGACGGAAGTTTTGTCGACAGATACTGTTGACAAAACTTCCGTCGACAAAGAGCGTCCAGACACATTGAGTTCTGTCGACAAAGCAAGCTGCTTTGTCGACAGAACTCCGTAGTCTGGACGCAACGTTACAGGCAATAACACCTTCTGTCGACAGAGTTCTGTCGACAGAAGGTGTTATGCCTCGTAAAATGAGGTATACCAGCGTCGACAAAACTGCTGAGTTCTGTCGACGTTATGTTGACAGAACTCAGCGGTAGTGTAGACACTGGTATAGTTTTGTTGACAAAAGTCCACTTTTGTCGACAAAACTAGGTAGTCTAGACACACCCTTAAGGAGGAATTGTATTGCTGCCTATGGCAGATGCCAGTTAACTGAGTTTTCCAGATATTAAAATGCTGGTTAACACAGCTTGCACTGTATATGGATCCTCTTACATTTGACATGACTTAGGGCCACAGAATGTCATAACCTGCCCTGCATTGATGTTAGTGGAAGTGAAATCTGGCCTTCATTGAACCACCTAACATAAGTATTGAATAATCATGACCTTGACCCAAGATTCAGGGTGAAGGTCACTGTGTGCACATAAAGACTATGCTTTAATTGTTATGGCCATCTTCCTCATCTGCAAAACCATACATGGATCAGGTTCCAGCTGCACTGGAGAGCATTGGTCTGACTCTGCTCTGCCAAACCAGTAAAACTCCCCTGGGACAGAGGAGATTGGAGAACCTAGCAGGAAGCATGTGAGAGCTATCAACAAAACATTCTCAATTGAGAGGATCTCAGAGGAAGTCAGATTAATTCAGGTTCTAGTCACTTTCAAGAAACACTGCAAATACTCTCCTTCCTTTTAATATTTTTAAATTTATCCCAAACATAGTTTTCTATAACCCCAAATGGGAGAAAAGCCAGAGACATCATGAACTCCACTAGGAACTTAGCTAGTGCCAATCTGTTTTTAACAAAAGATAGTCAACGTTCATACTATGGTAACAGTGGTCATAGAAAGTCCTTAGGTAGACAGAGGAAAAGACTCAAAATCAGATACAGATGTTGCAGTTCAGAAATATGTTATGTTATACACCAGAAAGATTTTCAAAGGTACAAACAGATTGCCTTTCCAAGGAGGTTATGGGACTCTAATGCATAAGTGTGCCTATGGAAATCCCTCCTTTGGTCTTAAAGGAGCACCTTTGGAGGTTCACCTAATAAATGTTTGAAGATGAAATGCACCTTAACTAAGGGAAATCATTAGGTATTTGGTGCTTGGGAGAGTTATGAAGAAAATCTACTAGATTGTAATGAGATGGAAATGGATTAAAAGAACAAGAAATTCAAAAGTTTATTTAAATATGTCATACATTGTAACTCAGTAGAAGGACAAACCCTTACAGCAAGAGGAGGGACTGTATGCAGGGGTGAAATAGGGGTTCTGACCACTTCAGACCCTTCTCCTCTCCATAGGTTGTTTTTTGAACATGCACGATCACATCTTTGGGGTGATCACTTCCTAACTAGCATTCAGTATATCCTTAACTTATCTAAAGACAATTTGAACATTCAGGGTCTGGTCCAAAGTTTACTGACATCAATGGGAATCTTTTCATCAATGGGCTTTGGAGAAGGCAATTAGTAAGTGATTTACATTAAAGCACCAGTAGTCAAAACTTATTTTTCTCATGCTGTACTGGTCTCTTCACACACTCTGAATTTCCTGACTTTTCCTACTTTTGCAATCATATTTACTAATGTTTATTAATACTGATAAACTTAATTTAAACATGTAAAGAGCAAGACTAAGAGCAAGACTAAAGAGCATATTTACTAATATTTATTAATACTGATAAACTTAATGTAAACATGTAAAGAGCAGGTGTTTACTCTGAGTGACACAAATATTAGATAATTAAATTAAGCAATAGGCCATAACAGGTTTTGCAAACAGTTATATATTATACTGAGTTTGCAAAAAAAAAGAAGGAAGGAAGAGAATTGGGGGAAATGGAGATCAGTCAATCCCTGGAAAATCATGGATCAGGTCTACAAGGAATCCATTTTGAAACATTTGGAAGAGAAGAAGGTAATTAGGGACAGTCAACATGGATTCATCAAGGCTAGGTCATGCCTGACCAAACTAATTTCCTTCTGTGAGGAGATAACTGGCTCTGTGGATATGGGGCAAGTGGTGAATGTGATATACCTTGGTTTTAGCAAAGCTTTTGACACAGTCTTCCAGAGTATTCTTGCCAGCAAGTTAAAGAAATATGGCTTGTCTGAATGGACAATTAGTTAGATAGAAAACTGCCTAGACCATCGGGCTCAATAGATAGTAATCAATGGCTTAGTTTCTAGTTGGCAGCTGATATCAAGTGGAATGACACGATGGTTGGACCTGGGTCTGGCTTTGTTCAACATCTTCATTAATCTGGATGATGGGATGGTTTTCACCTCAGGAAGTTCACAGGTGACACTAAGATAAGAAGAGAGGTAGATATGGTGGAGGGTAGAGGTAGGGTTCAGAATGACCTAGACAAATTGGAGTATTGGGCCAGAACAAATCTGATGAGGTTCAACAAGGACAAATGCAGAGTCCTGCACTTGGGATGGAAGAATGCTATGCACTGTTATAGTCTGGGGACTGACAGACTAAATAGCAGTTCTGCAGAAAAAGGCCCGGGGATTACAGTGGATGAGAAGTTGGATATGAATCAACAGTGTGTCCTTGTTGCTAAGAAGGTTAATGGCATACTGTGCTGCATTAATAGGATCAGTGAGAGGAGAGTGAATGAAGTGATTATTCCCCTTTATTTGGCACCGGTGAGGCCACATCTGGAGTACTGTGCACAGTTTAGCCCCCCCCTCCACCCACTACAGAAAGGATGTGGACAAATAGGAAAGAGTCCAGCAGAGGGCAATGAAAATGATTAGGTGTCTGGGGCACATGACTTATGAGGAGATGCCGAGGGAACTAGGCTTATTTAATCTACAGAGGAAAATTAGGGGGGTTGAAAGCAGCCTTCAACTCTCTGAAGGGGCTTTCCAAAGAAGATTGAGGTAGGCTGTTTGAGTGGTGACCGATGACAGAACGAGAAGCAATGGGGGAGGTCCAGGAAAAAACCTACTTCACTAGGAAGGAAATGGAGAACTGGCATGGGTTGGCTAGGGAGATAGTGGAATTTCCATCCTTAAAGCCATGCTTGACAAAGCTCTGGCTGATCTAATTTAGTTCAAGTTTGTCCTGTTTTGAGCAGGCGTTTGGACTAGATGACCTCCCGAGGTCTCTTCCCATTTTAATTTTCTGTCATTCTATAAAATCCATTAACGCAATATAGTGGCTTGCAATTATCACCCTGGAATACACTTCCTGCCATGTTTTATGGACTCATTGTGAAATGGCTGTGGAACACTGAATGCAGTGGAGCTTAATTTCTGAAGGCTTCCTAATGCAGCCATAACTTTTCACACTGTTGCTTTAAAACATACCAAGTTATGTTCCAAATAGTTTTGCCATTCTAGAATAGTATGCTTATATCTTTTGGGGTATTTGAAGGCTTTGGAGTGAATATAGCTAACCGCCGCCTCCTTCCATTTTAAGCACTGTTGTTAACTGTGCTGCAGTGATTAACATGCTGCTTAATTACAGTGACTCCTCAGAGAGGTTGCTTTTCTCTTTATTGTACTAAATTACACCTACTTTACTTGTGTACTCCCACTTTAATGGGAATGGCTCTGCTGTTAAGGAATCAGCCCTTAATTATCTTTCTCTCTCTAGGTACTTACATGCTCCCTACTCCCGTAGATGAGTATTTCTCAAAGTGGTCTGCAAAACCACAAGGCTGCAGAGCTGGTAAATAAACACACTAGAGTGACCCGTTAGCAGGTTTCTCAGAATAGTTTCATGGACCACTTTGAGAAATACTGCCATATATGGTCAGAACCTCCCATACATCTGATTGTATCCTCACAACACCCTTAGAGTCATTTTGCAGATGGGGAACCAAAGCACACAGATAATCAGTCCTAGAACCATAAGGGGACTTAGCTCAGCCTTGCCATTATTAATATTTAGGCACCTAGAAAATAACAGGGACAAAACTGCTATCCACACAGCCTCTAGGCTGCCCACACAATGCATGAGGAGAGCTAGGCATCCTAGACTGTAAACCATAAAAGCCATCACACAAGGCAGGGAGCTCCAGATGGCTTAGGCAACTCTCTCACACCACATCCTCGTGCAAAGGTGCAGGTAATATCCATGCCCTGAGGTGGTATTGGACCACTTATCTGGGGTGTGGAACATCAGGTTCAAGTTCCTGCCTCTGCCTAAGGAAAATGGAGGGTTTGAAAAGAGGGAGCAAGTGCTATCTACTGAGCTAATAGACTTGTGTGGGGTTCCCTCAGCCTCCCCTGTTTGAGCTGTTCCACAATGGATCAAGAGGGAGTCGGTGAGAGAGACAGAATGGCTAATAATACTGGGATAGAGCTCAAACGTGAGTTCAGTCCTCCCAATCAACTGACTGATTATCTATCCACAACAACTCCAATAAGAACATAAGAACAGCCAGACTGGGTCAAACCAAAGGCTCATCTAGCCCAGTGTCCTGTCTTATGACAGTGGCCAATGCCAGGTGTCCCAGAAGGATTGAACCAAACTGGTAATCATCAAGTGATCTCTTCCCTATCACCCATTCCCAGCTTCTGGCAAATAGAGCCTAGGGATTCCATCTTGGCTAATAATCTTGATGCGCCTGTCCGCTGTGACTTTACTCAGTTTTTTTCTTTTAACCCTGTTATAGTCTTGGCCTTCACAACATCCTCTGGCAAGGAGTTCCGTAGGTTGGTGGTACATATTGTGAATCTAGAGCATAGGAGAGACTGGTCCAGCATTTGGAATATTCTCCTGTTCAAATAGTTACTTCTCCATGGTGGGGAGAAGGAACTGAACCTAAGTCTACCTCCCCCCAGGTGAGTGCTCTAACCACGGGAATTTAAGTTATAAAACCACCTTCTCTAGACAGATTTTGAATGGGACTCAAGACACCTACTAGCTCAGACTCTGTAGGAAAGAGAGACACTCTGCTGCCTTTCTTCCCCCGGTTTGTGGCTTAAGCATGAGATAGGAATCTGAACACCTAGAGCAAGGTAGCACCGCACAGTCTAAGATGGTAACTAGTGAATTTTTACCCTGAAAACATCCAGGCTGAGTGAATTTGTGCCAAAGGGTGAGTAAGCATCTGCGGAGTTGTGGGGAATATAATTGTGCCTCTTTGTGGATCTTAGAGTATGTCTACATTACAAGGCTCCGTCAACGGAGTCATGTAGATGAGGGTTGTAAACATAGCAAAAGCCTTTGTCGACTGCCCTGGTAAACCTCATCCCACGAGGCATAATGGGGCAGTCGACAAAGGCTTTTGATGTCGACCGCCGAGCGTCTAGACTACTGCACTGTGCTGACAAACAGTTGATCGGCACAGCGTGGCAGCCATTTTGATGTAAATGAAGAGGCAATTATTTAAATCGCCGCTTCATTTTGCTATGTCTACAACCCTCATCTACATGGCTCCATCGACGGAGCCATGTAGTGTAGACATACCCTTAGTCACTTATCTAAGAAATTTCCCAGATTATCCAAATCTTACTCTCGTGTTCAGCCATAAGGCCATCCTTCTAGCTCAGAATGGCCTTATACACATCAAAGAGCAGATTTAAGAGCTACAGATCGTAGAATACTAGAAGTGGAAGGGACCTTGAAGTCATCAAGACCTCATGGCAGGACCAAATACCCTTTAGATCATGCCTGATAGATGTCTATTTAATCTGCTCTTAAATATCTCCAGTCCTGGATATTCCATAGCTTCCCCAGGGAAGGCTCATCACCTGCCCAAAGGCAGAGCTGAGCTTGGTAGTCTACCTCCCCCACTACAATTTCTGGGTAGCCTTCAGAGGGCCATTAAGGGGGGGTGCTTGACTCTAGGAAAATGCCACAGCCCAGATCTCTTTCAGGGGGAAATTTTAGTTTCTAATGATAGGAAGCGTTCTTCAGTCTTTTGGCATAAACTCTCTCTGAAATACAGCATCCAGGGCATTTCCCCTTTTAGCTCTTCAACCCTCTTGCTTCAGGGATGAATGTAAAAGGCTACTTTGCTTTTTCAGCTGCACATAATCTCTTTGGGCTTTCTCCTAGAAGACTCCTTTTCCTCTACCAGTATCCCACAACCTCCCCTCACCAAGGACTCTAGTAACTTCACACAAGATGGGGACTTCAATTTGCTTTGCTCTGGTGTAAGATTGACTCTTTATAGCAGTAGGTGATGCCTCACCCTCTTCATTGGCCCAACTCAGTGCACCTGTTCTTGCACAGTGCTTCATATAAATGGACTAGTCAGCCTCTGGCAAAGGGTTTATGTCACCCACTGTTCATTTGGCTACTGATGCTCTCTCAATGTGCTGGATCCACAGAAGATATACACCAGTTTTTCCAGCAGCCAGCTTTAGCAGTGAGCCTTTTAGCTTACACTAAAAAGGTTCATGCTGTAACGCAAGGAGTTCCCTGGTTCAATCAACCCTTGTACTCAAGATGCCATGGTACACCTGAGACTCCAGCTGCTCAGGGCCTCCAATGCTGCCTTGTGTAAGCATATCCCAGCCCTTGTGAATCAGAGACTTGCTTTACATAAGCCCCTCATTAGTGTTGAAAGGAGTTGCTAAAACAAGAGACTGGAAATGCACCCTGTATTGCAGAGTTTATTAGCCAACAAGCCCTTTTGGACACATATTAGAAACTTGATTCCACGGGCTTCTTTGCAGTTAGCTATTTGATACTGAGTCACAAATAAAGGGTTTTTATTCTATCCCTATTATAATGAACTATTCAATGCACTGAATAAATGAATTAATTATAGCAGGATCATAAAAAGGAAATCTCTCCCAAGGTTTCAAAAAAGTTTTAAGACCGTGACAAAATAAAACACTTCTTTTACTATGTTGACCATTGCTTCTACATCATAAAAGTAGCACTAGCAAAGCGAATTGAAATATTCTATTATTTTCTGGATCCTTGCCCAGAATACATCATCAAATGGCTCCCACACGTGGTGATTAAGAGTGAATTTTGCTACAGGAAGGATGACATTTGATCAGAGAACACTAAGAAAAAAAATGCAATTCTCCTCAGGGAAAAAACTAATAAATAATAACCCACAATAATATGCGTCACAGAACAAAGTAAATTGACTAGCACATTCAAAGGACTTACATTCAAGGAGGAAAAATGAAAAGCACCTAAAATTCATATAAAACTAGTTAAAAGTCACAGAATGATAAAAGATCACAAATAATGATATTTAATAAAAGCCCAGGAGGATTGCAGATATCACCCTTTTGTGATGTGAGGAAGGGGAAGAGCACAGCCATCCATTATTTTACCCCTTCTTTTTATGAAACATTTTATTCTCCCACTGAGAGCCTGGCCAGACATTTTTAGATGGTGACTAAGGAGAGGAAGAGCTAAGGTTCATTTCTTCCCCCTTCTCCACCTATTTACTTACGGAGGACCAACCAAAGAGCCCTGCTCTCCTTCTCCATACTTTGTGACCAGAGTCTCAGTTGAAGGAGAATCATATGGGGCCCTTTATTCCCTTGTGAAGCTGAGCTAAGGGATGTAAGTGTCATAGTCTAGCCTAGCGCAAGCATAGATGGCAGACTCTGACCCTCAGTTGCCCCATTGAATTCATTTGGACAAAATAGAGATTAGACTTTGAATACCCCCATTTAAAATTCTGGAGACCTAAAGCTTATAGCCCCTGGCTATGTCTAGACTGGCAAGTTTTTCCGCAAAAGCAAATGCTTTTGCGGAAAAACTTGCCAGCTGTCTACACTGGCTGCTTGAATTTCTGCAAGAACACTGACTTCCTGCTGTCTGAAATCAGTGCTTCTTGCGGAAATACCATGCTGCTCCCATTCGGGCAAAAGTCCTTTTGCGCAAAGCTTTTGCGCAAAAGGGCCAGTGTAGACAGCTCAGATATGTTTTGCACAAAAAAGCCCCGATGGCGAAAATGGCGATGAGGGCTTTTTTGCGGAAAAGCGCGTCTAGATTGGCAAGGACGCTTTTCCGCAAAAAATGCTTTTGCGGAAAAGTGTCCGTGCCAATCTAGACACTCTTTTCCACAAATGCTTTTGACGGAAAACTTTTCCGTCAAAAGCATTTGCGGAAAATCATGCCAGTCTATGTTTATGTAAGGCCTAGTCTATACTACACCCCCATGTCAATCTAACTCTGTCAACTACAGCTATGCAAGTAGCTGAAGCTGATCCGTTTCAATGGCAGGGGCTGTTCTCCTGTTGACTCTTGCTACACTTCTCTCATCCTAGTGGAGTACTGGAGTCGAGGGGAGAGGGCTCAGAAGTCGATTTATTGCATCTAAGCAGACAGGATCATTTGACTGCTGGTGGGTCAATTGCCGCAGCGTCGATCCACTGTGAAGCGAAGACAAGCCCTAAGAACAAAACGGAGCACCAGACTCAGGGCCCCAGATAATATCTAGCTTGGAATGGAAAACGGAATGACTGCCTCCTGGGCAGTACAAAGATAGACACTTTATAAACACTGCGTGAGGTCTGGCAGAGAGGGAGGTAGATAGACACACACTCAGGCAACACATGAGGCTCATGTGAGGTCAGGGGGCCAACATGTAGGGAGCACATAGGCACATGCCACCAAGAGGAGGAAAGGTCTGGCCAGGACCCAACAGGGAAACTAGCAGATGAGTCTAATGTCCATAGTGGCGGGGCAAACAGAGCACTGGCCCCAGCTTGCTACGTGCCTCCGGCCGTGTCGCTCGGGGGATGGGCGGGAAATGAAGCGACAAGGCCGGGGACTAGAGCAAGCTGAGGTGACTGCAGAGGGGTGTGGATCATCGTTGCTGGCACCAGACCCCCAGCCCCAGTCGTTCCTTGAGCTGCATCACTCGAGGGAAGGGGAAAAGGCAGGGTGGGAGGCGGAGCAAGGGCAGGGAAGAGGTGATGAGAGGGTGGAGCAGTGGCAGAGAGGGGCAGGGCCTACTGAAGAAGGGGGTTGTCCTGGCCCTTTCCCAGGCTGGGGGTCACAAGGCCCATCCTGTTCCCTTTCACCGGTCACCTCTGGACACATACATACATATGAGATAGAGACCACATGGGCAGCCCTGATCTTTGGCAGCTCCTTCAAATTCTGTGCTGTTCTCTGATTGTCGGCTGCTTTTAGAAGCCATCGTTTTGATCTGTGACCCTGCAATAAGAGAGTACTTTGATTAAAAGCATGCCAAGTGATAGGTCTCACCTCGCAATTGTAAAGAGGGAATCATTAGCGAGAAAGTGTTTTATGGTGGGGGTCCCACAGGGAGCTGGTTTTGAGCATGTGCAATTTAACATTTTTGTAAATCGCCTAGAAGAAAACATAAAATCATCACTGATAAAATTTTCAATTACATAAACATTTGGGGAGTGGTAAATGAGGAGGAGGACAGGTCACTAAGACAGAAAGATCTCAATCATTTGGTAAACATGGCACAGACCAACAAGGAACATGAATATAGCCACAAAGAATGTAGGCAATATTTACAGGACAGAGGGGGTGGGGAAGAAGTCTGTCCTGGAAAGCAGTGACTCTGACAAGAAGTTTTAGGGAGTGTGGTGGAAAATCAGCTAAACGTGAGTTTCCAGGATAATGCAGTAGTCAGAAGGGCTAATGTGACCCTCGTCTGAATAAACAGGGGTGTCATAGAGTCATGAGATTAGAAGGGACCTCAAGAGGTCATATGGTCCAGTCTCCTGCACTCATGGCAAGACTAAATGGTATCCAGACCATTCCTAAAAGATGAGTGTCTAAACTGAACTTAAAAATCTACAATGATGGAGATTCCACAACCTCCGTAGACAATTTATTCCAGTGCTTAACCACCTGGACAATTGAGAAGTTTTTCCCAATGTCCAACCTAAACTTCCCTTGCTACAATTTAAATCGATTGCTGCTTGTCCTAGCCTCTGATGTTAAGAGCAACTTTTCTCCCTCTTCCTGTTACCAGCCTTTTATGAGTTTGAAAGTGGATATCATGTCCTCTCTGCCTTCTCTTTTCCAGTCTAAACAAACCCATTTTTCAATCTTGTCTCATAGGCCACATTTTCTAGACCTTAAATCATTTTTTATGTTCTTCTCTGGACTTTATCCAAGTAAGAGACATTGCAACTAGGAGTAGAGCAATTATTTTCTCTCTGTATTTGGAACTGGTATAACTACTGTGGGAAAACTACGTCCAGTTCTGGTGTACATAATTCAAGAAAGGCATTGATAAATTGGAGAAGGCTCAGAGAAGAGTCACAAGAATGATTAAAGGATTGGAAAACCTGCCTTACAGTGATAAATAAATTCAAGGAATGCAATCTATCTGAACAAAGAGAAGGAGAAGGTTGTATAAATATCTGAACAAATATTTAGCAATGGATTCTTCAGTTTAGCAGCACAAGTTATAACATGATCCAATGGCTAGAAGTTGCAGGTATACAAATTCAGAAAGGAAATATGATGCACATTTAGCCAGTGGAAAAAATTACGATGGGCCATGAGGGGTTTTCCATCACTGACAATTTTTAAATCAAGTTTGGATTTTTTTCCCCTAAAAGATCTGCTCTTGGAATTATTTTGGGGAAGTTCTCTAGCCTGTGTTATACAGGTCAGACTAGATCAGGGGAGATTCTGTGAGAGTCTTTGTTTACCTGTGCCTCCACCAGTACAGGTGATAGCAGCTCCTGTTGGCCATAGATCGCAGTTCCTGGCCAATGGGAGCTGTAAGAAGCAGTGTCCTGGTTTGCATCACTTCCCTCAGCTCCCATTGGCTTGAAACAGTGATTGAAGGCCAATAGGAGCTGCAGTCACCTGTACTTATGGAGCCTCAGGTAAATAAAGCATCCTGTGGCCAGCTAGCAGCTTGTCCTTACACGCCACAACCCAGAATTTGAAAACCCCTGCACTAGATGATTACATTTCTCCTTTCTTGTCTTTACGCTATGTACCTATGAATAAGAAGTTCCAGGAAGGCAGAAATTGACTGTGTCATCACAGTGATGCTGCTGGTGGTAGGATCAGCATCTCCTTATACTCCAGTGCAGGCAACTATCTACCCTGGATAAAATAATCCAGATGAAGATATGCAACTAGAACTTCAAATTTGTGATCCCCTGCATTGGTTTCCATTGAGGGCATGTAGAAAGGATCTCTGGGCCATGATATCTAATTCAGTTTTAAAGTTACCAGTCCTGAGTCTTCACTGATCTGTACTTCTGTGCAGTCATTTACACCTGTGCAAATGGGGTGTAAAAACATTGCCAGATCAGAATGGTAACACTTCACACCCACTTTGCAGCTGGACTCCACTAGGTGCGGAGAAACAGAGAGTCCAATGATTGTTTAATCTCTTTTCTACTTCTACTAATTTGTATCTAATTCCAAATGACTATTTTGGAAAATGATGGAATTTTCACCCTAAAGATTTATATACTGTTTGCACTTAATCACAAAAATTACTGCTCAAATGAGATACAGTGTTATTTGACACTCATTTGTCATTTTGACTTGTAATTATGTCTCCATTTTTAAACATATAATCTGCCATCCACTATTCCAGTTCTTCACCTTTAAAACACTGTATTTGTCCTTGCCAAGGCTCTGGTTTTTTTCTTCTCCCTTTTTAAAAATTCCGTAATACATTGGCTTCTAATCTTAATTTGACACTTAGATTTTACTGCAATAAAAGCAAAGATTTTATTATCCCTATCTATATTTTAAATAATTTACTCTTCCTTTTTTATAGCTGTGTTTTGGACAATAGTTAACTTCAATTCTCTATAAAAAAAGTTCATTTTCTTGAATCTGCCTTCTGAAGACTTTTGTGCAAAAAGGCTAGTGTGGAAAGGAACAGGGGTTTCTTGCCCAAGAAAACCCTGTCGCTAAAATGGCCATCATAGCTTTCTTGCACAAGAGAGCATCCACACTGCCATGAACGCTCTTGCAGAAAAGCACATGGCAGTGTGGATGCACTCTTGCACAATAATTTTTGTGGAGAAACTCGTGCGCAAAACAGTTATTGTGCAAGAAGCCTGCAGTGTAGACATAGTCCCAGGCTACGTCTACATTGGCCCCTTCTCCGGAAGAGGCATGTTAATTTCCAACTTCAGAATAGGGAAATCCCGCGGGATTTAAATAAAACATGGCCACCGCTTTTTTTCCAGCTTGGGGAAAAGCCAGAAAAAAGCGTCTAGACTGGCGCGATCCTCCGGAATAAAGCCCTTTTGCAAGTTGGAATAAGAGATCCTCCAGAAAAGGGCTTTATTCCGGAGGATCGTGCCAGTCTAGACGCTTTTTTCCAGCTTTTCCCCAAGCCGGAAAAAAAGCGGCGGCCATGTTTATTTAAATCCCGCGGGGGATATTTAAATCCCCCGCGGATTTCCCTATTCTGAAGTTGGAAATTAACATGCCTCTTCCGAAGAAGGGCCAATGTAGACGTAGCCCCAGTGTTTAATCATTTTGACAATTAGGAAGTTTTTCCTAATGTCCAACCTAAACCTCCCTTGCTGCAATTTAAGCCCATTGCTTCTTGTCCTATCATCAGAAGCCAAGGAGAACAATTTTTCTCTCACCTCCTTGTAACACCCTTTTAGATACTTGAAAACCACTATCATGTCTCCTCTCAGTCTTCTCTTTTCCAAACTAAACAAGCCCAATTCTTTTAGTCTTCCTTCATAGATCATGTTCTCTAGACCTTTAATAATTTATGTTGCTCTTCTCTGGACCTTCCCCAATTTCTCCACATCTTATAAAGGATTAAGAACATTTTTGGACTATGCAGGGCACAGGGATGGGTCTGGGAGGGAGAAAGGGTGTGAGAAGGAGATGGGATGGGCTGCTTACCTGGCTCCCCCCTTTCAGGGGTGCACAATACTCCATTCCCCCTGCTGTTCCAAGGCACTGGCCCCTCCTTCTATGGGGAAAAGCAGTGATGGAAAAGTCTCCAGTCCAGAACTGAACTATCCTGTGCTGTTATCCCCACTGGAGTGTGAGGAAAGTGGCAACACACAGAGCTTTTTCCTCCTCTCTCTGCCAGGGTCCAAACCGTGGCTGTTCCCATAACACTGTGTTATGGAGGCTGAGGTGTATTATAACTCTTCTTAGCAGTTCTCTTCTTCCAAAATTATTGTATTGTAGTAAACTATACCCGTTGATTTCACTGGTTGCTTATGCTTTTGTTTCTTGGAAACCTAATACATTCCTAAGCATGGGATGTTTAGACTGCGTTTAAAATCCTGTTTTCAAACCTGACATACATCCTGGTACAGAAAGTCAGTCCAGGCTACTTTTCTTCAGGAAGTTGGTACTCAGATGTACTATGGAGCTGACAGACTTGCTGGGCCACTGAGTAACATACGGGGGGTGGCTCCATATCCCGAAAGGGTGGGGCTTGGTGTAGAAGGGCAGGGCCAGAGCTAGCCTATCACATGCAGCCAGGCTGTTGTAGCCACTACTGTGACAGCAGTGCCAGGGTCCTGCTTTTGAATTGCCGGGGTCTGGGGCAGTTGCTCCTTTCCCCCCACTGCAGACATATTCAATATTAATATAATCCAAAAGTAAATTCTGTGACAACTAAGTATATCAATGATCCGCAGCAACTAATACATTAGAAGAAAGTGTAATAAAATCGAGAGCACATGAATTTCCATAACAGGTGCCTCAAGTTAAACTACTAAATGCATAATATCAATGGGTTCCAATTTCTTTTTCCTAATAATAATGCATAGGCATTTACACCTGTTCAAACTTGATATATTATACATAAATTCAGATTCAGAATAGTACATTTGTACACCTGCTTCCTGCTGACTTTTGCACAAGTGTAAATGATTTTTGAGTGCTGAGCCCTTTGGAAAACTAAACATGGTAACTAAACATGAATGTAATTCATAACCACATCTTGGCAAAAAGTAGTAAAAATGATGGTTATAGAAAGCCCAGTTCTAAAAGTTTTACTAAAATAATGGTATTCACATAAGTAGTGTATCAACTTGTACATGTTCTAATGGGGTGCATCTACACAGCAACATTATTTCAAAATAACTAGTGTTATTATGAAATAATGTCGGAATACTGTCAAGCAGGAGGACTTCTTATTCTGACTCCTGTAACCCTCATTGTACGAAGAGTAAGGGAAGTCAGAGGAAGAGTGCTGTATTTCGAGATAAGTGCTCTGTAGATGCTCCTAATTTTGAAATAAGCTCTGCAATTGACATACCTCAGTGTCCGTGGCTTATTTTGAGTTAAGCCCTAATGTGTAGAGGCACCCATGGGCTACGTCTACACTGGCCCCTTCTTCAGAATAGCCATGCTAATTTAGAACTTTGGAATAGGGAAATGCGCGGGGGATTTAAATATCCCCCGCGGGATTTAAATAAACATGGCCGCCGCTTTTTTTCCGGCTTGGGGAAAAGCCGGAAAAGAAGGTCCAGACTGGCGCGATCCTCCGGAATAAAGCCCTATTGAAAAGTAGGAATAAGAGATCCTCCGGAATAGGGCTTTATTCCGGAGGATCGCGCCAGTCTGGACCCTCTTTTCCGGCTTTTCCCCAAACCGGAAAAAAAGCGGCGGCCATGTTTATTTAAATCCCGCGGGGGATATTTAAATCCCCCGCGCATTTCCCTATTCCAAAGTTCTAAATTAGCATGGCTATTCCGAAGAAGGGGCCAGTGTAGACGTAGCCAAGGTGTGTATAAGGATTACTTGTGTAAGTAAGACTTTTTGAACCCAGTTTTTTACCTGTATTTCAGTACTGAAAATGTATCATTGGAATTTTACTCATATTTTAATCAGCTTTTTCTTTTGCTACTCTTGCCATCAATTCATAATTGTTATTTTGCAGGATTTATTACTCTCACAGCTAAAAGGAAATAGAAATGCAGGACTGGAACGGGCTTGTCTACATTAGGAAATAATTTTAAAATAACTTATTTCAAAATAATAACTCCTGAAATAAACTATTTCAAAATAAGCTTATTCCCCAAGGAAAGCAAGAGTTATTATTTCGAAATAACCAGCCCCTTATGTCAAAATAACAGGTTTGGTAGTCTGAATGCTCTGCTTATTATTTTGAAATAACTTCCTAGTGTAGGCTAGGGCGAAGGGACCTCAGAAGATCATCTAGACACTCATGCAGTGAAGCAGAAACAAACAAACCAAGACCATCCCGGATCAGGTGTTTGTCCAATCTGTTCTTTAAAACCTTCAATGATGGGGATTCCTTAACCGCCCTTCGATGCTTACTCCAGTGCTTAACTAATCATCTCATTTTTCTAATATCTAACCGAAGGAGGAGGAATGCAGCTCTCCAGAGAGATCACTGGCATGGCCAAAGACAGTGTCAGAGAGGTTAGGAACAGTACTGTTGCATCAAGAACGTTGAAAAAGGAGATACAGAGAAAACTCCTGGGGGCCACACAGAGCCAAAAAATGATGCTATTAGAGCAGCAGGCAATGAAATCCCGTAAACCAGGTCACAGTACTGGATAAAAGAGGGCACTAGAAATACCAGCAGCTTCTCCCCACTGTACCCCAGAGCACTGCTCTCAGAGGTCATTTCACAGACCCAAGCTTATGTAGTGAGCTTACACCTGAGAGCCACTCAACACACGTAAGAAACTCAACCCACACTGTTCAACCACAGTAGGCCCCAGAGCCAGCCCACATTTTGGCACCTGAAGCGGGGAGCTCAAATGATGCCCCCATGCCTCCTTTTCTCAATGCCTCTTGTGCCCTCCTTCCTCCAGCACAGCACTCCGCCGTCTCTGTGCATTTCAAGCAGAGCGAATACATTTGCACCAGCAGCAGACACAATTTTCTACACTCTGGGTCCTCCACAGTCTGGCACCTGAGGTGGCTGCTTCAGTACGCCTCATGGTAAGGCCAGCCCTGGTAGGCCCAAGAAGAGGCAGTAGAAAGGCACGCCCTTCCACATGACAGAATCTCTCACCTGATTTCGTGTTCCGCCTTCCACTGCAATGTGTCACTTTCAATTTTTGTTCTCCCATTGTTCCAATTAAAGGTTTATTTCTATTTATTGTAGAACAAAGGGTTTAATCATTTAACAACCCTTTAAATTCATTTATAAAGAGCCATCAATGCATTTCATACAGAAAAAGAAATCCATAGATGTTAAATAATGCATAGGGTTTTACGCAAGTACCCAAGTGCAGACACAAGGCAAAATAAGGATTGCCACAATGTTCTGTTTCCAGCGCCATAAATTACACCACACTGCTCATCACCTAATAAACCATCTTGTTAGTCTTTAAAGTGCTACATAGTTCTGTCTTTTATTTCGGCTAGACCAGACTAACACGGCTGCATCTCTGTCACCATCTCACCCTGTTACTCACATACTCATGGGTTAGCAGCTGCATTTATAGATATAAATTAGGAGAAATGAGACCCAAAGTAGGAACAGGAGGTGTCTGTGTCAGAATTGCCTTGGCTTTTTCCATGTTGTTTTGGACACCTTGATTGCTACTGATCGGCCTCTGCACCTCAGACTTCTACCTGTCTTTAAGGCATTCTCTCAGGATCTCTCACTGTGTCCAATGCTGAAATTAATGAGGGGTAGCCAGTCCTCTTTAAATTCACATCCTAGCATCCCTATTAACTTCCTTGTGCAGAAGAGCCTAAAGATTATTGGGTTATGACAGTTTGCAGTAGCCATATAAATCTACCATACCATAAATCTTTACCCATCAAAGAACAACCTGGCCATAGAACTGAAATGCTGAAAACTGTCTTTCAACACATCTCCAAGCATAAAGCAAGACATATGGACTGTATCACTCAGAGTTCAGGTTTTAGACTAGACAAACACAGACGCCGCGAAGCACATTAAAATAATCAGAAATGGCAATTTGAGTGTCAGCATTTAGAATCAGACCCTCAGCTAGTGTAAATTAGCTAGTGTTAATTGGCTCTATGCATTTCAATGGTGTTATACCATTTAGGCTGGCTGAAAATTTAGACTTTAATACGGGGAGCTACCATGTGTTTGGTGAAGTGACTTTGTACCTTTTTAGCTTCACTTCCTTAGCTAATCTCCCTTTTAAAAATGTTTTGATTTCTATGTTCGTCTAAAACACTTCTGAAGTGTGCTCTGAAGTTTTTTCACATTACTTAGCACAAGCCATTTCTTCCCTGTTCCCAATGGAGCATAAGAGGCTGAACGGTAGGACACCTCTTTTATGTCTTCCCTTCTGAAAGTTCAGACAAATTAATTATATGCCACAAAGTAGGTCAAGTGCTGAAACAAACAAGATCCCAAGAAAGGACTCTGCTCATCCAGCAACGATTCCCCTAACTGGGAGCAAAATTGGAGGAAAAGTAAAAGCCACAAAATCAGAGTGATGAGGGAGAAAGTTATCACCAAATTCTGAAATTTAGTATTCACATTGTGGATTGTTCTCTCAGGACCCTCGTGAGGAACTGATAACCGTGGAGTAGAGCACTGACTGGGGAGTCAGGTGTCTCTGTGGAACTGTCTTTTTGTCCTCTACCACCCCACTGTTCACATCTGGGAAAGGCATAGGCCGGTAAGTTGAGCTGGGGAGGAAGAGGCAGATATGCATTCCTAATCCCCTCAATATCCCATCCCTGCAGACACAGGGACTGTACCAGAATGTCGGAAGTTGTCACCTGTGTGCCTTGGGTCCCCTTCTCTCTTGTTAACATGTTCTAATTCAGTGATGTGCTTCCAGGGAAAGCAACAGGAGACTGATGTTGGGGTTATGTGCTGGGACTGTTGAAAGAGCCCAGAGCACAGGGGTAAGAGGCCCAAGTTCTGCGGCCATGGCAGACAACCTCTGCCTGCATGACCATAAGACGTATGCAATGTTTCTTAAACTTTTTAAGACCGAGGAACACCAAACAATAATTTTTTATGGGGTACACTATGGATTTTTGGTTGAGAAATAAAAAGGTCAGGAGGGAAGTTATTGAGAAGAAGAAGAAAAAAGAAAAGATCACCTGTCCCTTTAAGGTCAGCCTTTTTTAATTCTGTTGTTCTCCGTAGCACACCTCTGACTGCCTCGTGGCACATTGGTGTGCCACGGAACACATCTAGTGGATCCCACAAAGGTTTACAGTTTCTAGAAGTCTGAAGCCTCTATTTGTGTTCCGGTGGTCAAATCCCACCGTCATATAACAGGGAAAAAATACAGTGAAGAAACCTTACAGCATTTTCCTCCAATCAGGGATGCTGCTGCAAGACAACAACTCTTACTAATACAGCTATAGGGCCAGATCCACAGCTGGTGTAAATGGGAGTATCTACATTGGATTTAATGGTCCTATCCTGATTTTCCCCTACTGAGATTGGCCCATCCGATTTTTTTCCTATCAGATTAGATCACAGAGTCATCAAGTCTAATACATACTGGCAGGAACCAGATAAAAAAAATAAATTGAAAACCTCTATAATATAGCTAGCCATTTGTGTAATGCTATACACTGGAGTAAAACAAATCTCCCTTCTACTGCTTTCAGTGATCAGCTTATGCCAGGAAGCATGAAATTTGATTACCCTTATCTTAGCTTTCAAAAAGCACTATGATGTTTTGCCACCTCTGATGATTATATTGTCCATTGGGGCTGGTTTCCTTGTAGGGTCTTTAGATCCAGGTTTTCACAGCATTCTTCCCCTGGAGAGAAGATTTCCTTTTTACCCAGGGTGTAATCCTCCTGTGATGTAAATTTCTGGGAGTCCCTTCCAACAATTAATGAATTAGAGATAGAGGGGTCTATTTAGAACAGGACATCTGTATGCAATTGCAATTTCTGTTCTCTACTCTCTATGGGTATGTCTACACTACCCCGTTAGTTCGAACTAGTGGGGTAATGTATGCATACCGAACTTGCTAATGTATGCATACCGAACTTGCTAATGAAGCCCGGGATTTGGAACGAAGAGTACAGATAGTTCGGAATGGCTACGTAGTTCGAACTATCTAGCCCGTGCCGCGTGTAGCCGCACGGCACGGGGTTCGCACTAGCCGGCTTTTAAAAATGGCGGCGCCGGCTTTATGCTAATGAAGCCCGGGAAATTCAAATCCCGTGCTTCATTAGCAAGTTCGGTATGCATACATTACCCCGCTAGTTCGAACTAGTGGGGTAGTGTAGACATACCCTATGTCACCTTAATCTGTGTAACCTCTTAATCTCTGTTTCTCAGTATTCCCAGCTGTAAAATGGGCATAATACTTCTTGCAGTTTCAACTGGCAATTTTGATTTGTTGGCAGAAGATTTCTTCAGTCTATCAATTAATAATATTTCAGCCAGTGTATAGGCCACTGCTTGCATCTTACTTTTGTAGAATTATCACTAAATAAACTCAAATCAAAGTAACCCCTGGCTAATTCAGTGCAATTCCCAGGCATGATAGGAATCTCATTTTGTGCCTTTCATGATAGTATCTCAACAATTCAGCAATATATAACATAAAATAAATCCAATGTACATTGGTTCTGGTCAAAAAATATATAACTTAAATTCAATAAAAATATTCAAATCAACAAAAATTCTGTGGAAAGTTTCAAAAGTATATTAAATGAAAAATTTCAGTTTGAAATTAAAGAACTAACATTTTCATTTCATTTTGTTTCTTGAAAACTGAAAAAAAGTTTTCCATTTTTCATTTTGCAAGTTTTAAATTTTCTTTCCTCTATACATCTCCCATTTTCCTCTCTGAAAGAAAAATGAAAGAAAAATGTTCCCTTTCAATTTTTTTTTGCCTCAAAAAGTTGAACTAAATGAAACTTATTTTGTTCAAAAATAGCTTTTTTTTATTTAAAAAGTATTTCATGTGAGATCTTTGGCCAGCCCTACGTAGTTTATGATCAGCAGTCATCTTATGTGCTATGTCAAACTGAGCATCTATATGGCCCAGTTGAATGCACTCAGTATCTGTCAGGATCAAACAAAGGATATTGCACATTCAACTTTCACCATTAATATTTTCTCATTTCCAAAATTGAGTCTCTTCTCCTCTCCCTTATATCTGTTGCAAAGCTCCCATTGATCTCACTGGGACCAGGTTTCATCCTCTTGGAAAATATACATTGGTATGGATTATGACCAAAATTTTCAAATATGAGTGCCTAAAGCTAAACACCTAAATCCATATTAAGGCATTGAAATAAATAGAGCAATTTTCAGAAGTGCAGAATATCTGCAGCTCCCATCCATTTCAATGGGAGATGAGGCACAATATACCTTGGAAAAAGTTCAACAGCTTAAAGGATGCATCTGGATATGGAGCCCAAAGACGCATACTGCATTACAATTCTTTGCCCAATTTACTGATCTAATTCAATTAGAAATGGAATATTGCAGTTATGTCAAAAACTAAGATTTAGTGATGGGTGTATGATAGGGTTTAGTCACAGAGATCCCCTTTGGATTGTTCCCCAGTGTGCTGATCATATCACTGACATCTGCATTTTTGCTCTGTGGGGCTCCCCAATAGCCTGTCCTCCTGGGCCAGATCCTCTAGTCTCCCCCAGACAAGGCACAAAGTTGGGATTACCACCCCCACTGCAAACTGATGCAGAAACTGAACCATTTCAGCTCTGAGAGAACACAGTTCTAGGGCTCAGAACCCAAGAAACCTAAAAGGGCCCAACCTCCCCCCCAAATAAATTCATTGTAAAAAAGTTTTACACAGGGGAAACTCATAGCTTAACTCCCTTTATCAAAGAAAGAGAGATATGCACAGTGGCTGCTCTCCCAGGTAATGATTATTTACACTGGGCATGATAGTAAACAAAAGTGTTTTTATTAAGTACAAAAAGCATTATTTAAGTGGATGCAAGTGAAAACACAGATCAAAGAAAGTTACTAATTAAAATGAATAGAAAACACATAGCTGGTTCTAATCCACTAAGAAATTTGTTACATGCAAACTCTTACCATAAACAGTTACTTTTATGGTGCAAGCTTCAAATCAGAGACAAATTCTTTTACTCTGACTTGGGTCTCCAGCTTTTCAGAATACTCCAAGAATGATTCTAATTAACCTCTTCAAGTGTGTCAGGCAGTTTTAAAGGCCAGCCGAATACAAAGAGTTGATAGCTTCCCATTCCTTAAACAGATCTTTCCCAGAGTGGGAATCTATTGTTTGGCATCCCTTCTTCTCACAGAAAACCATCAGGTATAAGATGGATTCCAGTACCAGGCGCCATGATAACAAGTCTTTCCAGAACAATCACCTTCTGAACTTGCAGGACAAACAAAGCTCTTTACAAGCCGTTGAGTTAACCACCAAGCCTTTGGCTTTGTATTAGGCTTCCAGGTAATGGCTCTCATTAGCACATTTAACATTATAAACAGACTCACACTTTAGAATTCTAACTTCACATACAAGAATGATACATATCAGCTACATCTACACTGGCATGATTTTCCGATAATGCTTTTAACGGAAAACTTTTCCGTTAAAAGCATTTTCGGAAAAGCGCGTCTAGATTGGCAGGATGCTTTTCCGCAAAAGCACTTTTTGCGGAAAAGCGTCCGTGGCCAATCTAGACGCGCTTTTCCGCAAAAAAGCCCCAATCGCCATTTTCGTGATCAGGGCTTTTTTGCGGAAAACAGTACTGTGCTGTCTACACTGGCCCTTTTGTGCAAAAGTCTTTCAGAAAAAGACTTTTGCCCGAATGGGAGCAGCATAGTATTTCCGGAAAAGCACTGATGATTTTACATGAGATCGTCAGTGCTTTTCCAGAAATTCAAGCGGCCAGTGTACACAGCTGGCAAGTTTTTCCGGAAAATTTGCTGATTTTCTGGAAAAACTTGCCAGTCTAGACACAGCCATCCAGAGTAGGCTATATAGACTCAGCAGATGGTAACATTAAAATCAATAGGTTACATGAAGTACTTTGTTTCAAGTATTTTCAAGTAAGGAATATTTATATTCACAAGCCACTTTTCATAAAGCATTGGGGGGGGGGGGGGACCATCACAGGGTATTTTTAGTTATTAAAAGTCATAGATAGGTCACCAGCTGTGAACTGTTATGTATGGCCTATGACTTATCCATGACTTTTACTAAAAATACCCATGACTAAATCTTAGCTGCTCTGGGTAGCCCCAAGACATTGCTTCTCTGGGGGCCCTCCTCTGGGGACTGACTGCCCCCCAGCCACACACTGCTCTGAGGCCCCCTTGGGACCACTGCTCCAAGGTCTGCGGCAGCCCCTGGTACAGATGCTCTTGGACTGCTGCTGTTCAGTGATGCATTTGGACTGCAGTAAAGTTCAAGCAACTTCCCCAGTGTCTAATAGGGAGGGACTCAGACCCATCCACCACATCTCTTTAAACTGCATTGCTGCTGACTCTCTGGGCAACTTCCTCATGGCTGCAGCACATTCTTCACCTTACCTCGGCCTTGTGCAGGCTGAGTCCTATCAGCCAACCAGGACAGAGAACCATTTTCACACCTGTAGCTCTAGGTAGAGACTACTTTGTCCTAGATCCTGAAGGTCGATCAACCAGCCATTTTAACATTAGTCTGCTGGCTTCTAATTGGCTGTTCCCCTGCAGCCCACTTTCTTACTGGCGGTGTCCACATTCTAGGCATCTTGGAAGACCCTCCACCCGGGGGAGGGGAGAGTCTCAGGGCCTCGATCATCCAGTCACAACAATAATCAGACAAAAAAAAACTGTAAGATGTAACGTACAACATAAGTAAAAAATCTAAAAAAAGACTGAACATCACTTTAATAAACATTCCTTCAATCAATAAAAGTTTCTGTTCTACTTCTAATGTGTTAAGAATGACATTTAGATCTTGCATGCAATGACCTATATAAACGATATTTCTGCCTATTCCCATTATTACTACTGAAAAAAACCCAACACATTCATTCTTGTGACAAATTGTACAATATTGATTGTTTTCTTTCTTGTGTTAAAGAGGAAAAGGCATCTATATGTAATTTATTTGGAAAATAAAGTAATCACTTGCAAACAATACAAGTAGCCACAGTAATGACCCAAGATAAAAAAAGGCAGATTTTGCCACATTTGCCAATATGATTCAATGTTACTTACTCTTGAGATATTTTAATGGAACTGCTCTTGTAAGTAAAGGGATTTCGTTCAGAGCTTGATGAATTCTTTTGGACAGGAATTTATTTTTCCTATCAAAACAAAAATAAACACAGGTTAAGTGAAACATTTGCAATTTCATAGCAAATTGTTTCAGATTAACCCTCCCTCCAAAAAAAAAATTGTTCTGACATTTTCAAAAAACCATTTTTTAGTTTTTGTTTGAAACCAAAGTCTTTTGAAGTTTGCTTCATTTTTTTTTTTTTGAAAAGGGTAACAAAATTGAAAATGAAACAAGTGTTTTATTTTGGGTCAAATGAAACATTTTTTACTCTTATTGGTGACGATGGTTACTTTTCAGTCTGCTAAACAAAATGCTTAAAACGGACAGTTTTCCATTGTAAGTATTTCCGGAAAAAGCGCGTCTACATTGGCAGGATGCTTTTCCGGAAAAGCACTTTTTCCGGAAAAGCGTCTGTGGCCAATGTAGACGCGCTTTTCCAGAAAAAAGCCCCGATCGTCATTTTCACGATCGGGGCTTTTTTCTGGAAAAGACTACTGTTCTGTCTACACTGACCCTTTTCCGGAACAATTTTTCCGGAAAAGGACTTTTGCCCGAACGGGAGCAGCATAGTTTTTCCGGCAAAGCACTGACAATTTTACAGTAGATCGTCATTGCTTTTCCGGAAAAGCAAGCGGACAGTGTAGACAGCTTTCAAGTTATTCCAGAAAAGCGGCTGCTTTTCCGGAATAAGTGGCCCAGTGTAGACACAGCCAAGGAGATTATTTTGAATTTACTAAATTTGACTTCTGGGCATCCGATTTTACAAAGTTCCATGTCCTCACTACAGAGAAGAATTGAATGTAGTCCAAGGCAGGGTCCACTATTAGGCTACATGCAGCAGCTAATAATATTTGCCAGAGAAACATATTTACTGTGGCATCTTGCAGTAAAGTCTCAGGATATTTCACAATAGTGCTGAATTCTACATGGATTGTGGAGTTCTGGGCAGCCTTTAAGATGCATGAGGTGAGCACAAAATCCAGTTGTAGGTCTAATTGTATTCTTGATTTCAAAATGATGCATTAATGTGAATATCTAAGCTGGTAAATCCAGAATGTTCCTAATTAAGCCTGGCAACCCAAAAGTATAAATTCTGGCAAGGTCAGACTTTCTTTTCAAATGTTTGTCCAACTATTCTTTTTCCCCTCTTTTGAGACAGCAATTTAAACCACATTTTATTATTTTATTCCTTTTTGATAATTCTTTCAAAAAGAAAAAAGGAAAATCATTAATTGAATTCCCAGAAGTGCTTTTACTGGTTAATTCCACAACAAAGCCATCCATCATATGCAATCAAGTCCATTACCTCTCTCATCAAAAAAAAGATAATACCAAGAGACTACCCCAATCCTTAATTGCTGCATCAGAGAATAAATCAAGACCACAGAATGTTTAACTAACTCACTTCAGCAATATCCTAGGATTAGATACCAAAAATCTTACCAGAGCAATAATTTAAGAGCTTTTAAGGGATCAGTTGTTAAATATACCAGAGAAAAAGTGACCAAATAAATTGTTTTAATCTAACTATCAAACGAAGATGTTATATTTCAAATTTTTAATTACACCTCTTTCTTTCTCTTGATTCCTGAGATCTCAATCACCTTCCGCGCTACAGAGACACTAGTTATTGCTGGTGGAATGGGACCTGCTACGTCCTGAAAGGATTGAACAAAATTCCCCTGAGCATCCAGCCAGTTTTCTTTGCGGCTCAATTTTCAAAGGGTTTTGGAGTGGAACAATGGTTTCCATCCACACCCCACACCTTTCTGGCCATTTACTCTGCTAAACTCATAGACTTTAAGGTCAGAAGGGACCATTCTGATCATCTAGTCTGAGTCCCTGCACAATGCAGGCCACAGAATCTCACCCACCCCCTCCTAGAATAATCCTCTCACCTATATCTCAATGATAGAAATGTAGCCGTGTTAGTCTGGAGTAGCTGAAGCAAAATGCAGGACAATGTAGCACTTTAAAGACTAACAAGATGGTTTATTAGATGATGAGCTTTCGTGGGCCAGACCCACTTCCTCAGATCAAATAGTGGAAGAAAATAGTCACAACCATATATACCAAAGGATACAATTTAAAAAAATGAACACATATGAAAAGGACAAATCACATTTCAGAACAGGAGGGGGATGCAGGGGCGGGGGGAAGGAAGGAAGGTAAGTGTCTGTGAATTGATGATATTAGAGGTAGGGAGAGTGGGAGGTCTGTGAGTTAATGGTATTAGAGGTGATAATTGGGGAAGCTATCGTGGAATGAGGAGTAACGGTACTTCGAACTAGGAAGCCTAGTTCGAACTACCTAGTTCGTGCCGCATGAAGCTGCACAGCACGGGGTTCAAAGCAGCTGGGATTTAAAAATGGTGGCACCCGGCTTATGCAAATGAAGCCCGGGAAATTCAAATCCCGGGCTTCATTTGCAAGTGCGGTATGCCTACATTACCCTCCTAGTTCGAACTAGGAGGGTAGTGTAGACATACCCTTAGGGTATGTCTACACTGCAGCGCTAATTCGAACTAACTTAGTTCGAATTAGTTAATTCTAACTAAGCTAATTCCAACTAACGGATCCAGACTAAAAAACTAGTTCGAATTAGCGTTTTGCTAATTCGAACTAGCATGTCCACATTAAGTGGACCCTGAACCTGGGTTAAGGATGGCCGGAAGCAGTGCTGGCAGGGCATCAGATGAGGACTTAGAGTGTGGAGCTGCTGCCTCAGGCTAGCCGAGGGCTGTGCTTAAAGGGACCCGACCCCCACCCCGGACAGACAGTTCTCAGGGGTGTCCCGCTTGCAAAGCAGTCCTGGCTTGGAGTACCCTGAGTGCCCACACTAGGCACATCACAGCACTCGGCCATCAGACTGGCTGCACTTGCCGCAGGCTGCCATCTGGGGAGAGGGGGCAATTGGGGGGCTGCAGGAGAGCTTCCACCCCCAGAAGCCCGCAGAGCCAGCCCAGTCCTCCCCATCGGGGGCTCATACCCCATTCCTCCCTCACCTCCTTCCACTTACCCCTCCCTAGCCCCCCTTCCTGATGTACAAAATAAAGAAAACGTGTGGTCAAAAATAGAATCTCTCTTTATTGAACAAAACTGGGGGAGACTGGGAAAAGGAGGTGGGAGAGGGGAAGAGAGAGGGTGGGAGAGGGGAGGGCAACTACAATGATCAGAGGTTTGGAAGAGGTCCCATATGAAGAAAGGCTAAAGAGACTGGGACTTTTCAGTTTAGAAAAGAGGAGACTGAGGGGGGATAGGATAGAGGTCTATAAAAGCATGAGTGGGGTGGAGAGGGTGCATCAAGAAAAGTTCTTCATTAGTTCCCATAATAGAAGGACTAGAGGACACCAAAGGAAAGGAATGGGTAGCAGGCTTCAAACTAGTAACAGAAAGTTGTTCTTCACAAAGCAAAGAGTCAACCTGTGGAACTCCTTGCTGCAGGAGGCTGTGAAGGCTAGAACTAGAACAGAGTTTAAAGAGAAGTGAGATAAAGTGATGGAGGTTGGGTCCATGGAGTGGTATTAGCCATTGGGTAGGAATGGTGTCCCTGCCCGAACTTTGTGGAAGGCTGGAGAGGGATGGCACGAGACAAATGGCTTGGTCACTGTCTTCGGTCCATCCCTTCCAGGGTCCCGCTGTCGGCAGACAGGCTACTGGGCTAGATGGACCTTTGGTCTGACCCAGGATGGCCATTGTAAGCTCAGGGCTCAGGCTTGGGGGTCTCAGTGGACCCCCTTGATTTTCATGCACACCTGCTCCTGCATGGCCAGGCTGGCAGCTCTCCTGCCCTAGACAGCCACTTTCCTGTGCCTAGTGCGGAGGTCGTGGATGAGGTCCACGATGTCCGCACTAGACCAGGCGGGTGCCCGCCTCTTGCGGTCCCGGGCAAGCTCCTGGGAGCCGCCAGCCTGGTCTCAGGAAGAAGCGGAGGGCTGGGGGGCATCGGGTGGCTGACTCGAGCTGTGCCAGGTGCAGGGTCTGCTAGCTGGGTGCTGGCAGGCTTGCCCCTGGCACGGGCACCGTAGGCGGCCCGTGCCCCTTTAAGGGGGCCGGGGCTGCAAGGGGGGCAATAGAGTTTCCCTGGTGTTGGCCAGAGTGGCCACCAGGGAAAGCTGGGGAGGGCTAGCCTCCCACTAGTTCGAATTAAGGGGCTACACACCCCTTAATTTGAACTAGTAAGTTCGAACTAGGCTTAGTCCTCATAGAATGAGGTTTACCTAGTTTGAACTAAGCGCTCCGCTAGTTCGAATTAAGTTCGAACTAGCGGAGCGCTACTGTAGCGCCTATCAAAGTTAATTCGAACTAACGGATGTTAGTTCGAATTAACTTTGTGGTGTAGACATACCCTTAGATAGATCCGGGGAGTGCTAATGTAGCTGCTGAAGGGCTTTGATAGAATGCCCTCCTTAGATGGTTACCCAGTTCATCATGCAGCACTTAAGGAACTGGCTGTGATAGCCAGGAGGTTTCTCTTCACCTCCATTACCACAATTTTCTAAGAAATTGCTGAGCCCTGGACAGACGGATTTGGAGTGGGGTTGAGCATTCTAATCTCCTGACTGTACACTTCAATTGACAGGGTAGCTTGATATCAGTGTGACAATTGGTGTATTGATTTTGTCTGCTTACAAATTTGGACCATCGGTCAAAGTGTTTTCAATAAAGGGTTTTGTAAACAGGTGCAAGAGAACCAGATGGAGAAACCAGATTAGTCTAATTCAAAAAAGGTCCAGGACTTTGAAATTATGGTTGTTAAAGACAGACGTTGAGGAGTTGAAAGCTAATTAATCAAAATTGATAGTATCGGATCTGAGACCTAATTGGTGGACACAATAACACGGGGCTGGGCTAAACCACCCACTGCTTCCTTGGTGGGTCCTTAAAGAAAGACAAGTTGGGGTGAAATTAAAGCAGAACAAAGGCTACAGGAGCAAGCTTCACTATCACAGCTGCCACCCTCACCATCTCCTTAGACCTCATATGTTCTTCATCCAAGTACTGAGAGACGTCCTGACTGACCAGGCCAGAAAAGGGGATCCAGGTGCCAACAGTACCAGCTCCAGATGGAACCCAGCACTACTTTTGATGAAACAGAATTGGACTTTAACAAGAGCAGTCACCATAGCTCCATCTCATCTCAACTAACGCCTCATTTTTCCTCAAAAGGACAGTTATCACCATCTTTAATGTCTTCTAATACAGGGGTCTCCAACCTTTTTAAGTATGAGATCACTCTTTGAATTGACGTGTAATCCAAGATATACCTGAATACCCTTGCTGGGCATCCTTTGTACCCCTTCTCTGAGGCCCCACTCTGGTCTGTGGAGATAGGATACAGAGTCGGAGGGCAGCACCTTGACATGAGCACCTCTGTCCTTCCCCTATGCTGCCGAAAAAACAGGAGGCTCCTGAAGGGACGGCTTCAAGGCAAAGGGCAGGAGAAGCACAGCAATGTGGGGAGGGGCAACTGAAGTGCCAGCCCTTGATAGCTTCTTGGCCAAACCAGTCACGATCACCTATCAGAGGCTCCAACATCTACTAGTAGATCCCAATTTACTGGATGGTGACCACTGTTCTAGGAGACTGTCAAAAAAGGGGTTTCCCCCTTCTCTAACTCTCTCCAACTAAAGATAAAGTGAGCAGGGATGTTTTTAACATGAAAGCCTTATTAAATGCTTTTTTTTCTTCCTTTCTATGTCTTTAATAAAAGGTTCAAAGGATTTTTATGGTGTGTTTGCCATGGTATTAATCAGGCTGCGGTCTCTGTACTCCAAGCCTTGAACTGTATTTAGCTCTGTTTAATACTGAACAGTGAATTGGTGAGCCCATATATTTCATCTAGCTATATACAACAATATACAAACTTATTACAGTAAAACTCCAATAGTCCGGCATCCAATAGTCCGGCACTCCTGATAGTCCGGCATCAAAATGGCAAGAGCCTAGTGAGTGAGCTTCGGCAAAAAATGAGTCACAAGGTAACAGTGGCAGCAGCTGAACTAAGCAAAAAGGGTAAAAAAGGCCTAAAAAACCCTAAAACATTACAGTATACTGTATACAGTATGTACAATAAAAAGGGTTAAGAGCACTTTATATACAGTATATAATGTATACAGTATATATATAACCAGTTTATAGTACCTCCTGGTAGTCTGGCATATTTGATAATCCGGCACCACCTAGGTTCCATAGGTTTCGTATTATCGGAAGTCTATTGTAGTTCTAGTCATCAGCTGATTATGTAATCCTACCATCTTATTAGCATCTTGGCCTTTTGTTGTGTAGATATGCTTTGCTTGGCTGTGCTGAAAACTTAAACTGTAAAGGGTGTCACAGCTGTCCTGCCAAATGTGGCCAACATAGGTTTTTTCACTATAACATCAGTTTATCATGTTATTTTAGTTTGAAAAGTCATTGCGTGAATGGAAAATTGCATTGTTTCCATCAGAGAACTCGTGATGTTTTTTTCTGGTTTGTCACATCACATTGTGAAAGCAGAGCTAATGGCATGCAGCTGGTGAGTAAGGACACACCAGCAGAGCACAGCACATGTAAAATATCTTGGATTTAATGCATCAAAAGTAAAGGTGAGTTGCTCATAAAATAGTTACTGTCACCGTTGAGCCTCAGGAAGTGAGGGGAAGTAATTTCCATTCTTGATTGTTTGCCAGTTATAATAGAAAACTATAATAGGAAACTGCATAGGAAGATTACATTATATCTCACATAAAAAAAATATTATTTGTATGACCACAATGCCTTGGCTTCACAATAAAGGTTGAGAAAATTTTGTTCTGTTTGTATAATGCTAAGCACTATACAAACAACAACAACAAAAATCTGCCCCCAAACTATTTATCAACTGTCACGGCAGGACCAAGCACTGTCTAGATCATTCCTGATAGATGTCTATCCAACATGCTCTTAAATATCTCCAGTGATATAGATTACACAACCTCCCTAGACAATTTGCTCCAGTGTTTAACAACCCTGACAGTTAGGAAGTTTTTTCCTAATATCCAACCTAAAACTTCCTTGCTGTAATTTAAGCCCATTGCTTCTTATCTTATCATCAGAGGCCAAGGAGAACAATTTTTCTCCCTATTCCTTATAACACTCTATTAGATACTTGAAAACCGCTATCATGTCCCCTTTCAGTCTTCTCTTTTCTAAACTAAACAAGCCCAATTATTTCAATCTTCCTAAATAGGTCACTTTTTCTAGACCTTTAATCATTTTTGTTGCTCTTCACTAGACCTTCTCCAATTTCTCCATATCTTTCTTGAAATGTGGTGCCCAGAACTGGACACAATACTCCTATTGAGGCCTAATCAGTGCAGAGTAGAGTGGAAGAATGATTTCCCATGTCTTGCTCACAACACTCCTCTTAGTGCTCCCCAGAATCATGTTTGCTTTTTTTGCAACACTGTCACACTGGCTATGTCTAAACGACATCCCTCTTTCAACAGAGGGATGTAAATTAGGCAGATGGAAATTGCAAATGAAGCCGGGATTTGAATTTCCCACTCTTCATTTGCATAATGGCGTAAGTGCAACTGCTGTCTAGTCACGGTTCTTTTGGCAAAAAAAAACCTTTTGAAAAAAATGAGGTGTACAGGATCTTTCAAAAAAGGGGATTTTTGGGGGGAAAGAACCTCATCTAGACAGAGGTTTCACTTTCAAAATACCCTTTTTTTGAAAGAACACGCAGCCTCCATTATGCAAATGAAGCACGGGAAATTCAAATGCCGGCTTCATTTGCAATTTTGATGTGCCTAATTTACATCCCTCTTTCACAAGTGGGATGTAGTTTAAATATGTTCACTGTTGACTCATGTTTAACTTGTGGTCCACTTTGACCGATAAATGCCTTTCAGTAGTACTCTTTATTTACAGCTATATTAAAGACTACATGTAGGAAGTTGAAAGGGAAAATTTTAGGAAGACTGGAAGAATGGACACTGACATTAAAATAATAATTCATTATTACAAATTAATTTTGTTGTAGTAGTACTCATGTGGCACACTTGTAACTGCCACCAGGCAAATTTGAACCTGGGACATCTGGAGCTTAGTTGAAGCCTCTACCACTTGAGCTATAAAATCAGCTACTGCTCAGCTTAGGCTGCAGAGCTCCCTTGTTCTTATCTCTCGTGGTAAGGGGTCCTAGTGCAAGTACATGGGACAGTGAACCACACAACCATGATTGGGGTCTTATGTATTGGGAGACATCAGTTTACAATATGTGACAGACCCAAGGCAGCTGTCTACAATAGTTCGTTCCTATTTGGTGTCTGGGAGGTGGGCAGGCACCAGCCTGCCCACCTCTAAAGGACATCCCCCCAGCCTACAGGAAGGGTCCACAGAGCCCAGATAACCAACTGATTACATGGGACAAATAATGAGAAAACAGTGACGGGTGTCAGGGTCAAAGGGCTAAAATGAGGGAACTGGATGGGGACACCAAGCAGAGAACCCCGGACTGCACCCACTGCTCCTCGAAGGTCTTGAGGAAGCCAGCGGACACCGCCTAGTGGAACTCTGCCCGGATACGTGAGCAAATGCAGGAACGGAAATAGGCCCCCAAGTCGCAGGCCCCTCCCTCAGTCAACCTCTGCTCCCTAGTTTTATAAAATGCCAGTTTGGCCATTGCCCTGGGGAGGTTGACCAGGAAGTCCCACGACTTTGTGAGTCCACAGATGGGGTGTGCGTATATTAGTAGGTGAGGGGAGAAGTGCAGCCAGAACCTCAACAAGAGGTTCTGGAGGAGCCGAAAGAGAGGTTGTAGCCTGGCGCACTCAAGATAGACATGTGCCATGGTCTCCCTCATGCCACCGAAGGGGCAAGTGTCGGGAATGGGGGTGAACCGCACCAAGTAAACACCCGTGCTCATAGCACTATGCAGGATCCTCCAGCTGATGTCCCCTGTGGGCCATGGAACCAAGGTCGAATAGAGGCTGGTCCACCGGGGCTCCCCACCCTCTATTGGTGGTAAGAGGTCCTGCCACTTGGTGTCTAGGTGGGACACGATGGTGGGGAAGTGCAGCATGTGAAGCACGAGCATGTATAGGTGACTCTTTGGCGCAGTTTGAAAGGGAACCAGCTGCAATACTTGCAGCTGGCTCGGGTGACGAGGGGGAGGCGGTCAGGAAGGTACGTGGGTCCGGGGGCTGATGAAGAGATCAGGGGGGCCGGGGGTGACTGGTGCGCAGGGTGCACCCTCTCGCAGGACCCTGTTTAGGTACAGCTGAGCAGTAGGCGGCAAATTGTCGTTCACCTCCTGAAGTATGTGCTGGAGAGTATATAGGGTGGAGAGCCCTATGCGCTGAGCAAATGCCAGAGGATCCACCCAGTCTCTCCGGTCATAGTCCAGGAGGTCTCCAATTCTGGTGACTTCTGCCAGCACCGACCTCTGGTGCACCAAGGGGGACTCCGCCACCTGCACACGTACATGGGGATTGTGTAGCAGGGGCTCTGTGAGGAGGTCTGCCCTCATGGTGGCTCCCAAGTACCTGGTCACCACAAGCAGCTTCCAGTTCTGGAGGAGATCCTGGTAGAAAGTTGGCAGCCTGGAGAAGTCACATGGAAGACCTCTCAAATAAAGGATCTGCCAGTCATATCGGAGCCCGTGGAAGCGGCGAAGGAAAACATGGGCAAGCGTGCTCCACACTGGACTACCTCATCAAATAGGAGTCTCTGCAGGGCTTGGAGGTGGAAGACATGAACTCACGTGGTCAAACCCGTCAAGCCCTGCCCTCCCTCCTCCAGGAAGAGATGGAGAACCCCTTCAGAAACCCAATACAGTCCTGGCCAGAAGAACCTCAGCATTGGCTGCTGGATCTGAGCCAGGAAACCCGGAGGCACAAGAGTTCGGTAGAGGGCAAATATACAGGGAACTGAGAAAATAGTTTTCTGTTCCCAGAGTGAACTGGCCGTGTAATCAAGGCAGGCAGGCACCTGGGGCCAATTAAGAGCTTGCCTGAAGCAGCTAGCTAATCAGGGCACCTGCAGCACATTAAGGCCTGCTGAGGCTAGTTTAAAAGGCCTCCCCTCAGGAAAGGCAGGGGAGAGGAGAAAAGCCAAGGGCTGAGAGTAAGAGGTATGCTCACCGCGTGCTGAAGTCTGCAAGGGGGGCAGTACACTGTGCAGGAGCAGGAGAGCTTTATCCCAATGGACTTGCCTATGATGAGAATGGCTCACTAGACTGTGACCCTTGCCTCCAGTAAAGGGCAAGGGGCTGTATGGGGGGTCACAGTGAGACTTTGAGGCATACAATATCCACCTAGAAGCACAGGATCCATGGGACACGACCAGAGCTTTGCCACAAACATATGGGCAAAATGTTCCATATCAGCAGACAGCTGTGCCCACGTGAAGCACTTTGGAAGTGGATGTGTAGATGGCGGGGTGGGGGGGAGGGAGTGCTGCACATCATTAACGTGCAGCGGGCGAGTTGTGAACAAGTATACACACTTGCATTTCAAAAGAAAGGAAAGTGGCAGTTAGCCCCATCCGCTGCCCTGCCAAGTAGCCAAGGCTGACTGGATCGTTTCTGAAAGCTGCCACAGATGCAGTGGGTCTGGAGGGGGGAGGTGATGGCTTTGCTGATCGGTTCGGGCGGGGTGTTCCATGCATAAGGCGCCACACGTTGAACTGACGGCATTACCCACAACATCATAGAGAAACAAGCTAGCAAACTAGATGACAAAGCTTATTCAATATGGGTACGTCTAAACTACATGCCTCCGTCGACGGAGGCATGTAGATTAGACAGATTGGCAGAGGGAAATGAAGCCGCGATTAAAATAATCGCGGCTTCATTTAAATTTAAATGGCTGCCCCGCTCTGCAGATCAGCTGTTTGTCGGCAGATCGGGGCAGTCTGGACACGCCGCGTCGACAAAGAAGCCTTTCTTGATCGGCACAGGTAAACCTGGTTTCACAAGGCATACCTGTGCCGATCAAGAAAGACTTCTTTGTCGACGCGGCGCATCCAGACTGCCCCAATCTGCCGACAAACAGCTGATCGGCAGAGTGGGGCAGCCATTTAAATTTAAATGAAGCCGCGATTATTTTAATCGCGGCTTCATTTCCCTCTGCCGATCTGTCTAATCTACATGCCTCCGTCAACGGAGGCATGTAGTCTAGACACACCCTATATGATGGCAACGTAGTTATGTTAATCCTTCTCACAGGTTGGGTAACTTTTCACAGGTATGGGAAGGTAAAATAACAACTCCTGCTGCCTATCAGGGACAGTCTAAGTTTACTTGGCCCGGATTCAGTACAGGAGATTGGAGTAGACTCCTTCCTGCCCTACATTTCTATGATGCTATGCAGCGATCCCCAAAGATCTGGCCGGATTTAGAACTGGTCGCAACAGTTGTGCCAAGGTGCTGACATGGAATCCAGAAAATTAAAAACTCCTCCTCCCTGTGCAACTGCAAATTGCAGACAATTACTGCAAATGCAGATTACACACAGTTGAAGGGGGAGTCACCAGTCTACAGCAGAAGAGTTCTCCATGGAGAGGTCAGCAGAAATGAGGCAGCAGGTGGGATTTCAACGCAGAGAGAGGCAGGGTCCTTATGGATGAGTTTGGGAAGAGCATTCCATATAAAAGAGAAACAGGCTGGCCAGCAACTCCAGGTGAGGAGGAGTGGTCTGGTGGTTAAAGTGCTGAGATGGAGTCCAGGAAATCAGATACAGGCAGTCCCCGGGTTACGTACAGGATAGGGACTGTAGGTTTGTTCTTAAGTTGAATTTGTATGTAAGTCGGAACTGGTACATATTGTAGGGGAAACTCTAGCCAAACATTTCTCCAGAGCTCAGTTTTATTCTCCCACACCTTACTTCCTTCAGTCCTTTATTCTCAAGCTGAGGTGTCTGCTGAGAAAAGCCGCTCCGCGTCTGCCTGGTCTGCTGGAGGGTGCGCTAGCTTCGCGTCTCCCTGGTCTGCTGGGGGGAAGCAGCTAGTGTGGGGTTGCCTGACCCCGTTTGTAAGTAGCGATCCGATGTAAGTCGGATCCATGTAACCCGGGGACTGCCTGTACTGGCTTTGCACCTGGCATTCTGAGTGGTCTTCAGCAAGTCATTTCATATATCTTTGCATCACTGCCCCATCTGTAAAAGGGGGATACTCCCACACTTTGTTTTCTCTATTTAGTTTGTAAGGCCTTTTAAGCAGTGACAGTCTATTGCAATGTGTGTGTATGATGCCCGGTACTGTGGTCACTGCTGTAATAGAAATAAGTAACAAGAAATGAAAGACTGGGATTAGAAGTTAGTTGTCCCAACCCTTTGATCATACCATTATACGAGACTGGATGCAAAAGTGATGTTGCTACTACTCATTAAAGTTAGATGAATACAAAAGGAGCTGGAAACACATCCTCCTATTGATAAGAGCAGATGCATTTCTCTCTTACAGAAAACCACCATGTAACACTCCGTTTTTATATTTATCTAGAATGCCCCCTACATACCCTCCCTTATGTGTAAATGATCCATAGTAAATCATGAGCTGCTATAAAAATATTATGCAGCTGCTGGCCTTGTGGTAATAGAGAACAAGCCATTTACTTAACTAAACTCTTTACCAAAAGATTAACACTGTATTATCAGAATAGTTCAATTAATGGGATCATTCCACACATGCAACACCCTCAATATTGCTATTCAGCCACTAAGTAAATAAAATAATCTCTTCTGCTTTATACAATGCTGTGTCACCATAGCAAGGACCTTACAACCTGTGCAGCATTCATAATATGAAGGAATCAATACTGTATATTCTAACCAAATAGCTGCCAAAGGTTCACGTCAGTAATGTGAAAAAGTTTATCGAGTACTGGTAAGTGGGGATGACACTAACCCACCCTCTAGCAGCACAATCAAGAACAAAAATGTCAATTGTGCACTAACATGAAGTATCAGGTTTACCCATAAATCCTAATAATAGTTGGTATTAAGAGCAGAATCCTGTCATTCTTCAGATCTGTTGGGTAAAATTCACCCCATGCGGATGGGCAGCAGAAATGTTTTGTTCGATTTACACCCACCCTTAAACGCTACGTGGCCTATGGATTTATTTTTGCACTCTAAGATTAAATTGTGGATATATGATTCCTTGTGTCGAGGGCCTAAATGGGAATCAAAATACAGTAGAAGCTCAGTGATATGAACACCTCAGGTATAGATGCTGTTTGTAATTCTGAAATGTTTATAACTGTAAACAAAATGTAAGGGGTTAGTCTATGTCTGCAAAAACATTGAGGAATCCTGTGGCACCTCTTTAGGAAATAAAATGTTATGGTGGTTCAGTAGCAACAAATGCCAGAACAAGGATCAATGGTCTCAAGTTGCAGTGGGGGAGATCTAGGTTGGATATTAGGGAAAATTATTTCCCTAGGAGGGTGGTGAAGCACTGGAATGGGTTACCTAGGGAGGTGGTGGAATCTCCATCCCTAGAGGTTTTAAAGTTCCGGTTTGACAAAGCCCTGGCTGGGATGATTTAGTTGGGATTGGTCCTGCTTTGGGCAGGAGGCTGGACTCGATAGTTCCTGAGGTCTTTTCCAGCCCTAGGATTCTATCATTCTATGATTCTTTTGAAAATTTACACCTGAACTTTAACTGCATCCACCTTTGAAACTTTATGGTGCAGAAGAAAAATGCTGCTTTTTAACCACCTTAATTTAAATAAAACAAGCACAGAAAGAGTTTCCTTACCTTGGTCTTTTTTTAATGCTCCCTCTGTTTTTAGTAGGTTACATTTGACATACAGTTACCCCCCACTTTTTTTTTTTTTTTTTTTTTTGGCTTGCTGCCTGATTGTGGTCTTCCAAATGAAGCGTGCAGTTGACCGGTCAGTTTGTAACTCTGGGGTTCCTAATTCTGAGGTTCTACTTTCAGCAAACAATTGAGGAACGGACATAAAAATCGCATAGCTGGGGCACTGCTGTATCGCATGGAGCTCAGAGGCTTTTTGTAGAGCACCTGCATGTTATTTCAAACCTTAGTACAGGCTGAAACTCTGTGATCTGGGACTCTCTGGTCCAGCAACAACCATGGTCTGGAAGGACTAGAGAGTGAGAGCACAGAGGTTGCCAGTGGCTGGGAGCAGAGCTGGCCGTCAGGGCTATTGGGCATGAGAGCCCACAGCCAGCAGGGCCAGGAAGCTGGCAGGGTTGCCAGAGGCCACAGCTGGCAGGGCCAAGAAGGGGAGGGGGCTGCAGAGCTCACAGCTGGCAGGGCTGCGAGCACCCGCAAGGCTACCACTGGAGCTCCAGGGTCCTACAGGGCTACCAGAGCCACTGGAGCTTGTGGGGCCGTGGAGCCAATCAGGGCTGCTGCAGGCAGGGCGCTGGGGCAGCAATGGCAGGTAGCTAGGGAAAGGAGCCCAGAGGATAGGTTGCCTCCAGCCCCGACCTTCCCTGGTCCAGAAAACTGGTCAGGTCCCAAGGGAGCCGGATCAGGGAGGTCCAATCTGTACTATGTTCTAAAGTCTAGCTCGTTACTGCAGCTCTAAATAGGTTCCATCACTTCCCCTTTATATTCTGCCAAGTCACAGCTCTTTCAGTGCCATATACAATACTTATGTCATGCAATGTTCATCTCAACCTTTCAAATCCACGGGGAGCTGTCGGGAGCTGTCAAGATCACACAATAATTGCTTCATCTTTTATATAATGAAGGACGATGGCTGATCAGCGCTGATCAGAAAAGAAGTGTGGGGAATTACATTGCTTTGTTCTAATGCTTTTCTCTGGCACTTCACACATAAGAATTTCTTCAGGGGTCTTATTTAAACCTATAAATGACAGGCATGGCATGTTGAGGATGTGACATTGTGCCCCCATATTTTTAATGGAAAAATATTTTTACATATATTCCTATTCAACTTGAATATGCTTTATGCAAAATGTGGCAGTTAACCTATCACTAGAGAGCTTGTAATCCCTGTATATATATTCTATTGGTGTGCATGTATCATTCCTATATCTGAACCTAGAAATATGAGGTATAAACATATCTTGATGTCCTAGTGAAAGCCATTATCAGTACGCATGGAACTTAATGGCCTGGTACTCAAGACAATGATCTGTGAATAATCTTGCTTTTTCTTCTTCTTCTTCTTCCTTTTTTTTTGTAAGCCTGGACTATGGTTGATCCTGCCAAGACATGTGGCCAGGTCACCATTTTGCAAGTGGTACTTTTCCCTGGGAGGGGAAAGAGTTGAAACTGAACATAAGATTACTGCCTTAGGCAACTCTATTTATAGACAAGGAACCAAACAATCAAGGTAGTTGGCAGTTGCAAGATTTGAAGACACTACCTGCTTATGACCGAGATGACTTCTAGAAACACCTAAAACTTAACAGGGGGAAGAATTGTGCCCAAACTGCCTAACTTATGAGAAAAAATGATTGAAAAACTGCTAGAGTAAGAAATTATATGTAACAAAACTCTTAAAGTATTGAGTTTAGCTGGTGTGTTTTGCTTTATTTACATTAGTAACTTTACTTTTATCTGTCTGTGACTACTTCCAGCCATTTAAATCTGACTTTTTATTTAATAAAATCAGTTTTGTTTATTATTAACCCCAGTGTAAATGATTGTTACCTGAGGAGATGCAGCAGCTGTGAATCTCTCTCTTTCATTGATAAAGGCAATGAACAAATTATAAGATTGCTCTGAGTAAAACTTTTCTGCAGAGTAAGATGAATTTATCTGTGGCTCTAGTCCTATTAAGGCTATGCACCTAGGTGCTGTGTCAAGTCCTTGGGACTGAGCTTTCCTGGAGATGAGCTGATCTCAGTGTCTGTGTTGCTCTGCTATAGGTTGTGACCCTAACTTTGTGCCTTTGCTAGGGGAGACCAGAGGTTCTGGCTTATCAGGTCAGGATAATGGGGTACCCCACCTGGCAGGTAGGCAGGCTCAGGGTATGATCAGCCCATCAAATGACAGTCTCAAGGGAATTGGCAACCCACCCTATCACAGAGGGTCAAAACAATATTAAACTCCTGACAAAGGACAGGGATGGTGGATTCAGAAAAGGTCAACACAGATTATTAGGGGTTTGGAATGGGTCCCATATGAAGAAGATTAACAGACGTGGACTTTTCAGCTTAGAAAAGAGAAGACTAACGGAAGGTGGGGGTAGGATATGATAGAAGTCTCTAAAATCATGACTGGTGTGGAAAAAAATGAATAAGGAAAAGTTATTTACTTATTCCTACAATATAAGAACTAGGGATCACCAAATGGAATTAATACACAGCAGGTTTAAAACAAACAAAAGGAAGTTTTTCTTCACTCAGTGCACAGTCAACCTGTGGAACTCCTCGCCAGAGGATGCAGTGATGGTTCAAACTTTAACAGGGTTCAAAAAAGAGCTAGGTAGATTCATGGAGGTTAGGTCCATCAATGGCTATTAGCCAGGTTGGGTAGGAATGGTGACCCTAGCCTCTGTTTCTCTGGAGGTGGGTGACAAGAGAGGGATCACCTGAGGATTACCTGTTGTGATCCCTACCTCTGGGGCAGCTGGCATTGGCCACTGTCAGTAGACAGGATACTGGGCTAGCTGGACATTTGCTTTGACCCAGTATGGTTGTTTTTATGTTCTTTATGTTCTTATTCCATATCTAGGTGTGGCCTTGCCTATTGCTCTGCTGAAGGAGGCTTTAGTGCCTAGCTCAGCAAGAACAGAGAAAGGGGATCCAGGTTGGCAGAAAATGGTGGTTTCAGTGGTATTTTCAGCATCTCTTTTGGCATCTCATAGGGTCCAGTCCATCATAGTGCCTAACGTTAATATGCTGAGTGTGGTGTGTGATAACTCTAGACCCGTCATAATCATTTTCAATGGACAGATATGAATTAAATATGAATTGACACAAAGCTTTGCCCAAATCTTGAATCAAATGTACCCTTTCTGATCACTCCATTATACTTACTTGGCAATGTCATGCTTCTCTCCACTACCTATGCCGTCAGCTGCAATTTCAGCACTTGAAATTAGAGTGAAACCGTTTTTTTCCCATGGAATCTCTACTTTTTTCCTAAAAAACTGCAGATTCAGGACAACTAAAAAGCCTGCAGATATAGGCCAGTTTTAGCAAGTTGTTATGGTAAAAAAGGAAGAAATGGGTAGAAATGTCAGAATAGTTCATTTTGGCATTTCCAAAACGAAGTGTTTTGACTTTTCATTTCAGAAAAAAAAATTGAGAAAAATTTCCCTAAATTTTATTTTAAAAAAAGATTTTAAAATGTTTTATAATCCTCACTTGAAAACCAAATATCTTTCTGAGTATAACATTTCATTCCACACACAACCAAACTTTGTGACATTTGCGTTTGTTGAAAATTTCAAAATCTTTTTTTTCTCCCACCTTTTCAGACCTGTACTTGAACAACATATACAGCTATTCAGGTAACTCTGCTTGAACTAGGTTTGGATTCTCCAAACTTCATAAAAACATCACTTTCTTGGTTTAGTAACAGCCCCCTTTTGTTTTAGATTTCACTTCCATATTCCTTTCCTAACAGACTTGCCTTTTTGAGTCTGTGCATCAAAGACAACAACAGGTTTACTGGGAGCCATAAAAGACCCTACAAGACTGAAAGCTTTGATCATGGAAATGAATTTAGCACAGGATGATTTTAGTCATCCCTCTTATTCCATGGAGCTTTCAGCTTGCCATTTTATATTGTTTGATTTTCACAGTGCACTAAGTCACAAGAGGGTCATTAAATGAATCAGGGAGAATGCGAACTATAGCAATTCTATCATATAAACAAAATTCACAACCTCCCTATCAAGAAAAGTCTGAGGAAATTTTGGCCAACTTATTTTACAGCTCTTAGAAGACATATCTAGCACAGGAGGTACTGGATTTATTTAAATCAACAAGAAAAATAATGCTGAATGCAGCTGACAATGCAAATGAAGACCATAATCATGCCAGATTCCAATAACGTATAGATAATTATACTAATTCGTAACCCATACACAATCATTACAGCTTGTGAATATTTATGGGCTACCTTATATTCAGTGCAAAACAAGGCATTGGAATGAAAAGAAAATGGAAGGGAAAAGCAATCTCGTGAACACAAAATACACAGTATTCATAAGCAGCACCAACCACGGGCTTTCTGATTTCTCTATTACAGCACCACTTGCTGTGCTGGGCACTATACAAACATATAAGTCCTGGAACACTTCTGAACTCCATGGTTCAGGCCTGCCTCAGTTATTATTACATCAGTTTGCTGGGGTTAGATGTGATCTCTCTGAACAAAAGGATGAATCGAATTGTTGTCCCAGTTTGTTTTGTTGTTGCAATGACTGATCTTTACAAGAAATGTGGGGAAAAATGTTCTCACTACAAAATAATGATTTGGAAGGGACTCAGGGCGGCTCATGAGCATAGGCAGACTCGGCAGCTGCCTAGGGCGCCACCAGCTGGGGCACCCGATGATGACATCACGGGGTGCCCAAGCGCCCAATGATTATGTCATGGCCATTGATGGCTGTGCAGGTGGGGGCACCAATCGCGCCTTACGCCTGGGGCGCCAGCTGCTGCAGCCAGCCTCGCACTGCTCCTGGGAAGGGTTTGAGAATAGAGCTGAATGGGAAGCTGTTTTCCTGCCCCATTTCTGAGACCTCAATTTTTTTTTCACACTCCACGTTGTGCTGAAACCACGATCTTTTGGATCATGCAGAGCAGGGACTGCAATCTATGTCTTCACCATGCCATATGCCCTAAGCACTTTGCTACACATTCCTGTAAAAGGATCAATCAATCCTACATTTTTCCAGTAAAAGACTTTGGTTATAAATTTCCCGACCAGATGTATTTGGTAAACCCTCACCGTTCATGGTGGATGTGTTCCTGGCACCACTGTGAATGGCAAAGTTCAGGAAGAATGAAGGAGACAGGTCCTGGCCACCACTGTGATCTTCCCGCAACTCACAGCCTCTGCAGTGAGCCAGTGGCATAGCAGGGGGGGGCAGTTGCCCCCCCAGCGCCACGCTAGGGGGGTGCCAATTTAGTCCTTCTTTGCTCCCTCTGTCATCCCTTGTCTCATCTCGTCTGCCTCTGCCCGCCGCCGCCAGCTTGAGCCTCCTTCCCGCCTTTCCGACCCCAGCCTGACCCTCCTCCATCTCGGCCAGTGGGTTAGTGCATGCAGGGGGCCAGCCCCAAACTGCAAGGGGCAGGGGAACATGTGGTACAAGTTCCCCCCCTCCTCCAGAGTTGGGATCAGCTGTGTGCCAGGTTCAGGGCCCCACCGCACAGTGGCAGCAGAGGTGGGGGTGTGCACACAAATTTTGCCTTTGCTGCCGGGTGCATAACACCCTCATTACACCTCTGCAGTGAGCTCCTCACAGCTCCCGAACTCACTGCGGATGCTGGGAGCCACGGGGAACTCACTGTGGGGGCTGGGAGCCATGGTGGGCTCCTTGCACCTCCCATCACCGTGGTGAGCTCTGTGTGGCTCCTGGCAGCCACAATGAGTCGCCTGCAGCTCCTGGCAGCTTTGGTGAGTTGCCTTTGGTTCCTGCCTTCAATAGTGACCTCCCCGCACCTCCCAGCCACTGTGCTGAGTGTGGGGGGGCATGACTGCTCCTTCCATCTGGAAACAGGCCCCTCTAGTCTACAGGCCCCTATATCAGAGAATGGGGGTGACAGGAGAGACCCCTAAATATGCAAAAATGCAAATAGCAATTCTGCAAATTGCAGGGGTCTCCTGTATTGATGGTAGTGAAATTCACCAGTGCAGCAAAATCCCCCGAAATCTCCTTCCAAAAGTTTTAGAAACGTAGCCGTGTTAGTCTGGTGTAGCTGAAACAAAATACAGGACTATGTAGCACTTTAAAGACTAACAAGATGGTTTATTAGATGATGAGCTTTCGTGGGCCAGACCCACTTCCTCAGATCAAATAATGGAAGAAAATAGTCACAACCATATATACCAAAGGATACAATTTAAAAAAAATGAACACACATGAAAAGGACAAATCACATTACAGAACAGAAGGGGGATGTGGGGGGGGGGGGGGGAAGGAAGGTGAATGCCAGTGAGTTAATGATATTAGAGGTGGGGAAGGGGAAATGTCTGTGAGTTAATAGTATTAGAGGTGATAATTGGGGAACTATCTTTGTAATGGGCATTGATTCTTTGGCGAAGTGTCTGAGATGTTTGTCCAATGTACATAGCAGATGGACACTTTCGGCACATGATAGCATAAATTATATTTCTGGAGGCGCAGGAATATGTATTCTTGATCTTATAACTCACTTGGTTAGGCCCAATAATTTGACACGGAGCCTTTGTTCCCCCACATTATGAAATGCTACTAAGACACAAAACTAGAATTTTCACTCTTAGTAAATGAGTTAGTTTAACAGACATCTCCCTCAACTTTTTTTCTGACTTTGTATCTGTGTATATAAGATCAGAATCAAGCCTCAAATCTTCACATGGCTGAAGAGTTCTGCTCGTCATGCAATGGATGAACTGTTGCCAGGAGGGATTGTAGAGTCCTTTTAAAGCTACCTGGGGGGCCACCATTTCCTTGGACAATGGGTGTTAGCACAGTAAAGGAGCTCAGGATTGGGGCTGTGTTTGAAGGGATAAGAAGAAGATGCACAGGGGTCAAGGAAGATGGCTGCAACCAAATGTTTGCTTTGGAAACCCCCTGAGAATACGAGCGTGAGCTTTACAAGGATCAGCATTGCATATGCTGCCAAGTAGAACTCTGCTCCCACGTAGACTCGTCAACCTGACATTCAGGCACCAGGGCTCCTGAAACAATGGAGGCTGAGGAAGAGATGTAGGCACATCAGAACAGGATTGGGAGCTTCCTTAAACAGCCAATCAGAAATGATCAGGAGCAGGGTGAGACAGGTGCCTTGGAAGTGCATCGCTTCACTCTGGGTTGGAGGAAGGTGTCTCCCTCCACTTGGAAATTCACAGGTGTGAAGTGTGGCCTCAAATTAGGCATCTATGGCAGATTTCTGGTTGAAAAAAAACCTGAGGGAAAGCTGCCCTCACTCCGGATAACCTGTAGGCCACAGCTGGACATCTCTCCCGAGCTGTGGGAGAAGCAAGTTCATAAACACCTGGTGCCTGATGGGTAGCTGGGATCTGAATTTGCATCTTCCAAGAGAGTGCCCGAAAGACTGGGCTCTGGGATATTCTGGGGCAAGTTCTACTGCCAAAGCTGTTTCACTTCGTATATATTAAATATTCACAGAAACGGGTAATTGGAAGATCGGGCTCCCGCCTTCTTGGTAGCTTCCCTTCCCACTAGGCCAGGGATTTTCAAACAATGGGTTGCAGCTTTTTTATCTGAGTGTCTGCAGTCATGGCTGCTCACAGCTCCTAATGGCTGGGTATACACAGTTCCCAGCCAATAGGAGCTGCGGAAAACGGTGCAGGCTGGGATACAACTTCCTCCAGCTCCCATTGACCAGGAATGGTGGACCACAGCCACTGGGAGGTACAGTATCCTGCCAAGCACTATTTGTCCGATCCTATCCCGTTTTTGCTTGATATATTTCGATAGCATGCTAATAATGCAAGGGGCCTACAGAGTTAAATTTTCTGTCTGACAGCTTTAGCAAGAATATGATAGTTTGATAAGAAGTTAAGATTTATTTCTTGTTATTTTTTTAAAGCTATGTATTAGGTAAGAGCTTTTGCGGTTAGCTTGACAGGATTTGGAAGGCCATTACTTAATTTTGATCAGAACCAGTAAGCAAAAGCTGCCAACCTCCACAAACTGATTTTTCTTACTTCTACAAAAGTTAACGTGCCAGATTTCCTGGACCTAACTGCAGGTTCCCGCTCTTTCTGGCTGTTCCGGGATTTGGCCCCAAAAAATGTCACTCATTTCTCATACATATTTATGGGCTACCCCCATATTTCTTCCAATCAGGTATAGTCATCCACAGAAATCTTAGGGTACCAAGTCCAACTTTGGGCAAAAGGTTGAACATCTGAGATGCTTTGGCACCAAAAGGGCAATATAGGCCCAGGAATTGGGGAAATTGAGGCTACTGCAGCCGTCGCTGACAAAGCCCACTCTGGAGTATCACTTGTTTTCTTTTAAGGTCAGAAAACAAATACTTATCTCTATTCTAACTTTATATGTCTATCTTGTTTCTTGTGTTTTAAGTCTTGCTTTTAAGTATCTTAGGGTATGTCTACACTACCACCCTAGTTTGAACTAGGGTGGTTAATGTAGGCAACCGAAGTTGCAAATGAAGCCCGGGATTTGAATTTCCCGGGCTTCATTTGCATCTTGCTAGGCGCCGCCATTTTTAAATCCCCGCTAGTTCGGACTCCGTGCCCGCAGCTACACGCGGCACGGACTAAGTAGTTCGGATTAGGCTTCCTATTCCGAACTACCAGTACACCTCGTTCCACGAGGAGTAATGGTAGTTCGGAAAAGAAAGCCTAATCTGAACTACCTACTCCGTGCCGCATGTAGCCGCGGGCACGGAGTCCGAACTAGCGGGGATTTAAAAATAGCGGCGCCCGGCAAGATGCAAATGAAGCACGGGAAATTCAAATCCCGGGCTTCATTTACAACTTCGGTTGTCTACATTAACCACCCTACTTCGAACTAGGGTGGTAGTGTAGACATACCCTTAGTGTTTCGTACTATACCTGCTCCAAGACCTCTCAGGCAAAGAGAAGCTGGTCCCTCTATGCCCAGCCTTGGGGAAAAAAAGAATCTGTGGGTATGAAATTCTGTTAGATAAATAGTGTCTGTATACTTAGGTAAGTTTTAGTTTATTTTGTTAATGCCATCTGGGAAGAATTCCAGTTAATCTGTATTCTTGCTGGCATATTTTTGTGGGATTTGTAATCATTATTCCCGTGGCAATAAAATTGATTTTCATTGCATTTCCTGATTTAAAGTGCAACTGCTTTTGATCGTCTGCAGACCTTCATGATGGAGAATCTTATGGTTCTACTCACTTTTAACCTGGGACAGAAAGGACAAACTTAGACTCTCAAATCAGATTGGTGAGCCTTAGCCACCTAAACTCCACCATAGCTCCTTCCCAGGCTACATTGCCAGTGGCCATAGCTGTGCACACTCAGGTAAACAAAGCATCTCCTAGCCAGCCAGCAGCTTACCCTTACAAGCCACGACCTAAAGTCTGAAAACCTCTGTAGTTGGCTATGCAATCTGTCTCACACTCTCTCTGTTCCACCGATTATTTAAATTGAAAACCTACCATTCTATTATAAAAAATACTCTAGATTTCAAATCTGATTTGTTTTACCTTTATATGATATTGAAAAAAACCCCAAACTTCATATTTCATTAAAGTGATTCCATTCTTTCTCCCAGGAATAAGTAGCAATTGTGCCAACCAGCAAACCTTCTAGGACTGATGCCAACAAATTAAGTGGCTGTGTTTTTAAATTGTGTTTAAAAAAATTGCTTTTATATAAAGGTCTGCTGTGCAATATTTGATAGCGTCACACTATCAAAAACAACACATCTCTGGGATGAAAAGACAATTATAATTTGAAGAATTAGTCCTATAAACTTTAATTTTTTTCAGTTCTGTTCTATTGTAAGCTAAAGATCACACTGTCACTGAGCCAAGTTCAATGTTTCTATATAAAAGGAACAATAGGATTAATTAATCAATCAATTAATTAATTATCTATTGTCTCCTGTATAGATTTTAATAGCTGCAGTTGGTGGGTAGAGGAAAATGAGCACTCCTGCTCCTTTCACTGTTCGCATAGTCCTCAAGGGTGAGATTTGCTAGCATGCCTAAGGTCCTGATTGTGAGATTTGCCAGGCACCTAACACCCATTGGCCCAAGTGATGTTCCCATGGGAATTAGGTTCCCTATGTACTTTTGGAAATGGAGCTTAGTACTGCAGGAACCCACATCAAACTTCGACTATTTGTCAAAGTGACCCAGAGCATGACTCTGCATATTGCTGACCATTTGATATGGTTGGAAAGCAAAGCACGGTGGGCCAGAACCTTTTGCACTCCTCCACAGTTGTGAACTGCTCTGATTGTACTTGCTTGCAAGTGAGAACACATTTTTTCAAATCGCCCCAGGGTTGAAAGTGGACCAGTATGGCATAGCCACTGGTACCTGCCCATACATGACTTCTTATCACACACATACAATCACCAGATGAGAGTCTCTGTAGAGATTTTTCATTGGGCACGATGTGAAAGTGCTGTACAAAGGCCGTGGTTTTCAAAACCTCATCAAAACAAGATGGACTGACTGGTCACCTGAAAACCTACAAACTACTCCTCAAAAATTTGGAAGAGATACCAAGTATTTTGTCAACATGTGAATGGTAGTGACAATCCATCCATTGGAGCAAGGGGACTATTGGAAGTTACAGAATCATCCAAAATTCTTCTTGTTAGCTGAAATTATGAGAATTTATGAAATGATGAAATGATGAAATTACTGCTCCTTTTTTTTCCTCGTTTGGAAGAAGAGTTTTTGCCCCTTTGGAAGAAGAATTCAATTGGCTACTGTTGCCTCAGAAGATCTTCAGCAAAAGACGTGCTTTAAGATTTTTTTTTCCTCAGAGATTTCATCCAATCACCCTATTTTGAAAGATACATGTGATGCAAAGGCATTAAGATGTGCCACCAAATGAGCCAAGGTATTATCTGCAAAATTTAAATATACAATTGTCACTGATCACTTACCAGGATTCCAATGTGTAAATCAGTGGTCTCCAATGCGTTGCCCGCGGGCTCCATGGCGCCCGCCGGGGAATTTGTGTGCGCCCACCGACAACCTGGGCCGGCCCCGCCCCCGGCGCACGGGAGGCGCCGGCCCCAGGTGTGCGACACGCACCGACGGTGGGTGCGCAGCGCTTGGGCGCGCAGTGCTCGAGCGGTGCCAGTGCCGGCCCCAGGCGCATGGCTCGGGGGGCAGCGCCGGCCCCGGGCCCACGGCACAAGGCACTCGGGCGGCCCCGGCCCTAGGGCACACGCCGGCGCCGGGTGCAAGGGCATCCCAGTCCCCTGGCGTGCCCCTGGACGCGTGGTCCCGGACGCAAGGGCATCCCAGTCCCCTGGCAGGCGCCCGGCGCATGAGTAGCCCCCACCTCCCGGGCGCCCGGCGCATGAGTGGCCCCCACCTCCCGGTTGCCCGGGAGCCTCTAAAGGTTGGGGACTACTGGTGTAAATGAATGTCAGTGGTCTGATCTTCATCATGAATTGATAACTGAAACCAGTGCTGATTTTCAAAGGAAATGTTCAGAGAATAAATCCAAGCTATACTAAAGCTTGTCAGCAATCTATTCCACTAACTCTCCAGATTTGTTGAAATTGGACTCACTTCTTTCTTTGACTGACTTGCTTGGATTAAATATTGAGAAAATTGCAGTTGAAATAGTTGAATGTAAACCACTGATAAATAAGAGAAATGCAAAGAACTTGAAGAAGTTCCAAATACTGCCAGGAAATTAAAGAAGGCTTTCCCATATATTTCTGAAATATCTCTTGTGGTCTCATTTTTTGAAGCATTAATTACAGCTTGTGAAAACTCCTCTTTTTTTAAAAATAATTTCATACACCCAATAATGGGCACATCCCATGAAAGAAAGAGAAATCTAATCCTCCTGTCATATCATAGAATCATAGAATAATAGGACTGGAAGGGACCTCGAGAGGTCATCGAGTCCAGCCCCCCACCCTCAAGGCAGGATCAAGCTCCGTCTACACCATCCCTGACAGATGTCTATCTAACCTGTTCTTAAATATCTCCAGAGAGGGAGATTCCACCACCTCCCTTGGCAATTTATTCCAATATTTGACCACCCTGACAGTTAGGAATTTTTTCCTAATGTCCAATCTAAACCTCCCCTGCTGCACTTTAAGCCCATTACTCCTTGTCCTGTCCTCAGAAACCAAGAGGAACAAATTTTCTTCTTCCTCCTTGTGACACCCTTTTAGATATTTGAAAACTGCTATCATGTCCCCCCTTAATCTTCTTTTTTCCAAACTAAACAAGCCCAGTTCATGAAGCCTGGCTGATTTGATATGAGTGATTTGACGTCAAAACTCAGTTTGTATGTATTTCCAGAAGGATTCAGATGCCATTATCTAAGACAAATTCAATTTTTATTTTACAAACAGTCTTTCCATTGCATATGTTAAGATACAGGTTTATATCTCTTAATCTTTACATTTTTGAATGCTGGAATAGTTATTATATTGAATAATCGCATAAATATGCATCTTAGTTTTTTTTTTCTTATTTACTAAAAGTAAAGTTTAGAAACAGGCTTCTGACTGTGTTTTTCACTGAATACTTGAGCTTATGAAGGCAAGCACAGCTACCCCTCTTGTCATACAGTTAACCCACTCCCCTACCCCATGTTGATAGCCTAGATGGAGAGCACACTATGAAGAATAATCCCTCCCACAATACATATAATTTATTTATTTATTTATTTAAATACTTTTAGCCCACCTCTCTATTTAAAATATTCGAGGCAGCTTACAAAATTTTTTAAACACAATACAAATATATATAAAAATTTAAATTACGAGACCCCAGAGGGACATAACACCTGCTAAAAATATCGAGAAGAGGAACATACACACATATAGACTCAAATAATAATTAACAAACCTAGTCTAATTGGACACTTACGGAGTGGACTCTCATCAACTAGAAGTTTTGGTGGGAGAGGACTAAGGGCCTTCAAACACCTTCCTTTGTTTCTCCATGATCCCTCAGAGATCTTCATAGCCAGTGGTAGACTATGGAAGTGAACTTCCATGTTCCATTTCAGAGAATTGAGCTTGTGCTCCTGTGCTAAAAATAGCTGTACGGATAACACTTTTAAGTTCCAGCTCAGGATGGAGCTAGTGTTCAGAATCCTAATCCTTCACTAGGCCTCGGACCCCAAGCTAAAACAGCTACCCACTATGTTTTGGTGTAGGCAAGTTAGAGTTTCTAGATCTGGTCTTGAAGGCTCACTGCCTCAGGTGATACCCTCTGAACACAACTGACTAAAAAATGGGAAGATTTTGTAGAAACTTCATAGTTGTCCCTGTGTTGCATTGGAAAATCCTATTTTTTTTCTCAACCAGTTTTACCAATGAAGCCATATTGGAGTGGAGGGCTGGGGAACCTGCCCAAGGGAAGTGGAGCTGATAACTTCCTGTCAGCATGGCCTCATTGGAGCTGCATTCTCAGGAAGCTGTGGGCATTGCTGCTTGTAAAATAATCCAACTGTGTCATGTCATAGGATGAGGCAGAAGAACTCACCTCATCACATTGTGGAATGTTCCACAGTTAGCAGAAGATCGTAACTTTAGTGTCCAGCTAAGTCCAATTCACAGCCATCCAGTAACGCTCTTTCATTTTCACACAGCAGGTAGACAAAAGGGAAAGCGCAAGATGCCCATGAGTTTCATTTAGCTGAACAAAGAGAAGATGTGAGGGTGACTTGATCACCATTGATAAGTACCTACAATGGGAATAGAAATTTGATAACACGGGGTTCTTCAATCTAGCAAAGATATGACAAGATCTAGTGGCCAGAAGACAAGACTCACCAAATAAAGTTTGAAAATAAAGAGCATGTTTTTCAACAGTGAGGGTATGTCTGTTGGCAGAGGGATGCAGATTAGGCAGGTCGACATTGCAAATGAAGCAGGGATTTAAATATCCCGCACCTAATATATATAAAAATGGCCGCCATTTTTGCTGACTCAGCACTTTGTCGACAAAAAGAGGCAGTCTAGAGGGGGATTTGTTGAGAAAGCCTTTTTCGACAGATCCCTTATGCCTCCTGCAAGGAGGTTTAGAGGATCTGTCGAAAAAGGCTTTCTTTCTCGACAAAGTGCTGAGTCGGCAAAAATGGCAGCCATTTTAATGCAAATTAGGCCGGGATATTTAAATTCCCACTTCATTTGCAATATGCCTAATCTGCATTGTCGACCTGCCTAATCTGCATCTCTCTGCCGACAGAGGGATGCAGTCTAGACATACCGTGAGAGAGTCCCAATTAACCACTGTCATAATTTACCATTCAGTGCCAGGATGTCTGCCCAGGACATGGGGTACAACATGGCTGAGAAGTCCATTTCCTGCCCTGCAGATATTGTCACAGAAGTAACAGATGGAATCTCAGAGGCGACAGAGTTATGGGCTATACTGTGGTGCCTTTTCTTTTCATCTTTGTTGTTCTAGTTCAGATACTGGAGGGAAGTCCTGTGGGACTATGTTATGCAGGAGCTCAGACTGGGGGCTTATCTAGATTTGCAAATCTCGTGCTTCATTTGCATAATTGTGTGAGAGCGCTTTTTCAGAAAAAAAAAATCCTGCAGTCTAGACAGGGTTCTTTTGAAAAAAAAACCAACCCTTTTTCGAAAGAACCCATACTCATGAAAAAATGAGGTGTACAGGTTCTTTCGAAAAAGGGCGTTTTTTCGAAAGAACCCCATCTAGACTCTGGAAGTTTTTTTGAAAAACCCTTCAAAAAAGCGCGCTCATGCGATTATACAAATGAAGCGCAAGATTTGCAAATCCGTGCGTCATTTGAATTTTTACTCTGCTTCATTTCCATTCCTCTTTCAAGAGAGGAGTGCAGTCTAGATGAGCCCTAGATAATCACAAAGGTGTGTTCCGGCCTTAGGACGTGCCAGTCCCCTGATTTCAGTGATCTGATCAGAGAATTCTTCTGAGTTCAAGACTCATTTTAGCAAAGCACTTGAGCATGTGATTAATTTTAAGCAACAGTTGGTCTGTTAAAATCAGTTGGACTAATGCTTGAACAGAGACAACATGTAACTGTAGATAGTGGGATATTTAGTTGGGGTTGGTCCTATTTTGGCCAGCGGGATGGACTTGATGACCTCCTGAGGTCTCTTCTAGCCCTATGATTTTATAATTCTATAGTGTGTGGGGAGCGGGGCGGGGGGGCTCAAAGGAAGCATGTGACCTTCCCACATGTTTCTTCTACCACCAGCCCTTGCCTCTTCTAAGTATGTGGTCTGCAAAGCAGACAGCAGGAAGCATTGGACTCCAGCAGCAAGGGGGACAAAGCACCTCCATTTAATGGTGTGAGGGGTACACAGCCAACCATCCTGCTTCTTCCTCCTTCCTCACTGTTGGGCATGTTGGCAAGAAGCATCCCAATAATTTAGAGAGGGGGAGGGGAGCATGTGACCCCACATGACCCCCTCACATCACCTCTGATTACAGTTAAGAAAAGATTTGTCAGCATATTCCTGGAAGACAGAAAGCAGCTCCTGTTGACTTCAATAGAAGTTGCACACAGAGAACCCTGCTTCAGAAAAACATCATTAAGAATGGAGGACTGGAAGGTCCGTTTTCTGAGTGCTCTCAGTGTTCACTGGAGTATGAAAGCTTCTGAAAACTCTGCTAGGATGTCACCAATACTGAGACATGAATAAATGGAAGGAATTACTTATGGCTTAAACATGAACTTAAGTCCTCTCATGAACAGGGATGGGTTTAAGCATATCCATAAGTGCTTTCTTGAATAAGCCCAAAGCCCTTAGATCCACATCCTATCACTAGGGAAGTTGATAACAAAACTCCCCCTGACATCATTGATTCCAGAATTTTACTTTTAGAGAACAGTCAAAGTTATTCATTAATCCTTTGGGTCTCATTCCTTCAAAATACAGTGTATGACTTCAGGGCAGCAAGTCATATGAGAGTGCAGACTCCAAAGGAGTCAGAGGAAACCTAGCTCATGTGTTGTAAATACAGGAGGCATAGTCAGTTTCTAAATATATTTTCTCAGAGACAATAACAGACTTTTTGTGAAAGACCTATGATTTTACATTTTATCTGCCTAAGGATAGCATATCTGGAACTGTGACATAACCTGAGGGTGTTTTTTCCCAAACAGTTTAATTAATTATAAATCTCTTACCAATTCCCATGCCATTTTTAAACACATTTCACCATCATTCTTTATTGAAATCTGCAGTGGTATCATATGAGAAGCTATTATCTTGACCTGGGGACCAGTCCTATGGGATACTAGAGCTTAGCACAGTGAAAGAAAATGGATAGATAAATATGACTGGCAATTTTAACTTTATTACTCTTGTGTTGCAGTAATCCAGTTACTTTTGTTTTGTAGAATTCATTTATTTTCCCAATGGAATAATAATACCTTGTTATTTTGCATGTATTTAATATTTTATTTATGCCAAGGTTTCTATGGAGATGGCCACCATCTCGTTTGGGCCATTGATGAATTAAGTCATTTTGCAGCACATGTAAAATGAGAATAAGAATGATAGCATAATTCAGGAGACACTGAAAACCAGGGTTCATATAAGAAGCTCACTGAGAGCACATCTACACTAGGGATGATAAATTGCGTTTAATCAACTAATCGACTACTTGATGGAATTTCCATCGACTAGTCAATTAGTTGATAACCAGGAGAAACTGCAGAGCTGCTGCGGGGTTAGCTCCCAGCCCCAGGAGTTAACCTTGCTGTGGCTCTGCCTTTTACATTTATTAAGAGCCATCAGTCTCTTAATGCATTTAAAAGGCTGAAGTGCAGTGCGGGGGGGACCAGGTGGGAGTCGGGACAGCTAATTCCCAGCTTGTGCGTGGTTCCCCCCCACTGTGCTTCTGCTTTTAAAATGTATTAAGAGCCTGCTGACTTATGCTTATGCTTATCGAATAGTCGACTAGTTGACTAGTCACTTATATCCCTAATCTACACAGTGGAGCTAATGCCGAAATAAGCTAAGCAACTTGTGCTATGTCAATTGCATAGCTTAAGTCAAAATAGCTTATTTTGGCTTTTGGCTCTGTCTATACTGCAGGAAGTCCGAGAAAGAGAACTCTTCCTCCAACTTCCCTACTCCTTGTAAAATAAGGGTTACAGGAGTAGGAGTAAGAAGTCCTCCAGCTCACCATTATTTTGACATTACATCAAAACAACTGCTTGTAGCGTAGACGCAGGCTATGTTATTTCAGAATATCGTCAGTTATTCCGAAATAACACTGCTGTGTAGACGTTCCCTCATGACAGAGACTAATTCCCTAACCTGTCCCTAAAAACTGCTAACTACAATGGTTCCCCCTAATGTTATGGATACATGAAGTAATCCAACTGCATCCAAAAATTCTGCATCCAATCTGAAAAGAAAATTCAGTCACATCATTGTGATTCATGCATTTGTCAATTATAGGACACTGAAGGGAAGGATATGGGACATTTTCTTTCTTTGGTACAGGCAGTCCCCGAGTTACGCGGATCCGACTTATGTCGGATCCGCAGTTACGAACGGGGATTTTCTCGCCCCGGAGGACTGATCTGGAAGCGCCGCGGGTCCGGCCCCAGGTCCTCCGAGGCTTTGCTCAGCGTCTCCCTGGTCTGCTTGGGGGGGGACGCAGCTAGTGCCCCCCCCCAGCAGACCAGGGAGACGTGGAGCAAAGCCCGGGGCCTGTGGTAGAGCAGGTGGGGCGCTGCCGGTTGGTCCCGCAGCACCGCTCCTTGGCGCTACTGGACCAACCCGGCAGCACCCCAGCTGCTCTGCCCCAGGCGTCCTGATTCAGCCGCTGCTGATCAGTTTCAGCAGCGGCTGAATCAGGACGCCTGGGGCAGAGCAGCTGGGGTGCTGCTGGGTTGCTCCAGTAGCGCCGAGGAGAGGCCGCACTACTGGACCAACCCAGCAGCACCCGAGCTGCTCTGCCCCAGGCGTCCCCAAGTCAGCCGCTGCTGAAACTGACCAGCGGCTGACTACAGGAAGGCCGAGGCAAAGTTGCTCTGCCCCGGGCTTCCTGGAATCAGCTGCTGATCAGTTTCAGCAGCAGCTGACTTGGGGACGCCTGGGGTTCTTAAGTTGAATCTGTATGTAAGTCGGAACTGGTGTCCAGATTCAGCCGCTGTTGAAACTGATCAGTTTCAGCAGCGGCTGAATCTGGATGCCAGTTCCGACTTACATACAGATTCAACTTAAGAACAAACCTACAGTCCCTATCTTGTACGTAACCCGGGGACTGCCTGTATTCTTTATGTCAGCTCTTGGAAGCAGCACAATTTCTTATCCATAATTTTAAATACAGGGGGCTTAACTTAAAGGTGCAGAGCACCCAGAATTCCAGTGGAAGACAATCAGATATGCAGAGCCCAGCGGCTTTAAAAATTGTGCCTAATTGTCACTGAGGGTATGTCTACACTACAACGTTAATTCAAACTAACTTAGTTCAAATTAGTTAATTCAAACTAAGCTAATTCGAACTAACGGATCCAGACTAAAAAACTAGTTCAAATTAGCGTTTTGCTAATTTGAACTAGCATGTCCACATTAAGTAGACCCTGAACTGGGCTTAAGGATGGCTGGAAGCAGTGCCGGCAGGGCATCAGAGGAGGACTTAGAGCGTGGAGATGCTGTCTCAGGCTAGCCAAGGGCTGCGCTTAAAGGGTCCCGACCCCCACCCCGGACAGACAGTTCTCAGGGGTGCCCAGCTTGCAAAGCAGTCCTGGCTTGGAGTGCCCGGAGTGCCCACACTGGGCACATCACAGCACTCAGCCATCAGACCGGCTGCACTTGCCGCAGGCTGCCATCTGGGGAGAGGGGGCAATTGGGGGGCTGCAGGAGAGCTTCCACCCCCAGAAGCCCACAGAGCCAGCCCAGTCCTCCCCATCGGGGGCTCGTGCCCCATTCCTTCCTCACCTCCTTCCACTTACCCTTCCCTAGCCCCTCTTCTTGATGTACAAAATAAAGATAACGTGTCTTCCAAAATGGAATCTGTCTTTATTGAACAAAACTGGGGGAGACTGGGAAAAGGAGGAGGGAGAGGGGAAGAGAGAGGCTGGGACAGGGGAGGGTAACTACAATGATCAGGGGTTGGGAACAGGTCCCATATGAAGAGAGGCTAAAGAGACTAGGACTTTTCAGCTTAGAAAAAAGGAGACGGAGGGGGGACAGAATAGAGGTCTCTAAAAGCATGAGTGGGGAGGAGAGGGTGCATACAGAAAAGTTCCTCATTAGTTCCCATAAAGAAGGACTAGAGGACACCAAAGAAAAGGAATGGGTAGCAGGCTTCAGACTAGTAACAGAAAGTTGTTCTTCACAAAGCAAAGAGTCAACCTGTGGAACTCCTTGCTGCAGGAGGCTGTGAAGGCTACAACTAGAACAGAGTTTAAAGGGAAGTGAGATCAAGTCATGGAGGCTGGGTCCACGGAGTGCTATTAGCCAGGGGGTAGGAGTGGTGTCCCTGCCCAAGGTTTGTGGAAGGCTGGAGAGGGATGGCACGAGACAAATGGCTTGGTCACTGTCTTCGGTCCATCCCCTCCAGGGTCCCTAGTGTTGGCCACTGTCGGCAGACAGGCAACTGGGCTAGATGGACCTTTGGTCTGACCCAGGACGGCCATTGTAAGGTCAGGGCTCTGGGTCAGGGGTCTCACTGGACCCCCTTGATTCTCTTGCACACCTGCTCCTGGGTGGCCAGGCTGGCAGCTCTCCTGCCCTAGATGGCCAATTTCCTGTGCCTAGTGCGGAGATCGTGGACAAGGTCCACGATGTCTGCACTAGCCCAGGCGGGTGCCCGCCTCTTGCGGTCCCGGGCTGGCAGCTCCCGGGAAGAGGGTGAGGGCTGGGGGGCATCGGGTGGCTGGCTCGATCCGTGCCAGGTGCAGGGTCTGCTGGCTGGATGCTGGCAGGCTTGCACCTGGCACGGGCACCGTAGCCACCCCGTGCCCCTTTAAGGGGGCCGGGGCCGGGAGGGGGGCAGACGAGTTTCCCTGGTGTTGGCCAGAGTGGCCACCAGGGAAACCTGGGGAGGGCTAGCCTCCCACTAGTTTGAATTAAGGGGCTACACACCCCTTAATTCGAACTAGCTAGTTCGAACTAGGCTTAATCCTCATAAAATGAGGTTTTCCTAGTTCTAACTAAGTGCTCCGTTAGTTCAAATTAAATTCGAACTAACGGAGCTCTAGTGTAGCGCCTATGAAAGTTAGTTCGAACTAACGTACGTTAGTTCGAACTAACTTTGTAGTGTAGACATACCCTTATATATTGCATGCGCGCACACACACTCGCATACAATATGGACCCCAGTGCCCTTCTTGGGATTGAAACTGGGACCTTTGGATGAAAAACCACGAACCACTATGACTTGAGTTAAAAGGTCCATTTCTGTTAGCATAAAGGTTGTAGAAGACTTAGAAGTCTGTGTGGTTCGGACACTGGCGCGGGACCGAGAGCCGCACTGTGTGTGCATTGTTCTGAACTGGCTTGATCATGACTACAATGATTGCTTGTTGTATTACTGACTGTAGTCATTGATTGTAACAGCAGGAAAGTGAGCACACTACTCCCTGTTGTAGAGAAAGCCTTGATGCCACACAAAATATAGAAGGCAGGGGATGAAAAGTTAGGGTACATCTAGACTACAGTCTTTTGTCAACGGAGGCTTTGTCGACAGATACTGTCGACAAAGCTCCTGTCGACAGAGTGTCTAGACTGCATCCAGTTCTGTCGACAAAGCAAGTCACGTTGTCAACATGACAGTGTAGATGCAAAGGACAGTGTAGAAGCAATAACGCCTTCTGTCGACAGAGCTCTGTTGACAAAAGGCGTTATTCCTTGTAGAATGAGGTTTACTGCCGTCGTCAAAACTGCCGAGTTCTGTTGACATAACATTGACAGAACTCAGCGGTAGTGTAGACACAAGTATAGTTTTGTCGACAAAACCCTGTAGTCTAGACACACCCTTAGAGAAGACCAGGCTGGTTGCAGGCACAACAGATCTCACGTAAATCAGATATTCCCACTACAGGCAACCTCACGTCTTTATCAATTTCACTGATTTCCAAAAGCACAGCTGGGGGGGGGGGGGGGTGCATGTCTCCAGGCTGGGGCAAGTCCAGGTTTTTTCTGCCCCTCTGCACTCCTCAGCTAAAGTGAGGAATGCAGCAAACTGTGAATGCTGAGAACAGCCAGCCACATCCTCAAACAAATTGGGAGGTAGGGAGGGGAGCTTCAGCCTCCCTCCCTAAAGGGCTCCTGGGGGGTGGGAGGCATGGGATGGGATGGTAATAAGAGGTTCAGTATGAAGACTGCCCCAGAGAGAGAGGACTACCACAGGCCTCTTATCACAGCAGCTTGGGGCCAGGTGAGGTGAGACACATCCTTTCATAGCTGGTGTAGCTGCAGCTGGCATAGCCAGGGGAGAGGTGCATGTTCCCTGGCTGGGGGACAGACAAACACACAGACAAACTCTTGCAAATATATCATAGATAGCTGTTCTTTTCTCCCCCTCTCTCCCCTGCTGCCCCAATGGGGTTATAGCTATCCGAGTCCCCCTCTCTGGACCCTTTCTGCCCCCTTGTGGTCATTATACATTATAAATGTCCCTGCAGGAAGAACATTCCCTTTCCCTTCCCTTTCTGTGTTATGAGAAGTATGTCAGGCACATTCCACTGTCTTGGCACAACCAAACCTTGACCCTGCTTTAAGTTATGACAAGAGGAAACTGCATACCAAATTTGGTGGTTCTTGTTTTTACCATTTAGGAAGAGTTCTTGAACAAATGATGGACAGACAGATTCCTTCCCTCACATACAAACTCTTTCTACTGGGTAGTATATGTGTATTTAATGTACTATCATGCAGGATTTAAGTGGTTGCCAGTGGTGACAGACAGACCAAAGTGACTTGCTAAGCTAAAATAAACAAAGCACACAAGTTAAGCCTAATAGAACAGAAAAAGTATTACAAATCATAATTTCTCACCCTAGTCCTTAATCCATGTAAAGTCCGTCAGGCCAAAACTGATCTTTTTTTCTGACTAGGGCTCAGCTGCTTCTTGCCACCTGATTAGAGTTCTTTGTTTCCAGGTCTCTTCATGTTTCCTATTGTGATGGGGAGCAGTTTATGAAGCTAGCTGAAGACCATCAACATTTGCTCCCTATCCCAGATGTCTTTGTAGGACCAACCACATGTTGGGCTTACAGGAGAAACAAAGCCATTCAGACACCATTGTGTTCAGCACCAAGACATTAAGTTCCTCAAGTACTAATACTGGCTTTCACTAGAAGATCTAGATTCATAACTGGTTTACACTTCACATACAAGAAAGATACATGAAGACAAAAAGAATATACAAATTCAGAGGATCATAAGCTCTTGAATGACAGGTGTTTTGCCCAATTTTGCATTAAAGCACGTTTGCGTTATGCATATTTAAATTCAAAAAACATACTTCCATAAAAAGTACGGGGCCACAGTGTCACCCATACAAATCACAAATCAATAGAAATTGGCACAAAATAATATATTTGCTCTTTAGCAAGCAGAGTAGACAAGGATGGCATGACTACAAGCTGTTGATCACCACTAACAAGGCACATTTTGTATTCAGAGGATGTGCTAATGTACAGCAAAATTAGACTCAAAATAGATGTATACACTGGAAAGAGTCCCGACTGATTAAATACATTTATCCTAGTGTATAATAAAGCTATTCAGTTGGTATTTTTCGTCTTTGTCTTGCTTTAAAAAATAAAAGTTGGATCCATTGGAGCTCGGAGAGAAAATGCTGTATTTTGCTCAAGAGTTATTACATTCACTTTGCTACTCTTCCTGTTAAAAATAATTCCCTTCGGAGGAAAGCCAAGTTGGCTAGAGCAAAAGACTTTGAAACGTTTGTCTGTATTCTCAAGCAAGTTTAACCCTATTTTGTAACTTAAGAAATATGATGCTTTTGCGCTCATCCTCAACTTACCTCTGAATTTGAAATGAGCAGCATTACAGTGAAAAATATACACACATTGCTAAGTAACCAGGCCAGGTATAGATACTAAAATGAAATATTTAGGGGAGTTATTAGTGAATATTAAATTTATTGTAATCAGGAAATATGCAATTTAGGGTCCCCCAAAAAGGAAGAAGAATGGAAAAAAAATGACCTAGATATTTATGCCTCCTTTCAGTTACCTTGTAACAGGTTGGCTTGCCCACTGGGCTGGAGATATTTTGGAGCTAAGAAAACAGGGATTACAAGTAATCCCCACCAGAACAGAAATGGGTGATTCCTGAATAAAAGGAGCCAGCTTTATGCTGAAAAGCTCCACTTATACTGACCAAACTCCCAGTGTAGACTACACTATAGGGCTTGTGTCTCTCCCACCCCCAGGATCAGTCTTCACCAGTGGGCTTCTCACAGCAGCTCTCAGCAGGGATAGGGCTCCAAAGCCACGCCAAGTGTTTGCCCCAGCTCTCAGGTTGGATTGGGGTCTGTAACCACCCTCAGCTTGTTATCCCAGCTCCTAGCTGCAATTGAAGCCCAGATCTGTCCTGGTTCCCAGCCAGAATCAGGGTCCATCTGCCCGGCTTTCCCCAAGAGTTTGGATTTTCTTGTCAATTTCATGGCTCCTGCTGTGAAATCGACAAGACAGTCAACAGCTGAGATAAAGAACACAGTGTCTAGGTGCTACCGTGTTACCCTAATTCAGGCCTGGGCAAAATCTGGCCTGCAGGCTGAATCTGGCCGGCCAAGCCAAAGGATCCAGCCCACAGAGACAGTGGGGAGCCCCATGAGCTGTGCAGAACGTTGGTTGTTGGACTCTGTTCCTGTTTCAAAACTGGAAGGGGGGGGGAGTTTCAGGAGCCACCCCACCCTCAGCACAACCCCATTGGCCGGTTTTGGGCCAGAAAACAGCCAATGAGAGCTGTTTGTTTGAATAACAGTCAACCAAGGAGAACCACACACCCTCTCTGCTCAGTTATTCATGAAAGCACATGGCCAGGCAACAGGGCAGGCAAACTGGTTGACTTGGAATTGTTTTAAGCTCTGCAAGCTTTAGCTCTGCAGGCAGGAAGGTTTGGAAGCTGGTTGGTAAATCTCCTGGCCACAGCCTGCCTTTGGCAACTCAGCCCCTCCCTGACCCAACCCTCTTCCCCCCAAACTCAACATACCCAAACTCTCTGTTCCCCTCTTGCACCCATACCCCCTCCCCAATCTGGCATCCCAATCTCCTGCCCCAGATCACAATCCCCTACTACCCTAGGTCACATCCCAGACCCCTGCACCCCAGTTCCCTGCCCTAAGTCACAACCGCCTGCTTCACCCAAACTCTTTCCCAGACTCCAGTCTCCCTCCTGCACCCCAATCCCTTACCTCAAGCAACTGACCTCCATCCCAGACCCCGCATCTCCTCCATTAATATCATGGGAGAGTGCAGCCCTCTACCACTTTCCAAAATCTTGGAGTGGCCCCCTCATCAAAAATGATTGCCCATCCCTGCCCTAATTGCATTGACCTAAGTCTTATGCTTCTTATGGAGGTGCAGTTATAATGTCAGTGTAGTAGGGAACTTACATGGGTGGGAGGAAATTCTATAGTGCAGACATTGACATAGCGTGTAGTCAACCTGTGGAACTCCTTGCCAGAGGAGGCTGTGAAGGCTAGAACTATAATAGAGTTTAAAGAGAAGCTAGATAATTTCTTGGAGGTTAGGTCCATAAAAGGCTATTAGCCAGGGGATAAAATGGTGTCCTTGGCCTCTGTTTGTCAGAGGCTGGAGAGAGATGGCAGGAGACAAATCGCTTGATCATTGTCTTCGGTCCACCCCCTCTGGGGCACCTGGTGCTGGCCACTGTCGGCAGACAGGATACTGGGCTAGAAGGACCTTTGGTCTGACTCAGTACAGCCGTTCTTATGTTTTTATGACATAATAAGGTCAACTTAATCTTAAATCAACTTAACTACTACTTCTCAGGGAGGTGGTGTGCCTACACCGACAGAGAAGCTCTCCTGTCTACCTAGTGGCATCTTTCCTAAAGCACTAGCGTGGTGCAGCTGCATCACTGTAGTGCAGTATATAAAGACAAGAGCTTGCTGTATCTCAGTTCTAATGCAATAAAAAGCATCACTACAAATAAAATGGCTACTGTTTTACTCAGCCTCCCCGCAATTCAGAAATGGATTTGCTTACGCTCTCAATGTGGGCAAACACAGCCAACTTCACCATGCTGGAAAGAACATCTGTATCAATATTTGCAGCAAGATTTGAGTTCATATTTTAACAACTCGAGTATTAATTGACATCTGTTTGTAATTTGCAAGTAATCTCTGGCGCTTATTGTCATGCTTGGATTAAGAGTACTAAAAAGTCAAGAAGTGAATAGCGATAACCAGTGACTTAACTAAGTATACAGAAGGGGTTTACTCATGGAATGTAGCTCCAAATCTTAACTCCCACAAGGTCTATAGGGGTACGTCTAAACTACATGGCTCCGTCGATGGAGCCATGTAGATTTGTTGTTTTGGCAAAGGCAAATGAAGCTGCGATTTTAAATGATCGCGGCTTCATTTAAATTTACATGGCTGATCAGCTGTTTGTCCGCTCAGCGCGCTAGTCTGGACGCTCCCCTGCCGACATCAAAGCCCTTTGTCGGCAGCCCCTGTAAACCTCATCCCACGAGGACAAATAGCTGATCAGCTGTTTGTCCACTCAGCGCGGCAGCCATGTAAATTTAAATGAAGCCGCGATCATTTAAATGGCGGCTTTATTTGCCTTTGCCTATGTGTCTAATCTACATGCCTCTGATGGCAGAGGCATGTAGTCTAGACACAGCCTAGCTGTTCAGATGCATTGTTGCTCGGTGGCTAATATTAGGAACCACCTCAAACAGCATGGCATTTGGATCCAGGCCCAAATTCAAATTACCACACAGTTCTGAGAGGTTCAAACTAAATGTCCTGACTCAAAATCCTGTTTTAATGAGCAGCTAATGAATAAACAGGGGAGCTAAATGAACAAGAGTCATATGTGACAACAGTTCTTCCTGATCCCATAGAAATTTAGAGAACATGCTTATTATTGTGGTGTTGAAGCAACTTACTTATGGTAAAAGCAAAGACTCTCTGTTCTCCTGCCTTCAATTTCCCCTCCATTTGCTGTGGCTTGGGTTTTGGTTGTTTGTTGATTTTTGTTTTAGTTATTGTACTAAGACCAAGTCAATAAAATGAGCCTTAAATTTCAGTCTAAAGCAGGGGTGGGCGATAATTTCTGATGAGGGGCCACTCCAAGAATTTGGTAAGTGATCAAGGGCTGCACTCTTCCAATATATTAATGGAGGAGGTAAGGGTTCTGGGAGGGAAGCTGGGTTCAGAAGGGTGCTCAGGGTCTGGAGTGAGGGATCTGGGAGAGAATTTGGATGAAGGAGGAGATTGTGACCTGGGGCAGAGGAATGGGGTGCAGATGAGGGTCCAGGGTTTGGGAGGGGGGTTGTAACTTTGGGCAGGAATGCAGGAGGAAGTGCAGGGTCTGGGAAGGTATATGGCAGCTGAAGCAGTGTTGCTGAAGGTGTGGGTTATGTGGGGATAGGGTTAGGGGAGGGAGGGGCTCTAGTGCCAGAGGCAGGCTCTGGCTGGGAGAACTTACCTGGGCAGCTCCCAGCCAGCAGCCCTGCAGTTTCCTTAGCCAGGGTCCGTGCCTTCCATGCCCCTGTACATGCTCAGAGCAGCTCCAGGTGCCATGTTTAGTGCTCTGAACTGAATGTTGTGAGCCCAAGGGATGAGGGGGAAGAGCAGCTGCTATTGGCCAGAAACTGTCCAGTGGGAGCTACTGGGGGTGGGGACAGCATAAGAAGCCTCTTCCCCTTCTCTCAGTTCTCAGCATACATAGATGCCCACATGGCCCTGTAGCCAGATTTACTGTGTGCTGAGCGGTGTCAGGGTAGGCTGGGAGTCAGACAAGTCTCCTGTGGGCCAGATCCAGCAGCTTTTCAGGCCAGATGTGACCCACAGACCCTATTTGGCCCTAGAGCAAAAGGTGTTAGAGAGTCAAAAGGAATGAGGGGATTCCTTTTATTAGAACAACTTCCGCTGGTGAGAGAGAAAAGCTTCTTAAGCTTCCCAAGAGCTCTTCTTCAGGTCCGGGAAAAGAAGAGTCGCTGTTACTTACAATGTTTGGAAAGACTGTTTAGCATAAGTGGTTAACGTGTATTTCAAGGGACCATTCAAGATCCAGTGACTATGCTTAATAGATGGTGAATTTTCTGATGGTTCTAATATCAGCCAGGAGTGTGGTACAGACATTTCACACAATTTGCCCAAACTTAGTTTCAGCCAGCTGCTTTTCATTCTGGTGTTTATGTGCTACAGACATTGAGAGAGGTGGCAGATCATGCTGAGTTTAAGTGATGCTTCTGTTTGTCATAAAGGAGATGCATTCACTGAATACACTATTCAGTACGGCCAACATTTATCTGTGTGCAAAGGTTTTTACAAGGGTTATGCATCACTAAAGTCTCTCTGAATACAGTGTCAGTGTAAGATAAGTGGGTTTTATGTGAATAATTCTGCTTTCTCTACTCTTGATCGTTATTAGTTATATTATCTCTGGTGTAATTTCATTACCCTATTATGGATGGGTTTTGTTCCAAATGGTAAATCACATTACATAAGAACGGTCATACTGGGTCTAGCCCAGTACCTGTCTTTTGCCAGTGGCCAGTGCCAGATGCCCCGGAAGGAGTGAACTGAACAGGTAATCATCAAGTGATTCCTCCCCTGTCACCCATTCCCAGCTTCTGACAAACAGAGGCTAGGGACATCATTCCTACCCACCCTGACTAATAGCCATTGATGGACCTAACCTCCATGAATCTATCTAGCTCTTTTTTGAACCTTGTTAAAGTCCTGCCCTTCACAAAGTCCTCTGGCAAAGAGTTCCACAGGTTGATTGTGTGTTGTGTAAAGAACTTCCTTTTGTTTTTTTTAACACCTGTTACCTATTAATTTCATTTGGTGAACTCTAGTTCTTGTGTTATTGGAGCAAGTCAATAACTTTTCCTTCTTCATTTTCTCCATACCATTCATGATTTATTAGACCTTTACCTTGACCCTGTGTGTGTATAGCTATAGCTATAGCTATAGTGCATGTATGTATACAGTCACACAGAGAACAACTTGAATAAACTTTGAAAATTTGGAAAAAGAGTGAAGTCATTTTTATTAAATGATGAATTATTGCTCTCCTGCTTGCCACAGTTCAATAAGTGATACAGTAAGTACCTCTTTGTAACAATTGTTAAATGAAGGGCGAAGAAAATGGTTTAGCTACATTCATCTCTCATTATTCACAATGCTAAATCTGTTTATGAACAGAATCTATATATCTTCATCTCAGGAGGGAGAAAGCATTTGGATATTCCTGGCACATATTGTGCAGAGATAACAATGTACCCTTCTATAATAGTAGCATGTAGAAGAAATTAAAATACATGAATATGATGACCTTTACTTATTGATAAAATGTAGAAGAATTTTCAGCATTTCTACAAGTTGAACCTCTAAAATTGGAGACTCTCTGGTCCGGCAACATCAGTGGTCCAGCAGGATCACGGATATCGCTGGACCAGAGATCCCTGGCTGACCTGGTTCAGAAGTACAGCCCAGGCTGAGCTGGCGGTGGGGAGCCCAACCCCAGGGGGGCTGGCGCAATGGGGAGCACAGCCCTGGCCAAGGCTGACGGCAAGGAGTGCAGCCCCACCTGCAGCTAGAGGCAGCAGGGCCAGCAGCCAGAAGCACAGTCCTGGTTGGGGCTGGTGGTGTGGAATGGAGCCCCAGCCAGGACCGGAGTCAGCGGGGCCAGCAGATATGTGCGTAGCTCGGACCTGTGCCATGGAGGGGAAGGGGGCATCCCCAGCTGGAGTTGAAGACAATGGGGTCAGCAACTGGCCATGCAGTTTGGGCTAGAGTTGGGGGCAGTGGGGCCGGCCTCTGTCCAGGGCTGTTGCAGTGGGGGACACTGTCCCAGTCAGGGCTCACCCGCTGTGGGGCTGGAAACAGCAGCAGGCAGCAGGGAGCACAGCACCAACTGGGAGCAAAGCTTAGAACCCAGTAGGGAGCCTTGACCTCCCTTTGTTGGGCAAATGCAACAAACAGGCCCTCCTCAAGCTTCTTCCCTGACGCTTCTCTGCCCACCACCCACACCTTTCCACCCCCTCCCTGAGCCCCTCTGCCTAGCACATCTACTTCCTTGGTCCTTCCTCCCTCACAGGTCCCCCATCTGCATGTGTGCCTCTCTAGCCCTGCTCTGAGGACCTCCCTGTAGCAGGAAGAGAGCCTGAAACATAAACACTTGTATTGAAGACCTGGCACAAGGCCAGACCTGCTCACAGAATGTGGCCAAGTGCAGGGCTCATACTGCAAACAATACTCATTCCGGAGAAGTGCTAGCAGAGTGCTCATGCAAACACATCCCAACATTAAGTGGGGCCAGAACTTCTTGATATCAAGGAGGTACAAAAACAGTCCCCAGCAATAACAGGAACACATCGACTACCTCTAAAAGTTAAGGGCAGGATAATGGCATGTAATAAAAATGTTTGAATGGAACCAACAAGGGCAAGGGGATGGATGATCTAGACACATCAGAGGGCAAAAACTGTCAGAGTCAGTACGTAACTTGCTTGCGTCAGGGTATAAAGATGTGTCTCACTGCAGGGGGTTTGGTCCATCCCACCATTCACTCAGCTGCACCCAGGTCTGCGTACAAGGAGGACTGGCTTCCTCCCTGCCCCGCTTTCTGCCCTAGACCCTGCTTCCTTCCAGGGGTGCAGAGCCAGTCCCCCATTCTTGCTCAGCGGCCCACGGAGGCTGTTGACTCCCCTGGCTGCATCCGTTCTCACAGACATACACGTCATAGTATCCTTGTAGAGTTTGCCCGATGCTGTTACCGAGATTTGTTGGAAATAAACTTGGTTTGGTATCTTTGTACCTTAATGGATCTTGAGGTCATTGGGTGGTTCGCTTGAGGTGTGTGGTGCTGGCTGCCTGCACAGAGCTGGGGGGTACACAGAAAGAATACACACATTCAGCCAAACATCTATCCACACTCCCCACCTGCTGCACATGCCTCTCTACACTCTCCCTCCCAGAATTCCACCCACCCACCACTTGCCCCTCTCTGCCCCTTGCATGCTGAGAGGAGGGAGCCTTGGCAAGGGGACAGAGGTCCCTTGGAGAAGATGTGCAGCAGGGACTGGAATAGACAGGGGAAGAGCATGGATGGAGTCTTAGAGGAAAAACCAAAGCAGAGACAGAAAGAGGAGCAGTGCCGGTGGGGCCACAGAGGAAGAAGAAAAGAGGGAGTGGAGCCAATTGGCAGAGCACAGCAGAGCCAGAACTCAAGTACCTTTTCAGTGATGGCACTCAAATGATAGTGGGCCATTGCATCTCCAAAGGAAAGTTTTTGTTGCATCCTGTTTGGGGAGACACAGCTTTCCCTAGCCTTTTGTACCCATTCCCAGTGGTGATGGGGAAAGGAAATATTGAACACGTGCGTCATTCATTGCACAAAATGTCACCAGGATCTTATGCAGAAAAAAAAATGTGATTATGTAATTACCTGACTGCAAATTCTCAAGGCAGTTGAATTAATGTTACACGAGGAACTGTAATTCTAGAAATTTCTATTTTTTGAAAATTTGACACTGTGCATACTCTTATTCTGGGGATGGTATTTAAACATATGAAGAGTTTATGTATATACATATGATATTTTTAGTCTATATTTCTTTTTATGTTCATCTCACCACATAGGTTTACTGGAAAGCATCAGACTTGGGTTGCTGTTTTTGTTGTTAAAGACAAAAGGGGAAATAGAATGAAGTAAAATATTTCAGGTGTTCCACATGTGGATTCATTTTTCACAAACCTGCTAGAATGTTCTGGACCTTTTCAGAATCTTGCAGTTCCTTTCAGACTTTCTAAGGACTCCGTTTTCCTGGAACCTTCTAGAATTTTGTCAGCCATACCCTTGACGGTACATAAGGGGAATGGCATTGCCAGCCAATTTTTCTATATGCCCTGCAAAATACAGATATACAGATCCTAGTGTGCAAATATATTGTGTTATATAACAGGGACAAATCATACATGTTCATTTGCTCCAAACTCGTGAAATGGGCTGCAAATTAAATAAAAATAAGGTAGTATTTTTTTTTTAAATGGAGGGAGACTCAGAAGATATTCCTTTTCTGGGGCACCATTAAGTCTAGGACTGGCCCTGATGTTAAGGCCGGAGGGAATCACTAGTCTATTTAGTCTGACCTTCTGTATATCACAGGACAACACTACCCAGCGCTCACATACTAAGCTCAATAATCCGTTTATTCTGCCGTTTGTTTTGAGTTCAAAGGAATGCTGAAGTTAGAAATAAGATGACATATATTTTCACTGTATACTAAATACACTGATGTAATGGTGTGTAGACACCACATTATTTAGAAATATGGTCGATAGGCCTGCAGAAAAATAGTGGGAGATTAAAGAGTAAAGAACACTACATCCAGATTCAATCATGTAGGTGGCTCAATCAGCAGATGGAAAATTCAATTCAATGTAGGCAAATAATTAGTTTGGGAGAAAAAAACGTGCTTGGGAATATGTGTTGGATGGGATAGTCACACAGTATGCTGATCAGGACAAAGATGTGGTAGTTATTGTGGGAAAATAATTAAAACCATCGGTCCCCAAGCACAATGGAGTAAAAAAGGATATGTGACTGTAGATTACAGTAGCAGAGGGATGGAATACCAAACAAAAGGACTGATATGATAGGAGCTATCTTGAATCTTGAGGGCAGAACCAGTAACCTTATTTTGTATGGCTGTATATCCTTATCAGCTCCTACATGGACACAACTAATAAAATAATCATAGTAATACAATGTTGCTGTGATTCAAACTAGGATGATGCCTATGTGTACAACCAAAGTTCTGCAGAAAGGTTATAGAAGTTGAACTTTTATATTACAGCAGAAGAGATGGTGAGGTGGCCTCATAGAAGTTTTAGGAAAATGGAAGTTTCTACCAATTATTTACACTAATAAAGGTTATGATGTAGGGCTGAAGGATGAATCTTACAGCAAAAAGGAAGAGCCAAAAAAATCAACCAAAAAAGCAAGAGTGTTGGATAGAATGGTAATAAAGAAAATGTTTTTGATGGTGATGTGGCAGGACCCCAAGTTTATGACCTGGAACTAGGGTGCCACTGGGCTCCCTTAAGTCTCCAGCCTGGGCTGCTTCTCTCACAGATTTTCTAGGGACAAACAGCAAATCCCCTCCAGTTATTGTTATCACTAGGCACAATAGCATATAGATTTCCATACCCAGCATTATTGTTCCCAGATCCAGTCACAAATCCCTCAGAAGAAGTCACGAGACAATTACCTTAATTCCCCAATCTTCTATCCCATAGGTCTATCATCCTAGTCAAAAGACTGACCTGTGAATGTTTATTAGCCAGTTCACTCCTTCCTTGCTGTAGGGAGTACACACATTCCCTTGTCCAAACTCAGCTGATATTTCCCAAGCATGTCAAGCAAAATACACTCTTTTAGGTAAAGCATAAAACAGATTTATTAACTACAGAAAGATACATTTTAAGTGACTAGAAGCAGTAGGCATACAAGGTCAGAGATAATTACCAATGAAATCAAAGATAAATGCGCAATCTAAATCTTAAGCATTATTGCACTAGTCAGTATTTATATTAAGCAATTTTCTCACTCCGCTGGATGTCACAATTCATAATATACAGGTTTCCCTCTTAAATCAGGACCAGTCTCCTCTAGTGAAGTTGTCATCTGCTCCGTGTTCTTGTTACTTGCAGCTTGGAGGAGAACGACAAGGGCGTGCGGCCACTCTTCCCCAGTTTATATCCTTAGTCCATGTGACTAGAAGACACTTGCCTAGACATGTCCTAATGGGGTTTGATGAGTCTTTAAACTGAGCAGTCTTCTTGGTGTGGTTTTGTGTATCTGAATCATAGAGCTGAGCAGTCTCCATTGTGCAGTGTGTAGGTAGCCCTCACTTGATTGTAAATCCCTTGATCACAACACTTCTGCTTAAACAACCCCATGGGCAGGAGTCATTTGCATGTCACCCGAAAATTCACAGCATATTTCACTAATGCCAAAGAGTAAAATCTTGTAACTTCACCCACAGCAAGGATACACATATTTTGACAGAACAAGGGGTTTCAGCAGCTCATGACCTTTCACGTGGTAACTGGCATACTTGGTATGAAATATCATAAGCATATGTAAATGATGAATGTATAGAGGACATTTTGAGATACAGGGTGCCACAGCTTAGTCCAGGTTTAATGTTATACTCAGAGTTCTCTCCCATATTTTTCTATGGGCTGAACTCTTACATCTAAATGGATATTTCTGTTTTATGAGGACTACAGAATTGAGATTACAATTTTCAAGACCTACACAGAAACATATAGAAATATAATTATCGATTCTTCTTCCAGCACCACCATAGATAGATGAGTATAAGGAAAAATAATGAAAAATGGTGGGAGCTATCAGTACCTACTGTAAGGAAGCTTTTATGGTCTTTCAGAAATATAATATGCACCATAATTTTAGTGAGAATAGCATTTCCCCGTTCTTTTTCTGTCTAGGGAACAATCTCCCAGAGTGTCAAACTAAAGAACACAGTCTTGTGGAGACGGTAGGCAGAAGGGAATTGGCTTCAAAATGAATTTCGCTAATATATTTCTTGTTGTGAGACAAACACAGGTTTCTCCTGGAAGAAAATCACTCTTAATCACTTTATTTTTCATTGACAGAAATCAAATAGAATGACTCATGACAGAAGAGAAATCCAAATGTGCTGCATTAATACAATCATCACCCTTAAAAATCTGCCAACAGCTTAAAGGTTCAGTCCTGCAAACTCTACCATGTATCAGTGGGACTTTTCATCTGCTTAAAGCTAATGCTTATGTGCAAGTGTATGCAATATTCAGGACTTAGCTAAATAACTTTATTTCAGCATATACCATATTCCTTGGTTATTCTCCATAATCAGCATAGGGGAGTATGGAGAATAATAAAGATATTGAGGCAATCATATCTATTTATTCCTTTTGACACATAAAACCTTAAGGGAAAGTTTAGGTTTCTGGAATGGAGTGGGCCAGGTCAGAAGGAAACACTGAGGATAAACTTGTGATGTAGTGGGAAAAGGCAATAGGGAAGGACCAGATTTTTCATACCTCCCTAATGAACAGTCTATGGTTTGTCAGAGGGTAGCACTGCTGCTGCAAATCACAGAGGATGTCAGAAAGTCCACAAGGAAGTTCTATTGTCTGTGTTGTGCAGGAAGTTAGATTAGATTATCACAGTGGGTCCTGCTGACCTTAAAATCTATAGCTACATCTACACTGCAATGCTAATTCTCCATACCAGAGTATCCTGAAATAGCTATCCTGTGTCTTCCCAGCAAGCCTGTTATTTCAGGATTGCTATTCTGATGTCCCTGTGAGTCTCATTCCACGAATAGTAAGGGCTGTTTCGGAATAGCACACTGTTTCAAAATTTGACACTGTGTAGACAGTGCCTAATGACGAAATAAGTGTAGTTCAAATTGCATATCTTATTTCGAGTAGAGTCACCCTGTGAGAAGATGAAGGATTGGGTGAAAACTAAGTTTTGCAGGGAGAAGATCACGGGGAAATTCCTCCACTTCCTGTAGATTTCCTGGACTGTGCAGTATAGAAGAAAGTATAGGTGGCTTATTAGCTTTCTTCTGGAGCATTAAGAAATCAGTCAGTTTGCCTGTTACCTTGAGTAGTGTTACCAGAACCCAAAGCAGTGGTAACTTAGCTGTTTCTCTGTAGGTGATGTCTGGAATAAATCAATGGCAACATAGCTCCTCCATCAGGTAAGTGATTGATACAAACCCTGATGTCTTTTCCTAAAACTTCTTACTAGGTCTTACACACACACACACACACACACACACTAGCAGCAAGGTTAGAGCCTTTCAAATATTTATACTTACCCAAGGTCTAAAAGGGTTTCAAGTGATCACTAGCTAGCCGTCCAGGGGTCCTCTTTTTGTTCAGCTGATAGGGAGTTTAGGTCACAGCTTCTTACCCAAAGAAAAGCTTCCTCAGACCTCTCCACAGTATGTTCTTTTGCCTGTTTTTATAGCTAATTTAAACTCATAGTGACCCCCTAAGCCTGGTGGATCATCAATTCTCCTAATTTCACTAAACTACTCATCTGTAATCATCAAGGCATTTCCAGTCTTAATAGCAATCAAATGAATAGGTCAGAGGCATTTAATCTGGGAATACCGAAACCAATGGTCCATAGTGATGTTTCATAATAATAACCTAACCTTTGAAATCAGAATATGATCTCTTAGACCAGGGCTACTCAATTTTGGAAGACCCTAGGGCTACAATGATACTCAGCACACGCCGACGGCCACAACTTAAGTGTGGTTGCATTTACATGCAATAGATATGCAAATATATGCAAATAGCTTCTTTCACACTGACGGGCATGAATACAGCACCCCGACGCTCACGGCACCTCTGCCCTGGGGGCTAGAAATGCTGACACCCTGCACCCATCTGTTCTAGTCGGCCCATCTGCTTGCGTCTTTCAATGCTCACCCTGCCTGGAGGGTGTTCCCAGTGAAGGTCATGTTCAAAGGATCCCACCCATGAGCCACATGTGGAGCCCCGTGTAAACCCAAACTGCACAGTGTGCCGCAAACAAACAGGCTCACAGGCCACATGTTGAGTAGCCCTGTCCTAGACTATGGTGCTGTTCATTGCATTTCATTTACAGAACTCCAACAAATTGAGGTGCATTTTTCTTCCGCTTCTACTTTTCAATTATTAAGTGGCAACCACAAAACACACAAACAAAAATAAATAAAAGATGTTTGTTTTTAACTCTGGTGAACACCTTTAAGGTGTTCTAATTCAGTCTATTGCCCTTCAAAATTCATAGAGATATTTTATGTCCCTAATTTTACATCTTGGCTATGTAAGGTCTTTTGTATAATCTAAGGAGTAAATTTAAACAAATATAATTAGTTGATCAAAAACCCTGTATAATTTTTTTATTCTAATATGAGAATGGTGGTGGGTCTTTTTATTTCTGCTGTATTATGTATGCAGAACTATATATCAGTGTATCTATATTGGTATAATTAGCAAAACTTTCCCCTGTTGGCAATGCCTTCTATCAGTGCTGAAGCTGGTATTACCTTTCATGTGCTTCTCAGAGGGGATCAAATTTGGGTTTTTAGCTTATAATGTAAACACAGATACAACCTTAACTATGGAAATTGCTATCAGTCATTCTTCCACTCTACTTTGCACTGATTAGGCCTAAATTGGAGTATTGTGTCCAGTTCTGGGCACCACATGTCAGGAAAAATGTGGAAAAATTGGAGAAGGTCAACAAAAATGATTCAAGGTCTAGAAAATATGAGCTATGAGGGAAAGCTGAAGGAATTGGGATTGTTTAGTTTGGAAAAGAGAAGTTTGAGTGGGGACATAATAGTGGTTTTCAGGAATCTAAAAGGGTGTCACAGGGAGGAGGGGGGGGGGGGGAATTGTTCTCCTTGGCCTCTGATGTTAGGACAAGAAGCAATGGGAGGTTTAGGTTGGACATTAGGAAAACTTTGTAACTGTCAGGGTGGTTAAACATTGGAATAAATTGTTTAGGGAGGTTATGGAATCTCCATCACTGGAGATATTTAAGAGCAGATTAGACAGACATCTATCAGGGATGATCTAGAGTCTAGACAGGGCTTGGTCCTGCTGTGAGGGAAGGGAACCGGACTTGCTAATCTCTTGAGGTCCCTTCCAGTTCTAGTGTTCTATATTTTTATAATTCTATAATTTCATAATCTAAGGGAAAAAATAGGAATATTTAAGAGTGAGCTCTATACCCGCAGAAATTATACTGCTCACTTGCTTTGTCTGGAAATTACTTTCCAGCAGGGCTCATACAGGTGGTACTAATTCAGAATGATATGTTTATATTACTACCAATTAAAATCTTTTATTTGCCCAATTCCTGTATTGCTTTATTTAAAGGATTACTGTACCTACGGTATAATCACATTACAAACACCATGCAGCTACACAATGTATTTAATAATAATATAATATTGCTTAGTAATGGAGCTGGCTGAAAATTGTTCCTGTAAGATTTCCCATTCTGAAAATGTCATTTTGTCCAAACCAACATGTGTCATGGACGCATGCTAGTTTAAACAAACAAAATCTAGGTGGGGAAGAAGAGAGAGGAAGAACTCCGTGGTAGCCGTTAACTTAATCCCACCTCAACTTGGGGAGAGATGTACTGGATGAGCTGAGGAGCTCCCTTCATGGTTTTATGGCCTTTTACTAATCACTAGGGGTATGTCTACGCTACAAAGTTAATTCGAACTAACAGATGTTAGTTTGAATTAACTTTGATAGGCGCTACACTAGCGCTCCGCTAGTTCGAACTTAATTTGAACTAGCAGAGCGCTTAGTTCGAACTAGGTAAACCTCATTTTACGAGGACTAAGTCTAGTTCGAACTTACAAGTTTGAATTAAGGGGTGTGTAGCCCCTTAATTCAAACTAGTGGGAGGCTAGCCCTCCCCAGCTTTCCCTGGTGGTCACTCTGGCCAACACCAGGGAAACTCTATTGCCCCCCTCCCGGCCCCCTTAAAGGGGCACGGGCTGGCTACGGTGCCCTTTCCAGGTGCAAGCCTGCCAGCACCCAGCTAGCAGACCCTGCACCTGGAATGGATCGAGCCACCCACCCGATGCCCCCCAGCCCTCCCCCTCTTCCCGGGACCTGGCTGGCGGCTCCCGGGAGCTTGCCCGGGACCGCAAGAGGCGGGCACCTGCCTGGTCCAGTGTGGACATCGTGGACCTGGTCCACGACCTCCGCTCTAGGCACAGGAAAGTGGCTGTCTAGGGCAGGAGAGCTGCCAGCCTGGCCACCCAGGAGCAGGTGTGCATGAAAATCAAGGTGGTCCACTGAGACCCCCGACCCTGAGCCCTGAGCTTACAATGGCCGTCCTGGGTCAGACCAAAGGTCCATCTAGCCCAGTAGCCTGTCTGCCGACAGCGGCCAACCCTAGGGACCGTGGAGGGGATGGACCGAAGACAGTGACCAAGCCATTTGTCTCGTGCCATCCCTCTCCAGCCTTCCACAAACTTTGGGCAGGGACACCACTCCTACCCCCTGGTTAATACCACTCCATGGACCCAACCTCCATCACTTTTCTCACTTCTCTTTAAACTCTGTTCAAGTTCTAGCCTTCACAGCCTCCTGCAGCAAGGAGTTCCACAGGTTGACTCTTTGCTTTGTGAAGAACAACTTTCTGTTACTAGTTTGAAGCCTGCTACCCATTCCTTTCCTTTGGTGTCCTCTAGTCCTTCTATTATGGGAACTAATGAAGAACTTTTCTTTATGCACCCTCTCCACCCCACTCCTGCTTTTAGAGACCTCTACCCTATCCCCCCTCAGTCTCCTCTTTTCTAAACTTTAAAGTCCCAGTCTCTTTAGCCTCTCTTCATATGGGACCTGTTCTAAACCTCTGATCATTTTAGTTGCCCTCCCCTCTCCCACCCACTCTCTTCCCCTCTCCCACCTCCTTTTCCCAGTCTCCCCGAGTTTTGTTCAATAAAGAGAAATTCTATTTTTGACCACACGTTTTCTTTATTTTGTACATCAGGAAGGGGGGCTAGGGAAGGGTAAGTGGAAGGAGGTGAGTGAGGAATGGGGTACGAGCCCCCAATGGGGAGGACTGGGCTGGCTCTGCGGGCTTCTGGGGGTGGAAGCTCTCCTGCAGCCCCCCAATTGCCCCCTCTCCCCAGATGGCAGCCTGCGGCAAGTGCAGCCGGTCTGATGGCCGAGTGGTGTGATGTGCCCAGTGTGGGCACTCAGGGCACTCCAAGACAGGACTGCTTTGCAAGCGGGGCACCCCTGAGAACTGTCTGTCTGGGGTGGGGGTCGGGTCCCTTTAAGCACAGCCCTCGGCTAGCCTGAGGCAGCAGCTCCACGCTCTAAGTCCTCCTCTGATGCCCTGCCGGCACTGCTTCCGGCCATCCTTAACCCCGGTTCAGGGTCCACTTAATGTGGACATGCTAGTTCGAATTAGCAAAATGCAAATTCGAACTAGTTTTTTAGTCTGGATCCATTAGTTCGAATTAGCTTAGTTCGAATTAACTAATTCGAAACTAAGTTAGTTCGAATTAGCGCTGTAGTGTAGACATACCCTAGGAATCTTGCCTTTACCATGGGGTAGGCATTAGAAAGAAATACTGTGTATATGACGCAGATTTGCAGCACAATCAACATAGACAAGGGAAAAAAGCTTTCCACAACTGTCCATGGAAGGGGCTAAAAATGATTGAAAGAGAGTCAAAGCTTGGACATACTTCAGTGACTTTAACCTGGAGAAATGACCTCCCAGTAGCAGCCTGGTTTATAGTGCAGTCTGCCATGCTGTGCTGTACACCGGCTAATACCGGAACTTGGGTCTTTCCCATCCACAGGCAGCAACTCGAGCAGCCCCACTCTAGTCAAGTCATTATAAGAGGCGTTAAGTTGGCTCTCTCGACATATTGCAAATCAAATATCTCCATTCACATTGGAATGAGCTGACTTCTCCCTATGTGCTCCACTCCCTGAGAATGGGTAGAATCAGAACCACAAAGACCTGGGCTATTGGCTATGTATTCTTGGAAGGGAGGTTTTCTTTACCCGAACATTATTAATTATGATAAAGAGTGATGCTGAGCACTTATAGGCATCTTAGGTGGCACTTCGCAAAGGTAGCACTCCAAAAGGGGTAAAGAGTCATTACCCGTATTTTGCAAATGGGGAAACTGAGGCACAGGGGGTGGAAGCAGGCTCTGGTGTGCCACATAGTATGCCCTGGGAAATTCCCAACAGACCATGGCTTTGTCACCACTTTCAGAGAGAGAATTGAAAGGGCAAATTAGTTTAAATGTCTGTCTCCTTTAACAAAGGTGGCACTAAAGCTTTACATAGCTCGACACTGACACTTACTTCAATACAGGCTGGACCTCCCTGCTCCAGCACCCTCAGGACCTGACCAGTCCCGGACAATGGAGTTTGCTGGACCAGGAGAGTTTGGGGGGGGGGGGGACAGCCTCCCTGCTAGGTTCATCTCCCCAGCCATCTGGGCTCCTCCACCAACCTTCCGGCCCTGCCAGCTGAAGCAGCTGCAATGGATCTCCTGGTCCCACAAGTTGCAGAAGCCCTGGTGGCCTCATGGTAGCCCCACAAGAGCTCCCGGTGGCCTTGCCGGCTGCATGTTCTGCTGCCCCATGAGCTCTGGCCTCCCCACCAGTTTCCCGATCCCACTGGCTGTGGGCTCTGGAGCCTTGCAGGCCCTGCCAGATGGTTCTGTTCCAAGCAGCCAGCAACCTCTGTGGTAGGGCTTTCTAGTCCTGCAACATCTGTGGTCCTGCCGGACCAGAGAGTCCCTGGCCACAGAGGTTCAATCTGTAGATCTGAACCCTTGTTTCAGCCACATGTGGCCTAGAAAGAGAGATAGAGCCTTGAGAGCAGCAGCAGCAGCACTGGCTTGGCTTACAAAATCACAGTTAGGCTCCTGACAATGGAGCCAGGCATTGTCATTAAGAAGAAACTATGTAATTTCCCAGCATTTACAAAAAAGACCAGGCAGTCTGGAATCCTGAAAAAAAAAACACCAAATGTGCAAGGGATTGTTATCCAGGGCTGCCGCAGTTCACAGTCCTGTGCAATGTCAATTACCATCGAATGTTACAGCCATTATTGCGGAAGTTCATTATGCAAATTGCTAACATCCCAGGAAACCTACTCTTTTATGAAGTTAAATTGTTTGCATGCTTCTTTGTGTTTTAACAGTGGTTTTTTCCCCCTGGCTTGCTTGCTTGTTTGTTTCTGTGGACACTAAGCATTTAAGTTTGGTCTTTCCATAATGCAAAAAACCTCATGAATACTTGCAAGTTTTGTGCTGTTAAAGTAATTACCTAATTTCTAGGCAGTGATTTTTTGTTTGTTTGTTTTTGTGTTTCCACATGAAGTTTCAGCTCAGGGACACATTTTCCAGTGTGTGTGTATAATTCATGCTAGAGTAGGCTACGTCTACTGTGGCATGATTTTCCGAAAATGCTTTTAACGGAAAAGTTTTCCGTTAAAAGCATTTTTGGAAAAGCACGTCAAGATTGGCAGGATGCTTTTCCGCAAAAGCACTTTTTGCGGAAAAGCGTCTGTGGCCAATCTAGACGCGGTTTTCCGCAAAAAAGCCCCGATCGCCATTTTCGCGATCGGGGCTTTTTTGCAGAAAACACTACTGTGCTGTTTACAATGGCCCTTTTGCGCAAAAGTCTTTCGGAAAAAGACTTTTGCCCAAACAGGAGCAGAATAGTATTTCCGGAAAAGCACTGACAATCTTACATGAGATCGTCAGTGCTTTTCCGGAAATTCAAGCGGCCAGTGTAAGCAGCTGGCAAGTTTTTCCCACAAAATCAGATGATTTTGCAGAAAAACTTGCCATTCTAGACACAGCCTATGAGTATATAGAGTGTATATAATGTATATAATATATATAATGTATATGCATGTGTATATAAATATATGTATATGTGTGTATATATACATATATCTATTTGTATATGACTATCTAGCTAGCTAGCTATATAAAGTCTGCATAATGAGTATTTAGAGTGTGTATAATTCATGCTAGAGATAATACATGCTAGAGTAAATGGTAAGATTCTGTTTGGGACAGTTAAGATATGCAACTCCAGCTATGTCAATTATGTAGCTAGAGTCGACGTAGCTTAAATCTCCATCCACACAGCGGGAAGTCGACAGGATCTAACACTCGCATCGGCTTCCCTTACTCCTTGTGAGGAGTAGGGGTATCAGTGCTGACAAGTATGCCCTTTGAGTTTAATCTAGAGAGCATCTGTACTACACCTGCTAAATCAAAGTCCAGACAATTGACCATGGCGGTGTCGATATTCCATGTCATGTAGATCTGCCCTGATAGAGTACAGCCACAGAATACCCTCTCAGATGGTAATTAGGGCAGTTACCCAGGCTGTGGCGGGACAAATGTCTTAAGGTTCTTATTCTAGAGCACAGATAGGAACATGGGGTCACCCACATCGAGGGACCTGCCCTAACCATCAAGAACACTCTTCCACTTTCATTTTAGAGAGTGACCCTTAGGCTACATCTATATTGAAACCCAAACCAATGCTCTGAGATCTGTCAGGGATGATCTAGATGGTGCTTGGTCCTGCTGTGAGGGCAGGGGACTGGATTTGATGAGGAATGTGCCATGTTGTGCGCTAGCATTTGCTGAGGACTGTCCTTCCTCATTCTACCCATTACTATTACTCAGTCACCTCTTTACTGTATCATGTCTGGTATCATATTGCAAACACTTTGGGGGCAGGAACAAGGTTTTATTGTGATGTATTTTAAAGGCATCAAATGCATTTGCAGGAGCTGTAAGCCACAAGCCTAATCATTAATTAATTGTTGGACTATTCAGGCAAGGAACTGGACACAAGTTATATTCAAAATAATCAAGTTTTAATCATTTAAACTCTGCAAATTATTATATTCTAGTGATAATTAACCAATGGCACATTTGTTTGTTTATATATCAATGGGATGGATATCGTTAATATCTTGTGGAACTAAAGTTAAAAGACAAATGTGACAGTGCATTGCAAATCTGCACTACTGAATTTTGTAAAAGCATTTATTCTTTGGAAAGATAAAGCCCAGAGCCAAAGGGCTAATGAGTCCGATTTCTTCATTAAAAACATTCGGTATTTCTGCTTGCTGATTTTACGACACAGCAGAGAATCTAAAACAAAACAAAATCAGAAAAGGTTTTGAAAAGTTGTATGATGTACTACTGCACAAAGCAGTCCAGCTGAGTGAGAACGTTAGATTCACACTGCTCATTCCTGCCAATTCAATCCCGTCTATCCTTTAAACTGTCACTTGGGGCTGAAATGGTTTGAACAGATATTATGAGTCTAACGTAAGGAAGATCAAACATGCTTTTTTTTCCCTGTCAAATCTGCTTTTATGCTACTCCTCATGAAACAAGATGTCAACATGTTTCACTCGCCACATGAAAGGTTTCTTTTCTATTCTTTGGCTTTGTTCCGTTACATCAAAGATCCTTGTGGGAAAGATTCATTGTGGAAGGAAATCTTGACTATATGTCCCTGACTGAAGCACCAGTGCAGTGTTCAACCTATCTGATTACTGCAGCTCTACTATTATTGTCATTGTGTTACAACAGTGTCTAGATGCCAAGGTCAGGACCAAGAACAGGCCCCCATTGTAGTGAGCAGTACACAGCTCCATGGACCTCAACAGAAGTGTGTTCATTTATCCCCACTGAGGAGCTGGCCCTGACTTATCGAAAAGTCACTGATTTTAAGACATTGCATCACCTACAATATGGTATATATCAAAGCAGTGCAGTAGCGTGTGTGTGGTTTTTGGAAACCAGATCTCTAGACCTGAAGCCAGGCCTACACAAGGGAAAAAAGTCAATTTAAGATACACAACTCCAGCTCCGTGATAGGTTGCACTATCATGGTGTCCCCTCTGCAGGAGGTTGATGAGAGAAACTCTCCTGTCAACTTCTGTTACCCCTTGCAACCCTGTGGAGTACCAGAATTGACAAAGGTGCCATCAGCAGTTGATTTAGTGGGTTCTGACGAGACCTGCTAATTTGAACCCTGGGAAATTGATCTCCGCAGCATTGATCTCCTGGAAAGTGGAGACAAGCCTGACTCTGCTATGGACCAACACATTGCAAAGCATGCAACTGAATTAAACAAGATGATCGCGGCAAGAAGAGAAACAGAGGCACAGCGGAGTGAAGAGAATTGCTCAAGATCATAGAGCTGCATAGATTTCCGTAACAGGGGAGTTTGAGAGGGAGAGACAGAGATCCCCCTGGGCTGCGTCTAGATCGGCATGATTTTCCGGAAATGCTTTTAAAGGAAAAGTTTTCCGTTAAAAGCATTTTCGGAACAGAGCGTCTAGATTGGCACGGATGCTTTTCCGCAAAAGCACTTTTTGTGGAAAAGTGTCCGTGCCAATCTAGACGCGCTTTTCCGCAAAAAAGCCCCAATCGCCATTTTCGCAATCGGTGCTTTTTTGTGGACAACAAATCTGAGCTGTCTACACTGGCCCTTTTGCGCAAAAGCTTTGTGCAAAAAGGACTTTTGCCCAAACGGGAGCAGCATAATTTTTCCACAAGAAGCACTGATTTCTTACATGAGATCGTCAGTGTTCTTGCAGAAATTCAAGTGGCCAGTGTAGACAGCTGGCAAGTTTTTCCGCAAAGCAGCTGCTTTTGTAGAAAAACTTGCCAGTCTAGACACAGCCCTGCTGAATGAACAGGGTATAAGTACTAACTTGGGGATGAATAAGTTTGCTTGATTGTTTCTTTCCATTTTCTTCTGTTATAGATGATTTCACTTCTTTTAGTTACTGTGTTAATTGGGATTGTGTGTCTGGGAGTGTTTGAGCCTCTGTTCCCTTGGTCACCCTTGATTAGCCTCTGGAGAATTTGAGAGGAAGTTTGTAAGAGACAGTCCTAGCACAAGCAGGATGACTAGTAGGGGCCTCAGTACCTGTGACGACACTACTCCTGTCCTCTACCTGCACCAGACAGACCACTTGACCACGGATGCCTCTACTCAGATCCTGGTGTGGTTTTGCAGACTGTGGCTCACATTTCCCACTAACGGAAAGCCAGGCTGGGGGGAGGATCCAATGTTACATCTGGCAACAGACAGTGCTCCAAACCTACTTCCAGTCCACCAGCTGTGGTTCTTGATATGACAGTCGTTTTCTCATCACATTTCTTTGAACCCTCTCTAGTTTTTTCTAAAATCCTTTCTGAATGGAGGACTCAAGAACTGGACCCAGTATTCCAGCTCCAGCAGTTGCACCAGTGCCAAATATAGAAGTAAAATAACCTCTCTCCTCCTGCCTCCCTAGTTGATTGGCTGTCAGCACTACTTAAATAAAAAGAGTAATAATAGCATCTGTGAGGAATTGTGAGTGCTCTGTAATCACATATTTAATTCTCACGGAAAACTTTGCAAAGGATAAAGATATGGCATATGTGCAGTTATTCTTCTATATATTCCGTTCTCAATGAGGTGCACAGTACACAAGTCAATAATTATGGATAAGACTAAAATTGTATGCATTTAGTAATTTCCATTTGAATGGGCTTTCGAGTATTATTACTGAATTTATCATCTGAGGAAAGATTATAGCTGCCAAGCAAGAAGGTGGAAGTGGGTTCACCAACATTATCCATTTCTGTTTTTTTCCATGGAGACAGAAAGACAGAAGATTACTGATCTTCAACCTCACCACCCACACTTACAAATCTGTCAGTAGGCAGTGGTGCTCTGAAGGGTGAGAGGGGTCAGGAAAAACTAAAGTAGGAAAGGATACCTCAGTTTCTATGAGGATTTAAGTGCACTGATGACCTATCTCTTCTACAGCACGTGTAAACAGTAGCTCTCAAAGCACTGTACAAAGTAGGTCAGTACCAATATTCCCTTTGTGCAGATGGAGAAACTGAGGCACAAGGTGGTGCTGTGATTTACACGAGATCACCCAGCATTCCAGATGCCGAACTAGGAATAGAACCCAAATCTCAACACTCTCTGCTCATGCTCTCACCACTGTCTTGATTTATTTATAATGTAACTGGACAGCAGCATTGTCAAATGGACAATGCTCTGAATTAGGTATTATTATTGTTATTGCTCCATATTCTCTTCCTTTGTTGGACTTGTATTGACATAGTATTTATGTATCAAATGGGAACCCAGTGCTACAATCTATTCTTGGAGCACTGAGAGTTAAAACAAAAAGAAGAATTTCTTTCTGCCTCTTGTCTTGTAATACAGGTGGAACCTCAGGACCTGACCGGTTCTGAACCAGAGAATTTACTGGACCACAGGAGTTCAATATTGTCTAGCAGCATTTCAATGCTTCCACTACTTACTGGGCTGTTAGAGGACGTTTCGGGGGAAATTAGATCTAAATAAGAGCACAGAACACTGAGAGCCAGAACTGGTGGCTGTCAACAAACTTTATGGGACCATGGGAAACTTGGCCACACCCATGAAAAGTGGACATCCGGCTAACTAAAATAATTCCGGACAATGGATGTTCCAGACCAGAGTGTGCTGGACTAGAGAGGTGCCACCTGTAATGCTACATTCTTCTAATTCTGGAAGCCGGGATACTAAACGTCAATATAATGCCACTGACTTGCAGCTAAAGCAATGATCCAGTGTCTTCAGACAAGGTCTAGATACACAGCAAGTCCATCATACCCCATACATGACTGACAGGGGTACAGTACCCTATATGAAATGAACTAGTGGGGTTTCAGTCCAGTTTCTCTTTTTGTACAGCACATCCTCATAACTGCCCACAATGGGTACCTTGGTGGATAGGTCCATGAAAGGGGAATAGGGCTCAGTGAGCACAAGGACTAAACTGCTCTCTCACCTCTAGAATTTGACCCTGTAGTCACAGGTGAAGCACATGGTAATGCAGAAGCTTTTGCTGAGGCTGCCTGTGCTGTCCAGTACCTTATTATGCATAACTAGTGGACTTTAGCTTCGAGCGTTGTCAACTCAGTGTTTACATCAACACTATCATTTAAAGAGATCACAAGCATGCCAGTGTCATGAATGTCACAAGCATCCTCAGGTGCATGCACAGAGGTTCTCTCGATCATTTCCCCCTCAAAGGTACAGTCAACAGCATGTTCTCTCGCACGATGTAAACAGCCACAGCAAACAACATCCACCCATTTCTTCAAAATGGTCTTATGTGGGGAGCGTTAGCTGTCATGCCAAAAAAACAAAAAACAAAAAACCCCAACCTGTTTCTACAAAGGGAATGAATTTTGAGGAACCTGCTAAATCCATCCTGAGGAGCAGTGTCCTGTCACATTCAATGAGTCCATATGCCAAGCAAATGGTTTGGATGATCTACCATTCAAGGCTTCTTTTGGCAAGGAAATTCGTTTAGTCAAACCCCTTAATCCATCCTGGTGACAACATTTCTTTCTAGTTTATTGCTAAGGAATGATGTTTCCCAAGACTGGTATGTTTCTGCAGAAAAGGGAGACTGTCAGAGATATCAGCGTGTGCGAATGACAACGTACACATTCCTATTGGGCCTTCGGCTATCTGCCAAAGAATAACATGGGGCTTTGTAAGAAGTGTAGTTGTAATCCTGCCAGTCCCAGGATAGTAGAGAAACAAGGCAAGTGAGGTAATATCCTTTAGTGGATCAGCTTCTGCTGATGAGGCATTCTGACTGGCAGCTCAGAGATGGAAAGACATTAAGTGCAGAGGGGACCATAATCTGACCTCCTGCATATTGCAGGCCACAGATTCTCTTCCAGCTACACCTTTAATGGGCCCACAGCCTTTGGCTGAGTTACTGAAGTCCTGAAATCATGATTTAAAGCTGGGATCTCAAACTCACAGCCTGCAGACCATGCATGGGATGGACCATATCTGCAACCCAGCCCAGGAGACCTGGTGGCCCCAGGGGGGTGTCCCATCCCTCAAGCTCTGCCCCTTCCTAGCACAGTCCTGCCCTCTCCTTCTCATTGCACCCCATCCCCAAGGGGGTCGTTTAATTTAGAAAAGAGAAGACTGAAGGGGACATGCTAGCAGTTTTCAAGTACCTAAAAGGGTATTACAAGGAGGAGGGAGAAAAATTGTTCTTGACTTCGGAGGATAGAACAAGAAGCAATGGGCTTAAATTGCAGGAAGGGAGGTTTAGGTTGGACATTAGGAAGCACTTTCTAACTGGCAGGGTGGTTAAACACTAGAATAAATTGTGTAGGGAGGTTGTGGAATCTCTATCACTGGAAACATTTAAGAGCAGGTTGGATAGACACTTGTCAGGGATGGTCAAGATGGTCCTTGGTCCTGCCATGAGGGGAAGGGACTGGACTTGATGATGTTTCTGGGTCCCGTCCAATTCTAGTGTTCTGTGATTCTGTGGTTCTATGATCCATAGCCTAGAAGAAGGCAAAAAGACACCCAGGGTGTTTGCCAATACTATTCAGGGGAAAAAACTCCTTCCTGACCAAAAATTGGTGATCAGTTAAACCATGAGCCTGAGAGCAGGACCCAACAGCCAGACGCCAAGGAAAGAATTCTGTGTCGTAATTAAGCCCACTCCCCATACAGTGTCCCACTAACAGCCATAGGAAATATTTGCTGCTAGTAGAATTGGCAGACCCTAGGGCAATTTCTCCCTTTGTTTCTCCCCCCATAGGCAGACCTGCATGGGAGACCAGAATTTGTGATCACCAGAGGATGACACTTCTATGGAATGCTTCAAGGTTTCAATGTCTGTTTTTATTCCGCATTGCAATATACACAAAACCTTTCTAATCTTTTTGTGAAAATGAATTGTGTTGAAGCATCTGTCCTATTGTCAAAAAGGGCAGTTTTTTCATCATACGCTTTCTATATCTGCCTCCCTCTCTTTCCCTTTCCCTCTCTCTGATGCCAGAGCCATAGACTTTAAAAAGCTGTCTGACAAAAAACAACAACAAAAAAACCCCAAAACACCCACTTCAAAACTGATACATCTCTGAAAAGAGTTTTTGGTGTTGATGAAACATCATATTATGATGAATGCATGTATCCAGACCTGTTCCAAACAGTTCTAAGCTGAATCACAGTGCCCGGGTGTTGATTTTTCAAATCTGTCTAAGGGAATGAAACACCTAATTACCCTTAACATTAATGGGGATTGTGATGTATTGAAACTAGGTTAAAATTACAATCCATCACTTGACTTTGTAAGTGGTTTCCTCATGCTGATTGCAGGCTAGAGGAATTTGTTGGGAAGTGTGTAATCACTGTCAGTTTTGCAGAGAGCCAGCCATGCATAAGGCTGGCAGGTTGAGTAGGACTTCTCTGTTTTAGGGTTCAGCCTGTGTTCAATGCCTGTGGTTTTGGGTGCTTATGTGTTACTAGGCCAAATTCTAAGAAACAAAATAGTGGTAGATTGCAACTTTCCAGCAAACATATTTACGTTTTTATCTGACTTCTCTAATTTGTATGCTATGGCTATAACAGGAATTGTGCAGTCAAAATCCCCAGCTGGCTTCTAGTTTTCCACCCTGTTGAAGGTGAAAACAATTCCTATGGAATGACATTCGTTGAAGTCTTATGCAGGAAGAATGCACAGAGAGCAAGGAGGTCACTGCAGAGCCTAAATCTAGCCCATCAATATAAAGTCAGTATTCAAACCCATGATGTAACAACAGAAGAGATCTTGCACCCATTGACATCAATGACAAAGCTCCCAGTGGTTTCACTGGTCCGGAACCTATGCTGTTGTGATTGTACCTACAATAATGGATCCTATCATGTTTTCATCCTGTTTAGCCTCATTAGACAGTAGCCTAGACAAGGCCAGCACAGTGGCTGTGCAGTTTGCAGGAGCATGTGGAGATCCCTGAGGGACCCTCTTGCAAGTCTTAATTTATACTGAAGTCATGGTGCGGGTCATGTTGGCAACAGAGGATAATTTCACTTGTAGTATTGCTGTGAAATGTTTGTGGGTACACTCATGTAAGCCACTTGCTCTGTTTAACCTTTTCCATTTTATGGGAAGATCAAATGCTGTTATTTAAAATCCAGCATTTTTTCGTACACCTTTCATACAGAACTGAAAGAAATCATCTGTGTTTAACTCCCGGAACTCATCGTTGCAGGATATTGACAAAGGGAATGGCAAGATTTTAAAAAGCACAGCACAGGTATATGAATAAGAATAGTTTAGGAAATTACCATGAACTAGCAAAAATATAAGGACTATTAACTTTCTGCTTCAGATCCTGAAGAGATTAGAGAGAAAATCAGGAAGAGATGTCTACTTTGGAATAACATCAGTCCTGTAGAGAGGTTATAAAGTTTTATAGCAGGGTGGGGAACCTAAGCCTGCTCCAGCTTGCCTGGATCTGAGACCTGAGGTTCAGGGCTCCCCCCACCATCATTGGGAAGCCTGCCATGGTGCTCTAGCCCCTCCCCCCGCTGTGGGGCTGGAGCACACAAAATCAACTAGCCTGGGGAATGTCTTTCTCTCTCTCTCAGTCAGGGGCCATGTCAGATGTCAGTGAGGATTTTTTTGCTTGTTTGTTTCTTACTTGTGTGCAGCTCTGAACTGATTTTTCTGGAGGTCAGTAGCCCCAACCCAAAAAAGGTTCCCCACAGCTGCTTTACAGATTCCTCTGTAACATCCAGATCATGCTAGCCCAGGAATGGGCAAACTCAGGCTTTGGGGCCAGATCCGGACCACCAAGCATTTCTATCCGGCCTGCCCAGCTGATTAGGAGAGGTGCATACTTACACTAGACAGCCAGCAGTGTGTGTTCAGCTGTCCCTCCCCCCACCTAGCTACGTCCTGCTAGCTGTGCAAAGGGGTGGAAGGTAGAGGGGAGAGGAAAGTGCTAAAGTCAGCACTGTATAGCAGGGGTCCTAGATGGAGACACACAGTCAGCAAAGTTGCTCCAGTCTGAAGCTTGTGACTCAGAGAAGTGCAGAATGGGGGTGGGAGGAGACAACAGAGCAGGACAGATTTCCCCTAAAAAAATAGATAGAGCGCAGCTTCTCTCAGAAACTTACCCAGCACACACACCCAGTCTGTGACACACACACACACAATCACTTCCACTGCCACACACACACCCCTGTCTCTGTGCCATACACTCTCAATCTGTGTCATACAGTCTGTCTCACACACACAGTGTCTCTCTTTCACACACATTCTTTCTCTCTGAAGCCCTCAGCCCCACCCATTCTGCCAGAGGCCCCACCTCTCCCAGGAGGCCTGGATCTGATCCATGACCACATACTAACATTTGTGAAGTTTCCCCCCTGCAAAAATTATTGCCCGCTGCTGTACTAGATGCTGTACAAGTGCAGTGTAAGAGACAGGAATTTGTTTGAGGAAGTTCTGTGGTCTTTGCTATACAGGAGGTCAGTTTAGATGACCACAAATATCCCTCCTGGCCTTGAAATTTGTGAATCTATGAGCAGAATCTTCCCTGCACAGCTTACAATTCAAAGAGACTGAAGTAGGGTAAAAAAATTATTTTCTCCATTTTCGAGAGGGAGAACTGAGGCATGGAATAACAAATAACTTGTGCAGGTTCACAAAGGGAGTTTGTGACAGAGGCCAGAACTAAATCCAGGTCTCCTAAATTCTAGTCCGTGGCTTCATGAAGTTTAATATAATTCAGACATTGTCTGCTGGTGTGCAAATCTTATTGGAGGATAATTGTGCTGACAGAAAATAATTTCATTTTTACACAGTCAGTGAGCAATGCAAATAAACTTACTTACGTTTCTCTGATTCATACTGTTTCCCCATTCTCTCTGTTCAGGGAGAAATATTTGGTAGCAACTGTTTTTGACAAAATCCATCGTAAAGAGACTGCCAGTTTAAAAAGTATGCAAAATTATGCCATAAAGACCATAACTTTATTGTCTGCTGTTGAAGGGGCTGCATTATAAGGAGTCCATGTGAAAAATTGAACATGAAACATTATCAACAAAAAATATCTCAACAAGCAGAGATAAATGGTTTTGAGGCATAGTTTATGTTGAGCTGTTGACACATATATATTTATGTGCAACAGTCTTTAGAAAGGTCCTCTGAAAATAAATATTGGAAAAGTAATCACCTGAGATTTGACACTTTGAAACTAGCAGTTAGAATTAGTATTCTCAAGCATGAGGCTATAACGTGTATGATTGAATAGCTGTTGTTATTGGAACAAACTGATTTATCTCTTTCTGCAATGTGCAAAAGTAAAATAAAAGACTGTATAATAAAATCTTATATAGCAAAAATATAATTTTATTGGATTCTTTGTATACTGTAGCATTTCATAACCAAAAATGGAACATGAATATTAGTTTTGCAAATTGGATTTTAAATCATTTCATTCAGGTCAATCAAAAAAGCCAATCTGGACACCAGCCAAGTCTGGTAATGTTATTTTCGATGTATATATGTCATTTTCTGAATTGTGACAACATTGAACATTATTGTATCTATTCTTAATTATTACAGACCCACATTTATGCATCTCAGATTGTCTATCATTTATAGAAGTTATAGAATGCAAAACTATAGATACGCTAAGGGATGGTCTACAAAGGAATATCCAGGAAAAATAATCAGCATTAACTAAAGATGTGCATTTGAAGTGCATAAAGTAAACTGCAATCAACTATATGAGCAGCCCTCATTCAGATTTAAAGTAGCTTTCATTTCAGTTAATTCAAGTTGCATTGGAAGTGAATTCAAACTGAATTAAGGCTACTTTAATTCTGAAGAACTGCCTGCACAGGGATTTCTGCACTGTCTGCACGGGAGGATGTGGGGGGGTGGGAGACAGAGCGTCACTCTCTTCTCCCCCCCTCCCCTTCTATTTATTCCGAGTTTTCAAATCCCCTACTCATAACTCCGGTCACATGAAGAAGTGGGCTGTGCCCACAAAAGCACATGATACCCTCTACGGCTATGTCTACACTCACGGCTTCTTGCATGAGTAACAGCGTCTACACTGCCCCTTCATGCGCAAGAAAAACCCTCTTGCGCAATGCCATTCTTCCTGAAAAGTAATAGGTGTAACAGCATTGCACAAGAGGGTTTTTCTTGCGCAAGAAAGGGCAGTGTAGACACTCCTTCTTGCGCAAGAGCTTCTTCTGAAAAAAATGGTGGCTCATTAGGTATGCAAATGAGGCTCAGAAATATTCCATGCTTAGCCTCATTTGCATATTACTTGCGCAAGAAGCCGTGAGTGTAGACATAGCCTCTATGTTTTGTTAGTCTATAAAGTGCTACCAGACTATTTGTTGGTTTTAGGGATTTCATAGTTTAACTAATCCACTTCTAATGAACACCTTTAGATGATGTTCATTAACTTTTCTGAGTGTCCCTGTGTACAAGCCCTAACTAAATCCTGAAAAATTGATGCTATGAGGGTTAGGTTCGGATGTTTAGGATATGTATTCAAATGAAGAGAGAACAAAAACTGGATTTAAATGTAAGGCTGAATTCATCACTGGCAGGTGAAACTGCATTGACTTCCATGAAGGAACACCTGTTTATGCCAAATGTAATGCAACCCGAAGAATGAAACTTAATAGTGCCCAGCCCTACCAAAACATTTTCTGCACAGAGACGATAATTTATTTCTGTGTAATCTCTATCCCTCCACACCATCTGCGTCCCAGGTTCCTTTGTGGATAATTGTTTATTCCCACACTCATGTTAAGACATTTTTCTTCAGCTCTATGATATGGTTAAAAAAATGAAATCTGAAGTTCTGGAACATGGTTCTTCAATAAGGGATGTGCTCCTCTGGCAAAGTGCATGATCGTGGAGTACTCTGGGCCAGAACTCTGCATTACATTGTTCTGAGGAGGACAGGATGCATCAAAAGGCCTAGTGATGCTACAAAGAAACTTTAAGTGTTAGAAAAATCCAGCCCAAATTTGTAGTGACTAAAATCAGTTCTGGTTTGGTGGCCCTGGTGAATTGAATTGGTAATCAGCAGTTTTCCTAACCACTAGCACCTTAAAATTTCCAGCAAACCCTCTTGGCATTTTCTTCAGTTTGACCAAAGCATGCAAAAAAGAAAGAAAGAAAGAAAGAAAGAAAGAAAGAAAGAAAGAAAGAAAGAAAGAAAGAAAGAAAGAAAGAAAGAAAGAAAGAAAGAAAGAAAGAAAGAAAGAAAAGAGTTTCATTTCATTTACATAATTTCTTCAGTTGTTGGCATGACAAGTTGTTTTTTCACTCCAGTAAAATACTATTGATTCCAACAGAATGGCCAAAAAGAGCTTCTATAGGCTTATTGTCATCTGCCATAGTTAGACCAGACTTGAAATCATAGGATTTTACATTGATTATTTCAGGTAATGGGTAAAACATCCTTGACAATATAATTCCAATTTATTTTCTTAAAGGCATAAGCTGAGTTTTCTTTTACCCCTGTGACTAAAACAACTTAAATACCCGAACGCTCGGCTTCTTCAATCAACTATCAGTGTCATAACATTTGCAAAAGTTCTATGTTTAGGAACACTCTGTTCCAGGAAATATGGATCTTTCACTACTCCGGGGTCACTCACTGTTTCTCAGTCTCTTTTCTCCTTAGTTTGAATGTCAGGTATTTTGTGGCTCTTGTCTAGGATAATTTTATTTTGGGGAGAACCATCCTATGGAACAGGGCCAAGGAATGAACTTGGACAATAGAAATATTTTTCCACAGCGACCTTTGGGGATGGTTTTGCATCACAATCAAACAGTGGCCTACAATGACTCATAAGCCTTTTTGTAATATTAATTTTAATTGGCTATCCTGCAAACAAGCTGTCTTGTGTTACTGCCGGAAAAGGAAGAAAGAGCCTCTCCTCACATTGCACTAGAGAGGAGAGATGGTGTGACTTTCTTCAGCACAGACTCCCTAGATGCTGACCAAGATGATTCTTGAATCCTCTTTACCATGAAGAACATAATAATGGTGATGAGGACAGACATGCCAAACACAGAGACCCCATCAAACCACAGAGGGATAGATTCAGACATATTTATTCCAAGTGTCACGCTTCCATATACTAGAAGTTCTATTTTTTTCAATAGGTCATGGAGGAAGGTACTACTCAAAATGAGTAAGGATAGCCAAATCTGGTCCTTAGAAAACAGCTCCAGACCTTGCTCCTTCTCCTCAATATGCGTCAGCGCCTTGCTTTCAGCTCTCTGGTCCAGGTCTTCTGCTCCTCTGTTGCTGGTTTACAAGATTCCAATGGCACTAATAAGCCATAGTATTAACTTACCCAGCTCTTAGAGAATTCCCCCACAAAGGGGAAATTTAGGGTGGGATTATACTTCTATGTCCTCTCCCAGGCCTCAGCAGAGGGGCATAACCATGGGAACAAAGAGTCCCTATTAGTTGCCTGGTTATTAAATTCAAAGCTACTCACTTGAGATTATGGGGTGCTAGGTATGGGAATGAGTTTGCCCAGGTCTCTGACCAAAATAACTAACACTGGCGTAAATTCACTTCATCCCCCAACAAATAACCATGAGCGTCTCTGAATACAGCTCAGACACGTTACAAAATTAGCTCCTCACTTTTTTTACTAGCCTTCCCCCTGCTTACATAATATCCCATTTCCCTCTTGGTATGATTTGAATGCCGATTTTGCCATTTTTCCAGTTCACAAGAAGTCAAGTATTCTGAGAAGTAAATCTCAGATGAAGCCTAAGTGACCTTTTCATTAAAGATGAAACATTGGTGGTCTGTCCTTTGGTAATATCCTTCCCCACCATAACCATCATCTGCAGTATATAAGCCAGTATACTTTTTCTAAGTGAGCAAATTTAATGAACCAAGTCTCCTCTAAAGTCCCTGCTTTCACTAGTTCCATGTGTTTTATAATTTCATATGCTGCTGGATGCAAGGAAACAATCTTAGCAAGACATATACACAGTAGTTTTCTGCAGACACAACACTGCTGTTCAATACGTCATGCCACTCAATGTGGTGCCAGTGCTTCCCAGGGGGTACTCCACAAATAAGATGCAGAATATTGTCTAGGAGGAACCCTGATGAGCTATGACTTAGACTCATAGACTTTAAGGTCAGAAGGGACCATTATGATCATCGAGTCTGACCCTCTGCACAATGCAGGCCACAGAATCTCACCCACCCCCTCCTAGAATAATCCTCTCACCTATATGTCAGATATTGAAGTCCTCAAATGATAGTTTAAAGACCCCAAGATGCAGAGAATCCTCCTGCAAGTGACCCATGCCCCATGCTACAGAGGAAGGCGAAAAACCTCCAGGGCCTCTGCCAATCTACCCTGAAGGAAAATTCCTTTCCGACCCCAAATATGGCAATCAGCTTCAGCATGTGGGCAAGACTCACCAGCCAGACACCCAGAAAAAAGTTCTCTGTAGTAACTCCTATCTTCCCACCATTGGCCTATTTATCATTGAAAGTGAAAGGTCAATTAATTGCCAAGATCATGTTACCTAATCATACCATCCCCTTCATAAACCCATCTAGTTTAATCTTGAAGCCTTATAGGTCTTTTGCTCCGACTACTTCCCTTGGAAGGCTGTTCCAGAACTTCACTCCTTTGATGGTTAGAAATCTTCGCCTAATTTTGAGTCTAAAATTCCTAATAGCCAGCTTATATCCAGAAGATATGACTTCTGGGGCCAGACTGAGTAGGAGGAAATGTTTATTTCAGGAGGAAATGCCACATAATGATTGATTGTGGATATGTTTCAATTTCTCCATGCACAATACACTGGGAGTGTTCTGTCATAGATTTGCAGCCATCCAGGACTTCACAGCTGACACAACTTTGTCACTATCGAGAATCCAGTGGTCAAGGTACAATAGCATCCATTTGAAGTATATCATGTAAGGAGATCTTGGCATATTAGATGGAACTTTATAGACACCCTGACCATTCCTTTTTATGCCTGCTTGTGCACTTCATCCCTCCTTTATAAGTTTTTAGCAGGTATACCATAGAAATTGGAAACCCATATGAATCAGAGATGGAAAAGATATCTAGGATAATCTTTACTTCAACCCCTCTCAGTGCAGAATTGCACATTTCGGTGCATTCCAAAGATATTAATTTAATCTAATATTAAAGAACTTGGGCATTAAGGTTTCCACCAATTCTCTTCAGAAATTATTCTGCAAACTAATAGATTCTCATTTTTATACAATGTTGTCTGGTGTTGAGCTGTTTTTTTTCCTTTTTTCCCCCATTTCATCCCATTAATCTTAGTTTTCCACAGTTTGTGGAAACTCCAGTTCCTCTTCCTGCCACTCTACATTCATTTTTAAGTTTATCTTTGTAGGTACACATGAGGGGTTTTTTGTGTTTTTTTTTTTTTTGCAGAATAATTTAATAAAATATTTAATTTTGTGTTTTGTTTGAAATTCAAAACTTGAAAAAAAATGATATTTCCAATTAGCTATAGTTACGGGTAACTGGAATATTGCTGTCTTGTTTCCCTTTTATAACCTAAAGTAGTGCTAAACTGCAGTGCTATGGGATCCCTGCATTTTATTTTTCCAATGATAATTAGCAGCTATTGCATCGTTCCACTGAAATAAACATAGCAGCACTTTGATTTCCTCATAGCAGTCATTCAGCTTTCAATGTTGTTTAAAGTATAACAACTCCTTTTCAACCCACTGCCTTTCACTATATGTTCCTTGACCTTATCTTTTTGTGGATCTAGTGGACTTATTTACAGAATACATCCTGCTGGATCAGAAAACGTCCCTTCTTCAAGAAAGCCCTTGTTCAAGGAAGTTCAGACAATACACATTTGCTCCCCCCTGAGATTCTTGCATACACACGTCAACACTCTTGGAATTTTTTTCAACAGGCTCTGTTTCAAAGAGACAGTTCAATTATGTTAATTATGTTTTCCTTACCTATTTTAATTGTATTGCTTCTCTTGGAAAGGCAGCAAAATTCTATCTACTACTTTCCTGAGTAAAGGTATGTGCTGAGTTTGTTGTTCTCTTGAATGTATGGACAGATAAGTCTCAATGCATTTCTCATTCCTTATTCAAAACTGTTGTATTCCAGTGCAGCTACATGGACTGCAGTTGTGAATGGTCCTGAATTACAAGTGTGCAAATGAAAATAGAATCTGGTTTAAAATGGTTACTTCACAAACACTAAAATAACTACCCTAAGCCATAACCTGCTCATATTTTCACTCAGGGTGCATCTATACAGCAGCATTGTTTTGGAATAACGGCTATTATTCTGAAATAACAATGCGAACGACTACACAGCAATTCCGTTATTCCAAAATAAATTCAAAATAATGGACGGTTTATTCCAACTTCTGTAAATCTCCTTCTACAAAGAATAATGCCCATTTTGAAGTAACTATTTCGGAATAGCAGTAGTGTGGACGCTGCACTGCAGATAGCTCTTCCCCAGGGCCATTCAGAGTAATTACTTTCCAGTGCTTCCTGGAACTCTAAATCAAGGTAGTGTGTCCACATTAGGAAAGCCTGCCTCGGACTAATTTTGAGGCCTCCCTGGAATATAGACGTGCTATTTCAAAATAAGCTATTTTGGAGTATTTCTTCTGGAATAGCTTATTTTGAAATAAGCGTGCAGTGTAGACGTACCCTAAATGATGAGTAATAGCTTATATTTATATGGAGCTTTTCAATGGAAGGATCTAGGTTCAGATATAAATATAAAAACCTCATCACTGGCAAAGTGCTGATGTTCTCCCTTAAGAATGAAATATATAATCTGTTTAGTAATACACACAAAGACTACACATGTTGGGGAAATTCAGATAGGCAGAGAATAACTTCTCAAACAAGAATTTGATTGTGAACCTGAGGTTATTGATTGCAAGGACCCATGAACAAGGTTCTAAATTAGCCTTCATTGTGACCACCAAGATCATCTCATCTGAGGAAGTGGGTTTTTCCCATGAAAGCTCATGATTATATATCTTTATATATCTATGGATATATAGAGATATAGATATATATTCGTTAGTCTCAAAGGTGCCATTGGACTACTCATTTTTTTACAAGTTGTTTTTAAAGTTACAGGCTAACACAGCTACTCCTTGGAGACTGTTTCATCTATTGTTTTATACCTATATTGTAAATTCTTTGGGGCAGGGATTATCTTTTGGTTCTATATTTTTACAGTTTTGATTAATTTGGGAATAGAGGTGGTTGAATTTTTTCAAATATTAATGACATTTCCAAATACAAAAATTAATATTCGGAGGGGAAAAAAGCTCAATTTCTATCCCTACTTTCCCCCCCACTCTACCTGTGTTGTTTGATCCTTTGAGTTCATAGCCTGAGGTGGTACAAAATGTCTGACTGACCTATGTCTGAAATTGTCCTCTCAAACTTGTATATCATTTTGTGTTTCTTCCAAATTTAACATGGAAGAACCTCTGTCAAATATATTTTACTATTTCAATATGTGTATGTAATTATTGCCTTGTCACTTACTAGTGCACCTGGCACCTTTTTATGATTTAGTGCTAGAGAAGGTACTTCAAAAAGTACGGCATCTATCATTTAATCATGAAAAAGGTACCATTTGCAAGCTGGTATAATAAATTATCTGATATTTTATGAGTCTTTCGTGTAATATATTGCTAGTTATAATATCTTATACACTGAAAATATTAAACATTTCTTTTCACAAGAAAGACATGACTAAACAGGGTTGCTTTTAATTATGCTCTCATACTAGATTTCTGAGAAGATAGATATGATTCTAAAATTTTAATACAGCATGATAGGCAGAGAATAAGATATAATGGAGAAGCATTGAAACTCATCTGAAAAAGGAGGGAATTTATCAGGTTTGTGAAACAGGAAGGAGAGGTTGGGAAGGCCCAGTGAAATTTGAACTAGCATTATACAGCTCATAAGAACTGAGGGAAAGTGATTTAATAGAGATATACACAAAGACAACCCTGGCAACATCACTGACCATGGTTCACCACAACAATACTTCATTTTACACTGCTGTCACTCAATCCAAAACAGTGGTGTCAATCTGTACTCTGTGGTGAATCAGGCCTGTTGATATCAATAGGCTTTCACGGGATGAAGGTCACAACAGGATTTGGGCCTACAAGTCATTTGATGTGATAAGGAGAAAGGAAATTGATTACAATGATACAGAGTAGGAGAGGTAGAAGTCTGCCAGACCTGGGGGATTATGGGCCAAGATCTCTGCTGGTATAAATGAGCACAGTCAACTTTTATTTTAATGGAGTTGTTTCCCATTTACATGGGCAAATAATGTGGCCTACAATGTCCTCTCTACCTGCTTCATGGATATAGGGTCATAGATGATAATGATCTGGATAAAATGCATTCCACATAAGAAATCTGTGATGTTGGGGGAAGTAAAGTTAGCAGGAGTTCCCACTCTCCTTTTATTGAGAGGTTAATCCATCCTTTGTTCATAAAGTCTGTAGTTCATAGTATCATAGAATCATATTGGTTGGAAGAGACCTCAGGAGGTCATTGAGTCCAACCCCTTGCTCAAAACAGGACCAATCCCAACTAAATCATCCCAGCCAGGGCTTTGTCAAGCCTGATCTTATAAACCTCTAGGAATGGAGATTCCACCACCTCCGTAGGTAACCCATTCCGGTGCTTCTCCAACCTCCTAGTGAAATAGTCTTTCCTAATATCCAATCTAAACCTCCCCCACTGTAAATTTAGACCATTGCTCCTTGTTCTGTCATCTGTCATCACTGAAAACAGTCTCTCTCCATCCTCATTGGAACCCTCCATCAGGTTCTATCAAATCCCCCCTCACTCTTCTCTTCTGTAGACTTAATGAGCCCAAATCCCTCAGCCTCTCCTCATAACTCATGTGCTCCAGCCCCCTAGTCATTTTTGTTGCCCTCCACTGGACTTTCTCCAATGTATCCACAACCTTTATATAATGGAGGGCCCAGAATTGGACACAATATTCCAGATGTGGCCTTCCCAGTGCCAAACAAAGGGGAATAATAACTTCTCTAGATCTGCCAGCAATACTCTTCCTAATACACCTTAATATGTCATTAGGCTGCTTGGCTAAAAGGGCACACTGTTTGATTCATATCTAACTTCTCATCCACTGTAATTCCCAGTTCATAAAGTCTGCAGTTCAAGAATTCTCCTTGTTCCTAAACATTCCTGATATCCCAGAAAACACCATCATTTTCATGGGTAAGGCAGTTACAAAATCTTTCCTTTGAGCTCCAGGCCTCAACACTATGGTTCATGTCTTTGTCCTTCTCAGTTGGATTACACCTCAAACCATTAAGAAGTGTCTGCTGATGGAGAATCAAGCGAAAAGATCCATGTTACCTCATGTGTGTGGCTAGGAATTATTATTGGCAAGTTTCTTCTTTTGCTAGTCCAACAGAATCTAAGTTTGATCTTCAAGTTCCACTGCGACATATTAAAGGTGGGTTCGGTGGACAACTGGATAATCTTGTTTTAGGAGGGCAGCTCATTATTTGTTTGACTTACATTTAAAGTCATATGTTCTTGTTCTACCAAGGCCCCATTTAATAAACAAAGATCATAGAATCATAGAATCATAGGGTTGGAAGAGACCTCAGGGGGGTCATCACGTAGGTCCTATTACTGTTCTCAGAAGATTATTTTCTACTCATTTCCTCTTGTAGCCATCATGTGCTAGGCACGGTCCAACTGGAAAAGAAGGCATGGTTACTGTCCAGAACTTAGACTGAAGTCAAAAGGGTTTTGTGTGAAGCAGGCTGTAGCTCACTCTGAAAGTTTGAGAGCACTTGGGTATAAAATGAAATATTAATGATATTTCAGGTTAATGGTTAATAATGACAGACTTCTTGGTTGGCAATTACGCTGGCATTTTGAAAGCCCCCTTCTTTATCACTGATTCTGAGGTGGGCCTGGATTATTCTTTGCTACTGACATTATTTCATGCAAAAAATCAGTTTTCTTGGTGCATTTCAAAAGGGAAACGCCAACATTTAAAATTGGAATATTGTTGTGTAACTTTTTTTCTCCCACAGTTGTGTATTTATATGTTACCTCTCTTTCATATTTCTTAGAAACTTCCTGGGAACACAGTGGAAAGGTATCTGTGCAGTGAGATCACTATATACTAAAAAAGTGAATACCTCCAGCCTCTGTTAATGTTTAATTATTGTTACGAGCTATTTTATAATAGCTCTGGAAGAGAGATGAAATGTAATTGCTCCTAATGAGATGAAAGTTCCATTATGTTGGGTGTTGTACAGAGCAAAAGACAGTCCTTGCCCCAAAGAACCTACAATGTGTACAGAGAGAAGGTGAGAGAAAGAAATTACAATGTTACAGATGGCTAAGTAGGGCAGAAAAAGGTTCAGTGACTTCCAAAACTGACATATGAAATCAGGGATGAAGGTCTTCTGAAACCAAATGTAAGGCCTGTAATATAAGATCATGCTTCAACTCCCGGTATGTTTTTTTCCTTCAAATTTTGTTTTATGGCGACCTGTCCTTTGCTTAGACTAGGGATACATCTACACTATAGAGGAAGATCGAAGCTGCCGCTGTTGATCTTCCAGGATTCGAATTACCGGTCTAGTTAAGATGGCTAATTTGAACAGAGAGGGGCACTCCAGTCAATGCCGGTAACCCTGCTTTCATGAGTAGTAAGGGAAGTCAAAGGAAGAGTGTTCTCCCTTTGACTTTCTGCAGTGTAGACAGCGCCAAAAGCTGAGTTAAGGTACTTCAACTTCAGCTACGCAATTGACATAGCTGAAGTTGCGTATCTTAATTCGACTTTGTCCTATAATGTAGCTGTACCCTAGATGTCCAATAGTTCCATTTCCTTTATATTTAGAGGATCAGGATCAGAATCAGAACATCTCCAAAACATTTCCTTCTTTCAACTTAAAGGTAAATACTTTAAAAAAGTGACTCGTGAGAATGACTATCTTTGGATTAGAAAAATACTGTACCTTCCATAAAACGTTTTTCTTACATCAAAGACACTTGATTATTAGAGAGAATTACATCTTCTGAAAGAGATATGCAAATTGGTACTCAGTGAATTTGTCTGAACGCATGGTGCCTTTCAATGTAGCATGCTAACAAAGAACCCTTCTGCTGAATACAGCGCTGACTATTATATATATATACATGTATATACACAAAAACAATATGCTAAATGCTTTATTTTCTGTGCAATTTTCTAAAAAAAGAGAATCAAAATTACCATTTGAAGTTACTATGAGTGGAAATATGCTGCGTCTGTGTTTTATTTAGTATCAATAGAAGAATGAATTACTTACCTAGCATCTTATCTCCAAATGTTGGTGGTAGCAACTTAACAGCTGTAAAAATTTTCTCCAAAAGCAAATTCAGATTACCCAGGACAAAGTATTGCTTTTCTAATTCACCATACTTTCCTCCTCTGCCAATCCTTTCTCTTGTGTGGGCTCTTTGATGTTCCATTAACTGTCCAGAAAACAAACCCACTTTATTTGATGCAAAGCAAATTCAAGGAAGATTTGATTAGGAATCTACTGAGCTAAAAATATGAACTGGCACGTTGGTGTATTCAACATCAGTGTCTTAAAAGAGACCCAAATGTTTCTTGCAGCAACATGATTCCGTAGGTTCATTATATATAATTCATGATTTTTTCTAGTTTACTGTGTTGATGTTGGAAGGGATTGCAGAGCCAGCTGATTCATTAGTGTCTTTTCATGTGTAAGTAAAAGCACATGGCTCTTGGGTATGCCAAGCAAAGAGGGCAACGTGAATCTGAAACACGACGAAAAAGTGAATTGTGTTATTCCCAATCTCCACCCGATCAGAACAAAGGAATTTTACAGGTTAGACCCTGAGTTGATTTGCATTTTCACTTTTCTAGTTTCTTGATCATTAACATTTGAGAAGGTTTAGAGTCTGCTTCACTCCACCTTTTTGTGGTAAGTTAAACTGCCTGGTGGGTTGGGAGAGATACTCCCCTAGCAGATGGATTTGTTAAGGCTGCTCTTCTGAGATTTTTGCCAACTGTTTTGTAGATGAGTTAAGAAAAAAGTTACTTGAAAAAGAAAGGTGTGGGTAGGCCAAGCTGAATAAAAAGTAACATTGAGCTAAACAGAGTGATTCATGAATAATCGTGGAGAGAGGAAACATATACTAGTCCAAAGAGACTGGTATTCTAAAACCACTAAATCAGTGGCCTATGAGAAGTTATTCTGGTAAATTCAGCCCAGTTTTCACTGAACAATTGTTCTGTATCACAAAGGTTATCATCATGCTCAGAATTACTTGGTGCCCTTGTTAGCTATAGTAAGGTCAAGGAATGAATGTACATGGGGGCTGTGTCTACATTGGCATGATTTTGCGCAAAAGTGGCTGTTTTTGCGAAAAAAAAACAACCATGCTGCCTGTCTACACTGGCGGGGAGTTCTTGCGCAAGAACACTGACGTTCTAATATAGGAAATCAGTGCTTCTTGCACAAGAACTATGATGCTCCCGCTCAGGGATAAGCCCTCTTGCGCAACTGTTCTTGTGCAAGAGGCCAGTGTAGGCAGGCAGCGTTAATTTATTGCACAAGAAAGCCCAATGGCTAAAATGGCCATCGGAGCTTTCTGCACAAGAGAGCGTCTACACTGGCACGGATGCTTTTGCGCAAAAGCACATCTCTTGCGCAAAGGCACATGGCAGTGTAGATGCTCTCTTGCGCAAAAACTTTAACGCAAAAACTCTTGCATTAAAAGTATTTGTGCAAAATCTTGCCTATGTAGATGTAGCCAAGGAGTTCACTCATTTTTTTACCCCTAGAAGGGGGTCTCTGGAGTAGGGTTGAGGCAGATGGGTCGATGCAGAAATGTTTGAACTGCAGCTGCATAGGATGACCTTGTTCAGTGAATAAAATGGCTACACTGTCATATTTTTTGCAGAAAAGGATATGCAAATCGTGCTCGCATTTGCATATCTTTTTCCAATTCTTTTGCAGAAGAGGTTTTTCTGATAAAAAATCCCATGTATATGGGGCCATTTGTCAGAAAAAAAGCCCCCTTTCCCTTTTTCGCAAGACCCCTTATTCCTCAAAAATCAAGGTTTACAGGGTCTTGAGAAAGTTTGCTATGATTTATTGTAATTTCTGTGTATCCAGATAGTTGCTGGATATGTGTACAAATATTCATGAATCCTGAGAACTTCCCCAATTTCAACATGAATGTACAATTATTTTTTCTAAAATATAGTGATTTTATGTCTTGTTCATTATTTACTGTTTATTTAAACTTTTCAAACGTCCAGTCAAGCTGCAGTAACAATGGTGTGAGGCTTACATGACCGACCATTGAAATAGGAAAAAAAATGGCAAATTCAGTTTAATTCTACACCCACTGAAAAAAGATTCCCTTTGACTTTGATAGATGCTGGACTGCACCCATAATACTCTAAAATATAATAGTCTAATCTTGTAAATAATTAATCCATAGTCTGGAAATGATTCATCCAGTCTTTTTGGCAAATATCTATGAAAAATAAATATAATGTATGGGCAGAAAACTAAAACTGATTCTGGGCATTGGCTTGACCAAATGGGAAGGGAGAATTCGCAATGAAGAATATTCATAATGAATAGGTACAGTGGCTTTACCCATTAAAGTATCTAGCCCAGTTGATGGTCAGAGAATTGTTCCTATTGGACCATGTTTTCTAGTGGTTTGTCCTATATGAAGTCTCAACCACTAGGGCTCCCACTTCTAAACTATGCAATTGCTTAATCTAATCCATTGTCAAGGAGCATTGTAGTGCCTTTTGATTGATATTGTTTCACTCTATTTTCCCTCTGCTCTCAGTTTTCTGAAATATAATTCCATATCAGTTGTGCATAATTAAAATACTATGGTGGGGAACACATAGGCTACGTCTAGACTGCAAGCTTCTTTCGGAAGCTTTTCCGGAAGAGATCTTCCAGGAAAGCTTATTTTGAAAGAGAGCGCCCACACAGCAAAAGCGCAATGGAAAAGCGATGTGCTTTTTTGAAAGATAGCATTCACACTGATTGGATTCTAGCTCACATTTAAATTGTGATTAGTCTGAACAGAGTGGCCACCAGGGCACCTGTGCTATTTCCTGGAAGCCTCTTCTTTTGAAATAACTCTCTCTTCTGCGTCTACCCATGCCTTTTTCCGAAAAAGCTGTCCACTAACCTGCGTGACTTCAATATAAGCCATTTGATTTCTTTTCAACCCTTCATATGCCTTTTCTATGTATTGTATACATTCTTTGGAGATGTGGAGAGAGGGAGAAGGGCTGTCTTTTACAATGGGGCACATCTACACGGCAGGGCTGTGTCTAGACTGGCAAGTTTTTCCGCAAATTTTGAGGAAAAACTTGCCAGCTGTCTACACTGGCCACTTGAATTTCCGCAAGAACACTGACGATCTCATGTAAGATCGTCAGTGTTCTTGTGGAAATACTGTGCTGCTCCCGTTCGGGCAAAAGCCCTCTTGTGCAAATCATTTGCGCAAGAGGGCCAGTGTAAACAGCACAGTACTGTTTTGCACAAAAAAGCCCTGTGATGGCTAAAATGGCGATCAGGGCTTTTTTGCGCAAAACCATGTCTAGATTGGCCACGGACGCTTTTCCGCAAAACGTGCTTTTGTGGAAAAGCGTCCTGCCAATCTAGACGCTCTTTTCCGCAAATGCTTTTAACAGAAAACTTTTCCGTTAAAAGCATTTCCGGAAAATCATGCCAGTCTAGACGTAGCCCACAGTTTTTGCACAAGAAGTCTTTTGCGGAAGAGTTCTTGCCCAAAAACTTCTTACGCAAAAGCACGTCCACACCTCAAAGTGCATCGCTTTTGCAATGTGCTTTTGCGCAAGAGAGCATCCACGCTGCATGGGGATTGGTGTAAACCCCTGACACAACCCCCACCCAGTCCACCCCTTCTACAACCCCCCCTTCTCCTTTCTGCCCTGCCCACTCCCCTGAGCTACATGGGCTGGGAGATTACAGGGAGCCTGGTGGAGGATGGCAACAGGGGTCAACCCCACACTCACTCTGCCGGCAAGAGCCAGAGCAGCCCAGCAGCCTGCTCTGTTCCACCCACTGCCCTCTCCCAGCTCGCAGTGTTCAGCATCTCTGCCAGCAGTGGGGGGCAAGTTGTTCTGTTTCCTGCTGACATAGTGAAGCCAACTGCAGCAGGCTGAGAGAGGGCTGTGGGGCGGGCAGAGCAGAGCAGGCTGCCAGGTTGCTCCAGCTCCCGTCGTAGGGAGCGGGAGGGCCTGACCCTTGCTGTTGCCCCACAGCAGGCTCCCAGGTAATCCCCTGAGCCATCCTGGAACCCGTTGACAGGATGGTTGAGGTGGCTGCTACAGAGCCTCCTCCCCCCACAACGTTCAGGGTCTGGGGCAGCCACCCTGAACTGTGACTCTTATAGAATATTGTGTCTGCCTAGCTCAGACAGCTCTCATGTAATATTGGCTCTGATAGAATATCCAGGGCTCTGACAGAGTATCGTTTCTGCCTAGCTCAGACTGTTTGTGAAAAGACTTGCAGAACATCTGCTAGAATGCATTCATTCTCATCCTACACAATGTGTTAATTTTTCTTTTGGCTTCCTGTACTGCACCTTCCTTCAGCTTGCTTGAAACCATTTTTTATGCATCCTTAATTCTTTCCATTCATCAGTCTCACACCTTTTCACACGTCTCCCTATATTGTTCCTGCTCATTAGGTGCTTAGACAAACTGTTTGATGCGTGGATTCTTTTTTTTAGACCAAAATGTATTATGGTACTGAAGCTGTAGATGTAAGAAATTATAGACATATACGTAAAGTTATTAGCAAAGTCCAGGGATACATTCTTATTCTGAGGCCTTTAGTTGCTTTGAACTGCACCTTACTCCGCAAATAGGCATGAGGACTTCTTATGGAATAAAGTGCTCTTAAACTGGTGAAAGGGTATTGGAATCCAGCCCCTAAAAATATAGTTATATTCTGTCACATAGTAAGTGGTCCCTTGCTACACACATGATTTTAATTAGTCTACTTGTTCAGTAGGATACTTCTCCATGGGAGTAGGGCTGGCAGAATCAAGCCTAGGCATTGCTGGTCAGTATTTATTTCTGGCATGAAGCATATGTAGGGTAAACTGAGTCAGTCCACGGTATCTTACTGAGAACCGAGTACTCAAATCCAAAATCATTAGGCCAGGGAAGCATACAGACGGGCAGTTACCATGACCCTGGTTCCCCTGGCAACTACATTCCAAAGGGGCCTTGCTCTGATAAGGCCTGGCTGGTACCAGCCAGGCTGAGTGGTTTTCTCACTGTTTCCTGTAATTTCAGATTAATCAGCTTGGATCCCAAGGACTCTGCCAATGCAAGGAAGTAGTCATGTCGCAATAGACATATCACAATTTCAGCAAAATAGAAGTTAACATCAACATGTCCATTTGTTTATGTTGCTTATTTAGCTTGTTAGGAATAACTACCTGTATGAGTGATAACATGTTTAATTGGCAATGGGCGGAGATACTATGTAACTTTCCTAGTTCATTGGCTTATGTGCATATCTCATATCCGCTGCTAGACCTATCAAATCATTGCCCCTCTGTCCATCTGCTACCTATATAATCTAATGTATGCTTTGGTTAAGTTAGTGCTCCCCAGGTTAACTCCTGATGGGTACTCCACCAGTTGTGTGAACCAATAAATCCTCTGCTTGTTTTCACCTGCACCCAGTGTGTCCAGAAATATTCCCTTTGGCATGTGTGTGCAGCTACAAAATATTTATGCTTCCTAATGGAAAATGTTTAGTGTATGTCACGGGGCAAAATTCTCAACTCTGAGATACCGGTGTAAGGTCCTGATTCAGGAAGGCACATAAGCACAGACTCAACTTCTCCCATTGGCTGTCTTGATCATAGCTAAAATGTGAATCATGCCTTACGCTTAGATCAGTGAGAGTTGTACACACACAAGAGAGGACAGAACTTGGCACAGTGTCAATTGTTACTGAAATAAACCGTAATCCACCAAAGCTCTGAAACATCATGCTTAATTTTGAGAGACTGAATAGTCACTCTGACATCAAGGGGACCATTCCTGTGATTAAGAACTTTGATAGATTGAGTTGGGAGCATCTGTAAGATGCTCTAAATAACCCAGGGCAGGACCTTGCAAGCTGTCTGCATGCACAGAACCTCTCGCCTGCCTGAAGCATATGGGATTTCGTTGCTCAGAAGTTTTGGATAAATCAGACCCCTGGGTAATGTAAGACCTAAAACTATTCTCTGCAGTGACTTTCTCTGTGGACAACCTTGTAAGATTTGATGTATTTGCTGCAAATAAGCATTAGTCTTCCATGACATCTCAACTGCTATCCTAATAGCCAGAGGGGATAATAACAGAAGTTATATCTAATGCTTGTGGCAACTTCAAAGCCATGAAATGTTCACTGCAAAGCATAATGTGCAGTCACCTTACAAGCCTTTGGCATTTCCTCAGTAAACAGAAGACATATGACAATAGATGAGTGATTAACAGGAGTGGATGAGGCTTGACAAGAGAAAAAGTGAAGGACATTAATTCTTGACCTGTTTGGCTGAAATAAAACACTTCTAATAAGGTAGATGGAAATACCAGTATCAATCTGATTGTCTTATTAGTGCGGCATTAGCGAAATGGTACATCTGCTGCGAAATAGCAGGATGTGCTCTCAGTCACAGACTGGATACATCTGGACTGTGGGCTACAGGGGGACAATCATGCAGACTTCTCCATAGGCATTGATATTCCATGTACTGACAGGTCTCTGTTGTCGGCACTCTTATTTCTCTTCCTATTCATAGATTTTCATTTTGCCTGGACCCAGACTGTGTTGTTGTCCGTAATATCAGGTGTACTTCCTTATGTTTACCAGGAGACACTAAGGCTGTGTCCAGACTCAGGGGTTTTTTCGGGAAAAGTAGCCTTTTTCCGAAAAAACTTCCCCTGCGTCCAGACTCAAGCCGCGTTCTTTCGAAATTAAATCGAAAGAACGCGGCTTTTCTTTCGATGGCGGTAAACCTCATTTCACGAGGAGGAACGCCTTCTTTCGAAAGTTCCTCTTTCGAAAGAAGGCATTCTTCAATGTAAATAGGGCTTCTTCGAAAGAGAGCATCCAGACTCACTGGATGCTTTCTTTCGAAAAAGCAAGCCGCTTTTTCGAAAGTTCAATGTGCAGTCTAGACGCTCTCTTTCGAAAGAGGCTCTTTCAAAAATATCTTTCGAAAGAGCCTCTTTCGAAAGAGGCTTGCAGTCTAGACATAGCCTAAGAGCCAGTCTTCCTCTCCTTCCTCCCAGCTAAAACTCTAAACCAAGCCCTTCTCTTGTCATGTCTTGACTCTTTCAAAATACTTTTTTCTGGTTTTGATTTATGCTGCCTTGCCCCTCTTAAAACCATTTAAAACACTTGTCACTCCACCCACATTAACCACCACTGCCTTTCCCACTCACCGTCCTTTCTACTATACCAAACACAGATTGTCTTCACTTATAAGGCTCTTGATGTCTTAGCCTGAGTTTGCCTATCATCTCAAACTCTGTCGAGCCATTGACTCCCACTGCCATTCCATCAATGATACCTTCAATTCCTCACTTAACCTCATTTTACCCAATGAGAAGGAGCATCTCATAAAAACTCAAAAAGCCACCACATTTTCCTCCTTCAAATCCCCCCTTCAAGTTCCCCTCTCATGATGCCTACCCAAACTGAACAGCGGCTAGAGATCTGGTGTGCAGTGACTGCTGCTTATTTTACTAATGGTAATGAACTACCCATGGGTTCAGGGACAGAATAGGCCCACCGTTCCTCCTACAGGTCATAAGAGGCATCTAGAAGGGGGCTTCCTGGAGAGGAATGGGCTCTTCCAGGTTAGAAATTTGCCCAAGGCATACCATATAATGAGCAAATATTAACCATGTCCATACCAGACTGGTCACAACATGGATTAATAATAACCATCACCCATCAAGGTGGACTTGATAATTATATTATAGGTGTAGCTCCCAAAAGTAGATCCATGGAAGAGATAACATCACCAGAGCCACGTGGAATGTAGGGAAGACTGAAAGAATTGGGCTTGTTTAGTTTAGAAAAGAGAAGACTGGGAGGGAACATGGTAGCGGTTTTCAAGTATCTAAAAGGGTGTTACAAGGAGGAGGGAGAAAAATAGTTCTCCTTGGCCTCTAAGGCTAGTACGAGAAGCAATGGGTTTAAATGGCAGCAAGGGGAGTTTAGGTTGGACATCAGGAAAAACTTCCTGCCCATCAGGGTGTTTAAACACTGGAATAAATTGCCTAGAGTTGTGGAATCTCCATAGCTGGAGATATTTAAGAGCAGGTTAGAGAGGCATCTGACAGGGTTGACCTAGACAGTTCTTGGTCCTGTTGTGAAGGCAGGCGATGGGACTCGATGACCTCTCAAGGTCCCTTCCAGTTCTAGTTTTCTATGATTCTATGACACTGAAACAAATTGGGTGGTTGAAAGAACTCATATATGAAATGGAACAATACACCTGGCACCTCCTAGGAATCTCTGAGGTCAGATGGAAAAAATTTTGGAGCGGCACTAACTGAAGATCTTGTAATCTATTACAGCAGAGAGGACAAACATATGAACATCATAAGCATTTCTTCTGCATAAAGGTATCAATAATTCACTAGTAGCTTGCTGCCCATTATCCAGTAGGTTTTTTCCATCCATCAAAAGGCAGTACCGTTCAGTATTACAGGGTACAAGTTTATGTTCCTGCAAAAGACTATGATGATGATCAAATTGAATTTTTTTACAGTCATCTCCAAGACATCATCGATAAGGTAGACAAGAAAGACATTCTGATTATACAGGAAGATTAGAATGCTAAAGTGGGTACTGATGCATAGGCAGATTGGTGACATTATTTTGGCTCTTTCTGTAATGCAGTAACCAATAAGAGAGGACTGAGGCTTTTGGAGATTGTCAGCTATAACATTTTGGTTTTTGCAAACACATTAGCGCACATAAAACATCCAGAGAATCAATGAGGCATGCTTCTGATGGTCTTCATCACAGCCAGATAGACCACATCATGGTGTAAACCTATTTTGTTCTGGAATCAATAGAGGTAAAATGAGAAGCTTCTCCAATGCTGATCTTGGGCATAAGGAGCATAGCACTGCAATCATTCCAAGCAATGATCAGTGGCAAATTTGCCCGACTGCTTGTTCTAGGGGAAGATATAGAAACAATGTCCAACAAATGTAACACTGTGATAAATGAGGCAACAATGGACATTCTTTGGAAACACCATAAAAAATAAAACCTTGGGTTAGAAAGGGAATACTACAAATGCCTGATATTAGAAGAGAATTCAAGAGAGAGAAGAATAGCTCTGAGGGACAACAGATTTTTAACTTTCGTTTTGTATGTGAGAAGTACTTTCAACACCACCAGGACAGCTTACCACATCTTTGTTGACTTTAAGAAGGTGTTTGACAGAGTATAGCACAAAGCTTTCTAGGCAAATTTGCAGAAGTAAAGTGTTAGTCTTAAATTTATTTTTATCATTAAACAAATGTATGCCAATGTTGTCAGTATAGTTCTCATCAATGGCACAATAGAAGAGGGGTTTCACCCCACTGTTGGAGTCAATTCACGGCTGCTTTCTTTCACCTATACTGCTCAGCATCTACTTGGAATGCATAAGTATCAGAGGGGTAGCCATGTTAGTCTGAATCTACATAAACAATAAGAAGTCCCGTGGCACCTTATAGATTAACAGATTTATTGGAGCATAAGCTTTCGTGGGCAAAGACCCACTTTGTCAGATGTATATCTTTGCCCACAAAAGCTTATGCTCCAATAAATCTGTTAGTCTATTATGTGCCACAAGATTTCTCGTTGTTTATTGCAATGCATAATGATTGATGTCCTAGAACAGGGGTGGCCAACCTGCAGCTTGAGAGCCGTATGCGACTCTTCTCCCCTTAAAATGTGACTCGCGAAGCCTCCCCCGCATCTCCCAAAGCCACCCCTGCACTCACTGGGACAGGGGAGCCGTTCCGTGTGGCGATTCAAAATGGTGCCACCTTGTCTTTTCTTTTAAATGATTTTTTTTCTCAACAAAAATTTCTCAACAAAAATTTCTCAACAAAAAAATCTGGTGCAGCTCTTCACCGTTTTTCTGCCTCCGTTTCAGCTCTTTGTTTAATGGGTTGGCCACCCCTGTCCTAGAAGATCACAGTCAGCAATGGGGGGATGAACAACCTCAAATCTTCAGTTCGCTGGTGACACTGATTGCCTGCCAGGTAGTGAAGATAAACTTGTCAACCTTGTGAAACTATCGGATGAAACTTCTGCAAATATGGCATGGGAATCAATGCATAGAAAACCAAGCTGCTGACAAATGTGACAAGATTAGTTTACATATCTCTGGAGTGTATAAGAACCAGAGACACTGAAACAGTACAAATATTTGGGGGCAATCATCACTGATGAAGGATCAGAGGCAAAAATTCTAGCACCAATACCACAGACAGAAGCAGCAGTGGCAAAGCTAAAGCCAGTATGGAGGAAGAAGAACATCTCCCTGGAATCCAAACTGAAACTACTGCATGCACTGGTCATCTCCATTTTTCTGTATGCATGTATGACATGAAGTCTTACACCAGAACTTGAATGGAAAATAAAGGGAATAGAGATGAGATACTTCTGTAAAATCCTGGGCATCTCCTATTTTGACCCGCGTCATTAACGAAGTGGTCCACAACATCATCACCCAATGCACTGAATCATATGAAGACCTCCTGACAACTGTGAAGAAGCACAAGGTTGCAGGGGCATGGCCATGTAACAAGAATATCTGGTCTGTCCAAAATCATCCTTCAAAGGACAGTACAGGGGAAGAGATAGACTGACAATATAAAGGCACACAATCATGGAAAGTGTTGACAATTTGTTGATTGCTCATCAATGTTGGTGCCTCAATGAAGAATGTGTTTATGTAGTGATGATGATGATGACAGTGATGATGAAGAAGAAGAACAATACCACAGCCTTGTGCTTTCCTTGCCAGGCAAGTTCTCTTTTCTGTAGCATGTAAGTGTAACTGCCACCAGGTGGATTTGAACTTGAGGGTTCTGGAGCTGAGTATAGGAGCTTCTACCCTCTGAGCTAAAAGCCAGCTGGCTTCCAGCCCATGCTGTTGAGGTCTCTTGGGCTATGTCTACACTTGCGGCTTCTTGCACAAGAACATCTTGCGCAAGGGTTCTTGTGCAAGAAGTTTTGTGCAAGAAAACATCCACACTGCCATGTATGAGCCGTGCTTTTCCTCAAGAGCTCCCATGGCAGTCTGGATGCTCTCTTGCGCAAGAAAGCTCTGATGGTCATTTTAGCCATAGGGCTTTCTTGCCAAAGAAATCCCTGCCGAGCGTCCACACTGCCATCTTGCTCAAGAGCTCCTGCTCAAGAGGGCTTACACCTGATAAAAATGAGCGTAACTCTTGTGCAAGGAGTCCTCTCTTACCATGCCGTACTGTAAATTTCCTTGCGCAAGAGCGGGCGGGCAGTGTGGACGCTCTGCAGATTCTTGCGCAAGAACGGCCGCACTTGCGCAAGAAGCCGCGAGTGTAGACATAGCCTTGGTCTTAACTGTTGCTGTGGTCTAGGTGCCACTCCATGGTAACCACACTAGATGTGTGAGTTACATAAGCTGAGACATATATATGCTGCACTTAGAAAAATGGGATCCCAACCATAGGCACCAACTGCATGCATGCTCTGGGGCTGAAGCACTCATGGAAAACAATAGTGGGTGCTCAGCATCCAACAGCAGCCCTGCAAATCAGTGCCTCCCTTTCCCTTCCCACACCTCCTGCCCGCTGCAGTCACCTGTTATGGAACATGCAGGAGGTTCTGGGAGAGGGAGGATCAGGGTCAGGAAGGGAAGGTTGTGGGAGCTGGAAGAGGTGGGACAAGGGTATGGATTTGGGAGAAGAGGTGGAGTGGGGGCAGGGCCTTGGAGAAAGTGGGAATCAAGTACCCGTTGGAAATTGAAAAAGTTGGCAGTTTCCATTTAGCGAAGGATTATGTTATTTTCAAATCTGTTTCCATTCCTGTGCAGACTGGAAATCAAAACCTACAAAATTCGCAAGAAGAAACAGAGCTTCAGCTCTGGAGCAATCTGTTTGGGGGGGGGGTCACCTCAGAGCTGTGGATTCTAAAAGTCCTAGGAGCCTGTGCAGAGCCTAAAAGCCCTCACTCCCAGGAGTTCCCAGCTCTGTGCTAGGCCACCAAAGACCCAGGAAGTCCCAGCTTCCCAAGAAGCCACCAGACAAACTGCTGAGGAGCCAGAAGGGTAAGATGGCAGTTTTTGAAAGTTGCCTAGTATGGAAGCAGGGAAAGGAAAAAAGGGAATTTGTTACATCAGGAAAAAAGGCCCTCTGAAATCCAATGGTATTTGTGTTTATATATGTCTGGAGCTCCTTTGAAAGTCCCATAATCAACAGCCAAAGAATTTGAATTCTAATGAAAATTGGGCTGGTACCCAGGAAATCATTGAGAACACTAGCCTTTTTCTCCAAACACAATGTCTTAAGAATAGTGATAGAAATGGTGCTGTGTTAGTCTGGTGTAGCTGAAACAAATTACAGGACTATGTAGCACTTTAAAGACTAGCAAGATGGTTTATTAGATGATGAGCTTTCGTGGGCCAGACCCACTTCCTCAGAGGAAGTGGGTCTGGCCCATGGAAGCTCATCTAATAAACCATCTTGTTAGTCTTTAAAGTGCTACATAGTCCTGTATAATGTCTTAAGAATGAGAGAACCAAGAGAGACCCCAATAAATATCTATACATATATGTAGTGAGGATAATTTAGGATGATGAAGAAGGCAATATAGACAAGTAATAAGATGAGGAAAATGGATGGGAAAAAAATAAGATGAGGAAAAAAGGAAAATGTAAGCAAGTTATAATAAAATATTCTCTAAATAAAATGTATGTGGTATGGAACCATCTTTCAAGAACAGTTGTTGGCACATTCCATCATTGGATGGGCTTGTTTCCTTAATAATAGTCATCTGAAGAACTAACACTTAACATGATAAATGTGTCTTTAATTCAATCACTGTTTTATAATTACTCATTTTCTATGAATCCCCAAGCATATAAAAATGTAAGTAAATATTCTTCAAAGGAAAGAAATAGGAACAAAGAGCATTCCAACTTCTATCCTGCATCTGACCAATAGTCCATCTATGCAGTAGTCTGTTTTGACAGTAGCCAGCACTACAAGAGTCAGAGGGAAATATACAAATCTCAGAATAGTCAGCAATGGGATTGTCTGACAGTAGATCTCACCCTGATCTCTACTACCTGTAGTTTGAAACTGGCTTAAACCCCAAAGCTCAAGATTTAACAGCCTTTCCAAAAAAACCCAAAACTTCATTAATAATGATACCTCTGGATATTCTTGGTGTCCAGATCAAGATCTGATCCTTTTTTTTAATCTTGGTATACTCTTAGACTCATGAAACTCATGCAGCAATCAATTTCACAGTGCTACCATGCACTGTGTGAAACAAATGTTTCTTTTAGTCAGGTCTGTATTTCCTGCCTTCAAATTCCATTGACTGTCCCCTGGCATATTGAATATCTTGCTTCAGATCACTTTTTAAAGGCTATGTTGTCATTCCTGGGTCTGTGACATGTCTAAACATTTTTTAAGGCAAAACAGAGCTCCCTGTCATAGTTTCCTCCCCAGGCTCAGGCACCGAGACAGTATGTGATGTTCTGATACATGGCCTCTTCCTATCCATGTAGAAGAAAGTGCCATCCATGCTTCTCTAAGTGGACTTTTTCATGGCTTTTGATGCCACTACTCACTAAATACTGCTTCTGTGTTTTGAGAGATGTCATGGTGAATAGAAAGCCTGTGAATGTCTCAGGTCCATCACTCAAACAAAAACAGTGTCGTTGTGGGCAACTGTTTCTCTGTCCCCGGCATGAACTACAGAATATTAGATTACAAGCTGAATTCATGATGAGGCAAATTGACTCATCATGATGAGGCAAATTGGTCCTGCCTTGAGGGCGGGGGGCTGGACTCGATGACCTCTCGAGGTCCCTTCCAGTCCTATGATTCTATGATTCTATGACTCATTCCTCCCTACTAACTGTGGCTACTGCCATTGCTGGATTAGCCACATCCTACTTCCAGCAACTCCGGTTCTCCTTTACAATGAAGTCCGAAAGAGAAGAAATCTCCTATAATACTCCAGATCGCTTTAGACTTTGTGTGCTATTAGATCCTGCTTTCTCTTTGCTTCCCCCCCACAACCTGATTTTTTTATGCTCCAATTATTTGCTTATGTGTTTAGGATGATGGTGAGCACAAGGCAGCTGCACTACTGTCTATGATCTCTGCTTTTAGTGCCTCCTGCAAGGAGGTTTACAGGATCTGTCAAAAAAGGCTTTCTTTCTCTACAGATCCCCCTCTAGACTGCCGCTTTTTGCCGACAAAGTGCTGAGTCGGCAGAATGCGACGGCCATTTTATGCAAATTAGGTCTGGGATATTTAAATCCCTGCCTCATTTGCAATTTTGACCTGTCTAATCTGTATCCCTCTGCTGACAGAGGGATGCAGTTTAGACATACGCCTAGAGCACAGTGTGTGGGGGAGGAGACGGGGGAAAATAAAGTTCTGTTCAGTAATGTCAATAGAGGCAGCTTATAACTGCTTTGACAGCAGGCAAATTGATAAGTGAGCTTTGCACCAACAGCTGTTTTCACACTTGCACTCTCTAACTTCTCTTGCTCTTCTTGACTTGTAGTCAATTTGTAGCTCCTTGTAATTATCTGATCCTCTATCTTGGATCTCATCTCAACAACCTGTAATGAATAAGACTGAAGGGGAGCTTTATGTAAGGGGAGTATAACTCCCACCATCATTTTGAATAAGTTCCTGCAAGAGACAGCCTTATGGATTCATATATTTGTATATATTTACTAGCAGATTTAGATTGCTTGGTTTGTAACTCATTACATTTTGTTTAAATAACACACTATTTAAATGATTGTATTTTTCAAAAACACTAATTTTTATTACGTTAATTTTTATTTTGGATTTCTTTTAAAAAGGGATTGTTAATTTTTTTCCCTTTAATTTTTGTAATAATTTTTTTTTTTATATGGGAACTCCATCAAGTGTATTTTTTTCTTCATCCCCCTAAACACTGTTCATTTGCTATGTTTTAACAAGAAAGGGCTATAGACAATTGGGCTACCAATAACATTTTCAAACCTTAAGCATTGATTTAGCTGTGCCAAAACAGAGCACTACTCCAAATGTCTCTGTTTTATCTCTTCTCTTTTCTGAGAAGCAATCCTATTCCAGGTTCATACTATTTTTCTGACTCATCTTGGTTCAGTCTCTCAACATTCTCGCAGTTATGTCAATTTTGAGGTCTGTACTTGTTTTGGTGATTCTGGTTTTTTTTCTGTTTGGTTTATAAGGAGAAATCCCATTCCGGGAACATCCCATTTTCCTGGCACAACCAAGTTGTTTTAACTTATGATCAGAGGAAGCTGTATACCAAATTTGGTGGTCCTAGCTCTTATGGTTTAGGAGGCATTTTGATCAAACAGACAAATAGAAAACTCTAAAATATATAAAAGATAAGCTGAAAATTCTTTCCTTCAACAGAGGAAAGAATTTTTTGCACAGTCCCACTTTTATTTATCTACCTTGGACCAACCATTAATAACAATTGGGTGAAGGTGGGGACCCTGTAATGAACTGAAGAATAAAGCACCTGTTACAATTACTATTGATCTTCTTAGAATGAAAGACAAACAACACAGAGAATAAACTATTAGACAAAATATGTCACTGGGCGACTATGTTCAGGATGTAATGAGACTTACTGACTAAAAAGAATAGTGAACATTCATTCTATGTGCAAGATGAACCAAATTCTTTCATTTACACTGATGTAAACATGGATTTTCTGCAGTGATCTCACTGGAGTTATTCTGGTCTTATTTAATGTAAGAGGAACCAAAATTTGGCTCACTTTGCACATGACAGCTCTCAATAACTAAAAATAGAGTACTGAAGTACTGCAAAGGACAGGAAAGAACTGTAATAGCAGAATAAGAACTAGAGCTGAGAATTTCAATGGAGATGAAAAGCATTTTGCACTGAACTCCCATTGAATTTTATCTTCAAAAAACAGACTGCAGAGAGAAACTGCTGAGCTGGAATTCATATGCAAGTTGGACACCCAGAAAGAAGGTCTAAACAAACTCATGAAGTGGTTCTTGCATTACAATAGGTAATTTCCCATTCAGATTCTCTCAGATTCTCATCACTATTGGAGATGAACCACATCCATTCTGATTTAATTAGCACTGATATCACAATCCCATCTTGGGGTGTATCTACACTACAGGGTTTTGTCAACAAAAGTCCACATTTGTCGACAAAACTATACCTGTGTCTATACTACTGCTGAGTTCTGCTGACAGTAAGGCGACAGAACGCGGCAGTTTTGTCGACGGCGGTAAACCTCATGCTACGAGGAATAATGCCTTTTGTTGACAGAGTTCTGTCGACAAAGGCGCTATTGGATCCATACTGTGCTTTTCCAAAAGAGAGCATCTAGACTCTGTCAAAAAAGCAGCTTGCTTTGTCGACAGAACTGGCTGAAGTCTAGATGCTCTTTGTTGACAGAAGCTTTGTCGACAGTATGGGTATGTCTAAACTACATGGCTCCGTCGACGGAGCCATGTAGATTTGTTTATTCGGCAAAGGGAAATGAAGCCACAATTTAAATGAAGCCTACAAGGCATAACAGGGAGGTCGATAAAGGGATTTCAGGTCGGCTCAGTGCGGCAGCCATTTAAATTTCAATGAAGCCGCTATTATTTAAATTGTGGCTTCATTTCCCTGTGCCGATCAGCCTAATCTACATGGCTCCATCAATGGAGCCATGTAGTTTAGACGCACCCTATCTGTTGACAAAACCTCTGTCGACAAAAGGCTTTAGTCTAGATGTACCTTCAGTATGCTTTTATTTTCTATCTTTCTTTCTTTTTCACTTCAGCATCCGAGGAAGTGAATTGTAGTTCATGAAAGTTTATGCTCCAATGCCCTCATAAATGTACTAGTCTTTAAAGTGCTACTCAACTCCCCTTTATTGTTTGTTTTTTTAAGAAGGTAGTTAACCCTGCTGAAACAACTTACACAGGGGAATTGCAACATGAAGCCTCAGTGAAGGTTGGATGTGTTTCTTAAAACAAAAATTCCCCTTCCCCCCAAAAAATCTACTCTAATTCAACTAGCATTTGGGGCTTGATACAGGAACCGCTGGATGGAATTCTTCGGCCTGTACTCCACATAGGTTTTATGGTCAAAATGGACAGTTGTGATGACCTAGTTACTCTCCTGCATATTACAGGCTACAGAACTTATGTGAAATAAATTCCATTTGACTATAAAGCAGTGTTTCTCAAAATGGACTCCAGGAGTTCTTTGAGCAACTTCTAGGACTAAGGTAGGCTCCCTAGTTGCCCTGGTTCCATTCAGTTCCTGGAAGCCACCTCCAGGTCTCTGTGGCCCCTAGGCACAAGATTGCCCAAAAAGGATCCACGTACTCCCCCCCCACCCAAGTGCTAGCTCGACTGCTCTGATTGGTTAGCAACTGCAACCAATGGGAGCTGCAGGGATGTTGTCTAGTGGCAGGGGAGCAATGTATGGAATCTTGCTGGCTGCCTAGGGATTACAGGGTCACACTGGACTTTTCCTGGGAGCGTAGTAAATGCTACTGGGACCCCAGATCCCAATCCCCACCTGAACTCCGTGCCCTAGCTTAGAGTCCCCTCCTTCATCCCAATCCTCTCATCCATGGCATAACTCATGGTCCACACCACTAGCAAAGAGCTCTCATCTCCCTGCATCCCAGTCCCCTGCTCCAGCCTGGTGAAAGTGAGTGAAGAAGGGGAAGAACAAGCGACCGAAGGAAAGGGATATAGTGAGAAGGAGGCAAGGACTTCAAGAAGGGGTGTGGTATCAGTGAAGAGGCAGAGCAGGGGGTACCCACAATTTTTAACTCAAATTTGGGATTCTCGGGTTGCTAATGTTTGAGAACCACTGACCTAGAGCATATCTTTTAGGTGAGGGGAAAAATCACAGCTTGATTTCAAAGTTACCATCATCAGAGAATCCACCAGAACCCTGGGTGAGTTGTTCCAATGGTTAGTTACCCTCACTGATTATGAATTTCCTGCTTATTCCAGTCTGAATGTGACTAGCTGTAGCATGCAGGGGGTCTGCATAATCATTCTGTTCTTAGCCTCCATGAATCACTACCACTCATTCTCACAAGCTCCATATTGGGAAGCTAATGGAGTCACTCCAGTTTATACCATTTGTGGAACAGACCTAGTGTGATGCAGGAAACTGGGCATTAGGTCATACCTTTTTATTAACAAGTGATAAGAATTTTTGGACAATCCTTACTTAAATTCAGTAGCTAAAGTTAGATACCCTAAATTCCTAAATAGGCCCTTCAATAAATACCCTGGTTTCTTGTTTCCATGGGAGTGGAGGGGTGGGGAAGGGTGCTCTGAATATAAGGCCACTTATTTAGATGACTAAATTTGCGGATTGGTGTTTATCTGCAGGCACATGAATGTGAAAATGTTGTCTTTATCCTCGCTTGTCTCACTTTGTGCACCTACATAATGGATATAATAAGATGCATTCAGAGGAATATTATGAACCTGAATCCATTTGTGGTGTAATAGCAGTGGAGGGGACAGTTACTGTTAATAAAATAGATTGCAAATTTCATAGTGTATTCTTAGGTATGCTACATGCTTAGTAAGAGGGGCAAAGATAGTGAACTTAGATGCAAAGCTCTCTGTCAGCTGCCTTTATGATCGTGTGAAAATATGAAAACTCACCAGCACGGATCTCTGCAAACAGGTTTCAGATCTTAAATACCTAGATTAAATGTGTCTGCATTTTAGCAGGTGTGAATGAAATGAATACATAAAACAGACTGCATCTGGAAAGTGAGAGGATTAAGAACAAAAAAAGAATCAACACAGCTGTTTTTGTTATAAGCAAAAGAGTGAGGTACAAGAAAAGAGAAACAGGTAAATAAGGGGGCGGGGGGAGAGGCATTCTCTGTGTGTCTAAGGGAAAATACTGAAAGATTTTTCTTGAAAGAAGAGGGGAATTCAGGGTGGAAGGGAATGAGTGAATCTGGATTCTCTCAGTCCTCTTGTGTCAATTAAATGAGTATGCTGCTAGATTTGCCTCTGGAGCATGGAATGATAAATGTGCAGTTCTGAAACATGGCAGAACAATTTCATTTTCTGAAATGTAATCTGAGTAAAAGGGTAAAAAGAGAAGTTTTCATTAAAAGATAGAGTAATAGTGAATGTCAATAACCATTATACACCCACATATATTTGTGTGTGTATGAAACTCAACTAACCTTTAACTAAGGAATGTATTCCATAGACACAGGATATGTTTGCAGTTAAGGCACTGCAGGCAGAATGAAGAGAGTTGAATTCAGTTACCGACATTATCACAGGCTTCCTGTATAATTTCAGGAAAGTCACTGTGACACTGCGCCCCCATATTTTTATGGAAATGTGTTTTTGAATATGAATATGCATAACTTGAACATTTTTTCTGCAAAACGGAGCAAGTTACCTATCATTCAAGAGTTTATAATCCCCCAAATGTGTATATTCTATTTGTGAACATATTTCTTATATATAATGTTAGAAATATAAAGTGTAAAATTATGTATTAATCTACATCTTCTAGTGAAAGCCATTATTAGTACTTAAGGAGCTTAATGGCCTGGTGTTCAAGACAAGGATCTATGAATAGTCTCGTTTTTCCTGTACTCCTCAACTTTGTTTGGTGCTACCGAGACATATCACCAGGTGCTGGTATCCATCTTGAATTTGGCATTTCCCTCCCCCCCCCCCCCCCAGGAGGGAGGAATGGGGCAAAGAGTTCTCACCATGAGGAATTTCTGTTTAAGGAATGGGAAGCAAACAGTGATCGTCTTCAGCTGGCTTCACAGACTGCTCCTCATCCCCAGAGGATATATGAAAGCATGTAAAAACAAAGGCAATCTAATGGCAAAGGTGAAGATAAGCTGCTGGACTGAGGTCAGAAAAAACAGCTCTTGCCTGAAAAGACTTCACCTGAATTGAGAGTTACTATGATCTGTAACAACTTATCTTAGGGTATTAGGCTTAGGTGGTGTGCTTTGGTTTATTTTATCTTAGTAACTTATTTTGAGCTATCTGTGATCCCTTGCAGCCACCTAAATCCTACTTTTTATACTTAAGTCACTTAAGTAACTATTGTTACCTGGGGATGGGATGTGGACAAAAGCTGTGGATATTTCTCTTTCACAGATATAGGGAGCAAACTTTATGAGCTTTCTCTGTGTACAAATTTTATACAGAGTAAGATGGGTTTATTGGGTGATTTGGTCCCACTGTGGCTGTGCTCCATGGGTGCTGTCAAGTCCCTGTAACTGAGTCCTCCCAGGACTGAGCTATTATCATTGTCTATTACTCTGCTGGGGAGGGAGACTGATATCCCTTCATGGAAGTGCGACCTCACAATTCAGTTGCCCTAGGCCCTTCAAGACCAGTGCTAAACCTTCAAGACAACCCCTTTTGTGTTTGGAAACACCTTTCCCCAGAGTTCCAAATTTAAGGCGACTCAGGAGAGGTATTTGCTACCGCTTACGTCAGGGGTGTCCAAACTTTTTTCAAAGAGGGCCAGATTTGATGAAGTGAACATGCGTGAGGGCCGACCATTTTGCCTGACATTCTTTGAACCATTAAAATTAAATGCAAATTAACTATTTTATGCAAAGTTTATTGCAAACGGCAAACGACATAACACCAACTATACATGTTGTGTCCAAATATATTTATAACTGATTTAGACCAACTGACATTAACTGAGATTTTACAATGTATTCATCTCAATTGAAAAAAAAACTTGCCTACACTAATGTGAAGGGTGAAATTGAGATCTGGACTGCAGCACATAGGCTAGGTCTGGTTCAAAGGCAGTGGTTTTGATGCGCAAAATGTCACGCAGGTGAGAGTCACTTAGTCTTGTCCTCACGCGGTTCTTGTTAAAGTTCATAGCAGAGAATGTCTTCTCACACATATATGTTGAGCCAAACAAGCTCAGCATTTTCTTAGCCAATGTTCGAATCTCTTGAAACCGGCTCTTATCCAGTTGGCGGTAAAAGTTCACAAGAGAGAGCTGTTGGTGACGACTGCGTAACTCGCTGTCACAATACAGCTCAATGAGCTCGAGCTGCAGCTGATCTGGAGCATCCTCGGGGTCAACAGAGAATGGAGAGGAGAAAAGGCTGATCTCCTTTTCAATAGCTGCAAAGTCCTGAAAGCACCGTTTAAACTCCCCAGCCAGAGATGCAATGTCTGCTGCATACCTGCTCGTTTGCGCACTGATATTGTCCTGTGGAAAACTGTTCATTATTTCCTGCAACGCTGAAAAATGTATGGTATTGGGCTGTGTTTGTGACAACTGCCTTATGAAAAGTTGCAGCTTTGTCCCAAAGGCTTTGAGGTGTGAATAAAGCTGGTTCACCGCTGCATCTTTCCCCTGAAGACTTGTGTTCAGTACATTCAGATGCTTTGTTATGTCAACTAGAAACCCCAAATCAGCCAGCCAAATAGGATCAGATAGTTCTCGCATTGGTTGTCCCTTTGTTTCCAAGAATTCTCCGATTTCCTTTCTGAGAGAGTAGAAACGCTGCAGTGCAGACCCCCGACTGAGCCATCTTACATCGTTGTGATATAAAACATCTTCGTATTCAGCCTGGATGTCCAGTAGAAACTGTTTAAACTGGCGGTGGCACAGGGCTTTAGAGCGAATAAAATTAATAGTCTTTAGCACCGGTTTCATAACATGATCATATTTGAGATGTTTAGCACAGAGAACTTGTTGATGAATGATACAATGGAGTTTAATAGCTTTGCCTCCTTCTTCGATCACCTTGTTACAGATTAGGGTTGATAATCCACTTCGTTCACCAACCATCGCAGGTGCCCCATCAGTAGTAATCCCAGTAACTTTGTTCCAAGGCAGTTTCATGTCATCTATGGCGGAACTAACAGAAACAAATAAATCTTTTCCTCTTGTTTGGTCCGTGAGGCTCCGGAGGTCAAGTAGCTCTTCAGTCACATTCATTTCATTGTCCACCCCTCTCATAAAAATCAGCAACTGAGCTGTGTCAGATAGGTCCGTGCTTTCATCACAGGCTATTGAAAAAAAGTCAAAATCCACTCCTTTGGATGTCAACTGTCTCTTAATATCTGATGAAATCTCTTCAATTCTCCGTGCTACAGTGTTACGAGCCAGGCAAATGTTGGCAAACTCTTGCTTCTTCTCGGGACAGATATTCTCAACCATTTTCATAATGCATTCTTTGATAAAGTCACCCTCAGCAAAAGATTTGCAATTTTTAGCAATTAACGTTGCCACCTCATAGCTCGCCCTTGTGGCATTTTCATTTGACTCACGGGCTCTTATGAAAAATTTCTGTTGTGACATTAAAACAGCTTCAAATTGCTTCAACTTTTCACTGCGGTCGTGCCCTGTAAGCTTGTCGTATGTGCTATGTCTCGACTGGTAGTGTCTCTTGACATTAAATTCCTTATAAACAGCCACAGTCTCTTGGCATATCAGACAAACACAGTGATTCTCTATTTCAGTGAAGAAATATTCCACTTTCCACCTGTCCTGGAAGCGGCGGCCCTCACTGTCAACTTTCCTTCTCTTATTTACAGTCGCCATTTTTTTAAATTGACCAGAAGGGGAAGGGATCATGTGAGCGCAGTGCCAGAGGTTTAATACACTGCCCAAGTAATACACTGCACTAATACACTGCCCAACAAGAATTCTCTTGCCTTTGTGGCTGTTTGTGGCGAAGTCTCTAATGATAAGCTCCACATGCCTGAGCCCGTTTGTGGCGAAGTCTCTAATGTTCGCAGCTCCACGTGCCTGAGCCCGCCAGGAAGCTGACAGTGCGCAGGGCCAATCACAGATACTGAGATTGATCAGCTGCGGAGTCCGTCCCTGATCTCAGCAGCTGCGGAGTCCGTCCCTGCACTCTCAGCCCCAAGGTAGAGGGCCTGCAGGGTCAGAGGCGGGCGGAGAGCACAGGGCACGCTGGCCTCACGGCGGCCCGGGGGCAGGGCGAACCCGTAGCCAAGCGCGGGAGCGGGGCTGCGGACGTGCCCTACATGGAAGACTTTAGGACCGCAGCGGCCGCCATGGACGGCGGCGGCGCGGCCGGAAGCGGCGCCAGTTCAGAGGAGCACCGGGGAGCCAGGAGAGGGGGAGGAAGCGGGGGCTGTCCCCGCACTCTCAGCCCCAAAGCGGAGTGCAGGGGCAGGGTTTGGGACCGCGGCGGCGGCGGCGGTCCGAAGCGGCACGCTGCGTGCGCCAGTTAAAAAAAGCACCGGGGAGCCGGGAGAAGCGGGGGGCCGTATTAAATCCGACCGCGGGCCGCATTTGGCCCGCGGGCCGGACTTTGGACATGCCTGGCTTACGTCAATCTAACTTCCCTCATTCAGGAGTGTGAAAAAGACACTCTCCACTGAGTGACACAAATTAAAACAACCTAAAGTGCTGTTCACACAAGCTTTATAGCAGAAGATGCTCTCCCATGGGGGAGTTATTTTGCCAATGGGAGACTGCTCTCCTGTTGGTACACAGTATCTTCACCAGACGCACTACAGTGGTGCAGATACACTACAGTAGTGCATTGAGTTAGTGGTTCCTAACTCAATCATTCTTTACTTTAAATAACACAAGAAATATATAGATTTAGATAAAACATTAAAACACTTGTGCACATTGTTCAGTTTCCTCCACACTGTTTAGTATGTTTTTGGGTTCATGTCAGAGACTTTTAAGGAGTTTTGGATCTTTCTTTTCTCCCCTCCCTCCTGCACATACATGACTACTCCACAACATGGAGTCTATCCTCTCTCCTACAGCCAATTTGTGCTGTTTTGCATCTGATTCTGCTCTCTAAAAATGGTCAGTGAGAGACTCTTCTTGTTATAACTTCCCATCCCCTTGTCAGAAGATTCCTGATCAGTCTTGTTAGGTGATCAAAGTTCCCCACCAACAAGTGATCTGTTGTTTAGTTACAAAATCAGTATCTCTCATCTTGCCCTTGGGTCTTGGAGTGATAGTGGATAGTTCTCTGAAAACATCCACTCGGTGTGCAGCGGCAGTCAAAAAAGCCAACAGAATGTTAGGAATCATTAAAAAGAAATAGCGAAAAAGACAGACAACATCCTATTGCCTCTATATAAAACCATTGTATGCCCACATCTTGAATACTGCATACAGATGTGGTTGCCTCATCTCAAAAAAGATATTTTGGCATTGGAAAAGGTTCAGAATAGGGCAACAAAAATTATTAGAGGTTTGGAATAGGTGCCATATGAAGAGAGATTAAAATGAGATTAAAGGACTTTTCAGCTTAGAATAGAGAAGACTAAGGGGGGATTTGTCTCGTGCCATCCCTCTCCAGCCTTCCACAAACTTTGGGCAGGGACACCACTCCTACCCCCTGGCTAATACCACTCCATGGACCCAACCTCCATCACTTTATCTCACTTCTCTTTAAACTCTGTTCTAGTTCTAACCTTCACAGCCTCCTGCAGCAAGGAGTTCCACAGGTTGACTCTTTGCTTTGTGAAGAACTTTCTGTTACTAGTTTGAAGCCTGCTACCCATTTCTTTCCTTTGGTGTCCTCTAGTCCTTCTATTATGGGAACTAATGAAGAACTTTTCTGTATGCACCCTCTCCACCCCACCCGTGCTTTTATAGACCTCTATCATATCCCCCCTCCATCTCCTCTTTTCTAAGCTGAAAAGTCCCAGTCTCTTTAGCCTCTCTTCATATGGGACCTGTTCCAAACCCCTGATCATTGTAGTTGCCCTCCCCTCTCCCAGCCTCTCTCTTCCCCTCTCCCACCTCCTTTTCCCAGTCTCCCCCAGTTTTGTTCAATAAAGAGAGATTCTATTTTCGAACACAATTGTCCTTTATTTTGTACATCAGGAAGGGGGGGCTAAGGAGGGGTAAGTGGCAGGAGGTGAGGGAGGAATGGGGTACGAGCTCCTGATGGGGAGGACTGGGGTGGCTCTGCGGGCTTCTGGGGGTGGAACCTCTCCTGCAGCCCCCTGATTGCTCCCTCTCCCCAGATGGCAGCCTGCAGCAAGTGCAGCCGGTCTGATGGCCGAGTGCTGTGATGTGCCCAGTGTGGGTACTCCGGGCAATCCAAGCCAGGACTGCTTTGCAAGTGGGGCACCCCTGAGAACTGTCTGTCTGGGGTGGGGGTCGGGTCCCTTTAAGCACAGCCCTCGGCTAGCCTGAGACAGCAGCTCCACGCTCTAAGTCCTCATCTGATGCCCTGCCGGCACTGCTTCTGGCCATCCTTAACCCCAGTTCAGGGTCCACTCTGTGTGGACAAGCTAGTTCGAATTAGCAAAACGCTAATTCGAACTAGTTTTTTAGTCTGGATGCGTTAGTTCGAATTAGCTTAGTTCTAATTAATTAATTCAAACTAAGTTAGTTCGAATTAGCGCTGTAGTGTAGATATACCCACAAGGAGTTCTCCGCATAGGGTCAAGAGGCTGCTTAGAAAATGTATAAAGGGCTTTTGAAATCTGATCCTTCCATCTGAAATCTGTGTATGCTTCATCAGGGGAATGTTGAGCCATAAGATTAAGATCTGTAGTTCCATTCTGGGGCATGCTGATAATGGAACATAATCTAGATCATTTTGGCACTCTGGGGTGGGCTGCAGATTCACATCCCAGCTTGCTGTTCAATAAGTCTCTATATAGGCATCCCCATAATTTACATGTGCAGCATTATTTATGAGACTCCTTGAAAATGGAAATATTTGAATGGCACATCCCGAGCAAAGTGAGATAAATTATCTAACTTTTAATTAGTTATTTCCACAGTTTTAACAATGTAGGTCCCCCCCTTATAACATTCCTACATTATTTACCAGTTCAAATCCTGAAATGGAAGAAATGAATATAGCTGCATTGAAGATATTAGCCCAAAAAGTCAATAGAACTATGCCAATGTACACCAACTAAGGATATGGCCCATAAACTACAGTAATAACTTTAATTTAGTTAAGTCATCTATGAATTAAGAGGCTGTTCCATACAATAGGAACAATGCCAATGGATGGCACAAAGTTAAGAGTGGGAGGAGACAGAATACAAAGCAAAAATAAGTCTGGCAACAAGGAGTGGATATAAAGGCATTTTAGGCAGATATGTTTGGCATGCTGGGAAAGTGGAAAGACAATTGAAATAACCAACCAATGGGGCAAAACATGTTCTAGTTTGTAAAAAGTTATTCATAGCAGCTCTGGCTGCAGGAATTTGGAAGCCAAGCTGGGTTTCTTTGTATACTAATTTGTATTCCAATATCAAGTTTACACCTCCATCTCTCAGCTGCTTCCCAGCAGTGTCGGTGATTCAATTCTGGGAGCAGAACCAAATATTTGGACATGTTTGTGTGTGAAATGCACACCAAGTTCTTTTCTCTAGTTCAATGGAAAACTGTGAGAAACAAAAAAATAGCTAAAACAGACAGTTAGAGCGGCAAACAAGCTGTCTTATTAACCCAACATGTTCTTTGTTTTTTAAGTTCCTTTCTCTATAGACCAAGCACACTGCAACCTTTGAAACACTTAGTTGCGTTGAATGACATGGAATTATTCCAGCGTTAAATTGTATTTAATAAATGGGTGTTATACTGAATAACATATGCATTCAATGGAGAGTGTCAATGCCATTGTCTGCAAAGGTCTTTAAAATGTGAAAATCACACATGTCAGAATCTGGGGGCTGTTCTTTGGGAGATTTAATGTTCACAGAGAAGCTACAGCTATTCACTCTCCAAAGACTCACACTGAGAAGTGTATAATTTAACTTTTTTTAAAGTAACACTATGCTGCTGCTTTCCTAATCTTTTGCTTAGTTCTTCGAATTTTTCATTAGCATGTACGTCAACCTTGCAGAATGCGTTGAAAATACATTCAGAGGGCTGGATTCACCAAGTTTCATTCTCCGTGGCCTTCAACCTTCTGTGGGTCCCATGGACAGGCTGGGTAGGACTGAGCAGAGCTGGGTGTCATTCCCAGGTCTGCTGCAAACTCCTTGTGTGACCATGGGCAAGTCTTTTGATCTGCACTCTGCCGCAACTCTTCTTCAGTAAAATGGGGATTATACATCATTGCCACAAAGGCTGTTGTGAGGAGAAAATTCCAGGAATGGCTGTGCTGTGCTCAGTCAGCTACTGCAGTGATGGGGAGAGTATAAATACCTAGTAAAAAGTGTGGCCAGTAACAAGTCATGCCTAATTTGTACATGTGTAGACACAGGCCCAGATTAACCATTGTGAACTCAGTGCACTTTCAAATTGCCCCTCTCTCAGGTGGGACTTCTGATTACCAAAGTTCCCCTGTGAGGGGGCATTTGCCCCAACCTGGCTCCACAACGGTTAAAAGCAATTTAGCTAGGCTGAGGGGCAGGCAGCCGCAGGTGAGACTTCAGATAATTAAGGTCCAGCTGGGGCTAGAATAGAGGAGAGGAAGCCACAGAGCAATGCTGGGGAAAGGTATCATTTTCATTATTAAAAAAAAAAATCTTATTAAAGGGGCACTGTTGTTCCCGTTAGATGTCGGCAATTTATTTCATTGTATAGTGCCATTTGGGAGCGCTGTCTACACTGTTTGTTTTTTGCAGAAGAAGAAATGCAAATGAAGTGCTGTAAACCTCATTCTTTGAGGAATTAGGAATCTTGCACAAAAAGTGTTTTTTTTCCAAAAAATGACCCCGTCTACACTGCATTTTTTTTTGCCAAAACCTCTTCTGCGAAAAGAAGAAGTAGTGAATATACAAATGAGAGCACGCAATTTGCTAATGAGCACTTCATTTGCATTTCCTCTTCCACAAAAAACAAACAGTGCAGGTGGAGCCTGAGAGAGCTAGTGGTCATGGATAAGAAGTCATTTTGGCTTCTTATAGATACCGACAGTATTTAGACATCAGTGCAAGAGGCTTTGGGGAAACTCAAAGACAGACCAACCATCTCTGTCATGAAGCAACTCATATCTAATTTTTACCCATGCAAGTGCAGATTGCTATCAGCTTGTCCTTTGCTTTATGTTGTTTTACAATAGAAAAGGAATTGAAAAGCTATATACTGTTCAGCAGCAAGGAAGGTAAAACCTGCACTTAGTTGGAATTTGTTCTGAGCTCCTTTCAATGATAATGAAGAGAAAACAGGGGAGCTCTATTTGTTACCCACGGTCCAATATTTTAAAAATGAGCAAGGACATAAAGGAACATTTGGGCTCAGTTGAAAGCCCACTGAAGACAATAGGGCTATATCTACACTGGCGGCTTCTTGAGCAAGAATATGTTGTGCAAGGGTTCTTGTGGAAGAAGTCGTGCAAGAAAACATCCACACTGCCATGTGCAAGCTGTGCTTTTGAGCAAGAACTCCCATGGCAGTGTGGACGCAGTCTTGCGCCAAAAAGCTCTGTTGGCCATTTTAGCCATAGGGCTTTCTTGAGCAAGAAATCCCTGCCGAGCATCCACACTGTCCTCGTGCTCAAGAGCTCCTGTGCAAGAGGGCTTACACTTGTTAAAAAAGAGCGTAGCTCTTGCGCAAGGAGCTCTCTCTTACCATGCTATACTGTAAATTTACTTGCGCAAGAGTGGGCAGGCAGTGTGGATGCTCTGCAGATTCTTGCGCAAGAAGCCGCGAGTATAGACATAGCCCAGGAGTCTTTCCATTGACATCAATACATTGGATAAAGTCCTTTGTATTCATGCTACTCCAGCTTGTACGCACACAGAAGGGCACACATTGTAACTTATCTTTGTAGAGGTGGTGCTGCACAAGAGCCATACACAGCCAATTTATAGATGAAGGGTCCACAATGCCCAGCAATTCTGACATCCTGTGCAGTGTGTATCTTTGACAAGGGACTTCTTGGCCTTTGTGCCTCTTGGGGAACAAATTTTCAAGAAAAGAGGAGGATGAGGTAGGGCAGTGGTTTCCACCCCTACACCATACACCAAAATGTATGGTATAGAATGCATAGCACCTCCTTTTGTGTACTGAGTAGCCATGGGCAAGGTGGTATCTTCTGAGCTATTATCTCCTTAAGGATGTGATTCTGCCCTGCCTGCATACTGTTTTTAAGTAAATCACACAGGCTAGCTCTGGTTGATTGCTATGCATGACTCATACCATGTATTTTATTAATCTGCAGATCATTTTAACTCCCTCTTTTGATCTTGCCTAAGAATTTGGCCATCAAACCATCCATAATGTGTCACAAATCAGGTCCAATTATATGATGCAACCTCTAAAATAGTGTACTAAACTCACCACACCTAATTTTTTGCCCCAGCACAACACTTAAGTGCACGAATTCAGAAACTGGACTTAGATGATTCAAGGTATTTAGGCTCATGGCTTCCATTGCAAATCTTGGTTATGTTGTAGAATTCCATGCAGAAATCTGAGGTCTTGCACACATAAGATCTGATTCTGATCATGTCTATTTCAGTTTTACACCAGGGTAACGCCACTGAATTCATAGAATCATTACCGATTAACTCTGGTGCAAAGTAAGATAAGAATTAGGCCCACAAATTTTGGGGATGTTCCGATAAAAAAGTGGCACATTGTGACTAACATAAAATCAGCTCTTTATATTCAAAGTCTTATTGTACAGGTTGTACCTCCCTAAACCAGGACTCTCTGGTCCGTCAATGTGTATGGTCCGGAAGGACTATGGATGCTCCTGGACCATCAAGGGGCCCAGGCAGCGTGGGGAGCACTGCAGCCAGGGGCTTCAGCAGTGCAGCTGGGAGTCCTGAGACTGAGACTGAGGGATCCAGCCAGGGCTGGCAGCACTGCTGGTTGAAGCAAGTGGAGGCCAGCTGAAGCCAGAAGCAGAGCCAGTAGGTGGGAGGCCACTGACAGGGGACCTCCAGTGAGCTGGCAAATTCCCTTGTTTGGGACCAGTTAGGTTCCAAGAGTGCCAGACTACAGAGGTCCAAGCTGTGCTGTGTGTGACAGTATAGTGTTTAAACACCTGTGTGATGAAACGGGACCTGATTGGTAACTTAGGTTAGCACTCATGGAGGGGGCTGGGCAACTGGGAGTCTCACAAGATGGGAAGGTCTGAAAAGGAACAGATAAAGTGACTGCCAGCATTGTGTACCCATACGCTCTAAGTATTCCTGTGCTTGTTTAGAGCATCATTGCTCATCAAATTTATGGCACTGTAGAGAAAATGGCACCTGGGCAAACTGCCCATCCTTGCAGGGGGCTGTCAGTGGAAAAGACTTAGTAAGACCTTGTCCATAAAGGCTGATGAGCTAGAAACATCCCATTACACAGTGATCTGAAGTGTAACTGACACGTCTTAGACATAAGGGATGACGTGGAGCACAGAAAGTCACGTGGGTTGTTCTCTCATTCTGTGACATGAAACATCATCCTTAGGACATGTATGTGTGTGTGTGTGTGTGTGTGTGTGTGTGTGTGTGTGTGTGTTATACACAAACACATACTTGGGATCAGGCCCTCTCAGAGAATGATAGGGGCCTGGGCCACTTTTAGCTTAGAGACCCCAGCCCAACCCCATACCCCCAGCGTATCGAATTTCTCATCCACAGGGTCATACTAAAACCAAAAGAATATATGAAAATGAACACTCGGGACATTTATTTATTAACAATTAAGTCATTATACCAATAGCATGTATGAAAAATGTAACGTTAATCATGAGTTTCCACTGCAAGCAAAACTCTTCATTTTAGGAATGCTTTTCAGGCTTTGTTGTGCAAACTCATTTATAATTGAAGAAAAAGCTAATTTACGTGCAACATCACTGTTAATTAGGGCTGTCAATTAACATGCGTTAATGCTTGCGATTAACACAGGGCAGGATTAACATATTAACTTTTTAACGCGTTAATTGCAAGCATAAAAGCTGCGCTGCCCCTTTGAAGTGCCACTACAGCGCTTCAAAGATGTAATGCAATGCCAAGCCCGGGATCAGCTAGGTTCTGCTGAAATGCCGCATAGAATGTCTTGTGCTGCCCCTTGGAAACTCCGCCCGAGCGGCCCTGGGCTCCATCTTGTGCTGTCCCTTAGAAACGCCACCTTGGCACTTCAAAAGGGCAGTGCTGCGTGGAGCCAGGGGTCAGATGGAGTCACCAGCATTATTTCAAAGTCTTGACATTTCATCTGCTGACATGATTCCCTTATTAAATTCCTCCAAAAACTGGAACGTTATTATGAATATGAACACAGGGCAATTGCCAGTTTAGCCATAAAGTTTATTAAACAACTAGAATTAAAAGTTTATCGCCACCAAAAAGTCTTTAAAGGTGAATCTAAAACTGGACAAAGAGGTAGCTTACAGCTGAACCTGATATGGTTATTGTATAAGAAGACACATAAAAAACAACAGGAATATGAAAATCTCCTGTGCAGAGATAAACATCTAATTTAAAGGTTAAACTTACTCTTAGACCAAGCAAAATCAATTTACAGTAACAGAATTAATTATGACTTTCAAAGCCTCTAAACTATGCAAAGACTGTGAACAGAGTTTCCATAATGTAGACTCACTAATCACAGAATTACTCCGGTCTTCAGTCAGGCAGATGAATATTCAGGAATGAACAAAATATTCCCGAGGTCCCACAATGATTTAAATCAATTTTTTGCACGTATATATAGCTTCTTTTTTTGTCTCTGTTATAACTACAAGGTCTATAATAAATGGAAATGACTTGGTAGAAAAATGTCAAAATTTGAGGCTCCTTTTCTCCTGAGGCCCGGGTCGAATGGCTGTCCTACCACTGCCCCCCAATAGGGCCTGCCTGGCTCTGTGTGTTTATTTGTGTGTGTTATAGCACCGTGCAACTTGGCACCATAATTGGAATTCCCCCACCCCCACTCTTCTATGTATCACATATGTGACATATTTAGCTTCATTCCATTTGGCTAGGGTTGCCAGATGGTTTAACAAAAAATACCAACCCCGCCCCCATCCCCCCCCAAAAAAACAGGAAAAAATTCTGTAGAGGAAAAAAAAGGAGGAAACCAAAGTTGCAAAGCAAAAAAAAAAAAAAAAAAAAACACAATTGTGGAGCAAAAAATAAATAAATAAATAAAAACAAATTTAAAAAAATGGTTGCCATCTTGGTTACCTTTTAAGATGGCTGCCATCTTGGGCACCATTTTTAAAACCCTGCAGCTCCCAGCTCCAACCCAGTAAGCACAGGGAAGCCAGGAAGAGGGGCAGGGGAGATCTGGCAAGGAAGGGAGGGCATAGAAGTGGCTTCGCAAGCCGCACTTTTAGGTTGGCCATGTGTTGGCCACGGCTGGTGTTGAGGGAGGCATCACCTGGCCAGTCCGGTGTCCCCAAAGCATGGTGCCCAGCAAGTGCCTCCTCCTGCCCCCCATTCGCTTTGCCTCTGCCACGTTCCTCACTCTCCTGCCCCCGCCAGACGCGTCAGGGGAAAATTGTCCCCACTGGGCTTCCGTCTGATGGAAACAGGAAATACTGGACATTTCACATGTACTGTATTTCCTGGTTGTTTTTTTTACCAGATGGAGCCCGCAAATACCAGACTGTCCAGGTGAATACTGGACACTTGGCAACCCTACTGCTTATGTTATATCAGTACCACAAAAGCAGCAAAGACCTGGCAGAACTGTGGCTTTCCAGGAGGATCCGTACTTTTTTGGGTCCAAGAACTGAAAGGGAACAAAAATCTGAGTTAACTGATGAGGGCTGCTGGTAAGTTTAACTGTTGGCTTTCGTTTGAGTAATTTGTTTTTTTAACTTATATGCTAGGCACTTAGTTTTCTTGATATATGCCATTTTTACTTTCTTACACTTTTATCTTTAATGCATTAATTAAAGGAAGAAGGGGTGAAATATTCAAAGGGAGAAAGTTTAGTTAAATATCCAAATCCCAATGATGTTCAAAATTACTAATATTGGTCGCCTAATTCAATACTTAAAACCCTAAATTAGTAATTTTATTTTCAGATTTGACTTTATATTAAATTTTAAATGCAGTATTGTTTTCTATTTCTTTATCTCTTCTAAACTCTGTGTTAGCTTTTTTGACCACCATTGCATACTGAGAAGAGATTTTCAATGAGCTATCTGCAATAAACCTCGGGTCATTTTCTCTAAATTTCATCTTTCTAAACTGTGCCTGGCAGAATTAGGGCCTTTTTGAATAGACTCCTATTTTTTGCCCAGTTTCCCTGTCTAACCTATAAAGTTACTGAGCTAGAGTTTGGTATGATCTGTCTTCCAAAGGTACTGATCTTATCTACACTGTGGGACTGATTACTTATTCTGGTTCAATTATAATTACTTCTTGAACTGAGCTCTTGTGTTATTTAGGAACACTTGTGAGAAATACTGTAAGAAAAAAATATGAACCCCAGACTAAAATTGTACACCTGATGATCTGTAAGCTCAGACTAGTCCTTTTATTTTGCCTTTTCTAATATTTATGTCATATTAATGTAGAGACAGACTTCACTGTTATACATAAAATTTAGATTATCAACCCAGGAAAGCACAAAAAAGTGCATATAATTTTAACATTAGCTGGAAATGACATGCAGGCAGAGACATTGTTGTCTCTTAGCAACATAAAGTGGTACTTGAGATTAAGTGATTTGTTTGTGTAGCAAAGTGTTCAGGGAAGTTCCCTGATTGTGCAGCGGGTTTTCTGCGGGCAGCTTCCCGTGCACGTACAGTGACTGATTTCAAGATTTCATCCTAACTAACTCTGAACTGTAATTTGATCACCTCTCATGGCTGACAGAACCACACAGTTAGTGCATTGAATTCCCATCTGTATAAGAGAAGAAAACATGTCTAAATTTCCCAAATATAAATTTCCCAAAGTTAAATGGAACCCTGGAACCACTATATGGATTCAGGTACAAACAATGGGAATGTGTTGTTCACTTTACTGTGAGGTGCCCCTAATTTACCCTTGGATATAATGAGGCCAAATAAAACTCTTTAATTCAGCCAACTGAAGTAGATTACAGTAAATATTTGTCCCTGTGCAGATTTTTATGCACGTTATTGGTACATAATTGTTCCTGACAGAACATAACACAGGCCTTAAGATTCATGAAAATTTCATAGAGTTTGATTTCAAAGGCACGGAGCTAAAAATAGATGCTGGGAGGGTATCTTAATGTTGATTGTGCATTAAAAATGCCATGCATCAGAAAGATAATATCTGTCTCTATGAATTCCATTTCTGCTTCCCATTAGCTGCATGCTAAAGCTTTCATTTTTAATGAATCATTTTCTTTTGCTGACCTCATGTTGGCAGATCCCCCGCTTCCCGACACACCTTCCCCATTTCTGTTTTACTCATTCTACCAGTGAATAGCTATAAAAGTCTTTGTTGGAGCAACACCACCAAGGCAATCCGGTAGGAACTTGCAAGATGAACATGGTGGAACCTCATTATTGGAGACCTGCAAAAATCCCAGGGGTTGTGTACAGAGAAGCGCTGGTGAGTCAGTAAATGAAGCTCCTCCTTCTGAATCAGTGGTGAACCAATGCCAGCCTGGTGTTTGTCTTTATAATGCCACATAAACCTGAAGTCCTGATCATCTGTGGCTTATGATGATGATGACATGCAACTTTTTGCATAAGTAATTTACCTATAGGAGTTGTCCTGCCCCACTTGCTATTTCGATAATTAGATTCTGTCCACCTAAATTCCCCCTGCGGCTTCAAACGGATACAGTATTCTTCCTCACCTCTTGTCATAAACCCTCCTGAAGTCTTGCTAGTAAGAGGCTGTCACCCTCCACTCATTCTACAAATGTGTTTCAGTGGTAGATGAAATGTTCCTTCTATTGGAGGTGAAAGGTCCTTTATAAAATGTAAGATGCCATTATTATAAGGAAGAATTCTCTTGAACTCATATCTCTTTTTTAGTGTCTAATCCTTGAAATGTAAAAAGTCATATTAAAAGATAGTTCCTTGCTTAGAAGTTAGGGGCTTAATTTTGATTGACAGTGTGCCCTCTTGACCCCATTCTAACAAGATAAAAAGTCCTTACACTGAGTGCAAAGGTGATTAGTTCTCACGGGAAGGCCTCTTGACATTGTCAGAGCAGTTTGAGGGCATCTTGGCATTTGATGCACAGACACTGTATCTTTTTTTTCCCCTCAGTTTTTTTTTATGCAATCTTGCATAAAAAAAAAACAAAAAAAACTAGGCAGTAACCCCGTGGCAACCATTTTAAACTTCATTCTGACTAATTATTATAGGAAATAATTGCTAACAAATCAGAAGGTGGAAAGAAACTCAGGGGAAAATTATCGTGAAATGATAAATTTATGAAAAGATTCTCATGCTCTCACTCCTTTCCTTTCCTTGTCTTGACTTTCCTTTAGAAAGACTAGTTATCATGAAGGGAAGGGAAGGAAAGAGAAAGGAAGGAAAAGGAATACAGCAAAATAAGGAAAATTTGCTTTAAAAGCAGACTAACAAATGCAGGGAATTGGTAGATACAGGCTCAAGGGAAGGGAATAATTTAAAAAAGGAGTTCAGGAATGTCATCAATTTCTCAAAGAGACAACATGAAAGGCAACTACAACAAACAATAGCAAACTCAAGGAAGGATAGGGAAGAAAGTCAGAGACCAAAAAAGAGTTCTACTGGGAGATTAAAGAGATGCCCTTCATAGAAGGAAAGAGCAGAAACATAATGCTTTGCCAGGCGGTGAATGTTCTGTGCATGATGACTCTTTTACTAAAGACATTTGTTGGAAGAGGAGAATGCCAGTTATTAGAAAGAGACAGGTAATGATAGTGGGCAATGTGATTGTTAGAAATATAAACAGGTGGATTTAGGGTAACCAGAAGAACAGCACAATAAATTGCCTGCCTAGTGCAAAGGTTGCCTTTAATTCAGAAATCTAGACATTCATGCAGTGCTGGGAAGGAATCAGTGGTTGTGATACAAGTGGTTGGTTGCCAATGACATAGGGAAAGTTAGATGAAAGTTCATAGAAGCCAGGTTTAGTGTCTAGCAGCCTAACATCCAGGATCTCAATGGAAGCACTTTCTGAAATACTTCCATTTACACACACTGTCCCATTGGGCAGGCAAAACTTCAGAGTTTCAATGTATTGATCGCATGATGGTGTTGGGAGGAGGGTTTAGGTTTATTAGGAACTGTAGAACTGTTTGGGAAGGAAAGGGCCTATATAGGAAGGCTGGGCTCCATCTAAACGAAATGCAACCAGATTGTAGGTCTGTAAAACTAAAAAGATTGTAGAAGAGTGGATTTTTTTTTTAAATAAGGGTTGGCAGGGAAGCGAACAGATACAGAGGGTCAAACATCCCAAGACACAGACATCCCAAGGGGAGAGTTTACTCAAGAGGATATTCTATACCCTAGTAAAGAGAAGAAGCTAGAAGTTGAGAAAGTACAGGTAGGAACTGAAAAAAAACCAACTAAACAACAAAGAGTCCTATTCAGTTACATCACATGAAGGCAGAATACTAAACACTGACACATTTTATAAGTGATTGTGTGTGTATATATAAAAATAGGTATCACAGAAACTTGATGGAACAATGATGATCAACGGGATATGGTTGTACAAGGATACAGATATAAAGGGATGACACAGTAGGTCCAGTGTCTGGTAAATGGCACCAAATGAATTTGGTATTTGGGACCACCAAATGAATGCAACTGTACTAGAGAATGTATAGGCACAGAAATGTTGCTTATGACTAATAAAAGTTTAGCAGTAGAAATATATTAACAACCACCTGACCAACATGATGATCAGGACTGATCTGCTCAGGGAAATTAAAGACACTTAAAAAAAACCCCAGAAAATACAATAATTGGGGATTTCAGTTATCGCCATACTGATTGGGTACATGTCATCTCAGGACAGGATACAAAGGTAACATTTCTAGACACCATTAATGACTGCTTCTTGGAGCAGATAATCCTGGAAAACACAAAGGAAAGGCATTTCTTGATTTAACACAAGGATCTGGTCCAAGGAGGTGAATATAGTTGAACTGTTCTTAATAATGACCCTAATGTAATTAAATTTAACATCCTTTTAGGAGACAATATACGAAAAAAAGGAAAAAACCCAACTCAGTCACATTTAACTTCAAAAGGGGGAACTACACAAAAATGAGGAAGCACGTTGTACAGATATAAAAAACAGTGAACAAGAGCGAAATTTCTGCAAGATGCATTTAAACTATTTAAAAATAACAAGGCTCAAATGAAATGTATAGCCCAAAGGAAAACAAAAAGAGAGAGAAAGGGACAAAAAATATCATTATTGCTAAACAGCACAATAAAAAAGGTGATTAGAGGCAAAAAGGCATCCTTTAAATTTTGGAAATTAAACCTTACTGTGGAAAATAGAAAATAGAATAAACTCTGGCAAGTCAAGTGTAAAAGTTAATTAGGCAGGCCAAGAAAGAATTCTAAGAACTAGCAAAAGACACAGAAACTAATCACAATTTTTTAAGTGCACCAAAAGCAGAAAGCCTACTAAAGAATCAATGGGCCACTGGCAAACCAAGGTTACAAGGGATCATTCAAGAAAGTCAAGGCCCTTGTAGAGAAGATAAGTGTTCTCCATACATCAGTCTCCACTGTAGAGGATATGAGAGAATTTTCTAAACTTAGTGTAGAATAAATATTAAATTAAAGGTTTAGCCTTCTCTTAAGTTGGTTAAAGCAATATATTTCATAAAAAAAGGCTTTGATTAACATGTAGAATAAAGGCCTTGAAAAGAATGAGTTGTAAATACAGAAGGACTAGAGTAGACACAACCCCTGTGTCACGGGGCTGACTCACCACCCTGGCACCTCCAGGTTGCAGTCCTGGGAATTAGTTCACCTGTCTCGCCGGGTGCCTCCCTCTAGGTGGTGTCTTCCCGTGTTCCCCGTGTCTTGTTCAGGACACTGCCCTCCGGCAGTGCCGACTCCGGTCTCTGTGTCCCCTTCAGGGGGGGAGGGGCTGTTATTTCCTCCGCATATACTCCAGGGTCCTCCCTGTATCCCCATTGCCTCAGAGACCTTCATCTAACCCCTGCCTCAGGGACAAACTGCAGTCTGTAATGGCCACTCATCACTGGCAAAAGGGGGGTGGACCTGTTGTCCCACCAGGAAGCCTCCTGCTTCCCTAGCAGTCAGGTCCCTGCTATTTTCTGTCCAGAGCCACAGTCATTTCTCCCTTTCTCTCCAGGAGGCCTTCATTATATAGCCCCCAGCTGGGCCCAAATTAAGGAGATCTGCCTCATCTGGGGCTTTACTCTCAGCCCGTGCTCAGGGCTAGGGTTTGCCCTTAAAGGGCTAGTGCAGGGCAAGTCCCCTGGCACAGCCTGGTTCAAAAAAGTAGCTTGTAAAATAAGAGCAAGATAGGGGTTAACTACAAATTGTTTTAAGTAAAACAGTGGACCTATCCTAGAGGGAGCCATGCCACCTACCAGCGTTATCTCAAAAATTGGAGCCTATGTAAACCAGGTAAAATGGTATAACTGTTGACCATGAGAAGAGGGGGAAGAAAGGCATTGGGAAGAAAGGAGGTTGTAAATCTTAGCTGAATTAAGGGTATGTCTACACCACAGAGTTTTGTCAGAAAAACGGCAAGAGGGAGTTCTTTCGCAAGAAGAGGAAAGAGGAAAAAGCACAGGTGCCCCGGTAGCCACTCCGTCCATAGTAATCACAATTTACATGTGTGATAGCGTCTACACTGAATGGATGCTATCTGTCGAAAAAGCAGATCACTTTTTTGATGCGCTTTTACAGTGTGTACACTCTCCTTCAGAAGAAGATTTTTCAGTCTTCTGAAAAAGAAGCCTGCAGTCTAGACATAGCCTAAACCTGGAAATAAGGATGAGCTGTCTCAAAGTGGTTTTTAGCTGAAGTCAGCAGTATCATAGGGTGTGTCTAAACGACATGGCTCAATTGATAGAGCCATGTAGATTAGGCTGAACGGCAAAGGGAAATGAAGCCGTGATTTAAATAATCGCGTCTTCATTTAAATTTAAATGACTGCCGCTCTGAGCCGACAAACAGCTGATCAGCTGATTGTCGGCTCAGCGCGCTAGTCTGGACGCTCCTGCACTGATCTGAAAGCCCTTTATCGACCTCCCCGTTATGCCTCGTAGGATGAGATTTACCCGGGAGGTCGAAAAAGGGCTTTCATGTCAGCAGGGGAGCGTCCAGACTGCCCCGATCTGCTGACAAACAGCTGATAGGCAGAGTGGGGCATCCATTTAAATTTAAATGAAGCCGCGATTATTTAAATCGCGGCTTCATTTCCTTTTGGTGAACAAACAAATCTACATGGGTCCATCGACGTAAAAGTAGTTTAGATGTACCCATAATGTATAAATACATCATCCAGCCACATCTTGAAGCCTACATGCAGTGTGCGTAACCCCATCTAAAAAAAAAAAATTAGAAATTAAAATGGTGCAGACAACAACAAAAATTATTAGGGGAAATAGAAGAGTCTCCATATGAGGAGAGACACAGAAGACTTGGAATGTTCCACTTAGAGATAAGATGATTAAAAGGAGGGCTGAGAGAGGTCTATAAGACATGAATGGTGTGGAGCAGGCCAATAAGGATATATTATTTATGCCTTCACATAACACAAGAACTAGGGATCACCCATGAAATTAGTAGATGTCAGGTTTTAAAACAAGCATAAGCTATTATTTCTTTACACAGTGCCTAGTAAAGGAACTTGTTTCTGGGTGATGTGGAAGGCCAAAAGTATAAATGAGTTAAAAAAAAAGGATTAACTAAGTTTATGGAGGATAGATTTATCAATGGCTGTTAGCCATGATGGTCAGGGGCACAACTTCATGCTCCAAGTGTTGCTAAACCTCTGACTTCCAAAAGATAGAACTGAGTAACAAGGGTTGGATTGCTTTTTTCCCTATTCTGTTCATCTGAAGCATCTGACACCAACTACTGTCAAAAGACAGTATAATGAGCTAAATGGACCATGACCATTCTAATGTTGAGTAAAAGGTACAGCCTTTTATACAGTGAAATACAGTATTGATCAGGAATGGTCCTCATAACTTGTACCTCCCATGTGTTGATGGACCAAAACTTCAAATCAGGTGGGTCTTTCCTTATCCCCTATTCTGGAAATATAAACTGTGATAATACAAAGAGTTGAGAAAGCAATATTCAATTTTATCTCAAGGATGTCTACATGGCAGCTGGGGGAACATAATTCCTAGTGTGACATACCTGAGTGAGCTCTGCAACAGCATGTCAGGCTAGTCACCCCCAGTATGTACCCAAGGGGTCAGGGAACATTGTACACAGAAGGTTAGCCCATGCTGCCATGGTCTCACTGCTATTTGTACACACTTGCTCAAGCCAAGTCAGCATGCATGCCTACCCAAATTGGGAATTATACCTCTGAGCTGCTGTGCAAATGCTCCATTAGTATATATGGGAAGTCTCTAAGCAGCATTGGTTTGTGACTGATGCTCAATACTGCTTCTGATCGGAAAGCAGAACATTGCATAATTATTTGGTACACATGACCCTGCAGGTCTGCTAATTTCAGACATTCTCTTTGCCACATATTATCTCCAGTAGTTCCTGGCCTTATTCATAAGGCCTTTTATGCTAGGCAGGTGATGTGTGATTGAATCATTCTAGCTTAAAATGGTTTTCTTTTGGAAAGGCAATTGAATCTGCATCATCAAGTCTCTCCTGCTTGTCTTTGTAGCAAGTATGTCTTTTCCTTTTCAGCTTTGACAACTCCATTGCTAATGTCTCACATTTTATGGTGTTCCTGGTCATTTGGCAGGTGCTCAGGTATAGCTTCTAGGGCCAGATTAATATTTATATAGTTGGACTCTATTTTCTGCAGCAATTCCATGCCTATAAATCTTTGTAGGTGCAATTAAGTGTGGGAGGGGAATGGGGGAATGATGGCAATGGGGGGAGGGATTTTGAAAGGAATTAAGATTGGTTTAACTCTGCACTATTGAAATCAGTAATGAATCTCCCTGCAAGTTCAATGATAGTAGAGTTAGGGAGTGGAGGTTCCAACCTCTGAGGGCATGTCTACTCTACAGAATTTTGTTGGAAAAACTGCTGTTTTTCTAAAAAAACTTCACTTATGTCCACATTGCAATCATGTTCTTTCGAAAGAAAATCGAAAGAACAGAGGGGTTTTTCCGATATTGGCAAATCTCTTTCTAAGAGGAAGAAGCCTTTTTCCTAAAGAGCTCTTTCGGAAAAAGATGTGTATGGACAGGGAAGAGGGAGTTCTTTCAGAAGAAGAGGAAAGAGGAAAAAGTACAGGTGCCCTGGTGGCCACTCTTCCCACAGTAATCACAGTTTAAATGTGAGATAGTGTCCATTCAGTGTGGACACTATCTTTCGAAAAAGCAGATCACTTTTTCAATGCACTTTGTCAGTGTGGATGCGCTCTTTCGGAAGACTCTTTTTCAGAAGATCTCTTCCAGAAAAGCTTCTTCTGAAAGAAGCCTGCAGCCTAGACGTAGCCTGATAAAGATGCTAAGAGGAGCTGTTGTAAATCCCTAGGGGTATGTCTACACTACCCCGCTAGTTCGAACTAGCGGGGTAATGTAGGCATACCGCACTTGCAAATGAAGCCCAGGATTTGAATTTCCCGGGCTTCATTTGCATAAGCGGGGAGCCGCCATTTTTAAATCCCCGCTGGTTCGAACCCCGTGCAGCGCGGCTACACGGGGCTCGAACTAGGTAGTTCGGACTAGGATTCCTATTCCGAACTACTGGTACACCTCGTGGAACGGAATCCTAGTCCGAACTACCTAGTTCGAGCCCTGTGTAGCCGCGCTACACGGGGTTCGAACCAGCGGGGATTTAAAAATGGCGGCTCCCCGCTTATGCAAATGAAGCCCGGGAAATTCAAATCCCGGGCTTCATTTGCAAGTGCGGTATGCCTACATTACCCTCCTAGTTCGAACTAGGAGGGTAGTGTAGACATACCCTAGTGGACCACGGATAAGTATGGGCTCAGTTTGCCCCTTCCCTTTCACCTGAATTCAGGAAAAGCAGCAAAAATTACTTGCTAGGAAGACAGAGAGGTAACTTGTATCTAAGTTCTCTTGGCTAGAGCTACCTGTTAGTAAAGGCAAATCAAGTAGGTAGGGAGTCCACATGTCCAGTTTTGTATCAGTCATTTATTACTGCTGACTTTAAATGCAGGTGCAAATGTTGTGGGTGCAAAAATGAAGGTTGGGCTGCATTCCTGTAAGAATATATTCTGGAAAGATAAAGGTGTTGGTGCCTATATAAGGAAAAATGAGTGCAATAGAGGGCCTCCAATCAACACCTGGAAACATAATCCGCTCCCCCCGTTCCACCACACAGACACGCACTTTGTGAAGAGTTCAAATCCATATCCAAAGTTTCTAAAGAATTGGGGTCAAATCACAAACAACATGGGACAAATACAACATAGCAGAACTACATTGTCATTGCTACAAGGCATATTCCAAAGTACTTTCCGGCGTTAAATGATGCAAGACACTGTAACCGTTCTATAACCATGACAGGATGTAAATGGAAGATGAAGTCAGTTTGGCATGAACATTCAATCTCCACAATTACTCTTATTGCTTTGGAAGAGAGTCAGCATTAGGTTGGCAAGAAGTCGACTGTGTTCTGGAGCAGTTCTCAAGTTGGTAGAGGTTTTGAGGCATTATGACAGCCACAGAAAATCATTATAATCAAATGTCAATGGCCTGGCAGTTTGAAATCCCCCAAATGAATCCTGCATTCCTAAATTTCTTTTCCCCCTCCCCCCCACACGCTCGCTCTCTTTTATTCTCCAGTCATTCCTAAACTCTGCTAAATCCTTTGGATAATAAAACATGTTCCTTTGGACTTAGCACTGAAATATTTTCCCTATGGCGCTAATGCCGATATTGCACATGGCTGCTGGAAAGTCCATGATGTCAGAAAGGGCTTTGGGTTTTAGAAGGTGCTCAGCTCAACAGGCTGATTGGGGTTGTGCTCAGAGGTACAGTAAGGGGCACGCTAAAAATATGGGGCTAAACCAAGTCTTTGTGAAAATTATATTAGGAGCAGACTGGGAGGCACATTATAACTCCTAGCATCTCTCAGTCATAATATGCTTCCCAGATTCCTTCTTTCACTGGGGAATTGTGGGCTGGAGCTAAAGTTCCACTAATTCCCCTCTCTTTCCTGCTCATTCCCATCCACTGATGAAGAATGGGGATTCAGTGACCTCACAGAGGCTGTTCTCCATCCATCCCAGACAACGCACCAGGAATAGAAGAAGGCATCTTAGTGTCATGAGAGATGCAGATTTTTATTCCTGGTGATTTTCCCCAAGTGAAATTCCCCCTCCCCTCCCTCCACATTTAAAGACTCTATTGAAAAATGCCCAATTTTGCACACTTTAGATAAGCAGTTTCAAAAAAGCAAACAGGATGTTAGGAATCATTAAAAAAGGGATAGAGAATAAGACAGAGAATATTGTATTACCCTTATATAAATCCATGGTACACCCACATCTGGAATACTGCATACAGATGTGGTCTCCTCATTTCAAAAAGATATACTGGCATTAGAAAAGGTTCAGAGAAGGGCAACTAAAATGATTAGGGGTTTGGAATGGGTCCCACATAATGAGAGATTAAAAAGACTAGGACTTTTCAGCTTGGAAAAAAAGAGACTAAGGGAGGGATATGATAGAGGTATATAAAATCACGAGTGGTATGGAGAAAGTGGATAAGAAAAAGTTATTTACTGGTTCCCATAATATAAGAACTAGGAGCCACCAAATGAAATGAATGGGCAGCAGGTTTAAAACAAATAAAATGAAGTTCTTCATTCAGCACATAGTCAACCTGTGGAACTCCTCGCCAGAGGAGGTTGTGAAGGCTAGGACTATAACAGGGTTTAAAAGAGAACTCAATGAATTCATGGAGGTTAAGTCCATAAATGGCTACTAGCCAGTATGGGTAGGGAATGGTGTCCCTAGCTTCTGTTTGTCAGAGGGTGGAGATGGATGGCAGGAAAGTGATTGCTTGATCATTTCCTGTTTGGTACCCTCCCTCTTGGGCACCCAGCATTGGCCACTGTTGGCAGACAGGATATTGGGTTGGCTGGACCTTTGGTCTGACCCAGTATGGCCATTCGTATGTTCTTATGTAAGTAGAACTCACTCACTGGATTCAATGGAAGTTCTCAAGGAAAGGCCATGCAGAGAAAGGCCAATGGGTGAAATCCTATCTCTATATTTAATACCATGAAGTGCCTTTTCAATGCCCTATTATTGACTGAAGTGACCATGCCTAAAGGAAAGGCTGAACATTATTTTGAAAACTTGTTTTGATAGCATTAAAAAAAATTTGCCATCTTCATTGCTTTTGCCATTATTGTTGGACAATCACAAAGAAAATGTTAATTATATTAATGACAACCAAGTCATTTTAATGTTAACTTCTATACAAATACCGCAGATCTGACAGACCATCTGAGCACTGTACAGACGTATGCATTAGAGATTTTGTTTTCTTGCTTGAGAAAAAAATGCCTGGGGCCCACTTAAATCATATTTGTCAAGTAAGATGGTCACTCAGAACCTGTCTATGCAATTGCAAATGGCATCTATGAAGGCAAAAACAAAAACAAAAACAAGAACCAAGGCAGAATAGTTCAAACAGAGTACATGATATAATGATGCTTATGTGGGCATAAATGTAATGCATTATGGAAGAGCTTGCAGTTGAAATACTGTCAATCTAAGTTAGACGTTTGTTAGGGAAACTTTAGATTGCTGAATGAGGCAGACACAAAATCTTTGCCATTTGCATGGGAGTCAGTCTTGGGCCATTCCGTTAACTTAAGTGGAATTACTCTGGATTTACACCAGTATAACTGAAAACACAATTTGACTCCTTATTCTTTGAAATGAGGAATACCGAGATGTTCCAGCTACCCCACTTTCTCCGTTTGCTTTTTACCTTCACTTGTTGTCCTCCTCTTAGTGCAGACTCTCTTTGGACTTGGAACTCTCTCTCTTTCTATGTAATTGTACAGTTCCCAAGAAAATGGGCTAGAGACTCTGGACAGTGTTGTAACAACAGCAGTAGTACTAAGAAATTAATCAATCAACTTGAAGGCTCCAAATTTACATACACTTACCTACGTGCTTAATTTTGTGTGCAAGTGTAGGTCCACCGAAGTCAACAGAGCTACTCTCATACAGAAAATTAAGCATGTACTTACATGTTTACCGGATCAGCATCTCATTTATTTTTCAGCAATCTTAGGTCCCAATACTGCAATTAACTGCCCTTGATGACTTCATTGGAACTCCAGCTGGGCTTTAACCTTGGACCTTAGGTCAGAAGCCTTCAGATTACACATTGCCAAAAACTGTCCTGGAATATTAGTGCAGTATTATTCAGGGTGACAACCAAAGAGTTTTTAAGCAGTTCACAACTGCAGAGTCCAAGCATTCAATAATCACAAGCCATGCCCCCCAAAATCAAAAGACTAACAAGATGGTTTATTAGATGATGAGCTTTCGTGGGCCAGACCCACTTCCTCAGATCAAATAGTGGAAGAAAGTAGTCACAACCATATATACCAAAGGATACAATTAAAAAAAATGAACAAATATGAAAAGGACAAATCACATTGCAGAACAGAAGGGGGTTGCGGGGGGGTGGGAAGGGGGAGGAAGGAAGGTAAGTGTCTGTGAATTGCTGATATTAAAGGTAGGGAGAGTGGGATGTTTGTGAGTTAATGGTATTACAGGTGATAATTGGGGAAACTGTCTTGGTAATGGGTGAGAAAGTTCAAAGACTTGTTAAGTCCTTGTTGGCAAGTGTCGAATTTTAACATGAATGACAGTTCAGAGGATTCCCTTTCAAGTGCAGATGTAAAAGGTCTTTGTAGCAGAATGCAGGTGGCTAAGTCATTTAGAGAGTGTCCTTTCTGGTTAAAGTGGCAAGAAACTGTTTTCTCTTTGTGATCTTGTCTGATATCTGTTTTGTGGGCATTAATCCTTTGGCGAAGTGTCTGAGATGTTTGTCCAATGTACATAGCAGACGGACACTTTCGGCACATGATAGCGTAGATTATATTTCTGGATGCGCAGGAATATGTGTTCTGTAGACACCACTCTCTACAGAAAACCCACCGACTCATACAGTTACCTACATGCATCCAGCTCCCATCCAGAACACACCACACGATCCATCGTCTATAGCCAAGCCCTTCGATACAACCGCATCTGCTCTAACCCCACTGACAGAGACCAGAAGCTTCAGGATCTCTACCAAGCATTTATAAATCTCAACTACCCACCCAGAGAAACAAAAAAGCAAATTGAAAGAGCCAGACGAATACCGAGAAACCATCTACTTCAAGACAGACCCAAGAAAACCAACAATAGAACACCACTTGTCATCACCTACAACCCCCAACTTAAACCTGTCCAACACATTATCAATAAACTACAGCCTATATTGGAACAGGATACCATACTCAAAGAGGCTCTGGGAGACAGACCCATAGTCTCCTACAGACAACCACCTAACCTCAAGATGATTCTTACCAACCACCACAGGACATACCACACTAATACCAACCCTGGTACCTTCCCTTGCAACAAACCCCGTTGCCAGCTTTGTCCACATATTCATTCTGCTGATACCATTATTGGACCTAACCAAGTGAGTTATAAGATCAAGAACACATATTCCTGCGCATCCAGAAATATAATCTACGCTATCATGTGCCGAAAGTGTCCGTCTGCTATGTACATTGGACAAACATCTCAGACACTTCGCCAAAGGATTAATGCCCACAAAACAGATATCAGACAAGATCACAAAGAGAAAACAGTTTCTTGCCACTTTAACCAGGAAGGACACTCTCTAAATGACTTAGCCACCTGCATTCTGCTACAAAGACCTTTTACATCTGCACTTGAAAGGGAATCCTCTGAACTGTCATTCATGTTAAAATTCGACACTTGCCAACAAGGACTTAACAAGTCTTTGAACTTTCTCACCCATTACCAAGACAGTTTCCCCAATTATCACCTGTAATACCATTAACTCACAAACATCCCACTCTCCCTACCTTTAATATCAGCAATTCACAGACACTTACCTTCCTTCCTCCCCCTTCCCACCCCCCCGCAACCCCCTTCTGTTCTGCAATGTGATTTGTCCTTTTCATATTTGTTCATTTTTTTTAATTGTATCCTTTGGTATATATGGTTGTGACTACTTTCTTCCACTATTTGATCTGAGGAAGTGGGTCTGGCCCACGAAAGCTCATCATCTAATAAACCATCTTGTTAGTCTTTAAAGTGCTACATTGTCCTGCATTTTGCTTCAACTACCCCAGACTAACACGGCTACATTTCTATCAAAATCAAAAGATTTGAGAAAAAAAAATGTAGAGCTCTTTTTATTATCTTTATGATTTTGAGGCTCTAACAGTCACATTATCAAACTATTCTCCATGGCCACAAGAACTAGAAACTTGAGTCTTTTTAAATAAAGATGAGAATCTCCTATAACCCTACGTCTCCAAGAGCTGGGGCTCGAAAGAAAGCAATATCAAATCATGATAAAATTGAACGAGCTCACAACCGCACAACTCATTCTGAATGCTGATGGACAGAGAGAATGAATGTTTCTTTATTGCAGGGGTCTATCTATACTCTGTTTCTTCAACCCATTTCATAGTGCAACCCCAATCTCAAAAGCAGCCTCCCCATGCTTTTGTCATATAAATCATCTTGTACAACAAAAGGCCATTTTTGGATTAGAAATGGAATGTTTAAAGAAATGAAGCCTTCTTCATGTGCAGCGCCACTCAGAAACTTTTCAACAAAATATTTTCCAGTCGCGAAATTCCATTTGATACCAAAATGTTTTGCAGGAACATGACAGCTTTGATAATTTTTTGAGGAGGCGGGGGTCAGGAAAGTTTCTCGGGTCCAGAAAATATGAGCTAGGTTGTGTATTCAGCTGGAATATTAGAAACTCAGGCTCCAATCTGCACTCTAGTTAGATCACAACAGTGTGTCTCATCCCAGATTACTTTGAACCTTCGTATCACACACCCCAGGCATGGGCTCCAAACATTGGGTCAAAGACACAATCTGCAGCTCTTATCCAATGCATATTAGAATCATAGAATCACAGAGCTGGAAGAGAATTCAGTGCTTCACCCAAAGTACATTAGCACTAGCAGGGTAGATAAACACCACGTCCATACCAGAAGCACTGTACAGATATACTTACAGCAGCATGTTCTATCGGCAAAGCACATCTAGCATGAAGGCAGCACTTTCATCGGCATGTAGAGCTGTCACGTCCATAGCATAGTTCCGAGTGGATGCCCTGGTCCTGAGCTTTGCTGGTCCCCATGGCTCCTGCCTCAATTGTCCTATGGATGGAATGGTCCCCCATATTGAGTTTAGCCCAGTCTGCTGAGCTCACTTAAGTGATGCAGGCTCTCAGTGGGCAGAGGCCAGATTGCTCCACTTCCTGCCACCATGGTAAAATGGAGGGACCTGGCTGGGAAAGGGTAGCAGAGTGGAGCAGGCTGCTAGGTTGCTTCACTTCCTGTGGCTCCTGCCGCTATGGTGAGTCCAGGTGTCCCAATCCCTGCTGCTGCCCCACTGTGGGTCCCCTGGTAATTCCCCAGGATGCATCTCTCAAGGGAGGGGGCTTTGGAGGAAGGCATGCTATGGGTTTGAGAAGGGTGGGGCAGGAGCAGGAAGAGGTGGGATATGGGTGGGATGGGGCGGGGCTTGGGGAAAGGGGTAGAGTGGGGGCATGGTGGGGCAGAGCAGGGACAAGAAGAGACAGGCCAGGGGGTGGGTCCTGAGCAGTGGGGAGTTGCTGCAAGCCTCCCTCCCCGCCCCCACCCAGTGATCGCCCCTTGCACTCCTTTCCCCCAGGTATAAAAAGCCATACCGGGAAAAGCACAGATTTGTCATTATACCTGCACTTTCACCAGGGGCTTTGGGCAGCACACTACCCCAGCAGAGGTCTGTCATGCAGACAAGACCTACTAGAGCAAGACTAACTAGATAGTCACAACGGTAGGAAGTGGGAGACCTATATTCACGCTCTGCCTGATCCAGACCTGGGATTTAAAACAACCTGTTTTGAATCAGATAAAATCTGAACTCAAGCCACATGAGTGCCATAAACACTGGGCTATTTTCTTGCATGCTTCCCTCCTCCCAAAGCATCAACAAGTCTAATTTTTGTGCTAATGAAGAACAACAATTGTCAAAACCTCACCTGTTTTCATTTTGTGAACTGAATTGGTTTCCAGCCAGCCCTATGTGGGTGTCTACTTTTATGGCAGGATTCAATTTCTCTGGTAGCCTTTGTTATTGCAGATGGCTGTATTATGGATTTGTAAAACTATAGGGAGGAGCATCCTGGACCACAATACAAACCTTAATCATCCGCACAGAGCTACGAGTAAACTCATAGCAAATCTGGCTTTAAGTAACCTGTGGCAAAGGTCTGGCTGTGCCCCGAGGGTCCTGTGTTATTGGTGGGTATTGTTTGCCTCAGACTCTCACTGTGACTCTCCACACAACCTCTTCTCTTTTTCTAGAAGCAAGGGTCTAACCAGAGGTGTAGCGAGGTGTTATACTCCCAGGGGCAAAGGCAAAATTTGTGCCTCTCTCCTCCCCCAAGCTGTGCCCAACCCTGGGAGGACAAGGGAGCTTGTACCACATCTTCCCCTACCCCCTCCAGTTTGAGTCTGGGCCCCCGCACACAGTAACCCACTGGCGGAGATGGAGGAGGGTCAGGCTGGGGGAGGAGAGGCGGGAAGGAGGCTCCAGCTGGTGGCGGCGGGTGGAAGAGAAGCAGGTGAGCCAAGGAATGACAGGGAGTGAAGGAGAACTAAATTGGTGCCCCCCCCAGGGGGGCGCCCGGGGCAACTGGACCCCCGCCCCACTCACTACACCACTGCAGTGTACTAAGCCATACTTATCGCAGGCTGGTCCATAATACGTGGTAAAACCCCTCGATAGTCCAAGTCTCCCCTTTCAGGGGCAGACTCTGTCATGACGTAGGGAGGGTTGAGGGGAACGTGGGCCAGCCCACTACTCTGAGTTCTGGTGATTATTTCTAGGTATCAAGTGAAGGAATCCTTGTGATCATCTAGCAACTTCTTATTTTGCTCAGGCCAAATAATTTTATCCTCTGGTCTGGCCCTCATCCTGTGGTTGAAGTAGAGCATTGGTTACTTGCAGGGCTATAATAATCCACGGATAATCTCTTGAGGAGCACTCAACTTGAAATAACCAAGTTGTTCCTTTGATCAGATATAGATGTACATTATCTGTGGGTCAGATGCTCTGATGCGTCGTCTCTACTTCAAGCCATTTATGCACTGACTGGTCCAGATGCTTATCTGGTGTCAATGGCTCTATGCCAGTTGACACTGGCTTGGTATCTGGCCAATGTGTATTCTGAGGCAGCTAGGAGGTGTGGTCCCTGTCATGAGACCATTTGAATTTACTGTCTGACTTAAGGGATCAGTCCCACACCTTTTAAGGACCCTTTAAACTCCCAGAGCAGCACAAAGGGACCACTGTGTAACTGAAGACAGGTTTGTTTGGGTTTCTTTGGGTTTTTTTGTTTTTGTTTTACTTTCCAAGTGTGGAAAAGGTATTCAGTTCAATTCCCTAGCACTTGTTTCACAGTTTACAATTGGCTCGTCTAGAGGGGCAGGATGATGTCAGTTCATTTCAGTGTGGCCCAAACTGAAGTGTTGCCATCAAAGTGTTTTTATTCAAGAAATCAGTTATAAAGGACCAGCAAAGAGACAAAAGGCTGAGCAACCGGGGCTGAAACAATTCTATCGCCCCGTGCAATTTTCACAGGCACCAGCCACTTGCAAGGGGGAAAAAGGAATGAAACCATGTCACACAAAATAGCATTGTTCCGGCCGGCGTTTGTTTAGCATTTGAAATGGTTGTTCACCGAATATGGAACTCCATGTCGTGTCTGTTTCAGTGATGTGGGACCACAGTAGAAATAAATGATGTGTTTCAGAAGGAAACAGCAGACCTGACTCACCAGATGAATCTGAGCAGAGATCTAGTTCTACTTCACAACGTAATAAACAGATCCGCTTAGCTTACCTCAGAGGAGGAACACAAAGACCTTTATTGTTATGTGGTCAACAGTATTTTAAAACCAACTTTACTGGTGTGCTGGTATTAAGGGCAATTTAAAGACTGGTAATACAATGTTTCTTTTTTTCCTCAGTAGTTGGAACTCTACAAGTTGTTAATCATTTTTCTACACTTGAACCAGAAGTCCCACTTAATTGGCATCTCCTTGAACTAGGGATTGCACAAACCATTGCCAGAGGTCTATGGGGTAGAGGGAATCCCTTCCCTCCCCCCAACATTGAACTGGGGCAAAGACAATTCTTCATCATGAAAATGCGACACAGTACAGCCTGTCTCCGACTTATGAACTGGTTACGGACCAAGCAATTCGTTGTAACTCGGTTTGTTCATAAGTCGGATCCCTTTGAGTTACACGCGACCGTGCTGTTCGTAAGCGTGGATCACGTTCATAACTCGGGGTCCGCCATTTACGACATTTTTGGTTGTAACTGCGAACGGTCGTAAGTCAACCGTCCGCAACTCGGGGGCTGGCTATAGTTTCTGAAATATCTTGCTCTGATCCAAATCTTGTTGGACTCAATAAGAGTCTTTTGTCTTCAATGGGCTTTGGATTTGGCCCTACTTGAATATAGTCCTGTGTCTCCTTTACTCTTCTGCAGCAGTAAAAAAGTGCATCATCTTTCATCTAATGACTTTATTAGTTCAGCCCCAGTCACTTTTGGCAGCGTGGAAGGGACATTTGCTCTGCCTGTTGAGCTTGGGGAAATGGGTGTGAAAGTTTCTAATAGCATCTCTGAGTTGAGGTCTACACAACCCCAGAAATAAAGCAGTGATCGGAACTTTTCCAGAGTCCCTAAAAGTGGAAAAGGTGAGCCACGGCCAAACAAAAAGAGCATACGTTTGCAATCTGTGAAATTGGCTAGAGTTTGTGGATGAAGGGCTGGAAGTGAAGCCACTTAAGATAGTCTTTGTAAAGGGCATGTGAGTTAAAAATATGATGCCCTGGGATGAGCCAACGAGGCAGCCTTATTTGATCTTGCAATGTCAAACTTCCAGTTTTGTTCCAGGCAGGGTTTCTGTTGTTGTCTTTATACATAATTCTACCTAACAAGGGAGAAGGGGACTTTTTTCATTACTTTTAAATATGGCCAGCCTAGGTCTTTATAGCACTCAGCCAACAGGCACTAGCCCACAAAACAGAGACCAATTTGAATCTTATTCTTCCCAGCTAACTCCTGGGCAAATAAAAGCTCACAGGTTGGATCTGGCCTTCCAGTGTTAGCCCCTGGTGGGTCTCCCAGACAACTGCAGCTCCAATTGGCTGCATAATACCATTCCCAGCCAATGGGAGCTGTGGGAAATGGTGTCCTGGTTCCCTACCTCTTCCCGGCACTCCCATTGGCTAGAATGGTGATCCAATGGGAGCTGATATCACCAGTACCTGTATAGGCACAAGTTAAGATAGCGGTGGCAGCCCACCATCAGCTATCCCTGGTGAACCACTGCCATTTTATTGCCCACCACTGGTGCAGGGGCTTATCACAAACTAACAAATCACTTTCACCTAGAGGCTGATGGTTCAACTCCAACCGCAGTCAGTAGTGATGGCAGTGTGATGATTAGGAGAAATGTGTTATAGGGCTATCAGTCAGTTCCTAGTAGCATTGTATGTAATACAAAAGTCCTTCATGAAGGGGATAGTAGTTGATCTCTGTGGGTATGTTTAAACTATATGGCTCCGTCGATGAAGCCATGTATATTAGTTTACTCAAAAAAGGGAAATGAAGCGGCAATTTAAATAATCGCCGCTTCATTTAAATCAAAATGACTGCCGCGCTGTGCCAATCAGCTGTTTGTCGGCACAGCGCGGCAGTCTAGACGGGGATCTGCCGACCCCAGAACCCTTCATCGGCAGATCCTGTAAGCCTCGAGGGTTCTGGAGTCAGCAGATCCCCGTCTAGACTGCCGCTTCATTTCCCTTTGTCATCCTGCCTCATCTACATGGCTCCATCGATGGAGCCATGTAGTTTAGACACACCCTGTATGAACAATGTTATCAGTGAGATCAAGGACAAAATGGTGTGGCATAGCTTCTCCTCTGTCTTAATGGGTCCCACATAGGATAGTGCCCAAACAATTCACCATACTTTATTTTTATCAATATTGTGGTCCTCAGCACATACCAGTGAAAAATATGTTGGGTCAGCTAATGGCACAACTCCTTAAAACCTCCCCTTTTCAGACATGCAAGGAAACTCTTAGAAAACGTGGTCAATTTGCCAGAAAGCAAGTGCACATAATAAGCACAAAAACCGTCAAAGCTGATGACCTGTGCTCTATTCAATTGGTTGGTCATTCTTCTTGATCAATTCCAGAGAATTTCTCTAGGCTCCGGTGCTTCTCGTTGGTCAATGTCTATCACTTTTCAGCATCTTCTGTAATTTGTGCATGAACTATTTTTAAGACAGCAAGTCTGTTCCTGTCCCCTGTGAACTCAATGGCAAACCTCCTATTCACTGCAACAATAATTGCTCCCCCCCTTTCTTTCTCTCCTTGCCTAACTCCATTATGTGAGCTCACACCAAATGTAAGGTGGCACATGTTGTATTTGTTTGAAAAGAGTTTTAAAAAATTATGACAGTGAAAAAAAACACCCTGGGGCAATATATTCCATCGGTTCTATGCAGCAAAAGGGGAGCAATTAATTTCAAGCTACGTGCAAAAGTGGCAATGATTCCTGCTTACAAAACAAATGACTAATGTGGTGTTCTATCAGCAATATTCAGAGACTCACAGGCCAGCTACACACAATGCCCATGAATGCTTTACCCCACGCACCCTTGGGAACTTGTCTAAGTGCAATCTGGCAGGAGTTGTCATCACTGACAGTTGCATTGTGGTGGTGCCTTCAGATATATTGGAAAATACTCCGTGTAGAGAGTCTCCTAATTAATGCTGCTTGAAGCAGCATTAGCTTGTGATGAACTGTATGTTGACCACAGCAAATGAGACTTTGTGGTTGCACTGATAGCAAGCAAACAATATTGATGCTTTTAATACACTACCCATCAAAGTGCCTGTGGCCTTGTCTACACATAAATTTGCAATGATTTCACCAATTGGGCTGTGTCTAGACTGGCAAGTTTTTCCACAAAATCATCTGATTTTGCGGAAAAACTTGCCAGCTGTCTACACGGCCGCTTGAATTTCTGCAAGAACACTGACGATCTCATGTAAGATTGTCAGTGTTCTTGCGGAAATACTTTGCTGCTCCCATTTGGGCAAAAGCCCTCTCGCGCAAATCTTTTGCGCAAGAGGGCCAGTGTAAACAGCACAGTACTATTTTCCGCAAAAAAGCCCCGATCGCAAAAATGGCGATCGGGGCTTTTTTGCGGAAAACTGCGTCTAGATTAGCCACGGACGCTTTTCCACAAAAAGTGCTTTTACAGAAAAGCGTCCTGCCAATCTAGATGCGATTTTTCCGAAAATGCTTTTAACAGAAAACTTTTCCGTTAAAAGCATTTCCGGAAAATCATGCCAGTGTAGACGTAGCCTTGTCTGTAAACCTATTTAAGGGAGACTGGTTCAAGTTTGTGTGTAGATATTTATTTCATAAGCTCGCCTGCTGTAAGCTCTGTTTTAACCAGAGGTCTGGTAAACCATTTTTAGTTAAATTGGTGAAACTTCTGTGTATAGACAAAGGCCTGAAGTCACATTTTAAAATGGCACTTGAGCTCCTATTTAGGAGCTTTGGAAAATTTGATCTTGGTGAAGAAGCCCTAAACAGGAAGTTAATGTGCAGCAAGCCAGGATGTGAATTGTCAGTGCATTTGCTACTCCAAACTAACAAGCTGCATGTGGACACTTCTTAAACTGCACTAAAGACCCTTTGCGCAGTTTCGCTTAGTACACTGTAAAGTACATTAATCTAAAGCATGCAAAGACATTTTCAGGATGCAGTAGGATGTACTAAAGGTGTCTACATATGGGACATCATACAGGTTAGTGAGATAGCTGTAAATTCACATTCCAGCTTGCTGAACACTAATTTCCCATATAGACAAGATCCTATTGTTTACATCAGGGGGACACTGTTTTGGATTTTGACAGCTTTGACAAATCCAGGTTGTAGGGTTTCATTCACATGTGTCCTCTAGAATGGAGTAGAACGCACTGGTGGTGGTTCTCAAGGCTTCACCTGAATGTCAATTCTTGATCTGTTTTCTTTGTTGTGTTTCAGAATGTTAAAGTAGAATATCTGATATCCATCTCCACTGCCTTCCGATTCGATGTGAATAGCAGTGTGCATCAGAATGTCATGCTGAAACTTCTCGAAGAGGATGCCATGGGCATGAACAAACATTAGGGGCCCTACTCCTGTTGTCCTCAGAGATGACCTTTCAGTTCATGCCTCCAGCATCCCTACAGGGAAACTATCGTGCAGACCTCTCTGCTGCTTCTGACACTGCTTTACTCCGAATGGTGGGACACTGGAGACATGTCCTCAGACTTTCAAAGCTGTCTTAGGGTCTGGATTCCCATAAACTCAAGTGCTGGGATTTCAAGGGCTAAGGGAATTAGATATCTCATTGACTTTGAGATGGACACTTAGGAGGCTTTAAAAATGAATAGACATACCCCAGTAATAAATTATGTTATTTTTGCCCAGGGCTACTATATAGAACTCAAGTTTAATTAAAATCATGCTAGAAGAGGACAACAAATCATAACACAGCAAGTGGATACTCATTACAAACTCCATTAAAGAAAAAAATGCCCTTAAGTTTACAAATATACTTTGAATTCTTGTCTAATAGCTGCTTCTGCTCCCAAGGCATAGAAGGCATCTACCATAAGAAGGGAACAGACTAATAAACTTTTATTAGGTAGATCAGTAATATTTTCATGCAGTGGGCAGTGTCAGTTTATAAAAAGAACAGATTACTATCTGCTATAACAAGGGGCATTAACTATGATTAATGAGACTATCTTTGAAAGTCAGACCAACTACACAATGTAATCTTCCTTTCTCCTCCAAGGCAATTTTATAAAGATACTTTTTAAAGTTTTTAAAGAGTAAAGCAGCCTATGAAGGCTGCTGCTTTCAATGTATTTGGCTATTGCTCTTTAGACGTTACTTGCAAAAATGGAATTTATTCTTCAGATCTATTACAGGAATAAGCACATTATTTCACTCAGCAGGATACCACTATAATTGTGTATTTGGGAACAATTCAGTCATGGTGCAAAGAGGCACAATTGTATTATCTTCCACAGGGCTGTTCTTACTTACATTGGACTGATTTTGGCCCAATGTGGGTCTTGTGTTGGGAGAGGAGGAAATATTCTGAACACTGTGGTGCACTCAGAGTAGAGATCAGTGATGATCTGCAAAATGATTTAGCAAAATGAGGATCTTGAGGCTAAGGCATGGCCAGGTGTGACGGGATAATCTGCTCTAAAGGCAGTACTGTCAGTAACTTCATCCTGCCCCTAGCTTGTCTCTTTACAAACTGATTGGGGGAGGTTTGAACATTGGTCTGCTAAACCCAGTGTTGTGACTTCAATCTTTGCGGAGGCCATTGGGGGCAAAAATATAAAGGTCCCATTATAGATACAATAATCTGGAAGATGCTGGGAGAGAGGATGTGGTCCTGGAAGTATATAGGGTTTGGGAAGAAAACCTGGCCCTGTTTAAGAGCCTACAACTACAATCCTGCAGAGAAGGGGCAAAGTAAGGTTTCCCTCTCACCCAGCCCCATAGGGATAAGCTGCAAGAGGTTTCCATGTATCAGAGCAGATGCCTGCAGCCACTGAGATGAGTAAGAAGGCCTCTTGCAGGGCTCTTCTTGTTAATAGGAGCGGACACCAGCAGGAGAGGACTGCCAAGATCTCTGAGCCTGACGGGTACGAGGGGACAGTGGAGGGAAATAAATTGCATCCGAGCTCCAGGAGGAGAGCTGGGAAATCCTGGTAAGGAGAGGGACAATAATTGCTTGAATCACCCACCTGCGTGAGGACAGGGGTTAACTCCTGCCAGAAAGAGAAAGCACAGAGAGGTAGTGCTGAAGTAATTATTACTTGAGCTACCTCAACCTTCCAGGGGAGTACTGAGGCCCTGCCATAAACACAGACACAAGCTGAAAAGGTAATGCTGAGGTACGGAATTTAGAGGGCAGACTTCAGAAGAACCATGAAATCCCGCAGCATAAACTTTTGGTTTATTTGAGACATTTTGCTATGGACCCTTTGTATGTAGGTTTGTTATAAACAAGCCTTGAGTTGGACATTATTGAGTGAAGCATCAAAAGGGCATGGAGTGAAGTTCTTGGCTTCCTGAGGTAGATAGTACACATGTAGTGACATGTAGGGTGTGTCTAGACTACAGGGTTTTGTCAACAAAAGTGGACTTTTGTCGACAAAACTATACCTGCGTCCACACTGCCTTTGAGTTATGTCAACATAACATCGACAAAACTCAGCAGTTTTGTCGATGTATGTAAACCTCATTCTACGAGGAATAACGCCTTTTATCAACAGAGTTCTGTCGATAGAAGGCATTATTGCATCTACACTGTCCTTTGCGTCCACACTGTTATGTTGACAAAGCGGCTTGCTTTATGTCGATGTAAGCCTGTAGTCTAGACATACCCGTAGTGTCACTTACCCACATCCTACAATTTGATGAGGGACCCTTCTCCCCCCCCCCCCCGCTCTATGTTTTCTAAGGGTATGTCTACACTACATCGTTATTTCGAAATATCTAATTTTGAAATAATGCGTCTACACACAAAATGAATTTTGAAATATCTTTTTGCTATTTTGAAATAGCGTGTCCACACTGATTGGACGCTGAATCGCATTTCAGGCCAGCTGGAACTGGTTCAGGCAGGGCATCAGGTCAGAAGTTACCTTGTGGCTAGGGCGGCCAGCAGGGCACCCTGGGAAGGGCAGGAGGCCCCCTATTTCAAAATAAGTGTCTACATGGCACTTATTTCGAAATAGCAATTTCAAAATTGGCACTATTCCTCGTGGAATGAGGTTTACCAATTTAGAAATAAGCCCTTCGCTATTTCGAATTAATTTTTAAATAGCAATTAGCTTGTGTAGATGCTAGGAAAGTTATTTCGAAATAACAGTTTCATTACTAAGACTTTAATTATTCCCATTGCTCTTCTCTGAGTCCTCCCCGATTTGTCAGCATCCTTTTTGATTTGTGAACACCAGAACTGGATCCAGTAGTGCAGCAGTGATTGCACCAATGACAGATATAAAGGTAAAATAACCTCTCTCCTACTGGTTGAGACTCCCATTTACACATTCCTGGATCACGTATGCCCCCCTTGACCACGATTGTGCACCAGGAGTCATTCTCATTCCTCTCCCCCAACATATTTTTTTCAGAATCGCTGCTTCCCAGGACACAGTTCCCCATTCTGTAAAGTCTGGCTTGTATTCTTTGCTCCAAGAGGCACACAGACTATATTTAGCTGCTGTAAAATGCATATTCTTTGCTTGCACACCATTCAGCTTCTATTATAACCCTCTTGCACAATGTCGCTATGCTGATTATTTTCAGGAATAACGGCATTGTGCAAGAGGGTTTTTCTTGTGCCAGAAGGGGCAGTGTAGACAGCTCCTTCTGGCACAAGAGCCTCTTCCGCAAAAATGGCAGCTCATTAGGTATGCAAATGAGGCTTGGCGATATACCACGCTTTGCCTCATTTGCATATTTCTGGAGCAAGAACTCGCCAGTGTAGACATAGCCCTACAGTAGCTGGTGAGGTCATGTCTACACTAGAAAACTATTTTGAAATTACTTAAATTGACTTAACTTAACAAAATCGAAATAGTGTATCCTCACTATGGGGTGGGGAAGCCTTGAAATTAATCCCAGGCAGGCTCTGTTAATGTGGACACGCTACCTTGACTTAGAGCCCCAAGAAGCACTGGGAGTATTTATTTCAAAATAGCACCACTGGAGTGCCCACACTACCGTTATTTCTAAATAACTATTTTGAAATTAGCATTATGTCTTGAGAAAAGCAGGAGTACAGATCTCGAAATAATGGGCTTGGTAGTGTGGACGGTCTACTTATTAATTCGACCTGAGGGGGGTTATTTCGAAATGAAGCCCTAGTGCAGACCAGGGCTTTGAGTTGTGGATACACTACATGGCAACGTCTACACTGCAGGCTTCTTGTGCAAGAATGGCCATTCTTGTGCAAAAACTTGCAGAGCATCTACACTGCACGCGCATTCTTGCGCTAGTAAATTTACAGTAAAGGGTCAGAACAGAAGGCTTCTTGCACAAGAGTTATTCCTCTCCCCACGAGGAATAAGCCCTCTTGCACAAGAAGGCAATGTAGACAGGCAACAGGGGTTTCTTGCGCAAGAAACCCCTACGGCTAAAATGGCCATCAGAGCTTTCTTGCGCAAGAGAGCATGCACACTGCGATGGACGCTCTTGTGCAAAAGCACATCTCTTGTGCAAAAGCACATAGCAGTGTGGACACACTCTTGAGCAAGAATTTTTGTGCAAGAACTCTTGCGCAAAACAATTCTTGCACAAGAAGCCTGCAATGTAGGGTGTGTCTAGACTACAGGGTTTTGTCGACAAAGCAGCTTGCTTTGTTGACAGAACTGAATGTAGTCTAGACGCTCTTTGTCGATAGAAGCTTTGTCGACAGTATCTGTCGACAAAACTTCTGTCGACAAAACTTCTGTCGACAAAAGCCTGTAGTCTAGACGTACCCGTAGACATAGCCCATTTGTAAAAAATCAGGTCTTAGGTACCTTTATAAGCATTTATAAGGACCATAAGTCATTCTGTGATAATGTAAGTGTTGCTTTATAATGCAAAGCTACCTTAAAACATTTTGAGATTCTTTTGAAAGAACGACAACAAAGACAGGAGATATCATCATTCTCATGTGCAATCTTTGCTCAGCCCCCTACTGAAATGTCAGCCCCGCTGAATTCTTGTTAAGCCATTTGATTTTGCAGAAGGGAGTTAAACATTACGAAGGTCTATCAAGTCATGCTGACAACACACATTCATCAACAGAAAAATGAAAATGGCCACAACTGAAAACTGTGCAAATTCCCACATTTTATTCCCTTGCTAAGTTTTAAATCTACTTTTTATGTAGTTTTTAAATGAAAACCAAAAAAAAAAAAAAAAATGTGATCCGTTATGTGACTTATGATATCAATAAAAACCTATGAGATTTACTTTGCCATGTGAGGGAGGCTATTTACATGTTAAGAACCAATTTATGGTGCCAAATAAAAGTCAAAGGGATTTACTTTACAATGTGTGGGTGGCCATTTATGATGTTAATAGTCAATTTACAATGTCAACAATTGTGTTAGATGTAAAATGCAAAGCTTAGACTTTCGTGTGTAGGTATTTTTATATGACTTTTCATTGATCTTTGCCTCAACCACATAGTTTCTGTTTTAAATTAGACAGATATTATACAAAATTATTGTGCTTAAGTAGGCTCTATTTTTTCATGCCAATATATCCTATGTATATTGGATGCATTTCATCTCAGCAGGAAAATATGGTTAAAATAAACAATCATACTGGCTGGATAATTTGGCTAATAGTTCCTGACTTTTTTCCCATCCTACCATAAACTGCAACTATCAGTCTTCTAACAATGTAATAAGTGAGAGCCAACCATTGCCTTTTGAATCATAGTTTAAATACTTTTGCTGCCTTCTCCCCCCTCCCCCACAAAAAGAAATTCGGGGGGGGGGGGGGGGGAGAAGGAAGGAGGAGCATATTTACTATCTAGTGCTGCTCTTACAAGGTTAACCAGCGATTTGCTCTGCTGCAAACCCTGATTCCTGACATTTTCTATGGGGTTTAATTTTTAAAACAACCATGTAGATGTCTATAGCTGGGACCAATCCTATGTTAGTTAAATTCTATATGGTGAGCCAACAATTCCATAGCAATGTAATAATTATAAATTACATTCTATGACTTTGGTGGAGGAGTTCACGCAGTCTTTGCCTTGACACCTTAGTGAAGTTAAGTGAGCTTAGGCCTTGTGAAAGCCTGATGCTATGTGTATGCAGGCAGGGCCGTAGTAGGCAAGTGTCATGATTATGAGGGTTAGCCAGCAGCCTGGGGATTAAGGGGTTAACTACACCTAGCCAGGTGGAGTGACCAGTAGGAATGTAGGTGGGACTTTCAAACTGGGACAAAGGAATTTGGGTTTTTTCCTTTCTCCCTTTTGTCTCTCTGGGTATGTCTACACTACAAAGTTAGTTCGAACTAACGGACGTTAGTTCGAACTAACTTTCATAGGCGCTACACTAGCGTTCTGCTAGTTTGAACTTAATTCGAACTAGCGGAGCGCTTAGTTCGAACTAGGTAATCCTCATTTTACGAGGATTAAGCCTAGTTCGAACTAGCCAGTTCGAATTAAGGGGTGTGTAGCCCCTTAATTCAAACTAGTGGGAGGCTAGCCCTCCCCAGGTTTCCCTGGTGGCCACTCTGGCCAACACCAGGGAAACTCGTCTGCCCCCCTCCCGGCCCCAGACCCCTTAAAGGGGCACGGGCTGGCTATGGTGCCCGTGCCAGGTGCAAGCCTGCCAACACCCAGCCAGCAGACCCTGCACCTGGCACGGCTCGAGCCAGCCACCCGATGCCCCCCAGCCCTCCCCCTCTTCCCGGGACCAGGCTGGCGGCTCCCGGGAGCTTGCCCGGGACTGCAAGAGGCGGGCACCCGCCTGGGCTAGTGCAGACATCGTGGACTTTGTCCACGATCTCCGCACTAGGCACAGGAAAGTGGCCGTCTAGGGCAGGAGAGCTGCCAGCCTGGCCACCCAGGAGCAGGTGTGCATGAAAATCAAGGGGGTCCACTGAGACCCCCGACCCTGAGCCCTGAGCTTACAATGGCCATCCTGGGTCAGACCAAAGATCCATCTAGCCCAGTAGCCTGTCTGCCGACAGCGGCCAACCCTAGGGACCCTGGAGGGGATGGACCGAAGACAGTGACCAAGCCATTTGTCTCGTGCCATCCCTCTCCAGCCTTCCACAAACCTTGGGCAGGGACACCACTCCTACCCCCTGGCTAATACCACTCCATGGACCCAACCTCCATGACTTGATCTCACTTCCCTTTAAACTCTGTTCCAGTTCTAGCCTTCACAGCCTCCTGCAGTAAGGAGTTCCACAGGCTGACGCTTTGCTTTGTGAAGAACAACTTTCTCTTACTAGTTTGAAGCCTGCTACCCAGTCCTTTCCTTTGCTGTCCTCTAGTCCTTCTTTATGGGAACTAATGAAGAACTTTTCTTGATGCACCCTCTCCACTCAACTCCTGCTTTTAGAGACCTCTATCCTGTCCCCCCTCCGTCTCCTCTTTTCCAAGCTGAAAAGTCCCAGTCTCTTTAGCCTCTCTTCATATGGGACCTGTTCCCAACCCCTGATCATGTTAGTTGCCCTCCCCTCTCCCAGCCTTTCTTTTCCCCTCTCCCACCTCCTTTTCCCAGTCTCCCCCAGTTTTGTTCAATAAAGACAGATTCCATTTTTGACCACAATTGTCCTTTATTTTGTACATCAAGAAAAGGGGCTAGGGAAGGGTAAGTGGAAGGAGGTGAGGGAGGAATGGGGTACGAGCCCCCGATGGGGAGGACTGGGCTGGCTCTGTGGGCTTCTGGGGGTGGAAGCTCTCCTGCAGTGCCCCAATTGCCCCCTCTCCTCAGATGGCAGCCTGCGGAAAGTGCAGCCGGGCTGATGGCCGAGTGCTGTGATGTGCCCAGTGTGGGCACTCCGGGCACTCCAAGCCAGGACTGCTTTGCAAGCGGGGCACCCCTGAGAACTGTCTGTCCGGGGTGGGGGTCGGGTCCCGTTAAGCGCAGCCCTCGGCTAGCCTGAGACAGCAGCTCCACGCTCTAAGTCCTCCTCTGATGCCCTGCCGGCACTGCTTCCGGCCATCCTTAAGCCTGGTTCAGGGTCCACTTAATGTGGACATGCTAGTTCGAATTGGCAAAACGCTAATTTGAACTAGTTTTTAGTTCTAGACGCGTTAGTTCGAATTAGCGCTGTAGTGTAGACATACCCTCTGGGTGTGTTCTCTGCAGCTACAGAGAGGGACAAGCATGTCTCTCTCTCTCCAAGACACCATTCTTCATTTTCTGTAAGTAAGGTAAAGTTTAGATAGTTTCGTTAGGCTTTATTGTTTTAAGGGTTGGGTATTGGATCTGAGATCTGGCACTGTTTAAAAGATGTTTTGGCTTTTCTTTGTAACTAAGTTCTAGGCCCATGGAGTTTCTCCATGAGTATATTTTGTTACCTTCCTATCTAGTCATTATGCCTGCACAGGAATATTGTTGTAATTATAAAAGTTTTTTCTTTTCTTTTTATTAACCTGGCAGTGGTTAATTGTGTGCCCTGATTTTTATTTTAGGAGTGAGATTTCCCAAATGATCTTTCCCCTGATTTCTTTATCAACATTTGGGTGGTGGTGGCAGAAGTTTTATTCCCAAAATCTAGGTTTTTAAGATTTTGGGGGAAGTTTTATACCAAAGCCTGGAAGATAAGGCTTTGGGGTACACTTGCTGGCCCCCACTTCTACACTGATCATGCCAGAGTGGAGAAGGAGCCATAACAGCAAGTATGTGGACATATAACCTCTTGCCCTAAAGAGCGTTGGCTAAGCCCTGACCATAAATAACGAGCAAATGCTGAAACAGCTAAGCATGACCATAAATAACAAGCATGGCTGAACCTTTCTGGAATTTTGCTGTTTTGCTAAATCTTGCAGGAACAGGGAGTAAAATAACGGACACTTCTTGTATATATCAGAAATGTCTGCTGCTAATGAGTAAACAATCTTAAGCTAACTGCACATGGTTAGGGTTTGCAAAGAGAAGGCAAAAAGGTCAACATAATCAAAAATCGAAAAATAGGGAACTAACTTTAGCCAGTAAAGTATGTGACAATTATGGGTGTGAACCACCAAGTCTTGCTTTGCTACAAAAATAGGCTTTACAAAAAAAATCAATGGGAGGTGGAGATCAGGACTGACCCACAGATCCTGCTTGTTGTAACTAGAAGTAAAGACCTTTCGTACTGGTCGTGGCAGTGCAAGGTATCTCAAAGAGTGAGAGTTAAAGAGACAATGAACTCCTGCCTGGCACTGTAAGGTAGCATACGGATGAACTGTAAGTGAACCAACTTTAAAGATTGTAATAATTGGCTTACAATAAGAAATAGGCTTAAATATTGTATTATATTCAATCTTCTATTAATTGTTTCTGTATTGTTTTGTATTGTACTATTTGCTTTCAGAATGTACAGTATTTAAGGCTTAAATTGTGTAATAATTGTTTTTAAGGCTTGCAAAACTTAAAGGACTATATTAACTGCTTGAAGGCTTGCAATAAATAAGAAAGTGGTTGTCTTTCTGATGTGTCTTGGTTTCCCTCAGATTTCAATAACAGAACCCCACAAAAGCATTTTTCTTAAGTCAAAGCTACAAATCTAAAAGCCCTTTCTATGGCTATGTCTACACTATGAGTTTTTGCCCCCTCATCTCGGGAGAGGGATAAGAATCTTGCACAAAAAGGGGGTTGTGCGCGAAATGGACACGTCCACACTGCCAGTTTTTGGGCAAAAACCTTTTGGGAAAAAGGCATGGGAGGAGATTATGCAAATGAAGCATGACAATATGCTAATAAATGCTTCATTTGCATTGCCTCTTTTGGCAAAAACTCATAGACAAAGCTCATATGTAAGATTTAAAGTGAATACAGTCAAAGGGCTTTCTTTCGTTCTTTCATTCTTTTCTTTTTTATAGATGTGTATTTATAGTAATATAACACCAGCTACCACCAAGAGGTTCTAATCAAGATGAGAGGCTTGTTGTGCTGTGTGCTTTACAAATGTTCAGTGAGTCCCTGTCCTGAAGAATGTGCAATCTAAAGTAGAAACAAAACATAGTTATCTTTTTGGCCTGACTTTCAGCTGGGAAAGAAAATACCCACATTCCCTTGCAAAGCATCCAAAACAGAGCAGAACAGGACTAGGACAAAGGTTTTTGTCTGCAATATATTTGGAAAATATCCCATCTAATAATCACACTGTGCAACCCCTTAGAGCCTCAGAGTACCCCTGTTGTGGTTTCTGACCCACAATTTGATGAGGTATTAACACTTTTGTATTTTTGATCCTCTGAGACTTATTCTAGACTAACCTGGGACACTTAAGATTTTACAACTTCCAGAGGAATTCATTTTCTTTAGACTTGGAAACAGCCTCAGAACTTTCAAAATGGAGGAACTTTCAAAGTGCACCCTCTGTATATCCCCTGTCAATCAAGTGTAAGTCTATTTAAGTCAATGGGGTTAGAGCCTCAACACTGCAAATCAGCAAACCTCCACTGAAGTCAAGGGACTTATGTCAATTTACACCATCTAAGGGTATGTCTACACTACAAAGTTAATTCAAACTAACAGACGTTAGTTCGAATTAACTTTGATAGGCGCTACACGCGCGAACCGCTAGTTTGAACTTAATTTGAACTAGCAGAGTGCTTAATTCAAACTAGGTAAACCTCATTCTACGAGGACTAACGCCTAGTTCGAATTAAGTACAAACCTGCCAGCACCCAGCCAGCAGACGCTGCACCTGGCACAGCTCGAGCCAGCAACCCGCTGCCACCCAGCCCTCTGCCTCTGCCCGGGACCAGGCTGGCGGCTCCCGGGAGCCTGCCCAGGTCCGCAAGAGGCGGGCGCCCACCTGGTCTAGTGCAACATGGACCTCATCCACGACCTCTGCACTAGGCACAGGAAAGTGGCCGTCTAGGGCAGGATAGCTGCCAGCCTGGCCACCCAGGAGCAGGTGTGCATGAAAATCAAGGTGGTCCAGTGAGACCCCTGACCCTGAGCCCTGAGCTTAGAATGGCTGTACTGGGTCACCACAAAGGTCCATCTAGCCCAGTAGCCTGTCTGCCGACAGCAGCCAACACTAGGTACCGTGGAGGGGATGGACCGAAGACAATGACAAAGCCATTTGTCTCATGCCATCCATCTCCAGCCTTCCACAAACAGAGGGCAGGGACACCATTTCTACCCCCTGGCTAATACCACTCCATGGACCCAACCTCCATGACTTTATCTCACTTCTCTTTAAACTCTGTTATAGTTCTAGCCTTCACAGCCTCCTGCAGCAAGGAGTTCCACAGGTTGACTATTTGCTTTGTGAAAAAGAACTTTCTGTTGTTAGTTTGAAGCTGCTACCCATTCATTTCATTTGGTGTCTTCTAGTCCTTCTATTATGGAAACTAATGAAGAACTTTTCTTTATGCACCCTCTCCACACCACTCATGATATTATAGACCTCTATCATATCCCCCCTCAGTCTCCTCTTTTCTAAGCTGAAAAGTCCCAGTCTCTTTAGCCTTTCTTCATATGGGACCTGTTCCAAACCCCTGATCATTTTAGTTGCCCTCCCCTCTCACACCCTCTCTCTTCCCCTCTTCCACCTCCTTTTCCCAGTCTCCCCAGAGGTTTACCCCACCCCCACACCGAGTATTGTTAAATAAAGAGAGTTTCTATTTTTGAACATGTGTCCTTTATTTTGTACATCAGAAAGGGGGGCTAAGGAGGGGTAAGTGGAAGGAGGTGAGGGAGGAATGGGGTACGAGCCCTCGATGGAGAGGACTGGGCTGGCTCTGTGGGCTCCTCAGGGTGGAAGCTCTCCTGAAGCCCCTTGATTGACCCCCCTTCCCTGGATGGCAGCCTGCGGCAAGTGCAGCCAGGCTGATGGCCAAGTGCTGTGAAGTGCCGAGTGTGAGCACTCAGGGCACTCCAAGCCAGGACTGCTTTGCAAGCAGGGAACCCCTGAGAACTGTCTGTCCGGGGTGGGGGTCAGGTCCCTTTAAGCACAGCCCTCGGCTAGCCTGAGACAGCAGCTCCACGCTCTAAGTCCTAATCTGATGCCCTGCCAGCACTGCTTCCGGCCATCCTTAACCTCGGTTCAGGGTCCACTCAGTGTGGACATGCTAGTTCGAATTAGCAAAATGCTAATTCGAACTAGTTTTTTAAGTCTAGCTGCGCTAATTCGAATGAGCTTAGTTAGTTCGAATTAGTATTGTAGAGTAGACATACCCTAAGTATTTGCCCATTGATGTCACATAGGCACTCCGATACTAACTACAGTGAATGAGAACAGAAAAGGGGATAGATAGATAGATAGATAGATAGATAGATAGATAGATAGATAGATAGATAGATAGATAGATAGATAGATAGATAGATTCAAAAAACAAGCTTGGGTTTCTAATTTTTAGTTTGTGTTACTAAAAGAGATATATTTTGGCATATGAAACACAGCTACTTTTGATTTGTACTAAGACAGGAGCATCCTTGGAAATTTATGGAAAAAATAATCTGATTGAAGACATTTCTACAGATATAGCTCAGTGCTTTTTTTTTTATTTTATTTCTCTCTAAATTTTAACTGGGAAATGTTTCCAGGATACAAGTTCTTTGCTCCTGAGCAGTTCATGTGCTCCTGCTGCTTATCTCTCACTTAGGTCATAATCCTCTCTGCAGCATCACCTTTAACTGATGTCACAAACAAGATTATGACTTCAGGTGAGGAGGAAACAGTGGGAGTGGAAAAAATCTGATGCAGTTTAGATCCTGATATTTTTGCTAATGCAGAGTGTTGCAATTTATAATTTAAAGTACACCTCTACCATCTTTGAATTTAATCCCCATTTTGTAAATTACAGGACCTTACCCATGTAAATTACAGCATCTTACTCTTGTAAATTACAGCTGTTTATCCTTGGTCATACCCATATCCACCATGTTAAGCATGGATTCTGAGTGTAATGGGATCTGGCACCCACCTTGTGCATAATCTTTATACTTTTCCCCCACATCTTTACTTTGTTGGAAAAAGCACCATGCACACCCATTATCCTGTGCAACAGTTCATATCCTTAGCTGGTGTAAGTCTGCACAGCTCCATGGGTCTCTCCCAACAGGAATAAAATGACCTATTCTCCACGTGACCTGGATCTCCTTGGTGCTACACCAGTTGAAGATCTGATCTTGTGTATTTGTAAAACTTGACATTTGAAATGGTATGATTTCAATGGAAAAGGGAAAAGCTCGTCCTGTTTCAGACCTCTCATGCATGTGTTAAGCCCGTTCCTCTTCACTTGCTTCTGAACTCTATAAACATGTTTAAAAATGCAAGTGTCCAAAATGCTCCTTTTCCTCAAGGAACCTAAGGCACTTTAATCATTTCCTTTTTCATACCACTCTTCTGCATGTATTCTCGGGGGGACTGTCTGCTTAGAGAACAGCAAGGAGTTCACGCATTCTGCTCATGCCTACAGCTCATTATTAATACAGCATTTACCCTTTGAGATGTGCTGAACTAATCAAAAGTATTGTTAATAATTGGCAGACTGGGGTAGTCTATGAACCAGGAACAGCATGAGCACATTGGTGTTTAGTTAGCTAACATCTGCAGCAACAAGTGTGGAATTTTTCCCCCTTTTTGCATCTGTTTCTATTTTCTAGAATCTTAGAGTGACCGAGCAAAAGCAGAAGTGATCAGGGTCTCGTATGTTTAAAAGTACAGCGATTGCCATTAAAACGTTGCACTGTGATATCTGGTGTGACACTAAACAGTGGTTAGAGCTAGAGAGAAAGGCAGGAACTTAGAACTAGATTCACAAAGGAACATCGATGAGGTGACACTGAGGTTATGTCCACACAGCACCACAAGCCCAGGGAGAGTGGGGCTTGAGTCAGCTGACCCAAGTTAGGAAAACCTTGGCTTGAGTATCTACATTATATTTCACCTCCAGGTAAACACTTCTCTAACTTGTGCTCAAACCTAGGGCTCTGGTATCCACACTGCATGCATGGACCCATAGGCTAGAGTCTCTACCACCTCCCTTTCCCTCTCTCCCCCTGAAATGGAGCTGCTCTATCCCTAGCACTGTGGTGCACTGTGGGAAATCTTTGCTGCCCACCCTGCCCATTACCAGGAAGCAGCTTACTGTGCAAAAGGCTGGATCAGTCTGCTCGCCATTGCAAGCCCAGGAGGCTCTCTGATAGCATGCTTGCAGATCAGTGATCGGAAGAGAATGGGTTGTACTGATAGGAGCTGCTGCCCTTTGCAAAGGAGGGGATGGCCTTTTCAGCAGAGCAGATGGCACATTGCTGGGCTAGAGAGCACTAAAGAAGTTGTCCCATGGAATTGCAGGATTAATCCAGTGTCTCAAAGGCTTGTCTCTCTCACCAACAGAAATTGGTCCAATAAAAGACACGTCCTCACTTGCCTTGTCTCGTGGGACCTCAGTCAAGTAGAGATGCATCGATTTTGCTAAAGCAATAGCACTAAGACCACCCCTTCCCAGGTTCCTGCTTAGCTCAGGTTCAGACCCTCAAGTCCTGCAGAATAGCACCTGTCTGCATCTTAGTCCTCTGGCATGGGGCTGCAGTGCACATGTGCAGAAGCAGAAACATAGGGCACTTTAATTGCAAAAATGTAGGTGCCATGGGTGATACATGAAGTTCCAACTGGGGAAGGCAAGCCCAAGGCTCCGTCCCTTCCATCTGAGGCCTCACTTCTTCCACCTGAGGCCCTGCCCCTTCTATACCCGACCCCACCCCCACCATGGAGTCAAGCCCGGTCTTGATCTCAGATTACTTCCCCCAGTCCCACCAAGTGGCATGGCCCCACCATTCCCAGGTGGCCAGAGTGCCTGGGGCAGCCACACAGAAGCCTGATCTTTCCTGGCTGGCCAAAGAACCAGGCAACCGTGATGCATCCCCAGCCCTGCCCCCTCGCCCCCCAGCCAGCCAGCAGAGAGCGTAGCAATTTTGGGATAGCAATACCTTTCCTTGCCTATTTTGCTTGCTGCCCATGGTGCCACCCGCTTTCAGGTTCCTATAGGGTTTGGCATTGGCTGAACAGAGATACTGTGAATCCCAGTGGGGAATGATTCTGGGATTTAGGTGCCTAATGTAACAGTTAGGTGCCTAACTCCTTTCACAAATGAAGTCCTCCAGTGCTACTACATGGGGAGGGCTGAGTTTTCAAAAGCAGTGACTGGATGTTATAGCTATTACTGAAGCCGGCATGTTTACCTCTATACATCCCACATCATGCTACTACCTGAACACCTGCTGCCGTCATAATAAATATCTTCTTCCTCACAATACACCTTAATTGCTGGAGAATCCTTTCCTGATGTTTGTTATTCCAGATCAGTACCATTTTTAACAGTCAATATCCTATGCACTGGGCAGGATTCCCCAGAACTTTTCATTTGTGTAAGTGAACCCAACTCTCTGGCATTCCCAAGAGAAACATACAGTAACAGACTGTCCAAAAGGAAAGAATCTATAAATGGCTGATGTCTTCTTGCGATGCAACAAGCAACTTTTAAACATGGAGCATTTCATTGAATGCTGAGGTATCTCTCTTAATCACTCAGGGTAAGTCTAAACTACATGGCTCCGTCGACGGAGCCATGTAGATTTGTTTGTTTGGCAAAGGGAAATGAATTAAATTTAATTGGCTGCCGCGCTGAGCCGACAAACAGCTGATCAGCTGTTTGTCAGCTCAGCGCCCTAATCTGGACCTCCCCTGCCGACATGAAAGCCCTTTATTGGCCTCCCCAGTAAACCTCATCCTACGAGGCATAACGGGGAGGTCGATAAAGAGCTTTCAGGTCGGCACGGGAACGTGCAGACTAGCACGCTGAGCCTACAAACAGCTAATCAGCTGTTTGTCGGCTCAGCGCGGCAGCCATTTAAATTTAAATGAAGCCGCGATTATTTAAATTGCAGCTTCATTTCCCTTTGCCGATCAGCCTAATCTACATGGCTCCATCAATGGAACCATGTAGTTTAGACACATCCTCAGTGTTTCCACATGGAGGCAGAGAAAGCCAATAGATTAAGTGCTGGATAAGGATTTGGATGACCTAGGGTTAAGTCCTAGCTATGCCACATGTCAGTTACATGACTTTAGGCAAGTCCCTTCCCTGTGCTCAGTCTGTACAAATGGTGATAATGATACTGATCTGCTTTGAAAAGTACGTGCGGCTCAAATGATTAAAACTGCCGTATAAGAAGGAGATATGATATTTCAGATTCACCAGTAATTAAACTGAAATTACAATGCAAGACTCAATTCACTGTCAAACTCTAGGGGACATCTACTCACAGATCATTTCAGTTCTTTCTCTCTCTCTGCCTGCCCTCTCCGGCATAGTGTTTTAACTGTCAAAGCTTAACAGACAGATGGATCCTAAAAAGGCAGCAGCAAACTGAAGGATAGTTACATTTCATCTCAAAGGAAAGCTTTATATACTGCAAGATGCCACAAAGACCATTACAAGGATAATAGTTACTGGCAACAAATCCTCTGCCCATCTCTCAACTACCACAAAGCAAAACAAACCAAAAACCCCACGATTGCTGCTGCATTATTATTGGTCTTAAGGCAAACCGATACAATAACGCTGCTGGAAGACGCTTCAGTGAAATTTGTTTCTATCCTCTTCCCAACCCAAATTGAGAACTGGCTTTCAGGAGGGGAGGGCTAGCTCAGTGGTTTGAGCATTGGCCTGCTAAACCCAGCATTGTGAGTTCAATCCTTGTGGAGATGATTTGGGGCAAATATTTGTCAGATGGTACTTCATCCTGCTGTAAAGGCAGGAGACTGGACTTGATGACCTTTCAAAGTCCCTTCCAGTTCCAGGAAATAGGTAATCTCCATTAATTATTATACTTGCATTTAAAAAACACACTAAAATATTACCAGAGTATCTATTTCTATAGTCATATCCAGGCAAGCCAACAGTTGCTGGGCTCCTAGGCCATCCACTTCTCACCTGACCCTAAGATGCTGCAGAGAGAGAGCTGGGGTTGTCTCCTGTCCCCAGGGCAGCCAGCTTACTCAAACCCTCATCCAACCCTGGAACAATGATTTAAATGAAGATTAAGAAAACATATTTGATTTAGTGACAAGAAGTCCCGTAGCACTTTATAGATTAACAGATGTATGGAGCATAAGCTTCCGTGGGCAAAGACCCACTTTGTCAGATGCATGGACACGAAGTGGGTCTTTGCCCACGAAAGCTTATGCTCCAATACATCTGTTAGTCTATAAGGTTCTACGGGACTCCTTGTCGCTTTTGCAGATCCAGACTAACACGGCTACCCCTCTGATATTTGAGTTAAGGACCCGGAAATGCTGGGTAAATACTTCACCATTGAAAACATTGGCAGAAACACGTACCTTTGACATACACCACAATGGTGTGGGGTTTTTTTGAGCCCAGTCCTGCAAACTCCCATGAGCTGTCCCACTGAACTTAATGGGTCTAGTGGATCTCTGGGCAGCCATCCCAGAGCGATGGCTGCCTGGGCACCAGGCACCCTGGGGAACCAGCTGGCCCCGCTGGTAGGCAACCTGGAAGTGAGGACAGCCCCAGCATCATAGACCACCACTCACTAGGGCTGTGTCTAGACTGCAGGCTTCTTTCGAAAGAGGCTCTTTCGAAAGCATCTTTCGAAAGAGCCTCTTTCGAAAGATCGCGTCTAGACTGCAGGCGGATCTTTCGAAAGAGAAATCTGCTTTTTCGAAAGAGAGCACCCAGCAAGTCTGGATGCTCTCTTTCGAAGACGGCCTATTTACATTGAAGAACGCCTTCTTTCGAAAGAGGAACTTTTGAAAGAAGGCGTTCTTCCTCATAAATTGAGGTTTACTGCCATCGAAAGAAAAGCCGCGTTCTTTCGAAATAATTTCGAAAGAACGCGTCTTGAGTCTGGACGCAGGGGAAGTTTTTTCGGGAAAAGGCTACTTTTCCCGAAAAAACCCCTGAGTCTGGACAGGTGGAGAGGTGAATGGTAATTGAGTTCACTCATCACTGGGTGCCCCCTAGTGGCCAGCTGTGGCCACTACAGCTCCAGCACTAAAGCTATTTTTCTGCACTGGAACTCTGCCTGCCATATTACTGTCCTCAGTGAACCCCTTCCAGGTTCCCAGTTGTCCCGCACTAAGAACCAAAAATGTCTGTAGGAGAGACAGAAATCCTCCCACCCTCTCTGAGGCTCTCCATCAGTCATTCTTCAGTTCACCTTGCTACCCCCTTACAACTGGCTTGTAAGAGCAACCCAGTGCTACCCTCTACACCGGGTTCTGCCCCAGGACTCTGGACTCAACAGCTAGGTCTGCTCCTTTACCCAGGCTGCCAATTCCCTGGGCCTCTTCCTACTTCTCAATTTCCCAATCGCTTCCATGTTTCGTCAAGGTCCCACCCAACCTGGAGAGCTTTCTTTACTCTGTCTTCCTGAGTTCCCCCACAGCTTCCCTTCCTGCTCTAAGCATCCTAGCTGGCTTTCTCTATCACCCCTTTTGCCTGGCTCTCCTTCTTGTTGCTGCTACCACCTTCTGCTGTTGATAGGGAATTTGTCTGATTTCCCTCTGGCGGGGCTCGACCTACGATCACGTTAGTTTAGCGCCTGTCTCTCCAGCACACCTGGCAAGCTGCCCTGTTACATGAGCGAGCTGGCACAACCCCAGGTGATTTCTAACAGAAATTAGTTGAAATCGATAAGTCCCTGCAGATAATTTTGCTTTTAACAAATGTACATTTTCTGATGGGAAAAATATGTCGCCTGAAAATATCCAACCCGCTCCAATGGTGACACACAGGGCCACATTCTGCTCCCGGACACCAAAGTGAAAATGTGGATTAGCTCCATTGAGATAGTGGAGTTATTCTGGGTTTGCAGGCAGGTATGTGAGGGCACGATCTGGTGCACAAGGCCCAATTCTCCTCTCACTCACACTGACGGCAGGATAGTTTCTCTCTGTGAGTTACCTCTGAATTACACAGCTCTCCTCGCCACGTGCAAAGTGCTGTGGGGAAAAGGGAGATCTTTTCAAATTTCCTCCATGACAGGCTGCATTTGCATCAGGCCGCGATGATTGATGCAGCGCTGTGCAGTAAATAATGTCAGCACGTTAGAGAGCTTCGCAGCCGTTAATCTTGCTTATCACACAAGGTAACTGCACGCGGGGAGTTAAGGGGGCATCAATAATATGAAATGCAGCTGCTGCAGGGAGTAATCAGGGCTCAGCACTGCGGTATCTCCCTTTTTATAAATAGGTAATTCAGGGCTAGTTTGTACTAACGGCACCATGCTAAGGAGAACAGAGGTAGAGTGAAGAGAGGACTAGGAATACCTCATAGGCCGTGTCCAGACTCAGGGTTTTTTTCGGGAAAAGTAGCCTTTTCCCGAAAAAACTTCCCCTGCGTCCAGACTCAAGCCGCGTTCTTTCGAAATTATTTCGAAAGAATGCGGCTTTTCTTTCGATGGCGGTAAACCTCGTTTCACGAGGAAGAACGCCTTCTTTCGAAAGTTCCTCTTTCGAAAGAAGGCGTTCTTCAATGTAAATAGGGCTTCTTCAAAAGAGAGCATCCAGACTCGCTGGGTGCTCTCTTTCGAAAAAGCGGATTGCTCTTTCGAAAGATCCGCCTGCAGTCTAGACGCGATCTTTTGAAAGAGGCTCTTTCGAAAGATGCTTTCGAAAGAGCCTCTTTCGAAAGAAGCCTGCAGTCTAGACATAGCCATAGTGTGGAGAGGAAGCATGTCCACTGTCCTTTACTGCACTCCTGTAGATGCAGTGTGACTCTGTTGACTGATGCACTAAAGGTAAAATTGAGACTTTGAGGATTCAATGGCACCCCCCTCTCCATGCTCATTTTGAATTGCTGTGAATGGAGATCAAGGACTATTGCAGTATGTGGAGGTTTGGGGAGGGGTTTGAGGAAGTGCATAGGTCTTGTGCGAGGCTAAGGGCTGCTCGTGGCTGAAGAGATCCAATAGGAGCTAGTCACTGAGGGTATGTCTACACAGCAAAGTTATTGCGAAATAACAGCCGTTATTTCGAAATAATGTTCCTAGCACCTATACAGCCAAACCGCTATTTCGAAATTAATTCGAAATAGCGGAGCGCTTATTTCAAATTTGGTAAACTGCATTCCACGAGGAATAATGCAAAATTTAAAATAGCTAAATTGAAATAAGCGCTGTGTAGATGCTTATTTAGAAATAGGGGGCCTCCAGCCCTTCCCAGAGTGCCCTGGTGGCCACTCTGGGCACAACCAGGAAAACTCTTCTGCTCCCCCCAGCCCAAGTGTCCTTAAAGGGGTGGACACTTGCCACAGTGCCTGTGCCAGCTGCAAACCTGGCAGCACAGAGCCAGCAGTCCATGCACCTGGCCCAGCATAAGCTAGCAATCCAGTGGCACCCAGCCCTCTACCACTCCCCAGGAGCAGGCTGGCAGCTCCTAGGAGCCTGCCAGGGGCCACAAAAGGTGGGCACCTTCCTGGTCTAGTGTGGAGATCATGGACTTCATTGAGGTTTGGGGGGAGGCCTCCAATGTTCACGAACTCCGCACTAGATGCAGGAACGCGGTCGTCTACAGAAGGATTCCAGACAGCCTGGCCAACAAAGGCCTCATGCGTACCCAGGAGCAGGTGCGCATGAAAATCAAAGAGCTGTGGCAGGCCTATGCCAGGGCCAAAGGGAGCAGCTCCCAACCAGGGGCTGACCTGGATCCCTGCTTCTATTATGATGACCTGTACTGCATCCTGGGGGGGTCATATGGTCCATGCCCCCCAGGTAGTCATCGACCCTGGAGCAGAGGGCCCTGCCCATGACACAGAGGAGGAGGAGCAGGAAGATGGCCAGGAGCTGCAGGAGCCTGGAGGGAGCGTTCCCCGCACCCAGGACCCTCTGAGCCATCCCAGCAAGCCTGTCGCTGGTGTCATCTGAGGCTGGGGAGGCCTCAACATGTGAGTGCCATCACTGTCACTTTATGCAGGGCATAGAGAGGGAGACCAGGGACTGCGCATGTGGGCCTTGCTTACCACAGAGCATGCAGCAATCTGTGCACATGCCGTGCTACCCTGGGCATGTGTCCCCGGCTGGCTCCCACACAGGGGCTCTGGCCTGTTACCCACACGCGTGTATGTATGAAGGCACATGACATGCTCCTGACCCCGGGGAGGGACACTGCACCAAGTCCTTCCTCCAGAAGCCCCCTCTACGCAGAGGCAGGGCACATCTCCCTTTCCCCTCCGCTCCACGCTATATACCACTCAGGGGTCAGCTCACACTCCCGGGGATAGCAGGACATGATGGTGCGGAGACCTGCCATCCACGCCTTGCAGAGGGGGGACTGGGCTTCACCCACTGTGCCCCTAGGGATAACTGACCACTTCTCATGTTCCTCCACAGTCACAGCAGCTGCGAGTGCAGGGCGCACCACCCCGCCCAGGACATCCTCCCGCACCCGGGCCAGCAGGCTCACCTGGAACCAGGAGGAGTACCAGCGGCAGCACCTGGGGTTACTGCAAAGGCAGGTCCACAGCCAGGAGCACTGGGTGCATGAAGACCTGCAGCTGCGGCGGGAGAGCTTGCGGGAGCTGCTTGACCAGGGGCATGCCATCCGCGACCACCTGCAGACCATGGTGCAGAGATTGCTGCCTGGTGCCTCTCCAGCCCCTGTGGCTGCCCCAGCTATCGTTCCTCCTCCCACTCCTGCTCCCCCTCCCGCTTCTTCCTCTCCACCCACCTCAACCTCCATACCTGCTCCCCCCTGGGGACGCCAAGGCGCCCGCACCTGCAGTGCTGGAGGACAGATGGACCAGCAAGACCCCCAACCCTGAGCTTCTCCTTTCCCTTCCTCCCCTTGCCCCCCCACCTTCAGCTCCCTCCTCCCAGGTTTCCCCCTCCCCTCTCCTACCCTCATTCCCCCCTTACCCCAGTTATGGTCAATAAAGAGAGTTTGTTTTTGGCAACACATGTGTTTTTATTTTACATCAGGAAGGGGGGTTAGGGAGGAGAAAGTGGAAGGACGTGAAGGTGGAATAAGGCACAAGGCCCCAGTGGGACACACGAAGGAGATTTCACTCCTCCTCCATTTGGAAGCTCTCCCACAGGGCCTCCTGGATATGGACAGCCCCCCAATGGGCCCTCCCGGCTGGCAGCCATTCAGGGCTGTGCATAGAGGCCAGCCAAGTGGTCGGCTTCTGCCATCTAGGCTGGCAGGAAAGCCTCCCCCTTCCTTTCACACTTATTATGTAGCACATGACACGCTGCCACCACATGCGGAATATTCCACTCTGAGAAGTCCAGGCAGGTGAGGAGGCATCTAAAATGGGCCTTCAACCGGCCAAACGCCTCCTCTACCACTATGCGGGCCCTGCCAAGCTTGGCATTAAAGGCCTGTCGGGGAGGGTTGAGGTGTCCCATGTAGGGATTCATCAGACAGGTTTGTAGGGAATACACCGCATTCCCCACCACACAGGCATGTACATGTCCCCGACCCTGATGTGGCAGTCGGGGAAGAAAGTCCCGGCATGCAGCCTTTGGCACACGGAGGAGTTGCAGTAAACCCGTGCGTCGTATGCTTTGCCAGACCAACCCACATTAATGTCCACGAACTGGCCCCAGTGGTCAGACACAGCCTTCAGGATGACCAAGAATTATCCCTTCCGGTTGGTGTACAGGGAGGCCTGGTGTTCCAGGGCATGGATGGGGATGTGCATCCATTGATTGCCCCCCCCCCCCAGTTGGGGAAGCCCAGGGTGCCAAACCCCTCGATCAATGTGTCAAATCGGTGAGGTGGATGATTCCAGCACTCTATTGATGGCCTTGACCACCTGCAGAAGGACACACAAAACCGAGAGTCACTGGGGTGCCTGGGTGGCTGAAAGTGCTCCTTCCTCACCACTGCCCCGCACCCCCACTCTCCAGGAGTAACTCCCCCTGCAATCCTGGCCACCGCAAGCAGTCCGTAGTGTGGCTGGGACAGAACAAACCCTCCCAGGAAGGGGACTTGCACTACCTCCCCCACTTTTCCCTAGGGCAGCCCATCCCTTCCTTGCGCCCCCCCTCCCCGCCGGCACAGTGGCCAGAAACTGCCATTCCTGCATGAGCGCTGCTCCAGTGGTGGATCTCTCCATGCTGAACTTGTTCACCATGGATCGGTAGCTATCCAGCGTAGAGAGCTTCCAGAGGGTGATGGCCACACGCTTGTGGATGGGGAATGGCGGGCCTCATGTGCGTGTCCCATTGCCATAGAGCATGGGTGAGCCACTCACAGAGCTCGAGGAAGGTGTACTTCTTCATTCTGAAGTTCTGGGTACATTGTTGGTCTCCCCAGTGCTCCAGGGCGATGTAGTTCCACCAGACACTGCTGGTGTCCAGACACCAGATTTGGTGGGGCACGCTGGAGTCCAGGCGCTGTTGCTGCTGCTCTTCTCTGGCCCCCAGGGGGGTCCAGAAGAGGGCCTGGAGGTTGGGCTGCAGCAGATGCTGCCAGGCAGTCTCCAGCAATGGCAGCCAGGCTTGCAGCAAGACATCTAAAATGAGCACCAGAGTGCACAGGGGGATCTCCGGCTCCATGGTGTCAAGTGCTGTGGTGTCCCGAGTCAGGGCAATGAAATCAAACAGAGAGAAAAATGCTTTGCTGTCCCTCAGCGAGGTAGGCAAGCAAGCAGGGAAAGCTGAGAACCAGCTGTCCGGGGGATCCCTTTAAGCACAAGCCTCAGATAGCCTTAGGCAGCAGCTGCACAAAGTAACTCCTGACCTGATTCCCTGCTGACCTGATGCCCTTAAATGTGATTCAGTATCTAATCAGTGTGGACGTGCTATTTCGAAATAGCAAAACGCTATATTGAAATGCATTTTGCGTGTAGACGTGTTATTTTGAAATAACTTATTTTCGAATTAACTATTTTGAAATAAGATATTTCGAAATAACGCTGTAGTGTAGACATACTCCCTGACATCACCCCCTCGGTGAGGAGCAGATGGCTGAGATCCAACTCCTCTATTGACCTCCTCCTGAATGGTGTGAGATGCAAGCTGAAATGAAAAGCACAGTGGGTCCAATCCCAAGTGTAATCACGGTGAATCTTTCTGTTGACTGCAATGGACTTTGGCTCAGTCTCTGTTTCTGATGGGATCTATGGTCATTATCTTTTCCCTCCATTTTCCCCTGTAGAGCAGATGTGAAGGCTAAGGTGTGTACATATATGGCTATACATATATAAAGGGTTCTGGCTGGCAGCTGGTCCAGAATCAAATGTAATTCTCTCTGAAATGGCATTTGGGATGGCGCTTGCCTGAGGATGAGTGGATGGATGGCTTGTCTTTCAAGCATATGTCTTTGAAATGGAGATTTGCCATGTAGCAGATGGGCTGAGCCACACAAACATTCTTCAGTGGCAATACAGGAGAATGATGGTCCAAAACAGAGGGAGGTGTGGATTTGGTTGCCCCTACAACATCTCTGCAGCACTTTCTGGCTCATGTCTCATCTGCCGTAATATTCAGGAGATATACAAAACAAACGTAGCCCCTATAGGGATACCTCCATTAATTAGCTAAATTGGCTTTCATCGGCCTAGCCAATGTAACATTATTGGCAGCCATCAGATAATGCTACTGCAGATGGTCATGGCACTGTAGTTCAGTTGATCTCACTGTACGGGGATTAGATCTTCCACAGATGAAAACAGAGAGCTTGATGCGTTCATTATTTCCGGATGCTGGGCAAATCACCAATAAAACCCATTCTTTCCCACTTTCCTCCTCACTCTCTGACTGGCTCTTTTTCTAAGAAAGGTAACAGCTGCCTACAAATTATCTTTGCATAAGGAAGCATAACACTGCAGTATCAGAATAATAGAACATGAGATGGCGGGCCCAGGAGAGGCCACTACTGCGGTCACTTCCCATAGTTGGAGGCTATCTCATGAAGTGAATTGTAAATAATCTCTACAATGAGACCTATTAAACATGAGATTTTAAAGGGACTTAAGAAGCATGTAGGCCTTGACCAGGCTCTCTGTCCATGTTGAATTTTACCTCAGGGTGAGCAAGAGAGTCAGAGTCCAATCTTTAGATAGCTCAGCCAGTGCCTGAAATTTCATACTTACAGAATGGTTGGTCCACTTGTTTGAATTCTAACAATGACAACCTTGGTTCCATGCTCTATGAAATGTGTGATTCTGGGTAAATAACTTGGGCCTAGAGCCTTAATGGAGCATTGGAACCGGGCCTCCATTTCCCATCTGTAATACCAGGAAAGAGTGCTTCCATACCCCACAGGTGATTGGGAGGATAAATACATTTAGGGTGTGTCTAGACATAAAAGTGCCATAAGAGAAGTATAAAAAGAGAAGGCCTCTGTCCCAGTGACCTGCAATTTAAGATACTGAAATACATTCTGCAGTTCTCTGAAATGTTGTATCCTGAATTTTCCTGAGTAAAGTGCAAGTAAAAACTAAGGTAAAAAAGACTTAGCCCTTTATACCTAAAATAAAGCCAATGTTGTATCTTACCTAGAAGGAAGGGGAAGGAATGGAATACACAGCAGAAGAAGAGAAAAAATTCTCTCCCAGAAAATTTGCTGCTATTGCTCTTGTACGTTCTGCTGGGATTGGGGAGTGCTGCTACTTGCCATAAGTGTTCCTTTTTTAACATCTCAGTGTTGACTAAACTCTTCCATCATCTTGGTGGGTTTTGTCAATAAAAAAAAGGGTGTGTGAATGCCAGAAGGAATTTCCCAAGCTTTCACAACTCTAATCAAATATTTGCAAGGCTTTATTTTAAAAAAAACATTTTACATAAAAAGAGAGGTGAAAGTAAGGCGGCACATCGCTCCAGTAAGAACTGGCTGGGACACGCTGTTGCAGGAGAAGGTGGGGCACGCTCCCAGCTGGATTCCTAGGGCTCTCCTGCAGGCCGCCATACTAGGCAGCAGGTAAGTGAAATGGGCTGTCTGGGGGTTGCACCCACCTCACTAATCCATGATTTCTCCCCTCCCCCACCCCAGAACACACACAGGGCTCCCCCGCTCCAGGGATGAACTAGCTGATACAACTTTTTAAAACTCATTTTGCCACCAGGACATGAGCCAATCACAGTTCACAACTATTTTGGTCTGATTGGCCAAGTGTGGGGACATGCTCTCCGTCGGGAAACTCAAAACCAATAGCTGCTGACAAGCTGCTGCAGTCAGACTCACAGTGCTTTGGAAGTGGGACCAGGCTGATGACAAGCCCAAAACAAGCCAACAGAACCTATAGGCCAACTCTGCTTAAAACAAGGCACTCTTGGAGGAAACCATACAATGCCCCTGCATTCCTCTCCCTCCGGGCCAAACCTCCAATCCCTGCCCAGAGCTCCCCATACTTCCAACAGCCTGCCCTGACTCTTGGACACTCTACCACACTCCAACATTCTGCCCTGAGGCCCTCTTCACACATCCCAACCCTGACTCCAGCATCTTCTCATACACCCCCAACCCTGACTCCTGAATCCCCCCACAACTCCAACCCCCTGCCGTGAGCCCTTGCATTCCACCACACACTTACGTTTTTGCAGGTATTGTCATATTGTCATATCCTGCAATCCCAAGGGGTCTGGACTCAATGACCTCTCAAGGTCCCTAGTATTCTATTATTCTATGTTTTCCTGAGCCCCCCTCTGGGGTCAATACAACAGTACCTCTAAGAAATTTAGTTACTTGCACATTTTTAAAGTGCATACAGAATGAAGTCCAGACCAGTAGAATATCTATCTATCTATCTATCTATCTATCTATCTATCTATCTATCTATCTATCTATCTATCTATTCATGGGTCTTTAAAAGGGCTAATTTTGCAAAGCTGAAACAATTATGATCAGTATCATCTGGAAGAAAGAGATTAATCACAAAAGTGTGAATAATTGGCAATAATTTAAGGACACTTTTTGGAAAGTCACAAAAGGTACAACCAAGGTAAAAAAGGTCACGTTGGTTACATTGAGAGAGGAAATGAAAGCAACAATAAATATTAAAAAGTTATATATATAAAATGTAATATAGGGCAAGTTGATAGTGATGATATGGATGAATATAAATTAGAAGCTAAAAAATTGAGAAGGGAAGCAACAGGACAAAAGGGAAAGAAAACCTATGGTGAACAGAGTTAAGCACTATAAGGATTGTTTTAAAGTGTATAAGGTATACAAAGAATCCTGATATTGGTCCAATGATAATGGTCCAGTGTAAGATAAAAATATGACAGAGTTATTAGTAATAATGAAGAAGAGTCAGAAGTGGCCAATGAAATTTCTGTTTTGTATTTTAAAAAAAATCAAATTCGATGATACAATCATATCATATTATAATAGCTGTTCCATTCCACTGGAGGATGTTAAACAGAAGTTGCTTAAGTTAGACATTTTTAAATCAAGAGGTCTGGATAACTTGCATCCAAGGGTTTTAAGGTTCCCCAACGTTAGGAATTTTTAGAATCAAGTTTAGATTTTTTCCTGTTTAAGTCATGCACTAAGAATTTTTTTCTGGGATGTTCTATGACCTGTTTTCTGCAGGCAGTCAGACTAAACGATCACAATGGTCTCTCCCGGCTTTCAAACCTATTCATCTTTTTTCACACTCATTACTTGCTTGAGATCTACAGACAGCAAGTCACTGGCTGCGTCTCTTGTTTTAAAAAGCTGATTTCTCCTGATATGCTGTATTTTTTGGTTAAGTTTATACCCCGGTTCTGGAATAAGCTCCATGCAGGTAAACCCCTACACACACCTTTTTGCGGGATCAGAGAATTAGCCACTAAAGTTTTGCATCAAGTACCCAAATTTGGTCTGTCCTTCTAATTAATTGAGCAGACTATTTCTGAGCCATCAAATTCCTTCATATAAGGCAGTGCTGCCTTTTAGCCAGTCTTGGTTTCTTAAAAAAAAATAATTGAGCTATAAGAAGTGGATGGTGAGTAGCCCAATGTATTTTCTAAATTTTTGTTTTGCATATAAATTGGAAATTATTCCCTTCCTTCACCTGAAATTGCAACAACCATATTATTTCTATCCCTTCCGCCTCCCCCAATCTCTCCCCTTAGAGGAAGCATTTTAGAATTATTGGAAAATTATAACATCTTGCTGACAAAGTACTTATAAGTGATCAATCAAAGATCCACAAGATGACAAAACAGTTTTAAGAATACTTTATTAGTCTGATAGCTTTCAAAGGTCAAGTTATTTCTCTTCTTCTATTCAAGGACGTATTGTGAAGTCAATCAATTTTAGTTAAGCAATCAGACATTCCTCTTCTGTTTTCACCTTCTAAATTAACTAGCATAATTAAAGCTCTGTTGCTAAGCAAAATGCTGATTACCTTTTTTGATGGGCAAAGTGCTCCATCTGGATGCTCTCTCATTTTCCGCTCATTTTGCACTGACTGGTTTATTTAGCTTTGGTTTCCACAGACTCATTTTACAGAGACATCATTTGTACCTGTAGCAAACTTGAGAAACGCAAAAGGGGCAAGGTTCAATAAAAGTGACCCTCCCATCCCACCTCCCCCTTCCCCTCTCCCTCATCCCTCCTTTCTCCTCCTCCTCCCCTCCCTTCCCACCCCCCGCCCCAACCAGCCCCGCCCCGCCCCGCCCCGCCGCACGCAAGAATACCCAACAATCTGTTGCTTCAATGAGAGCAGAGTCAGGTCTATGCTGAGAGCTTTTCAAAATCCCATCCTGACATTTTCACTGGCCTACTTCCTTGACAAGTTTCAGAAAGTGGACAGGGCCACAGAACTTGCTAAAGAATAATGAAATGATTTGTCTTACTCTGAAGTAGTTTTGAGTTAGGCTGGTCAATGGTGATACATGAGCCGATCCTACTCCTATTGAAATCACTGGTAATTTTGTTGTTGACTCCTTGGGCAACAACAGGATCCTGACAAGCATCTCAACTAGTGTAAATCACTATAGCTCCATTAACTCCAGGTTAGATGCTTTCATGGTATTATATCATGTATGTGAGCTGAGAAGCCAGCTCGATTTATCTATGCAAAATCAGTTCCAGCCCTCATGTTTTGTTACTGAGCAAACGGCTGATCTTGCACCCACTGAAGGGAATGAATGACTTCATGGTGAAAGCATCATCAAGGCTAAAACTGAATGTTTATTGTGGGACAACAACAGAACCTGCATTTATTTGCAGATGACTTGAGCCTAGTGGAAGTACGATTGTGGTCCAACCTGTAATTATTGGCAGGGAGGAAGGAAGTATTCCCTTTTCCTCCTTGCTGCTGCTGGATGCACAGTAATGCTGAAGATGAGGATACAAAAGTCATGCAACTGAATCACCTAAGTCTCACATAAGCCCTTGAAATAATGAAACTTATGTGGTGCCTTGGTTTTGCCTGGCCCTCTACACTAAGAAGAATTTCACCCAGTGGGTACGTCTACACTACAGAGCTATTTCGCGATACCAGAAGTGTCCCAAAATAGCTATTCCAAGTCTATTGAAGCACTCCATTATTTCAAAATAGATTTCGAAGTAACGGGTGGCTTATTCCGATGTCCCAGTAATCCTCATTCCATGTGTGGACAGCACCAAATTACAAAATAAGCTAGTTCAAAATATCATGGAAATAAGTGACACAATTTGCATAGTACAAATTGCATAGCTAATTTCGAGCTAAGGGTGCTGTGTAGACGCACCCATAGTGAATGTCCTCCCAGATGTCCCCAACCTCTGTGTGTAACCCACCATTATCTATGATGGTAAGCTCTTTGGGGGTAGAGGGACAGGGTTAGGGTTCTGTGTTTCTACTTCATATAGCGCCATGGTGTCTCGATCGAGGACTGTGACTCCTACATAGTACAATAGCAGGCCTCTCCTTTAATCCCCGCATTAGGAACACAGACCCATCCAAACTCAAATTTGCAGGCACAAAGGCCCAGAACCTCAAAAGATTTAGGAATTTAACTCCCACTGATTGCATTTGAGGCTCTGGACCATACGGCTTGCTATTAATGGATGAAAGAAGAATTCTGAACATAAACAAAAAGAATATAAGGGTGTCTTTTTTTGTCTCAGCCATTCCTCCCAGACGGTACCAATGCTAACGCTATATTGTTTCTTTTTCACTCTTAGTTTTTGATTCCATGCTTATATTTTTTATTCAGGCTTCTGAATGAGAATCAATTAGGAAAGAAGTATTCCTATGGAATCATCCTCTGCTGTGTCAAACTAGCTCAGTTATATAATTAGTTTCTTATTTCCATTGTTTTGTTTGAATCATCTTGCAACTCATGCTCTTGCAAGAAAAAGCAAAAACAAACCAAAAAGCCCCACCAACCACCACACAGTGCCCCTCTCACCTCAATACCTTGAAGTTATGTAACATTAAAAGAAATATTGTTGGAATCCAATGGATGATCATGCAATGTGTGATCAGACATTAGTCACTGAGTAACAGGAATAAATTCCAGCTAATTACTCTTCCCAAGGAAAATTTGAAGACTGATGCAGTTGACTGATGCTGTTCTCCTCACAGTTGAAAATAGTGTTCTAGAAAAAATATTCATAGGAACACAGAAATATGATGATCTGAATCAGTAGCTTTATAGAAAGATATTCAAAGGCAAAACACGTGAATTGGGTTGAGTTTTGGCAGCTGACAATCTGGCCTCATGCTGCTCCTCAATTGTCGATGAAATACACTTTTAAGTCTGGGCAAATGACCAAGAAAAAGATTTTCAAAGGCATGTTGGACTTTCTCATCGAAAGTCAATGAAAGTTCAGTACCTATCCCCTATGGACTTCCATGGATTGAGGATCTGGATCTATTCAAAGATATCTTTGCAATGTTCTACAATTAATACTGTCAGCTTGCTTTAACTTTAGACCTTGGCCTTTTTTTCATAGGCTTAAACTGATTGGCAAAAGGATTTTTTTGTGTTAAGATAGGCCCTGATATTGCAATCATACTGTTCTCCAAAAATATATATTTTTACCTGAGATAGATAAAATTAAAAGGGACCAGAACACAGACAGGAACAAAAAGTGGGCTGTTGTTTATTTCTTTCAGTGTTAATGCTATACATATTTATTTGTGAGTTGGAAAATGTATTTACCTGCCAACAAAGGACAAAAACATGTATTGCTAACAAATCCTAATTGAGTCTACAATATTATATTGCTCTAACTTATGCAAAAGAAATCACACGTAGAAATTCCCTTCATCAAGGGAAAATCTGTCCCTAGGCAACAAATTGCAGCATAAAGAAAGATGGCTTTGTGACTATTATACCCACAAAATCTCTGTTCAGTTCTAGTCTCTATCACAGACTTATTGTATACACTCAGGTAATCACTTAATTGGTCTATGCCTCTGTTCTATACAACTGGAGATAATAATACTCATTGTTGAACTTATCTAAACTGGGATTTGGGTCCAGCAATATCTATGATCTGGCAATACCACGGATGTTCCAGGACCAGGGTCCAAGTATAGAGTTGGCAAGTGCAGAATGCTCCCTATGAGGGAGTAAGGAGAAGGTGGGGCCAGGAAACTACTCTTCCAGCATTCCAGGCCATAGATCCACTCTGACACAATTGGATGAGCTGGGCTGGTTCTCTGAAAAGCCCTCAGTGACCACACTGCAGTTATCATCAGTTGCCCCAGGCTGCTTGAATATGAGGATGGACACACATCTGTGAATGTGAGTGTTGGCTTGAGGGAAAGCTCCATTGTCTCCCCCAATCTTAAGGAGAAGCACCTCTGTACCATTAAAAAATTACTGAGATCAGTGTAACAAGTGCATCTATTTAATCAAAATTGTATGCAAAGCACTGATTACTATCTTGCCTTTTATTCTCTCCATTTTCCTCAGTCTCTATCCAATAAGTGATTCATAAAGGGTGACTAAGAGAAGGAAATGCAATTCCTCCAGGCATAAACATTAAAGCTGTAGACACACCTGATGGATGCCAATAATCAGGTCTGGATAGCCATATCATCAATGTGAGTGAGATTCAATTGAATATTGTCTGGATTTTTTTAAATCTTTATCTGAATTTACCTCAATACCAAAACAAGCAATTCAGCACTTCCCTAAATTGTTCCAAATAAGTTAAAAGCACACTGATAATGCTGCCAGTATCTTTGTCATATCCTGAGATGCTTATACTTATTTTCTAAAGCCCTAGTCTTCCTTGCACGGTTTCTTAATTTCCTATAGTCTACAAGTGACACAAAGTATAAAATGTCAGTTTCTTGGGCATGAAGTCCATGGGTGGGCAGAGGCTGATGTAAGTTGTTTTTGCCACTGAAGTCTCAGGGCAGGAGGAATGTGGTAGACATAATATACCTGGAATTTTAGCAAGGCTTTCACACTTGACCTTCTTATACTTAAGCTGAAGAAACATCAGCATGGTGGAATTATCACTGAGTGGTATGGCAGAGTGGTTGCCCCATACTAGGAGTTAAAAAAGCCCTTGAAAAGGATTGAGGCTAGAGCCAATCAGGAAAGGGCTTAAGGCAGCCAATCAAGGCCTGAGAAGGCTATATAAAAAGAACTGTAAACCAGAGGGGGATAGTCTCTCTTTCCAGACCTGGAGGGAGAGGGACGAGCTGCCTGTTCAGGGAGGTACCATGAACAGAGCAGTACTGGAAAAAGTAATGAAAAACCAAGGGAGGAGCTCAGGTTTGACCAGAGCTCAGGCTGAATTCCTGATAAGGGTACTAGAGCTATGGGTACTAGAGCTATGGCAGGCAGCAAGGGAGGAAATAGGCAGCAGGTCTACCCCCGGTTGCCAGTGATGATAGTGGACAATTTAGAATGCTATTTGCCCCGAAGAAAAAGTTAGGTTAAGGACTGCAATAGGGCAGTGAGGTGAGTGTTGGAGTTAAGTACAACCAGTTCCCTGAAAAGGAGGAATCCAGGGGTGGGCACTGCCAGTGGGCAGTACTCAGGGGAAGGGATCCTGTGCTCTGGGAGAGAAGTGGGACCTGACATGCAAGACATCCTCAACGAGACAGATAATAACAGGAAAGACACCACCAGAAGAGGGTATCCTGGATGGCGGAACTAATTCCCTGGAGGGCCAACAGGAAGTGCCACGGTGAGATACATATCTTGTTAACTATTATTGGAATGACATTAAATTGGAAAAAAACAACAAATGGTCTGGTAGTACTTCATAGACTAACAAAACATGTAGATGGTATCATGAGCTTTCGTGGGCATAGCCCACTTCTTCAGATGACCGGAGTTATGAGTTTAGGATGTGCAGACCCAAAATAAATAAGAGAGGGAAAAGGAAGAGGGGAAGGGAAAAAACGGAAGTGGGTATGAGACAGAGAGCTAGAAGGAATCAGTAAGTATCTGATGATTGGGTAGCTAAAATGAAGCAGATAAGAATCAAAATCAATTGATAGTATCCTTCCTGACTTAGGAATCTGCATAAAGAGCTGTTTGCACCTTCAACAGCTGTTTAGTTCGTAGTGTCCCAACCAACTTTCATCAGGATTGAGTCCATTAGCATGTGAACTGAATTCGCGGATGAGCTCTAATTCCAATGCTTCTCTGTGGATATGGCTAGCAGAACTGGTTTGTGACAAGACAGCTACTTGAAGATCTTTTAAACAGTTATTTGGAAGATTAAAATGTTCCCCAATAGATTTCTGTATGTTTCCTTTACATAAATATAATTTGTGTCCATTGATTCTTTCCCACAGAGACTGTCCAGTTTGTCAAATATATATAGCAGTAGGGCATTGCTGGCATTTGATGGCATAGATCAAATTACTGGAGGTGCAGTCAAATGACCTTTTGATTTGGTAGCTTATGTTGTTGGCTCCAGTGATGAATTCGCCAGTATAGATATGTGGACAGGGTTGGCATCATTTTTGGTTGCAGGGCTGGGTTCCTGGATGTTTATGATGTGATTGTATGGCATGGTTACCAGAAAGAATTCATTTCAGGTTAGGAGGTTGTCTGTAAGCAAGAATAGGCTTTTCTCCCAAGGCCTCTGAGAGTGAGGGATCGTGTTCCAAGATGTGTTGAAGATTGTGTATAATGCACTGGAGAGGTCTGAGTTGTGGACTGTAGGTAGTAACAAGAGGAGTTCTGTTATTTTCTCTTTTGGGTCTGTCTTGAAGTAGTTCATGTCTGGGTACTTCTTTGGCTTTGTCAATTTGTTTTTTCACTTCTCCAGGTAGGTATTTCTGGAATGCTTGGTAAAGATCCTGTGTATGATTGTCTCTCTTTGTGGGGTCGGAGCAAATCCGGTTGTATCTTAGGTCTTGGCTGTATACAATAGACTCAGAAATGTGTTTCTGGGATGGAAGCTGGAGGCATGAACGTAAGTGTAGAGGTCGGTGGGTTTCCGATATAGGGTGGTAGAAATTTGTCCATTATTTAACTGTGTAGTGTCCAGGAAATGGATTTCTCATGTGGACTGGTCCAGGCTGAGATTGATGATGGGATGGAAGTTGTGGAAATCCTTGTGGAATTCTTCAAGAGTCTCTTTTCCGTGGGTCCATATGATGAAGATGTCATCGATGTAGCATAAGTAAAGTAGGGGTGTTAGGAGGCGAGAGCTGAGGAAACGTTTAAGGTCAGCCAGAAAGACATTGGCATATTGTGGTGCCACGCGAGTGCCCATGGCTGTGCCGCTGACTTGGAGATAGAAGGAAGCCCACAAGGATCTGTTTTGGGTCCAGTGTTATTTATTAACAACCTGGATATAGGAATAGAGAGCATACTGATCAAATGTATGGATGACATAAAGCTAAGAGGCGTGGAGTTGCAAATACTTTGGAGGAGGGAGTTAAAATGCCATGGAATCTTGATAAATTAGGGTGTGTCTAGACTACATGCCTCCGTCGACGGAGGCATGTAGATTAGACAGATCGGCAGAGGGAAATGAAGCCGCGATTAAAATAATCGTGGCTTCATTTAAATTTAAATGGCTGCCCCGCTCTGCCGATCAGCTGTTTGTCGGCAGATCGGGGCAGTCTGGACGCACTGCGTTGACAAAGAAGCCTTTCTTGATCGGCACAGGTATGCCTCGTGAAACCAGGCCTGGCAACCATACTAAGAAGGATCTGGCAGTTGTGAAGATCAGAATCACATTATAAGTTGACCATGTGATGCTATTGCACAAAAATTCAAATATAGATTGCATTAACAGATGCATCATTGAGCCAATACCTGATTCATGCCTCCTAGTCCTTTTCTATAATGAGAAAACTTGTTAAATTTGTCATGCCATCATGTGCAATTATCTGAAGTATTAATAACTTTATGGTCTAGAGGCTAACATGTTGGGAAGGGCCAAGGATCTGATCCATTGAGTATTGTAAAAATGATTTCGTTGGCTTCTGTTTCCTTCTGGAACACCTCTTATCCTCCCTAACCCCTTAGCCTCCCAAGTTAGTATCCAATCCTTGAAAATTTGGCCCTGAAGATTCTGCAAATTATCTGGGAGATATTATATAAGCCGACAAATGATTTATTTTTAATGCAATTTTTGAAATTAAGAAGAGTACCAATAAATGAAAAAATAGATTAATTTTTACATTAGCAAACTGTTACCCCAAAAATATTCTCACTGGAGACCACCCAGGGTTACACTAGTATGGGTTTATTTCTACTAGGTAAAAGTAAAGAGGAGAAAGCAGACACCAAGGCTGTGTCTAGACTGGCAAGTTTTTCTGGAATATCAACCGCTTTTCTGGAAAAACTTGCCAGCTGTCTACACTGGCCACTTGAATTTCCGGAAAAGCACTGACTATCTAATGTAAAATCATCAGTGCTTTTCTGGAAAAACTATGCTGCTTCTGTTCGGGCAAAAGTCTTTTTCCGAAAGACTTTTGCATAAAAGGGCCAGTGTAAACAGCACAGTACTGTTTTCCGAAAAAAAGCCCCGATCGCGAAAATGGTGATCGGGGCTTTTTTGCAGAAAACCGTGTCTAGATTGGCCATGGACACTTTTTTGCAAAAAGTGCTTTTACGGAAAAGCATCCTGCCAATCTAGATGTGATTTTTCCGAAAACTCTTTTAACGGAAAACTTTTAAACATATGGGTTGCAGAAGGAGCCAAAGCATGTGGATCCTGGAGGGTCTGTCTGCTCATCATGGCTGGGGAAGCTGGTCAGGAGGAACACTGAAGAGGAGCTTCTCAGGAGCAGGAGAAGGAAAAAGAGAGAGTCTCACATGTGCTCCTTCTCTTTATATAGTATCTGAATGACTCCTGTGACTCATTCACCTCGTCATCAGGGAGCATGCCCAGACTTCCCTTTATCCAGCAAGCAGCATGCCCAGACTGTGATGACTCATTGAAATGTGCTCCATTGTTCCCAGTCTTCTTCAAACACACAGGGTATGTCTACACTACCCCACTAGTTCGAACTAGCGGGGTAATGTATGCATACCGAACTTGCTAATGAAGCCCGGGATTTGAATTTCCCGGGCTTCATTAGCATAAAGCCGGCGCCGCCATTTTTAAAAGCCGGCTAGTGCGAACCCCGTGCCGCGCGGCTACACGCGGCACGGGCTAGATAGTTCGAACTAGCTAGCTATTCCGAACTATCTGTACGCCTCATGGAATTCCATGAGGCGTACAGATAGTTCGGAATAGCTAGCTAGTTCGAACTATCTAGCCCGTGCCGCGTGTAGCCGCGCGGCACGGGGTTCGCACTAGCCGGCTTTTAAAAATGGCGGCGCGGCTTTATGCTAATGAAGCCCGGGAAATTCAAATCCCGGGCTTCATTAGCAAGTTCGGTATGCATACATTACCCCGCTAGTTCGAACTAGCGGGGTAGTGTAGACATACCCACATACACTCACACTCTCTCTCCATTCACTCAGGGGAGAATGCAGCTTAGGGAAAGTTACAAGCAAGGTGGCTGCATGTTACAAAGATTACAAAAGCGGTGAGGAGTCCTGTGGCATCTTATAGACTAACTGAAGTGTAGGAGCATAAGCTTTCGTGGGAAAAGACCCACTTCATCAGATGCATTTTGTGTCTATGCCCATGAAAGCTTATGCTCCTACACCTTAATTAGTCTATAAGGTGCCACAGGACTCCTCGCCGCTTTTGCAGATTCAGACTAACACGGCTACCCCTCTGAAAGATTACAAAGTTGCAGTTTACAGTAAGTTTGAGAGTTACACAGATTGCAAAGATTGACACGGATCATAATAAGTTAGTTTAAAACCTTAGACCTTACAGTTTGGTGTAGCTTTAGAAAATCCATGTATATAAATCTAGTGAGCTTTTTTACGCAACACAAACAATGTGAGAATGGAAGTGCTCCCCAGAGCTCTCCTACATAGACCATTGTTGAAAAGAGGACAGCTAATGTAAATTGATATGAACATGGAAAATTCACCAGCTACTCAGTCAAAACTGGAACAGGTATAGAAAACAAAGAGGGGGGTCGTGAATTGCCATAAGACAAAGGCCATTGGAAGTGACAGGTTAGCCAAGTCATGATGCACTCCTGAACAGCAGTGATACTAGCTACAGAGGTCAGACTTGCACATCATGCCTAGGGAGGTTGTGGAATCTCCATCACCAGAGGTATCTGAGCACAGGTTAAATAAACATCTGTCATGAATGATCTAGATGGTTCTTGGTCCTACCATGAGTGTAGACGACTGGATGCGATGATCTATCAAGGTCACTTCAAGTGTGTTATTCCGTTATTCCAAAATAACTATGCGAGCATCTACACAGCAATTCTATTATTTTGAAATAATGGATGGCTTATTCTGACTCTGTAAACCTCATTCTATGAAGAATAATGCCTATTCTGAAATAGCTATTTCAAAATAAGTTGTGTGTAGATGTTCCTCTTCTGTTATTTTGAAATAGCCCCTCACCAGGGCTATTCTAAGATATTCCTGGGGCTCTAAATCGAGATAGCACATCTTCATTAGGGAAGCCTGCCTTAGACTAATTTTGAGGCTTCCCTGCAGTGTAGACTTGCTATTCCGAAATAAGCTATTTTAGAATAGCTATTCAAGAATAGTTTATTCCAAAATAACTGTGCAGTGTAGACATAGCCTTCTAGTTCTAGTATTCTATGATTCCGTGATTCTATGATTCAAGGACAGAGGCCAGTTACAGGTGGAAACCTAAGGGTATGTCTACACTACCCCGCTAGTTCAAACTAGCGGGGTAATGTAGGCATACCGCACTTGCAAATGAAGCCCAGGATTTGAATTTCCCGGGCTTCATTTGCATAAGCCGGGCGCCGCCATTTTTAAATCCCGGCTAGTTCGAACCCCGTGCCGCGCTGCTACACGCGGCACGGAGTAGCTAGTTCGGATTAGCCTTCTAATCCGAACTAGCTGTACTCCTCGTGGAATGAGGAGTACAGCTAGTTCGGATTAGGAAGCCTAATCCGAACTAGCTATTCCATGCAGCGTGTAGCCGCGCGGCACGGGGTTCGAACTAGCCGGGATTTAAAAAATGGCGGCGCCCGGCTTATGCAAATGAAGCTCGGGAAATTCAAATTCCGGGCTTCATTTGCAAGTGCGGTATGCCTACATTACCCTCCTAGTTCGAATTAGGAGGGTAGTGTAGACATACCCTAAGAGATTAAATGCTTCAAAAATCACCTAGCAATAATGGCACACTTAATGGGAGCACATGAAATCGACTGCAGGCAGGACTATGAAAACGGATTCAAGACTTGGTAGTAAGCTCCACAATTTGTGCTGAGGAAGAACCGTGACATTCAGAGCCATTTTTTCAAAACAAAACTTCTGGAAGAAGTGGGTTTTACTATAATCATCCTACATACTCCTGGCAACTCCATCTATTCACAGTTTTGAGAAGTCTCTGCAGCATGGTCATGCTTTCAAGTGGTAAGCTGAATATGTGTCTACTCTGTTAGAATAGCTAAGAAGTCTGTCCCAGAACTCCCTTTGCGCAATAGCAGCTTCCTTAAAAAGATCAGCTCTTGAAAATCAGTTTCTTTCCAGCAACCAATGGCAACTAGTCTATACTTGGCACATTTTCAGTTTCCCTGAATGTCTGGAAATTGTCATTCAAGCAAGTACACACCCCAATTTTATCATATTTGCTGACAAAAATTAGAGACTTCCCATTTGTTTCAGTGGACATTTTTGCTGCCTTCGGCATTCTTCATAGATTCTAAAAATGTTTTCCTGGCAAGAAAAAAAGTCTGCTGGTCTCTGCAAGTTGTTTATAAGGGCTACATTATCAGACCTGGCACTCAATCCCTAAGTGAAACAGATGTGCTACCTGGCAATGTCTCCTTACAAGCAGCTACAAATTAAAGGAACTGCTTTGACTTTTAGCACTTACACATTCATCCATTTTCCATCACAGTTTTTTTCCACACTTCTCAATCATTGTGTTGGCCGGAGTATATTTGGAGATAAAAAGCTTTTCAGTTAACCATTGACCATCCACCTAATGTGTCACATCTCATCAATAATAATGGACTGTGCAGGTTTGAGCCTATATTTTCAAGAGGGATTTCTGATGTTGGATGTGCCTCTATTTTTAAGTGTCGTACATGACACACTCTTAAAAGAAAATCAGATGATTTTCATAGAGAACGGAGAACACACTCCCTGAAAATAAGGTCCCTGGAACTGAAAGCACCTCAAATTGCTAGTCACAGATGAAAGTTTTAATCTCGGACACTACAAGAATGAGTATTGCCATTTAAAAGAAAAATCCAGTTGCTATAAGTCTCATGTTGCAGGTGGAAAATCTGGGTGCATAAAATCAGCAATCACTTCAGTCTTCGATCACTTTCCACCATTTATTTTTCCTATGAGTGCAATCTTCATTGCTATCCCATGGTGGAACTGAAATTGACATGATCTGGGAATGATATCTGTCCTGTGGTATAAGCGATAGAGAGAGTGTGAATGAGCAGGTAAGCAATTATTTGTTAAAATCTAACATCTCCGTGAAGGATATGGTGCTGCCTGTGTGATGGATAAATTTTGCTAGAATTGGAGGACAGTTCAAACAAAGGGTTCCCAGTGAAAAAATCAGATTGTGATAAAATGTTTTGCAAGTTTGTGTCACTTAGTTGGGATCCTGACAAGGCCAGTCTGGGTCAAAGGTCAGAACAGGATGAAACCTGAGCCTGGGAGTAGTAGAGGAGTTCATGGTCAAGTTCTATAATCCATAAATCTGAGAGGGTTCACATTAGGAGGCAAGATCATAATGAAGAAGTGAGCTCATGATACCATCTTCCTTGTTTTTAGTCTATAAAGTGCTACCAGACCATTTGTTGTTTTTTTCTGTAACTCGGCTACCCCCTGAAGCTCCTGAGCTAAACCAGCAGTTCGAGAACAAGAGGTCGTCATGGCAGCTACAGAAGATCCACATACTTCCTGGACACTTCCTGGAACATCCCCATGGAACCCTGCCCCCATATGTAAATCCACTCAGGAGCCATGAGACTGCTACTTGTCAAAGACCTTGAGGCAGGACTTCTTGGGGGGCAGTGTCTGCAACAGGCAATGGGTAACGTAGTGCAAAACTTGGTAATGCTGCTGCTGGGTTTGGAGTGTTTGCTGCCTGGAAGCTGTGCAGGTCCAGATTTGAGCATTACTGGGCTTTATGTATTTTCCATGAAGTCTCCATGTAATACCACTCATGCTCATAACCTCTCAAAAGACTAAAAACCACTTAGTCTATTAATTCAAACCCAAGCCATTTTGTGATTTTTTCACATTCTTGAAGAAATTAAAACTGCAAAAGGGGGGCTTGAAATCTAAATAGTGTTTCATCTCAGGTGGAATATGACAATTTAAAAAAAATCAGAATCAATTAACTGAAAATTCTGTTATTCACCCTGTTCTAATCTTTGCTCAAGAAGCATCTCTTGCTGAACCATGGGAGGTCAGTATTGTCTAGCAGCATTACTAGCACTTCCACTGCTTACTAGGCTCTTAGAAGACATTGAGGGGTAAATGAGAGCTAAATAACAGCACAGAACACTGAGAGCCAGGACTGGTGGTTGTAAATAAACTTCATTGTACTGCAGGACACAGTACGATGACCCATTATAAGTGGACATCTAGCTAACTAAAATCATGCAGGACCATAGATGCTGTTGGACCAGACAGTGCTGGCTAAGAGAGGTTCAACCTCTACTACATTTCTGTCCACTTCACACAGAGAGAGGGAAGCAGAGATACGGAAAGATCAAGGCCAAGGCTAGATGTCTAAAGTTAGGCACTCAAATCCATATTTATATATGAAAATTAAATTGAACCGATTTCAGAAGTACAGAGCAACTTCCACATGTAAGCACCTTTAGTCGTGTGCCTAAATACAGCTTTAGGTGGTATCTGGTGTTGAAAATTTTGATCTGGGTCTTTTAACAAATCAGTGTAATAAAAATTAGGTCAGGACATTTAGCCCTGCCAATACACAAAGGCAAATGATTTAAGCAAGTCGGGATAGAACCTCAACTAGAATATTTTGTGTAGGCACCAGTTTACAACATCTGAGACTCTAGGCAATTACACTTGGCTGTCTGTGGGTATTTTTTATACTCACACGAGCACTTCAAAGACTTTGATGTCTTGATCTTGTAACAAGCAACGAAGCCTAAACCTCTCTGTGATTACAACAGTTACATTTTCCCTCTCCCCTTGGCTGGTTTACGTGGTCGACCTACTTTCCAACACTTTCCCTAAAGGTAACAAAACCTTTCAGAATCTCCCATATTACTTTTGATCTCTTACACAAATAGGACCTCCTTTGGAAGGCAGTGAATAACTACACACAGAAGAAAAAAATCCCAACCGTTCTTTGTCATCTGAGGGATGATTTGCATATTGGGTCAGGTAATAGTTTTCATCAGCTCTCTAATGGGAAGCTCATTGCAGCATTCTTGCTAATTCCACTTGAACTGGAATGGAAGGCTTGCTTTAAAAAAAACATTTTTAAAACCTGGAAAGTTTCAAAAGATAAACTTGGTCTGTTTACACAGCAAGACTGTTTTAAGGGGGAAGATTCTGAAAGACAGAAATTGGAGTCAGTTGTGCCACTTAATTCACATAAAAATCCACTGGGAACAAGATCTCTTAGGTCCCTTTGACTATCTCTTCTTTCAGCACCAAGCCACAAAAACCCAGCTGCACATTGTGAATGCCAACAGGCCAGGCCAACAGACTCAATGGAAGGTTGAGTGTAGCCAGAGATCCCATGTCCTGGCTCCAGTCTGGCTTCGTCTACACTGCCAGTTCTTCCGGCAGAAAATATCTAATGAGGGACTCATTAGCAAAAGTCACAATTTCATTAACATATTTTCTGCCATTTCTTTTTGCGCAAGAAACCGCAGAAAATATGCAAATGACATCGCAACTCATGCAAATGAGTCCGTCATTAGCATATTTTCTGCAGAAAAAAATGGCAGTGTAGACATAGCCTCTGTGTTCTTCACTTAAGATTTGCACCTTGCTGCTAAGGCCTGGTCTATAGTGCCCAGGACCTACAGATTCTCAGAGCTTGTCTTCACAACAGTTAATGCAAGTTAGGCCACTTGAGTAAACTTTACTTGAGCTAGCCTAGCTCCACAGAGAGAGGGAGCACACAGTTCCAAACACTCGGGTTACAAGGCGTGATTGGATTAGCTGCTGAGGAGTTGTCGGTTGCCTATTACATCCCCATGGTATTAAACTGGGGCAGCAGCCTCACTTGAGCATCAAAAGCTCTCTTCTGCCCCCTGTAGGAGTAAGCCTCACAGTCCAGATCATATTCTGCCTAGTTCTAAAAAAGAGCTGTGTAGACAGCCTGGGACTCTGAAACCAAACACCCACACACTAGGCTTCAGAGGCAAGGTCCAGCCCACGTCACATCCTCAAAGTGCTGTCAATACAAGCCTATTTTTAAAGCACTACTGTGAGCCCTAAGAAGCCCTATTCTGCTGGGGCAAGCTCAGAGGCTCCCTGCTACTGGCTACGTCCATATATCCTTATGAATTAGTTAGCTCATGCTTAAAGCAACATTTAAGTGAAGCGAGAGACCTGTGTGTGGATGGAGCTTTGTTGGAGGGGATAATACTTGGGTCATAATTTCAGCTAACTGTTCAGTGAAAGTATCCTCTTGATAACACTTTCCTACTAGCAGCGTCACTGTGTGTGATGGAGTAATCCATAGCCACAAGGAATGAGGGAAGATTTATGTCAATGGTGCCAAATCGTTGTTCTCTTGAAGACAATGGATATTTGACTGTAAATTTGCATCAGAGCCCTGAACTGAGATAACTTACCTCACAAGCTATCATTTCTGTGTATCTCCAAGAGCTTTTAGAGATTATCCAGACTAACTAGTTAGCTGCATGCTGAGGTACATGGTGAGAATATAACTGACAGTGTGGCCCAGAAACACAACAAAAGCTACAAAGGTAAAATTTGATTGCAGGCATTATGCTTTGTTTTAAATAGGCAGTTCCAAAGTACCACAGGTGGGCTGTGTCTACACTGGCTACTTATTCCGGAAAATCAGCCGCTTTTCCGGAATAACTTGCCAGCTGTCTACACTGGCCCCTTGAATTTCCGGAAAAGCGCTGACAATCTACTGTAAGAAATTAGACGCTTTTCCAGAAATACTATGCTGCTCCCATTCGGGCAAAAGTCCTTTTTCCAGAAAACTGTTCCAGAAAAGGGCCAGTGTAGACAGCACAGTAGTGTTTTCCGCAAAAAAGCCCCGATCGTGAAAATGACGATCGGGGCTTTTTTGCAGAAAAGCGCATCTAGATTGGCCACGGACGCCTTTCTGGAAAAAGTGCTTTGCCGGAAAAGCATCCTGCCAATGTAGACCTGCTTTTTCCGGAAATACTTATAACGGAAAACTGTTCCGTTTTAAGCATTTCTGGAAAAGGGTGCCAGTGTAGACGTAGCCTTACAGAGCAGATCAATGTAATAACACTATTGCAATGAGCTCCACAAACAGTGTTGTTAGAAACTCTTCCAAGCCCCACTGAGCAAGTGAGAACTGGGACACAAAATATCGACTGAGACTTAGGAACACAGATATGTACATTCTTTGAAAAGACTGCTTGTTTATTAAGCATGATGTTAAAATGTTTCCCTGCAGTGTGGCAGATTCAGAAGGATTGTGTTCTGCCTTTGAAGGGAAAATACTGAAAGGCAAGTCAGCCTATTCAGCTGAGCAGGCCAGTGAGAATGTGAGAAGGATTTTGGCCTCAAATGATTATGGACAAGTTTTCACCTAGGCCTGTCAGGAGAAGGGACATTCCAGTGATTAGGACATAGGTCTCAGGAGAACTCGGCTCCAATCTCTTTTAATCATTACCTGTGTGGCTTTCAATGAAACACTTTGTGACTCAGTCTCCCCTCCTTAAAAGGTAGATTATAGCCCTGCCCTACATCAGAAATTAGAGGTAGAGCTGGTTGGAAAATTCCATTTCAATTAAACCAAAATCTGTCATGCCATGGTCCTCCCTTTGATGAAGTGTTGTCAAAAAATTGAAATAAACGTGTCAACTCATCCCCTTTTGACGCTCTCAGAACAAAGTTCCATTCCAAATGATATGCAATTACAAAGTTTTATACAATTTTTGAAAAAGTTAAAATCAAAACCTGACTTTCAAATTTATTATAATGATTCATTTCAATTGGCCTAGTCTTATCCCCATATATTTCCCCCCCAAATTCAAACACATTTTTGTGTTTGCTGTTATCCCCAACTGGGACTGGCGTTGTACCAGTTTGAGATAACAGCAACTATGATTAGTGGGACAGAAAGATCCTATTTCCATCAGCTCCAGTTGTGAGGTTAACTAAAGCCCTGGAAATCCATGGATCTCCTCTTTATATCCATGGGTATCTATATCCATGGATGGGGATCTGCGACTCATTGTTACAAATACGGGTGAGAGTACAGATACACATTTTGTATGTAAAACCCTGCACATTTGTGGATTATTAATTTTATATCTATTGCCTCTGCCTCTGCAGACATGAAGCAGATATCCACAGATAATTTTTGTGGATGTGGATACAAATTTAGTATCCGCACTGGGCTATAAAAGTAACTACCTCAGACGATTATGAGGCACACAAAAATAGTGAAGACCATAGAAGTATCTGAGACAGATTGATCCCAGACATAGATCATGGGAGGGGATACTAGGTAGAGGTTTCTGTCATTACTGAATCCCAATGAACACTTGGTATTATGAATGCCATGGCGAAGGAGCAGACATTCATGGAAAGCCTGGGTTAGTGGTTTGCACTTTACACTGAGGATTAGAATGTAATCAACTTCTGTGTGTGTATGTGAAAAAGGGACGGCACAAAGAAACTCCTTTCTATGTTCCTGGGCTTCACGACAGGTCTCCTAGCAACCTCTTTCATACATGCAAGGGCCTCCTATTCAAACCTTCAGAAGGAGAGCTCTGCCACCTCTCTGCATCAGCCAGCAGTACAGAAAGAGTTCACCCAAGAGGTGGTTAAAATAGGCTGAAACAAGAGGTCGTGCTCTCACCTCATCAGCTGAAGAGGATGGGGCCCTGTCAAGGAACACTATTGAACCAACTAGGAAAAGGAAAGCCCTCAGTCCACAAGTGATTAAGGATACTTGGGGAAGACATCATCTTTTTGTTCTGTGTACATAGCACGTAACTCTTACTTCAAAGTAAGAATAAGAGCCTCCGGAAAAGGGCACTTTTTCCGGAGGATCGGGGCCAGTCTAGACGCTCTTTTCCGGCTTTTTTAAAAGCCGGAAAAAAGCGGCAGACATTTTATTTAAATGCCGCGGGGGATATTTAAGTCCCCCGCGGATTTCCCTATGACGACTCGTGAAATTTACATGCCCCTTCCGGAAGGGGGCCAGTGTAGACGTAGCCGTGCAGTTCAGTAGTAGAACTAGTCAGAATATATTTTTTTAAACACTTCCTTTTAAAAGAATCCTTAAACATTTTTTTAAAAAAACCCTGAAAATGGAAAGTTTCTTAATTAAGCAACTGAAAAGTGCTGACTTCAATTTGCACTGAATTTTAAGTTTTGTTTTGAGAACTAAATGTTTGTTTTTGTTTTGTTTTAAGATTGAATGAAAATGACTAGCTCTGCCCCAAAGCACTTAAGGTGCATCTACATAGCACCGTTACCTTGAAATAAGCTATGCAATTTGCACTATGCAAATTACGTAGCTTATTTCAAGGTAATTTTGAAATAGCATCACATTTTGAAATCAGATGCTATTCCGAAACGCCCCTTAACCCTCATGAAATGAGGTTTACAGGGACGTTGGAATAGCTAACCCATTATATTTTGATATAACGGGCTTGCTCTTAAGATGCAGATAGCGTCTGGTATCCTGGATTAGCTCTGCAGTGTAGATATAGCCTTAGGCTATGCGTAGACTGCAGAGTTTTTCTGGGATACCAGAAAGTGCATCCACTTTTTCAGAACAGTTTCCAAAAAAGCAGCCATGTTCTTTTGGCATCCCTGTATTCCTCTCAGTGAGAGGAATAAGGGATGTTCCGAAAGAAGAGGTTTTTCCAAAATTTGGCCCTATGTAGACAGGCCAAATTTCGGAAAAGCCTCTTCCGAAAAAAAGTGGAAAAAGTTACTTAAATTATGGTTCTCAATTTGCGTATCTTTTTCCGAAAAAAACCTGCAGTCCTGTATGTGATTTCTTGGCTTGAGATAGGAGTGTTCTTGAACTGGGTAAATAAACCAAACTTCCTGGAACATTACCAGGATTTGGTAACGTGGAATGGAAGTAAATCAGTCTGATGTTTGTTGTATTTGAAAAATCAACTGCGGGACCTAGCCATTTATTTTTGAGGTTGATTCATACACTAACTATTTTTAGTGTACAAATATTTTCCTAATGTACATGGAGTGTTAATAAGTCAGAGTTCTTGTCAGCCAGCTCCCAGCAATGCACTGAAGCACAGATTTGATTTACCAGACCCAGCAAAATGAAATGGACATCTTGAAATGCTTGAACTAATTGAAGGATGTATTTTGTTTATTACTTCCAAGGGAAACTTCAGTTGCTTTAATTAAATGGATGGACGGATGGATGGGTGGATGAATGATTGATGCTACAGTAGTCAAATGCAGCCAATTAGTTTTCCATTTCTTTTTAGCATATTGCTTTATTAAGGTATTAGAATCAGAAGTACAGTACTAATAAAAATGACCGAAGCCTTACAGCAATTCACCTCTGTGGATACGCATAGCACAAAGCCATACAAGTACATCTACAGCTTCAGCATCCATCCTCAGGGCCAGGTTTTAAAAGTTTTCAGCTCTCACTATGGTGGGTGAGTAAATGGCCAGCTTTGGAAAGAAGGTTGTTAAGGCTGAACATTACCCTTGAATCTTAAGACTAGAAGGGACCTCAAGAGAATATCCAGTCCCCTGCACACAAAGCAGGACCAAACACCATCTAGATCAACCCCCACAGGTGTTTGTCTTACCTGCTTTCAAAAAATCTCCAATGATGGAGACTTCACAACTTCCGTATGCAATTCATTCCCATGCTGAATTACCTTGGCAGTTAGGAAATTCTTCCCAATGTACAACCTCAACTTCCCTCTCTGCAATTAAACCCATCTGGTTCTAGCCTCAGAGGTTAAGAAGAATAATTTTTCTCCGTCCTCCCTTTAACAACCTTTTGGGTACTTGCAAACTGTTATCTCTCCTCTTGATATTCTTATTTCTAGACAAAACAAATCCATTTTTTCAATCTTCCCTATGTTTTGTAAACTTTTAATTTTCTTTGTTACTCTTCTTTGAGCTTTTTCCAGTGTGTCCTCATCTTTTCTGAAATGTTGCACCCAGAGCTGGACACCAAACTCCAGATGAGAACTAATCAGTGTGGAGTAGAATGGAAGAATTGTTTTTCAAATCTAAGTTACAATACTCCCATTAATACCTTCCAAAATGATGTTTGCTTTTTTTTTTTTGCCATATTTAACTTGTGGTCCACTATAACCCCACGTCCTTATCCACAGAACTCCTTCCTAGGCAGTAATTTCCCATTTGCTATGTGTACAACTGATTGATCATTTTTTCTTCACTCAGTGCACAGTCAACCTGTGGAACTCCTTTCCAGAGTTTAACAAGGCCAGGACTTTAATAAGGTTCAAAAAAGAGCTAAATAGATTCATGGAGGTTAGGTCAATCAATAGCTATTAGCCAGGATGGATAGGAATGGGGTCCCTAGCTTCTGTTTGTCTGGAAATAGATGACAGGAGTGGGATCACATGATGATTACCTGTTGTGTTCCCTCCTTCTGGGGCATCTAGCATTGGCCATTGCTGTCAGACAGGATACTGGGCTGAATGGACCTTTGGTCTGACCCAATATGGCTGTTCTTATGTTCTGATGTTCAAAGATGTGTACTTTGTATTTGTCCTTATTGGATTTCATTCTGTTTAACTATTTTCATATTCTCAACCAATTCCTCCCTATTTGTCAAAATCAAATCAGATCTTTTTCCAGTTTGTCCAGATTATGATGAATAATCCTGTCTTCTAAAGCACTTGCAATCCCTCCCAACATGGTATCAACCACAAACTTTATAAGTGTACTCTCTATGCCATGATCTAAATCACTGATGAAGACATTAAACAGAACCATTCCCAGAACTGATCCCTGCAGAACCCAAATAGTTATGCCCTTCCAGCATAACTGTGAACCATTGATAACTGTTCTCTGAGAGAGGTTATCCAGCTAGCTATGCACCCACCTTATAGTAGCCCTGTCTAGGTTGTATTTTTCTAATGTGTTGATGAGAAGATCCTGTGAGACTATATCAAAAGCCATATTAAATCTAGATATGCTATATCTACTGCTTCCCTCCATCCACAAGGCTTATTATCTGATCAAAGAAAGCTATCCGATTAGTTGGACATGATGGTTTGACAAAATCTATTCCTGACAAATGCATACTATTTCTTATCACCTTCTTATCTTACAGATCTTTGCAAATTGCTTAATTATTTGTTCCATTATTCTTTCAGGTACAGAAGTTAAGATGACTTGTCTATAATTCCCTGGATTGTCCCTTTTTATAGATGGGCACTATATTTCACCTTTTCCAGTCTTCTCCAATCTCATTTTACATGACTTTTGAAAGGTAATTGCTAATGACTCAATTCTCCTCAGTCACCTCTTTGAGTATTCTCAGATGCATTTTATCAGGCCCTAGTGACTTGAAAACATTTAACTTGTCTAAGTAATTTTTAACTTGTTGTTTCTCTATTTCAGCTTCTAATTCTACCACATTTTCATTGTCATTCATTTTTTTGGAGTCCAATCACCAAATTTCTTGGTGAAAAACAAAACAAAGATGTCATTAAACACCTCTAGCTTTTTCACATTTTCTGTTACTGTTTTTCCTTCTTCATTGACTAATTGCCTACCCTGTCCTTGGTCTTCCTCTTGTTTCTAATGTATTTGCAAAATGTTTTTTGTTATCCTTTATGTCTCCTGCTAGTTTGATCTTGTTTTGTGCCTTGGTGTGACAGGGTGCCTGCTCTGCACTGGCCCTTTAAGACCAGGACTCAGGCCCTGAGCCGGGGCTGGAAACAGAGGCCAGCTGAAACCATTAGGGTGAGTAAGAGCCCAGCTGGCAGGTATATAGAGAAGCACAGTTTGCTTAGAGGGGGGAGCCAGTGAAGGGCTGGCTACAGAGGAAGCAGGAGCTCCTAGGAGGGAGACAAGCTGGGGATAGCCAGCAAGGGCTGGGAGAGGGCCAGCCAAGACTCCCACTGGCTAGCGGCTGGAGACAAAACCCTGGTTTGGATGCGGATCACAGTGTGGCTTAGGTAAGCAGGGCTGTGGAGATAATCCCAATGCCAATGATGAGCAACTCATACTTGCCCTGAGAGGGGCTATATAAAGACAGGGGGCACAGTGGCGGGCTTGCACCCTGACACTTGGCCTTTTTAATATTGCCCATACATACTTGTGTTACTTATTTGTATTCACTCTTTTTAATTTGATCTAATTTCCACTTGTTGTATAATTCTTTTGATTTATAGATCATTGAAGATATCTTGGGTAATCCAGATGGATCTCTTGCCTATTTCCTATCTTTCCTACACAGTGGAGTAGTTTACTCTTGTTTCCTTAATAATGTCCCCTTGAAAAACTGCCAATTGTTTTTCCTCTCAGACTTGAGTCCCATTTAATCTTACATACGAACATCCTGAACTTACTAAAAAGTCTTCCTTCTTTAAACCCATTGGCTACATCTACACAGGAAAGATTTTGCACAAATACTTTTAATGGAAGAGTTTTTCTGTTAAAAGTATTTGTGCAAGAGAGCGTCTGCACAAAAGCACATGCCAGTGTAAAAAATGTGCTTTTGCGCAAAAGCATCTGTGCCAGTGTAGACACTCTCTTGAACAAGAAAGCGCCGATGGCCATTTTAGCCATCGGGCTTTCTTGTGCAAGAAATTAATGTTGCCTGTCTACACTGGCCTCTTGCGCAAGGATACTTGTGCAAGAGGGCTTGTCTCTAAGCGGGAGCATCAGAGTATTTGCACAAGAAGCATTGATTTTGTACATTAGAACGTCAGTATTCTTGAGCAAATACTCGTAGCCAGTGTAGACAGGTGGCAAGATTTTGCACAAAAGCAGCCACTTTTGTGCAAAATCTTGCTAATGTAGACACAGTCATTGTCTTTATGTTGCTGTTCTCCCTTCTACTATTCTTAGAATCAAGAACTCTACCATTTCATGATCACTTTCACTCACATTGCCTTCCACTTTCAAATTCTCAACCAGTTACCTGCTGTTTGTCAAAACAAAATCTAGAACAACTTCCCTAAAGCGTTTTCTCAATCTTATAAATGTTTTTAAAAAAAATGTCTGCAGGAATGGTGAACTTTTCTGAAAATCTGGCCATATTATCCCTTTCACTTGGGAGAACCTCCCCATAAACATACAGAAAGCAACCACATTGTTATCCATCACATCCTTTCTTGAAACGCTTTTATCACAAAAAAACTCAGTGTTTAGGCAGCTGGTGTGCTCAAACCACAATTTGTCATGCTCACCATTAGCACTCTGAATCTTTTGGCTCCCCATCTGTTTCCATGTGTTGTCTCCTATTTGTAGATGGTGAGATTTCTCTGGGGAAATAACTGACTTCATGTTGTGTTTGTACAGCATTTTGCACAAATAGGTCCTAGTTGATTGTGGAGTTCCAAGGCCCAAATTCTCAAAGGTGTATATGCCTAAGGGTATGTCTACACTACCCCACTAGTTCGAACTAGCAGGGTAATGTAGGCATACCGCACTTGCAAATGAAGCCTCGTGAAATGAGGAGTAACGGTAGTTCGAACTAGGAAGCCTAGTTCGAACTACCTAGTTCGTGCCCCGTGTAGCCGCGCTGCACGGGGTTCGAACCAGCGGGGTTTTAAAAATGGCGGCTCCCCGCTTATGCAAATGAAGCCCGGGAAATTCAAATCCCGGGCTTCATTTGCAAGTGCGGTATGCCTACATTACCCTCCTAGTTCGAACTAGTGGGGTAGTGTAGACATACCCTAACTCCCTAGTGGATGTGGGCCCTCATTACTGCCTCAGTCATTACATATTAAATAATAACTTTGTTGGCTACTGGATGCTTAGTACATCTGGGATTCTGCCCTTTGTACAGGTGCTTAAGTAAGAGCTGAAGTCTGAAAAAAAGTCATGTTCAGATTGTGGATAGTGAACATCGGAAAATCTCATGCTAAATTCTTGAAAATTTGGTCTATCCTGTCCCTCTGCATATGGCTAAATGTTCCTTTAGATAAAAATACCTCCCCCATAATAACCCCCCCTCCATATACTGTATGTTTCTTTCTTCAGTTACTACTGCACTTCCTTATGGATATCCCATATATTGTGTATCAAATCCCCCCTAGGGTATGTCTATACTAGGAAATTATTTTGCAATAACTAAATTAGAAATAATGACTGTGGATCTAATCCCTCCCAAGGCATGTCTACACTAGGAAATTATATTGAAATAACTAAATTAATTTTGAAATTATTTCAAAATAATTACATTAGAAACAATAACTCCTAAAATAACAATCTAAATAGTGTGTCCATACTACAGGGGAGCCTTGAAAATAGTTGTAGACAAACTCCATGATTTCGGAAACACTATCTCAACTTAGAGCTTCAGGAAGCACTGGGGAGTAATTACTTCTAATTACTCTGGAATGTAGTTATTTCGAAATAGCAGCAGCAGAGCATCCATGTCAACACTATTTTGAAATAACAATTTTGAAATAAGTGTTATTCCCTGAGGAAAGCAGGAGTGCAGATTTCGAAATGACTAGCCCATTATTTTGAAATAATGGGCATGGTAGTGTGGACACTCCACTTATTATTTCAAAATAATGAGGGGTTATTTCAAAATAACTCCCTAGTGTTATCAGGGCCCATTGTATCTCTTAATAACGGTCATACTGGGTCAGACCAAAAGTCCATCTAGCTCAGTATCCTGTCTGCCGACAATAGCCAATGCCAGATACTGCAAAGGGAGTGGACAGAACAGATAAGCATCAAATGATCCCTCTCCTTTCACCCATTTCCAACCTCTAACAAACAGAGGCTGGGGACACCATTCCTACCCATTCTGGCTAAAAGCCATTGAAGGACCTAACCTCCATGAATTTATCTAGTTCTTTATTGAACCCTGTTAAAGTCCTGGTCATCACAACTTTCTCTCGAGTCAGTCAGTATGATGACGTGTACGTGTGTGTGGGGGGGGAGAGGGGGGTTAAAAAAAAAAACACACCAAGCCTTTTCTAACCCAGAATAGCTATGCTTTATTTAGACCACTTTTAGCCTACACATTTGCTAGGTCATACCCTGAAGCAGTTGTCATGATCTGCTGCAGTTTAAATATAGCTTGTGAAAGTGAGTTCTGTATAGAGTTGCTTTGATACTTTTTAAAAAAAACATTAAGGCTATGTCTAGACTGCAAGCCTCTTTCAAAAGAGGCTCTTTCGAAAGAGAGCGTCTAGACTGCACGCGGAACTTTCGAAAGAGCAAGCCGCTTTTTCGAAAGAAAGCACCCAGTGAGTCTGGATGCTCTCTTTCAAAGAAGCCCTATTTACATTCAAGAATGCCTTCTTTCAAAAGAAGCACTTTCGAAAAGGCGTTCTTCCTCGTGAAATGAGGTTTACCGCCGAAAGAAAAGCCACATTCTTTCGATTTAATTTCGAAAGAACGCGGCTGCAGTCTAGACGCAGGTGAAGTTTTTTCGGAAAAGCTACTTTTCCCGAAAAAACCCCTGAGTCTGGACATAGCTTAACTGTCATTGTGGTGTTCAAAATCTAAAAGAGGTCTGTGATATTTCCAAGCCATATCACATCTGTGTGGAATCAGATTGCAGACCTTGGGCTACAATTCTGCTCTAATGTAAATTAGCAGAAACTCCATTGATTTCAGCTGATTTAGCTATATTGGTGTAAAATTTAGAGGAGAAAATTAGTCCCCAGTAATTTAAATTCAAGATATGATATCAGAAAATAGGTTGCAGTGGACAGTATTTTACTGGCAGAGGAATTAGCATGCAATAATCAGATATTAGTATTTCTCCAACATTTACGGCACACGTGCATGGACTGAAATTGAGATAATCACAAAAAACAGTCAAGCTATTTATTCTGACTAAACTGTCCTGCTCCTCCCCTCTTCTGGTTCCTTCATAACTGATCTTAATTATTTTCCAATATGCATTTATTCACATGGATAATTTACAAAGTATCAATCTGGGGAAGATGTGAGTAGAAAAGGACATACATGTATCTGTGGGTTTTGGGGTTTTTTTTGCCTTTTTACTATTCATTATTTTTTCCTGTGTTATATGACCTAAACATGTTTGTGTTTCTCTGTGTGCTCTGCCCACCCAATTAAGTGATGGAAAAATTTTAAAATAGGAGACTAACCAATGATAAAAAATAATGATCTCACAGCACGAGTTTTTGGACAATTGATCTTTCATGATAAAAGTCTGTGAAACAGACTATTTTCACTGGGTAACTAAATATTCCAACCAGCAACATGACCATGCCAATCACAGTGAAACAAAATAGCATGTTGATGCACAGAAATGATCCCTGTTTACTATTCAACCAGATTTACTAACTTATTACACAAAGTGTATGGGAATAGCTGCAATACAAATTATTACTACTTTTAATGAATGTTGGTGCAATCTCACTTCTGGAAAAAATATCATGCTGAGTCTGAAAATCATTGAGACTATTGGAGCATTCAAACTAGTTTAGCTCTTTGACTTTCCTTGGGAAATAGCCTTATTTGATAGAGAGTTCCGTTGCTGTTTGGTTTAAACTTATCTCCAGTTCTGACAAAGACAACATTAATGTGTGAGAAGACTGAAGTGGATATTGACTGGATCTATTATGGTTTGTTTACACACCATTGCCTCCCCAAAAATCTTTCCACTGATCAATTCCTGAAAGTCTTGCATCAGTTTTCACCTTGAAACATGGATCAGACATGGTTGATTTTTATCAGGAATCAGACAATAAAAAAAGCAATGTGTTTATATTAAGTCCCTACTAAGGTTTCACTGACAGAAATAAAAACATTGACTTCAGCACCATGTCATGGGATTTAACAGTTGCAATGCTTCTTTGCTCTCATACAGTTAGGCTACATCTACACTGCAGAGTTTTTGCGCAAAACCAGCCATTTTTGCACAAATTCACAGAGCGTCCACAGCTCAAGCGTGTTTTTGCACAAGAAAATTTACAGTGAATCAACAGAATGGAGGAGGGTTTTGCGGTATAGGTATCCCTCTTTCTACGAGGAATAACTCCTTTTTTTACAGGAGTTTTTGCACAAAAAGGTGTGTGTGGACGAGCAGCAGGGTTTTTTTGAACAAAAAGAAAGAAGCACAGGTGCCCTGGTGGCCATTCTGTTAATGGCAATCAGAGCTTTTTTACGAGAGAGAATCCACGCAGTCTGGACTCTCTTGTGCAAAAGCGCACCACTTTTCCAATGCACTTTTGCAGTGTGGACGCGCTCTTTTTGCAGAAGAAGCCTGCAGTGTAGACGTAGCCTTAGAATCAGCAGTAGGGGAGGGAATATTTAGCATTTGTGGTGGCTATGAATATCCCAGGTACTAACTGTGAAATGAGTTGCTATCATCTATATCCAGTCTCTCCTGTAATGTAAAACTTCCTGAATAACTGTCAAACTTTACATTTTTTTTCATCCTCCCTTGAATCTTTTTACTCCTTCCTTATCATAGGCCGGGGCCTCGAACCCTATCACGTTGGGCTCTGAAGGAAACACCGGCCATCCAGTTACCTGGTATCAGTTGCTATGATAGAAGCTGAACTCAACAAAGGAGTCCAGTCCCGGATTCTGATTGGAAGAATGTAAGTGGGGGAGGAAAGGGGACCTAATTAATTCACAGCTTCTATATAAACCAGAACAATAAGAGGAAGTAGCCCATATATCTGGGATCCACCTTGCTCCAGACTATGTACCTAGTACTTTCTGCTCCTACTCCTCCAGTTGGACTTCCTGATACCCTGACCTAGCCTTGACTCTTCTGAGTGATTTGTGGTTCTGTTTTCACATTTGTCCTGCTTCTGATCTCCTGGAAACCTGGACTCTAACTGAATCCTGACACCCGATTTTTGGTTTGCCCTGTGGCCTGTCTCTGATTCTGACTTTCTGGCATCTGACCCAGCTTGACACCTGCTATGATCAGACCATCCATATCCCAGTCATGACATTCCCCACAGCATAGAAAACAAACTCAGTATCTTTCATCTTGCCCTTGGGTCCTGGAGTCATTGTGGATAGTTCTTTGAAAACATCCACTCAGTGTGCAGCAGCAGTCAAGAAAAGCAAACAGAGTGTTAGGAATCATTTAAAAAGAGAGAATAAAACAGAGTATCTTATTGTCTCTATATAAATCCATAGTACTTCCACATCTCGAATACCACATGCAGTCATAGTTGCCTTATCTCAAAGATATCTTGGCATTGGAAAAAGTTCAGAAAAGAAAAACGAAAATTATTAGGGTTTTGGAACAGGTGCCATAAGAAAGATTAAAAAGACGGAGACTTTTCAGCTTAGAAAAGAGGCTATTAAGGGGGGATACGATAGAGGCATCTATAAAATCATGACAGATATGGAGCAAGTGAATAAGGAAAAGTTACGTTTTTGTTCTCATAACACAAATTAGAGGTCATCAAATGAAATTAATAGATAGCAAGTTTAAAACAAACAAACGAAGTATTTCTTCACACAATGCACAGTCGAATGCCTTGCTAGAGGATGTTATGAAGGCCAGGATTTTAACAGGGTTAAAGAAAGAACTAGATGGAGGTTAGGTTCATCAATGGCTATTAGCCAGGATGGTAGGAATGGTGTCCCTTGCCTCTGTTTGTCACCAGCTGAGAATGGGCATCAGAGGATGGATCATGTGTTGATTACCTGCTCTGCTCATTCCCTCTGAGGCATCTGCTATTGCCTACTGTTGGAAGACAGGATACTAGGTTAGATAGACCTCTGGTCTGAACCAGTGTGGGCATTCTTCTGTTTGTATGTTATGTGCTTATGTTCTTATGGCTCCATTTATCTCATTGAAGCAACTTATTTATTAGCTTGTCGTGCAGAATGGCCATTTGCAAGTCTTGCCTTAGATACAGCTTCTCCAATTCCCTCCTGGATCCCTTTCCCTTACTTCTGCTTATGTACACCTGCAAAGTTACAAGGAATTAGAATCAAGTCATTTCACATAGATCTTTGAGACACATAGGGTTAGGTTGCATTATCAGATGGAAATGACTTTTGGCCATTACTTATCTCAGTGTGGATCTGGGGAATCCCTTTAGAACAGGATACACTGACCACCTGAACATATGGTACAGCAGGGTCTTTCCTCCTGCTGACATAACTAGGGGTTGTAAGACTTGATTGTTATATCTTCAGTGACTCTAGGCCCTTCAGCCCTTCAGCCAATTCACAACGTTGAAAAGGAACCCCTTACAGGATGGGATAGAGTCCAACAAACACAACTCCACAGCCTCTAAATTCATTTCTTCCCCACAAAGCTGGAGCCCTTTTTGGTATTTACACAACTTCACTGGTGGAGGACCCCTAGGTTCACCCATCACTCCAGATTCCAAACCACTGCCCTACGTACAGCAGCCATACTAGTCATTTCAACTAATTGCTGCTATTTCCATGAGTGTCTTCCCACCTGACTCCTTAATCTTCATTCCTTACCTTCATCCCTTACAAAAGAGGTTTCCTCTCCAGCTACCCCTCAGTCACATGTGACCACAGCAGAATACTCTTTCCTACCTACTCTCCATATGAATCAGAAACCGGCTTGTTACACCCTGCAGCCCTTTTACCAAGCCTGCCTTGCTCTGATTGGCAGCCCTTTTACCAAGACTGCTGTGCTCTGATTGGCAGCTTCTTCAAAGCTCCTCCAAGCAAGCTTTGGGGATCCACCTTCATTTGTTCTTTCTTGGGATAGGTATACGAAGTGTGATGGCGTGTCAGGGACTCCCCAACCCTGCACCCCAGCCAGATGTGACTCCGCAAGCCAGTAGAATAAAGAGGGTTTATTGCTTCTCAGATACAGCACAGTCTGGGTTCGATGTGGACATAGGAGTAAGGGCCAGGCAGCCTTATACCCATTGGGGGTAAGGGTACGCAGGCCCCTGAACCCCCAGCACTCGGCTTAGTCTGTTCTCTTCAGGTTGGTTTTCCCAGCCAACCTGCCCAGGTCCCAGGCACTGCCCCCCAGCCAGGTGGCCATTTCTACCTCCCTTCCTTTGTCTCTCCCTCTGGCAAGAGCCTTGTTAATTGCTTAAGGTGTCACTAGATGACTGGGCCAATACACACGTGGGGTGAGTCAGTGGGAATCACACTTCACAGCACAGCTAGGTGGGGACACTGGGTTACAGAGCAGACAGCCTCCCACTACGTCACACAAGGACCAGAGGGTCTCCAGTAGGGAGCCACAAAAGGCCTGGTATGTTTTGTCACGTTCTAAAAGCACCACAGCCTGCCCACATGTCCTTTACTGAGCTAGGCTTTCTTTAAAAATTTCTGTGTCATATTAGAGAGAAAGCAGGTATATCCAGACATAGAAGCAGCTGAGTAAATATTCATGAGCCTGTAAAACAGTATAATAAGCGACAGCCAAAAAACTAGGCACCTCGCATGCTGAAACCAGGTGCAATGCTTGCAAACTGCCGGTGTAGACATGAAGACATTTACTGAGAGTCCCTTGATCATGGTTCAGCCTTCACCCCAAATGCACTTGTGGATCGGTCATATATATATTTAGTCATTTCCCTTTAATTGGGTCACTTAATTGATTTAATTGGTTTTCACTGAGCAGTCATGCATTCTACCTAGCCACAGACAAGTGTCTTTGCCTTTGATGTACAGGAGAGTTACCTAAGATAAAAGAGAACTTAGGCTTTAAAAACATAGGGGAAGCCAGATGGTCAGGAGCAAAATGCTGCATGAGGACACAGAAAAGCAAATGGAGATTCAACAGGGATTGAAGAAGCAAAACAGCTGCCCCTCTCAGTCACAATCAGTGGGGTGGGGGCAGGATCATGTTGAGACGACACCTTTAAAGCTTTTTGTTTTCAGTCCATGAAGTCTGTTTATTTAGGAGGCTGCTCTATTGGCACCAAGAAACATAATTACTTCTATCCTTGCTGCTCTGGGTAGATGAAAAACCCACCCTTTATTTATAGTATTGTAATCTGTATTGCCATTTGAGGGCAAAATGGCTTACTGTGATTTTGTCCCAGATACCTTTTGCTATGACTTCTCAATCAATAGACTATTCATGAGGAACTGGCAATGTACCTGTAATCTGTGTGGTTCCTCTATTAGCATGATCAGCCACTAAAATAAGGAAATAGCAAGTGATGTGGTGATTCTTTGTGGTTTAATGAGTTTATGGCCCTTTTAATCTATTATATATTTGATAGAGCTTGTCTGTATGTCTGTGCTTCAGTCTGTCTGTCTTTGCCTCTGTCTGTTTGTTTAAGAATTCCTCCTCACCAGTAAGAACTAGGAACTCCAAATTCCATATGCAGCTTCCTCTTAACATATCTTAAACCAAGGTAAGGATTTGGTTGTGCCAGGAAAATGGGATGTGCTTGGAATGGGATTGCTTCTCACCGGGTCGGCCCGAGCCATTCTTACGCCCTGGGCAGCGGACTCACAGCGCATGCCTGGCCCCACCCCCAGGCGCATGGCACATATGCAGCCCCGCCCCTGGGCGGCAACCTATGGGGGGTGCCTGATGCGGTGTCCCTTGCCACTTCAATCAGGCGCCTCCCATAGGTTGGTGCCCTGGGCAGCTGCCCGGCTAGCCTCCCCCTTAATCTGGCTCTGGCTTCTAATAAAACCATATAGAAAAGAGGGGAAAGGGAAGTGGAATGGGCTGGGTGGGGGCATATCCCCTTCCTCCCATCTTGGACTGCTCTATCCCTGACTCTCCCACCCCACCAGGTGCCCTTTAGGGAGGGCAGGGGTAGCTGAAGCTCCCCCTCCCCACCCGTGATTTGTATGGGAATATTACTGGCGGTTCCCCTTTGTCAGGGAGCCAGGGGAAAGTACACAGTTTGCTGCATTCCTCATTCTGGCAGGGGTGGCATAGTGGACAGACCAACCTGGGCCTGCCTCAGCTGGGGGACATACATCCCTTTCATGGCTGTGCCCACTGGAGCTGTAACAGCCTCATCCATGGAAAGGAGCTTCTCACCTGGCCCTACGCTGTTGTGGTAAGAGAGGACTGGTATAGTCCTTTCTTCCTGGGGCAGCCCGCACACTGAATCACTCCTCTCTAGCCCAACCCAAGAGCGATGATTGAAATGAAGTCCAACAAAAATTAATTGAGTTAAGCACCCGAGCATCACTGGGTAAATCTTCGAGTTAGTTTATGCATGTGTTTTAATAATTTTTAGATTCTGGATTTAGTTTTAAGTCTTATTGGACTATCTTTTGCTTTTGGTGCATTGGACAATAGCAAAGTCACTATTAATAAACTTTACTAAGCAGCATTCCATGGGAAGTTTCCAGGAATTTTTCCATGATTAATTTCCAGGAATCTCAGCATAACTCATGCTGTCTGAGAGCATGTTTTGAGCTGGATGCTTCCCTGGTGGCATTATTAGGTTGCCTCTATGGTGATAGGGCAATATTGTCACCACCACCATCTTATTATCCTGCAGCTGCACAACTTAGCTGCAGGGAGGTCCACACTCCCACTCCTCTTCCCATCTGACTTTTCTGTGTGTGACTGCACCTTTACAAGGAAGTCTAATTGTACTGGACCCCTGAAGAACAGGAATTTGGGGATTCCCACAGGAAAAATTGTGTCTGAATGTGGAAATCCCAACCTTCTGCAAAGGCCTGTAGGATTTAGAATCATAGAATCAAAGAATACTAGAACTGGAAGGGACCTCAACACGTCATTGAGTCCAGTCCCCTGCCCTCATGGCAGGACCAAGCACCATTTAGATCACCTCTGATAGATGCCTATCTAATCTGCTCTTAAATATCTCCAGTGATGGAGATTCCACAACCTTCCTAGGCAATTTATTCCAATTTATACCACCCTGATAGTCAGGAAGATTTTCCTAACATTCAACCTAAATCTCCCTTGCTGAAATTCAAGGCCATTGCTTCTTGTCCTATCATCAGAGGTCCAGAACAACATTTTTTTTCTCCCTCCTCCCTGTAACACCATTTTAAGTACTTAAAAACTGCTATCATGTCCCCTCTCAGTCTTCCCTTTTCTAAACTAAGCAAACCCAGTTCTCTGTCATCCCTCATACGTCATATTTTCTAGACCTTTAATCTAGACCTTTCTAGACCATGTTTTCTAGACTTTCCTTGCTTTTGGCCTATTCCACAATAGGCCATTGGAGGAATAAGGAAAGTGATTGGTGAAAATATTCCTCTCACTTCCTGAAATCAATGGGGTGTCACAAATTCAAATGTGAACAAAAGTTGACTAACTCTGTTTTGTGGCATGTCATTCCCCTACAGGTTTCTCTCTCTTGTCTCTTTATCCTATCAAGATGCTTTGACTATACTCTTCTCTCAGAAGCCTTTGATAATAATTTAAGTGGACATTGGTAGAAAAATCACCAACGTAATCCTGAATATAATCAACAATTTTTCCATGATCAATATGCCAAAATGAAAAAGGGTCACATCAGTTCAGCTGATCTACTTAAATTGCTGTGTTGATCTAAGACTGCCTGATGACCTCCAAAATAGCTGCTCAGTTTCAAGTTTCCTAGTTCTTGCATGTCCTAGGATTTCCTGTTGTGCACTATGTCTTCATTGTAAATTATTAGCTTCCACTCTATGAATCAGAACCAGTGCCTCAGGTGGTGAAAAATCACCATTGATCCATGTAAGTCAGTGCAACTCTGCTGATTTACCTCAGCGGAAGGGGGGGGGGGGCTGAGAATTTGTTGTCTTCAACTGAAAATGCCTATGTAAAGCTGGTTTCTGTGATTTTTCTGAAGCAACCTTTAATTTTATCTTGACCTATAAAAATCCCAGGTTTTATGTGGTTTTACGTTCATAGACTATTTCTACTGGCTGAAAAGTATGTGCCAAATGCACTTCCTTGGAGAAAAAATACCTTTCCCTAAATAGTTTTTGGGAGTGGATGTTGACTATTGATAAATGAGAGATGATAAAAAAGTAGCTGATCACAGAAATGCATGTAAAGTCTTGGGGGAAAATCACAGTAAAGGTTATTTTTACATACATATTTTTCCCCTGCAGTTAATATTAGATGCAGTTGATGAAGCAATCATGCTTGCCTAAGGTATCACCATAGAAACAATGAATATAAATTGAAAATATATTTTATAAAGCAAAGCTTATCATATATTTATTTCAAATGATGGTAACAAATGCTCGGTTTCATCTTTTCAGGGTTTTTATTAGAATACGTAAAAGCTATTTTATTGGCCGATGTCTCTATCAGTTGAAAATGTATGTGCATGTGTAAGCGATGTTAGGTGTCTGCTAGTGATTTAACTACATTATCCCAGGTTTGACAGTATAAAGCTAACTGTACCCATGATATTTCTGTTGCTGAAAATCTTATCTAAAAATCAGTTATATTTGGGGGCGGGGGTTGCCATAGCAACTTGATGTCACCTTATAATTTGATGAGCAGCTTCTAAAAAGACAAACTATATTTAGTCTGAAAGTGTGCAGGGAAGCTTTTAAATACACACACTAAATCATATTTCGGGTATCTTTGGTGACCCTGTCATTAAAAGCAGATAGCACATGCATATACTGCAAGATCAGTAGCAGTCTCCAAGACATTTCTGCCATTTAGACATGTTAGAAATGTTTAACAAGCAGACACTGTAGGGCAAAAATTAGAAATGGAGATCTTCCCAAACATTAATACTGATTTATAGGTGTCAGTATTAAATACCATAGGGGACAGAGTAGATTGATTCCCCAGTGCCTCATATCACGGGACACAGAGATTGTTAGGAATAGGTAAGTAGCCTTTAGGGGACCTAGATTCTATTTCTATTACATCACATAAAATACTGTGATAGGGTAATTCTGTCCCATTAGAAAATACCCTAAAAACTCTGTAGTGGCTTCTGTGAGCATTTCCTCACACCCAGAGGCCCTGGGAAAATGAAGAATTCACAGAGGGAGAAATGTCTTGACTCCTTATTTACTAGGAGTCTCCAGTCCCTGAGATTAGAGGAGGTAGGATCCATTGGCACATTTAGCTACAGCCTCTCGCCCACAGCTAAGCAGATCCAGTAGATAAGAATCTGCTATCGGCTGGGTTTTAGCTTCTCAGAAAGCAGCGATGAAGGTGATGGAGAGACAGTTGGTGAAGCTCTGAGCTTTTTGGATTTCTGCACAAACTTCCAGGAATTGAGCAGGGATGGTGAGGTACTCCACACACACTTTTCCCAGATGAAAGCTCCTTCTACACACAGCCCCAGTTTCACTGGATGGAGTCAGATATGCATTCAGATGAGACCCTCTTTGAGCCTAAGTAGAGCTGTTTCCAAAAGCCATTTGCAGTGCACAATAACTTTATTGACCCTGAAAAATTATTGGCCAGTAGATGGTACTCTTTATATTAACTTTATATGTATATTCCCATACACATGGCTATGTTATATATACACATGGGACACTCTGAAATGTTAGGGATAGGCTTTGCAGAATTAAATGTATAGATATAATTTGATGGGTAAAATCAATGTTGATTTTAAAGTGGTTTTTTCAGATTTTTTTTATTGATTGAAATTTCCGCAGGTCCAGGAAATTATGGGGAGGGGAGAGGGCAGACTGTCAGACAATGATTATTGAATGACACTACACATTGAGATTACAAAGCAACAGCTTTGGTGCCCCTTCTTGAACTCTGCTAGCTCCAGCATTGTAACATGTTTTATTCGCAGCAAGATGAGACTCCACTAAATTCTTCAGCATAATTTTGCTTACTTTTCCTACCTCTAAATTTCTCTTTTAGAAGCAAATATTCTTTCATCACTTTTTGTTTATGGCGGAATTCAAATTTACTGACAAAAATCTAATCTTTCCAAGCCCAGTTACGGACAAGTTACAGCATTAATTTTTGTTCCACTGGGATGATAGACTTTGACAAATTTGATCTGACTTCCTTGGCAAAACCTCCGATCACAACTAAGTATTTGAGGTGGAGATGATCTTTGGATTCCATGTCTATATGGAGCCTAGCACAATAGGATCATCATCTGTGACAGCTATCAAAGATTAATTATAATTAGAAACCAAGTGGCAGTTTATTCCAGCCAGATATTCAAAATGTCACTCAGAAATGAAGAAAACTTTATGGAAGTATGCTTTCTTTCTCTCTCTCTCTCTCTCTCTCTCTCTCTCTCTGCTAAATGTTACTAAAGACAGAACCATGGAAGCAATAACTGAAGAAACTTTGTCAAACGAATGACAGTTGGAATGATTATTGACAGAGCTTTGCTTTAAAATTCAAAAGAATCATTCTGGAGATAATTTTGCATTCAATCTGAAATGTATTTCAACAATATTCACTGGTGGTGTGACCTACATATGTACCCATTTGCTATAAATATTGAGCTCGGCCAAATATCTCCGGAATTCTTTTTTTTAAGACACTGAAAATAGATAAATCATGTTTAGAAAGGCAAATAGGAATTTAAACAACACCACTGTTCCGATGAACAGAACCAAGAATAAGTAAAAATGTACATGCATTGGGCCAGACTATGTCTTTAGGCCTAGCACTGAGGAAGAGGCCTTCTGTCCATTTATGGTGGCTGAATCAGATGTGTAGACCTTGCTTTTACCCACAGACAAGCCTTACTGCCACTCCCATCACCACACCCCTCACTCCTCTGTGCATGTCTGTTTTATATCCTGGGCACAATCTGGCTCATTATTAATATGTAGTTTCCCTATAGTATGTGCACTAAGGGCAAGATTCACAAAGGGGTACAGACAGTGAAAGGCCTGACTCCTACCTATCCTGCCCAATGGGATTCACAGCCCCAAGTTAGGTGGGGAGTTAGGTGACGCACAAAGAAACCTCAGAAGCCAGCTGGGGATCCACCTCTGCAAGGAAATAGTGAAATATAGTGCAAAAGAGTTGGGCTTAAAGACTAGAGCCATACAGGAATTTACACACCCTGTTGATAGGCTGGAAGGAGGCACCTCTTTTCACTCTACACTCTCCTCTATAAACCCTCAGAATTAGGTAAGCTAAGTCAGGTTGTCCCCTTCTTATGAAAAAAACACACAGATATCACCCCTTAGGGGTAAGGGCTATTGTCCAAGGGCTTGGGTACTCTTTGAGGTTGCAGGATACCTGTTTTCAAAGCCTTGCTCTGCCTGATTTGGAGTAGGACTTTGAACATAAGTGTCCTACTTCCCAGGGGAGGGCTCTACCATAGGACTCTCAGACATTCTTGATTTCCCTCACTGAACTCTTCCACTTGCTATGTGTGTTGGTTCTGGTGAATGTCAGTGGTACCCAAGTCTTGGCCTTAAGTGCCTGAAGAGAGAGTTAGACCCCTATGTCTGTGGAAACTTACCCCTAAGATTCAGGACTCTGGGGTTCTATGTTCCAAAATGCTATTGCTATGTGCTGCGGAACCCATCTCAGGTCTCTTTGGGCTACACTGGTAAGGATATTTAGGTGGCTAAATATACAGAGAGGCACATAAGGCACTTCTGAAAACTCACCAGGCATCAAATATGCATGACAATAGCTGCACCAGCCCTGTACCTAGAATGGCTTACTTCCTCCTCCACGTGAGCTATGTCGGGCAGGTCAGCACACGGGCAGGGCAAAGTGAAGGCTCTAAACACTGTTGCCTCATTTGCATGGGATGAGAAGCTGCATCTCAAGGCTGGCAGCTACTTTCCCCTGCCCCAGGTGGACTTCTTCCCTTTATTCCAGTGATCACACAGCTGGGCTTTCAGCTGAACCCTTAAGGTCATGTGGGTGATTTTGTTCATACGCTTACATACAAGAAATACAATCCGGACAGCGTACAAGCTTCTGCCAGTGAAACACAGTCCTCATCTGAAGCTACTACTGCTAAATAATTTTGTTACTATTCCCATTTCCCCAGCATTTCTCCAATACTACTTGCAACTCTTCTCATCTGGCAAAGAAAGTCTGTGAAGTAATTAACCCTTAGCCTGATTGTTTCTGATTAGAGAGGGTAGTACTTTATCCATACTTGCATCTCAAGTCATTTCAGCTCAGATCATTTCTCTGCACCTCTCCTGATTAATCTTTACTAGCAATGGAAACTAATATCACTGCAGAGGCATGGACTATTTGCTTTCTCTGGGTAAACAAAACTGATATTGATCACATTTGCAATTGTACAGGAGGTGGCAGGTGACTATTACAGTGTTTAATAAATTGGTGAAAGTAATCCCTTTTTTCCCCCTCCTTTTTTTCAATTTAGAACTTCAAGACCTAAAATCATTAATAATAAATTCGAATTTTAATTAAAGATTTTTATTATCTCATGAATTAATTTAAAATGAAAACCACTGATTAAAACAAGGAAAACAGGACTTGGCCAAGGAGAGGAAAAATTTTATCATTTAAGGAATGATTAATAAGATCTAGCTACATGCTGGATCAACAATATAATTTTAACAGGGAGTTATGTTAAAAATGAACAGTACATAAACATAATCTGATTTATCATTATTAAAATGGTACTAAGGGTACAATTAGCATTTTATGAATATCATCATGGCTTCAGTTTGGGTAGATTGCTTCTAAAGTTACTTCTCCCCAGTCTACATGAGCTGCAAGTTTTGAGTCAGATAGCAATATGACACATTATATTTGCATATCGATTCATGGATTTTGAGGGACACTTATAATCATCTACTATGTCCACTTGCATAACAGGCCAAAAAAGCTCACCCATTCATTTCTGCATCAGGAACATAACCTTTTCAAAGAGATCCAATCTTGATTTAACAACCTGATGGAGAATCTGGTACATCTGGGGATAAATTCTTCTTGTGGTTAATTACTCTCACTGTTACAAATGAGTCATTTCTCGACTAAATTTTCCCAGCTTCAGTTTCCAGCCAATGGCTCTAATTGTGCTTTTATTTTTTGCTAGAGTAAAGGGCCCTTTACTTTCAGAAATCTCTTCCCTATTGAGATATTTATAGATGCTGATGAAGACACCTCTTAACCTTCTCTTGGATAAAATAAGTAGATTGAGCTTTATAACTTGCTCACTATAAAGCAGATTTTCTATAACATGGATTATTCTTGGATCTTTTTTGTACCTCCTTTAATTTTTAAACATCTTTTATGAAATATGAACATTAGAAAGGAGCATACTATTTCAGTACTTGTGTCATTAATATTGTGTAACAAAGTAATTCCACCTCTCTATTTGACCATAAATATTGGCTATATTGGATAAGATCCTAATAACTTTTTCTCAGCTCTTTTTTGAGTTCTCAAGAATTGAAAGGAACATTAGTGTTTATTTCAGTATGGTTACCCTTTATGACATGCTATAATTAAGAATGCATCACTGTTTCTATTACAACTTGTGCTTTTCAGTGACCAAGAACTTACTGAAACTTTCAACTTCCTAACATTTTCAATGGCTGATCCCTGCCTCCATTTTTTTCTTTTTCCTTTTCTGGAATATATGAGTAAACAATTATTCAACCATCCTTGAGGAGGAAGAAATTGAAAGAAATACACTTTTCCCAGTATAAAAATAATCCTTGTACCGGTAATTTGTTTTAACAGCCCCATATGCAAAACAGCTGTGGATTAAAACACATAATTTAATACAGTGTTAACCCCCACAGATTCAAAATATCTCCTTGTTCCAGGAAAAAAATCTGTCTCAAGCAGTAGAGCTTATATGTCTCTACAGTACTGCTTCTTTATTACCTTTAATTTATTTTTATTTGTGTGGACACATTTTTGTACTGACTTGAGGTTTCTTTATTTTAAGAAACCCTAGGAAATACTATCAAAAATAATGTTATTACATCATTTTGTCCAGGTAGTGAAACACTCAGGCTACGTCTAGACTGGCCCCTTCTCCGGAATAGTCATGCAAAGCAGGTAAGTCAGAATAGGGAACTCCGCGGGGGATTTAAATATCCCCCGCGGGATTTAAATAAACATGTCCGCCGCTTTTTTCCGGCTTGGGAAAAAGCCGGAAAAAAGCATCTAGACTGGCACGATCCTCCGGAATAAAGCCCTTCAAAGTAGGAATAAGAGATCCTCCAGAAAAGGGCTTTATTCCAGAGGATCACGCCAGTCTAGACGCTTTTTTCTGGCTTTTCCCCAAGCCGGAAAAAAAGCAGCGGACATGTTTATTGAAATCCCGCGGGGATATTTAAATCCCCCGCGGATTTCCCTATTCTGACTTACCTGCTTTGCATGACTTTTCCGGAATTTGGGGCCAGTGTAGACGTAGCCTCAGAAGGAAGAAATTGGGAAATCTCAAAATGTTTGGCTGATATGTTTTGGTCTTTGTTACCAAGGAGGACAGACTAGATGATCCTAATAGTCCCTTTTTATTCCAAAAATCTACAATATATTAAAAGTATTGCATGACTTTATCTCTGCATAAGCACACACCACTGCAAATTTTTATGTTGAACATATGTTTTCTCAGTTAAAACAATGCAATGGTGTATCATAGTAGACAGAGATATGAAGCATCCTGAAGAACTGGGTTCTTGTGAATTCTAATCCTATTCAATTCCTGATACACCAGCTTTCCTTGGGAACACACTTCAGATCGCTGTGCATCTCTGCAAAATAGTTATAGCAATTGTTTACTCACCCTATATGCTCAGAGGAGCCCATGCTCCCCGTTCAAGGAAAGAGGTTTATTAACCGGCTACGGTGGATGAGTTAGTTCATATTTTGAAACCCAGAGGTCATGGGTTGTATGTAAGAATAAGAACTCAGGCTCTGTCCCTGTGTGAGGCAGTTTTACATAAGAATTGATGCATGAATGTATGAAAAGCACTTGGAGGCCCTGGGAAGGAAGCACCTCATAATGCAACACTGGAAACTGAAGCTGGTGAAGAAGGCAAGATCCCATTTGTTCAGCAATGTATCTCCATGGCAGCTTTGGAATTTGTAGTAGTTGACTGTTGGTTTCTGGATGGAGTTTAACGTGCTACTATAGCTGGGGGGGGGTCATCGGCTCCAGATGAGATAAAGGTTAAACCTAGGAGAGGACTGGGACTATGGAGCAAGCAGCTGCGGCAGGTAACAACCAGAGGAGAGCAGCTGCTAAACTCAGACACCCACTCTTGTGGAGCAGAAATGACCTGGCTGCCTAGTCAGCTAGAGAGGATACCTGAGACAGAGCAGTGCTGGGGAAAGGCAGGCAGAGCTGAGCAGCTCTGGCATGACCCAATTCTCAGACTGCAGTCCCGATGGATGTTAGGGCTGCAGGGAGGCAGTCAGGGCAGGAGAAAACAGCAGGTTCACACCACTTGCCAATGATGAGTGGCCGTTTCAGACTGCAGTTTGCCTGAAACAGGGGCTAGATGATGACCGGCAGTGAGTCACTGGGCCCAGGTGGGTTTAGGAGATTGAGGTTCCCTGGGAAGGGAGGTCCCAAGAGTGTGAGGTCACTGCTGTGGGGCAGAACCATGAGGAAAAGTGCCCTGTGGGCCGGGAGAGTCAATGCTGTATTCCTTCTTCCTGCAGACAGTTCTATACTCATCCCCTGGAAAGACACACATGAGCCTGGTTCAACCCCTCGTTACTTTGATTTCTTATCAGTGGAATGCCCTTAAAATCCATTGAGTTCACTGTTCTGAAAAACTGGAACGATGCAATAGCGACTCAAACCAATATATTTTAATATTATGGAAAATTCTTATCTACTTGTAGCTCCCTAGTTTAATATACATTTACAATTTTTAACCAATAGCATGAAAGATGCCTCCTAATACGATGGACACCATCTCTGCTAGCATGTCAGAGATGTAATAATGTCCTTCGATCTAGTTCTCTTTAAAACAGGACTAGATCAACATCCATTAATAAACTAGTATGTTGAAAGGACCAACGCAAACAGTTACGGTATGTCTACACTTACGAGAAGATCGATGCTCCAGAGGTCAATCTTCTAGCGTACGATTTAGCAGGTCTACTATAGACACCTAAATCAAACTCTGAGGGCAGCCCCCATCAGTATCCGGTACTCCTCGTTCTGCAAATATTAAGGGAAGACAAGAGGGATGTGCATTCCTGTCGGCCTTCCTCGGTGTGGACACCGCCATGGTTCGGCTTAAGGTAAACTGACTCCAGCTATACATTTTGCATAGCTGGAGTTGTGTACCTTAAGCTAACCTGCCAGGTCTACTGTAGACCTGGGCTGAGTGTTCAGCAGACTAGATTCACACCCCAATGCATGGGGTAGCCTCCCTAAAATCTTCTGAGACCCCCTATTACTCTGCTTACTTTGAATTGTGTCTTAAGAACCTACTTCAGCCGTAAGTGCTTTAATTTTTATAGAAAATCCCTTTGTTTGACTTCCCTTCTCCTTTCCTCTCCATCTATCAATTGGCTCTGAGTTTCTCTGGGCATGAGTGCCAATTCTTGAATGTCTGAAAAGTGTCATAGTACATTCTGGACACTTCCACAAAACGAAAAATAAAACCCAATATTCAGTACTATACCTGGGGGAATGTGATGCTTACTGTTAATGTTTACCTCATAAACAGCACAGCAAAGAGACTCATAAGAGCCATGCAATTTAAAAGGCATAACAAATAGGACCTGCAGGTATGATTTAATTTTTCCATGAAAAAAACCCTGTTATTCATGAATAATCTGTTCCGCACAAATAATCTCTTACAAGGAAGAAACAAAAAAATATTCTTTATCCAAGAATGGGTTGGCCTTTGAGTATTTCACCTTCTGCACTTCTAGATTGGGTGTGACAGAGGAAAGCATTCCTAGAAACTTAGCAGAAGAAGATTAATGACGACAAAAGCATGTGGAATATTTAAATGCAGCCTGATATATTTGAGCTAGGAAGACCTACCTCTTTGATACCCCAGTAACTGGAGGTGTAGAAAGACAACATCTGGAAGAGTATGGAAAGAATTTTGCTAGTCTTCCAATTTTCTCTCAAGCCGCAATTGAAATGTTATCTGACATTTGCCCAACTTCTGGGAAATGAGGGCAAACCTGAATTATTGAATTGCAGAGAAAACCCATATAACTTTCCTTTAGTCCTTCCCTTGACTTGTATATTCAAGGCTACTATACAGGAAACTTGTGTGGTGCTATTTCCAACATTAACAAATTAATCAGAGAGAAAGCTTTTGATACTGCAGTTGTTATATTTCAAGCCAAAGGACTTTTTTTACCTCATATAATCAATCCACAGACTCCCCTGGTCAGACAAGCTAAATTGAATGTACTAACGCTAGGCTACCTAACTTATTAAAAAGACTAAGATGTCCCATTTGCATCCTAGGTTTTTTATTCTTCTATAAAAAATGTACCAGTGAATCTGTTCATCTTTATAATATACTCTCTGGGCAAGGAAATAGAGATAGTACCTGAATTAAATAAAACCGGCTGGGAAGAACATTTGTTTTTATTACAAATACCCTATCTGCGGGGGATGGAGTTTGTGGCTATTTTTCTAAATCTCATTTAATGTATTTATTTTGCTCATGATCAGTATTATTTCAAATAATTCTCCAAGGGCTGATCATGGTGAGAATGGTAGAAGAAGGATATGAGAGAGAAATGAAATACACAGGTAGGTAAACCTGAAACTCCATATAAGGCTTCAGTTGCTAACAGATTGGGGGAGATAGCATACCTCTTGATGCATTTTTGATTGACCTTCGACTGTAACTTGTCATACATTCTATCTCCTATATATCCTTATTAAAATCTGCTAGCATTTACACTGGAGTGCTACAGAGTTTCACTGACTTCCCTAAAAGTCTTTGTACAGGTCTGAAGTCTGTACTAGCATGGGCATCATTAAAGTATGTGATCAATAGAGAACCAATTAGTTAAATACAGTTGAGGGGATTCACAGAAATCCCAGGCTCTCCTGTCTTTATCTTCTTTACTTGACAGAAATTTAATAACTGAAACACCAAGAGGGGTGTGTCTGGTATATATAATCACATAACTATATTGATATAGAGGAAACTGTGGTCTAGTTAGGATGTTTGCCTCATTGTTAGGAGAGCTGAGACAGCTGGAATCTAGCTATATAAATGTGAATCTAAGCTGATTAACTAAAATCTGACATATTAGACAGTGTGATAGGCACAATAAAAAGGCATGCAATAAATAAGATCAAAGTAAGACATCATTATAGAGAAAACAACATGTTCAAAGGGAGATTTCACTCTGTTAATTTTCAAGAAAATAAGTAATATTAGGAGAACAGTTAACTATATCTGTATAAAGGGAATATAATATAAATATGATCTCCAAGCAGAGAATCATAAACGAAGGCTGGAAGGGATCTCACAAGGTCATTTAGTCCGTCTTCTCACGCAGGACCAAGTGAACTTAGACATCCCTCACAGAGGTTTGTCTAACCTTTTTTTAAATATCTTCAGTGGATTCCACAACCCTTTTTGGTAACATGAGTAGGAGGGAAATCAGTACAGGTTGAACCACCTTTGTCCAGCACTCTTGGGACCTAACTGGTGCCAAAGCAGAGAATTTGCTGGACTATGGGAGGTCAGTATTGTCTAGCAGCATTACCAACACTTCCACTGCTTACTGGTCTCTTAGAAGACATTTAGGGGTAAATCAGAGCTTCATAAGAGCACAGAACACTGGGAGCCAGGAAAGATGACTGTAAACAAACTTTATGGGATTGCAGGAAACTTGGCCACACCCAAAATATGCGAACATCTGGCTAACTAAATTGTGCTAGAGCACAGATATTGCCAGATCAGGGAGTGCCAGATTGGAGAGGTTCAACCTGCAACAATAAGGCCGTGTCTAGATCGCATCCCTTTTCCGTAAAAGGGATGCAAATTAGACACATCGCAATTGCAAATGAAGAGGGGATTTAAATCCCCCCCCCCCCCCGCTTCATTAGCATAAAAATGGCTGCCGCTTTTTTCCGGCTCGGAGCTTTGCCGGAAAAAAGCGCCAGTCTAGACGCGGATCTTTCAGAAAATAAAGCCTTTTCCGAAAGATCCCTTATCCTTCTTAAAATGGGGGATAAGGGATCTTTCGGAAAAGGCTTTATTTTCTGAAAGATCCACATCTAGACTGGTGCTTTTTTCCAGCAAAGCTCTGAGCCGGAAAAAAGTGGCAGCCATTTTTATGCTAATGAAGCGGGGGGGATTTAAATCCCCGCTTCGTTTGCAATTGCGATATGTCTAATTTGCATCCCTTTTACGGAAAAGGGATGCGATCTAGACACAGCCTAAATGTTTCATAGCAATCAGAGCTGCATATTATTTTCAGCTGATAATAGTCTAATATTTCTAGCACCCACAAAAATGGACAAATATATCCACTTATGTGACTCTTACTCAACCTAACACATAAGGCGCCTTCATAGTTTATCAATTTCCAAAGGCTGTTTCACCAGCAATTTATAACTGGAGTTGAAGTACCTTCCCATCTAGTATAATTTCTCTTCCTCCGGTTTAGAATAGAGCAGAGGGATGTATTCACAAAAAACAATAGCACCAATAATAAGATTCTCCACATCCTAATTTCAGAGATAACCATGTCACAAGCTTTCTCTGCTCTCTCCCTAAGAAAGAGGTAAAGGTGCTCTAGAAGCTTCATTTTTTTCCTGCAAAGCTGTTTTCGTTAAAGAGATCATCTTGTGTGAATAATAATCGCCACCTACAGGTTTTTTTTCTTCCTGTCTAGTAATTTATTCATATTATAAGAACATAAGAACAGCCATGCTGGTCCATCCAGACCAGTATCCTGTCTGCCAACAATGGCCAACGCCCCAGAGGGAGTAAATCGAACAGCTAAAGATCAAGCGATCTCTCTCCTGCCATCAGACAAACAGAGGCTAGGGACCCCATTCCCTACCCATCCTGGCTAATAGCCGTTAATGGACTTAACCTCCATGAATTTATCTGGCTCTTTTTTAAACCCTGTTATAGTCCTAGCCTTCATAGCCTCCTCAGGCAAGGAGTTCCACAGGTTGACTGTGTGATGATGAACTGCCTTTTATTTGTTTTAAACCTACTGCCCATTAATTTCATTTGGTGACCCCTAGTTTTTATATTATGAGAACAAGTAAATAACTTTTCCTTATTCAAAGCACTTGGGATACTTAAGAGAACTCATGTGAAGTAAAGGTGACAAGTGCTTCTTGATCCCATTTTAGCCTTGAAATATGAAGCTGTGGTGAGATTCCAATCGACTAGTGGAAAGTGGGTGTGGTGAGGGGGGTAGAGCTAAAAAAGCTTTAAGCCCTTCCTTCCATTTACAATGGGTGAGCAAATTTCTGCACCCACATGGAGCCTTGCTGACTTCAGCAGCATCGGCGCTGACTTCCCCTCTTGCCAGGAGGTGCTTGACCCTCCACCTGAGGCCACCACCTCATTTCCTCCCTGTCTCTTCCCCCCAAGTGTGCCCCATCCTCACTTCTCCCCCTTCCTTTTGGAGCTTCCTCCAGAAGTGCTGGGAAGATGGGAGAGGAGTAGACAAGTGGGGACACCAACAGGCAAGAGGCGAGAGGAAGAGGGAAGCAGAGAGCAGGGAATGGGGTCTGCTCCATGTAGCGAGAGGGCCCACATTCCCCGCAGTGACTGTTATTGACAGGACATCAAGGAACACAGGGCGTTAAGCTGGAAGCAGCTCAGCAGCATGGACTGAGCTGTGCAAAGGGTTTTTAATATAGTTCCACTTGTACAGCTTAACCTATATTCAGTGTCTCTATTCGCTAGTGAAACATGGTGGCAGCATCGTAGGACTCAGAGCAGCAAATCAGGTTTGTGAAGGAAGTGTGGGTTTTCTGAGGAAAGCGTGGAATTTGTTGAGTCTTAGGGCATGGCCAGATTTTCACATAGGGGGCTGTGACAGAATGTTTCAAATCCACCCAGGCCAATGGAGCCTGACCCATCACTGTAGGCCCAAGACACCCTGCTCCCTCACCGCTGCCATGCATGCGCCAGCTGGAGGGGGCCGACAAAAGGAGGCAACCCAGCTCAATTTGGATGGGTGGAGGAGGAGAAAGGAAGTGGGTTGAACGATTCTGCAGAGGACTCTGTGACTCTACGGGTTGTATGGACTATGAATCTGTACTCTGCTGTGGACAACCAGCCAACTGTGGAGTCTGGCAGGGACATCGAGCTATGGTCAGCTGAGGAGATGCCCAAGATGGGCTTTCATAGAATCACAGAACACTGAGACTGGAAGGGACCTCGAGAGGTCATCGAGTGCAGTCCCCTGCCATCTGTGGTAGGAAATGACAAAGGGAACGTATTAAAAGCCAACAAGTAATCATGTGGCTTCCCAGGACCCTGGGTTAGAAACCAATGGAAGGGTGTAGGCCTAGGTTCCCCTTCCTCTCACCCCTGCACTTGCCACTAATTGTCACTATGGGGGCACATAACTGGAAACTGAGGGGACACGCTTCCCTGCCCCTAGGGCTGCAGTGTTCCTTTGCTCTGCCCTGTCTGGAGAGTTCTGCTATTGTTCAGCTCAAAAGGCTGGGGGAAGGGGGGAAGAGAAGGAAAAGGAAGAATAAAAAGGGGAAAGAAATTATTAATTAGAGTGTCTATGTTAAATGAAGCTGATAAGAATATTTAGTGCCCACTTTAAGTACCCTTTGTTAGGTATTTTATGTCATTAGGATGTGGAATATAGTGGGCCATTCAGCCAATGTCTTTGTTTAGACTTCTGGTGTAGGAACCACACTTGTACTGACATTAAGTTCTGTAGTTTCCCTGTCGAGCTGGCTTTTGAAATTGGTGTGAAATAATATGGTGACTTTGAGATCCACTAATAAGTGCCCAGGAAAGTGAGAGACTAAGATGGCTACCCCTCTGAAACTATCAAATGAGAACTGATTTCTCTCTTTTAAAACATCCTGATAGATGGCTATTTCATCTAGCTTTGACTGTCTCTGCTTAGTAAAATTCCCCAGTCTCATTTCTTGCTTCTCCCACGGCCCTAACACTTCAACTGCAGGAACACATTTTTTATTCATTTTCACCTACATTCTCCCTACTGTATGTCAGACCGAGAAGTTCTTCTTTCCTCGTTGATTAAAAAACAACAACAACAACAAAACCAACATTGATATTCTCATAATATGAGGTTGATCCCAAACCCATGAAAGTGAATGGGAGTCTTTCTATGGAATTCAATAGGCTTTGGATCAAATGTCCAAAGCAAGCCCTTTAAATCAAAGAGATATGGAACAATCTGTTGGGGCAGACAGACTGAGTGCAAGGTCCTCCAAAAGTCCTAGGGCTTTATGCAGGTAACATACATTTCATGCCAAACAGAGCTGGGAAAATTATTTTCCAGTTTGGCCAGGAAAACAAACATATCCCATCAGATATTGGGGTTGTTTCCAAAACCATTTAGAATTTGTCAGAAGAGCTACTCTGCTTCAGAAAATGATGCATGCATCCATACCCCTTCTCACATTTAGCCAGGTGCTTTTCCTGAGAGGTAGGAAGTTGAATCCACAATCTAGAACAGGGTCTTGGATTGCCTTTCCTTCTAGATGAATGCCCTCACTGACAGGCCATAGTCCAGGCTATGAATATGTTCCGCTATGAGTAAATACTTAAATATTTTTAGGTCCAGAGAGAGAACATGCGCATGAGAATGATTAATTTGCCTGATTTAGAGAAACACAGGATGGATGAGGGAACATCTTTTAATGGACTAAGCTCTCTTGCTGAGATAGATGAGCTTTCAAGCTACACAGAGCCCTTCTTCAGGTGTGGGAAAGGTACACCCAACATCACAACTAAACATAAGATGGAACAGATTGTTCACCATAAACAGTTGGTTGACTCAGACAGTCCACAGGTGTTTAAGAATCACAATAGTTCAAGCATATTGTAAGAGACCTCCGAATCAGACAGAAAGAAGAGTTGAATCCACATCTCCTAGCTCCCAGGGGAGTTCCTGATTCACCACACTAAAAAGTTATTCTTGTTTCTTTCAGTCACTGAATATATGTGTGTACAAAGAGGAACAACTTCAAGAGAAGAGCTTGAAAGTGGACTACAGCATAGGCTGGTGGTTAAGGATTCCCCAGAAGAAATGGGCAGATCTGATTTCGAGGGTCATAAACACATGAAGGGTGAGAGAGAAACTAATTTGCACACTTTCTTGAAGGAGGTCCTGAAACACCCTTTCCAAACAAAATTAATTGAGTCAAATTTGCAAATAGTTTGGGTTGTTATAACCATTTTTGGTGAATAAACAAAAAAAATCACCCAGCTTTATGTAAAATGAATAAAAGATCTTGCTTCTGTCACATCATTCCCATCTCTCACTTCCTTGAATCCATTAACTCTTTAAGGCAGCACTAAATCCCATAGAATTCTCTGGCTTCTTGAAAATCTATGGGGAAAAATCTACTGTCTAAGGGTGTGTCTAGACTACAGGGTTTTGTCGACAAAAGTCCACTTTTGTCGACAAAACTAAACCTGCGTCTACACTACCGCTGAGTTCTGTCGACATAACATCGACAGAACTCAGCAGTTTTGTCGACGCAGGTAAACCTCATTTTACGAGGCATAACACCTTCTGTCGACAGAGTTCTGTCAACAGACGGCGTTATTGCATCTAAACTGTCCTTTGTGTCTACACTGCCATGTCGACAAAGCAGCTGGCTTTGTCGACAGAACTGAATGTAGTCTAGACGCTCTTTGTCGACAGAAGCTTTGCCGACAGTATCTGTCGACAAAACTTCTGTCGACAAAAGCCTGTAGTCTAGACGTACCCTAAGAGAAGGTCAGCTGTCCATATACAGTGTCTCCTCCCTACCTCCACAGAGATGGAAGCATCCAAAGGGACAATGCTTCCTCAGTGTCATATCTCCTTAGGTACTGCATGCATATGGAAAGAGATGATACCCTGGAAATTCTCCATCCAATTCTGATGCATGTATTCATGTTGAACTGTGCCCTCTTCTACAATATTGGCTACGTCTACACTGCACAGTTATTTCAGAATAAGCTATTCCGGAATAGTTATTCCAAAATAGCTTTTTTTTTAAATAGCAGGTCTATGCTGCAGGGAAGCCTCAAAATTAGTCTGAGACAGGCTTCCCTAACGTAGATATGCTATCTTGAATTAGAGCCGCAGGAGGAATAAGTTAGAATGGCCCTGATGAGGGGCTATTTCGAAATAGCGGAAGTGGAGCATCTATACACTCCTTATTTCGAAATAGCTATTTTGGAATAAGCATTCTTCTTTGTAGAATGAGGTTTACAGAAGTAGGAAGAAGCCATCTGTTATTTCAAAATTATATGAAAATAACACAATTTCTGTGTAAACGCTCGCATAGTTATTTTGGAATAATAGCCATTATTCCGAAATAACTTTGCTGTGTAGACACATTGAAATCAATGGGATCCTGTCAGGTATTACTCTGGGTGAAGGAGAGTTCAGTGGGTACAGAAGTAGCTTGGGTAACAAGTTCAATTTCCTATGCTGCTCCAGGCTTCCTGTGAGATCCTGGGAAACATCATAAGGTAAGCCCACACTGCAATGAAGCAGAGCTGGCCTATCTCATCTGACTGGGTCTCATGGGGCTCAGGCTATAGGGCTGATTAAGAGCTGTGAAGACATTCAGAGTTAGAATGGAACCCGGGCTCTGAGACCCTTCCCCACTTGCAGGGTCTCTGACCTCTCGACCTCTCTCTTGATTGCAAGCAGAATACTTTGTCTGAAGAACAATTCTTTAGAGCAAGGTTTGCAATACTATCTCAGGGTATGTCTACACTACCCTCCTAGTTCGAACTAGGAGGGTAATGTATGCATACCGAACTTGCTAATGAAGCCCAGGATTTGAATTTCCCGGGCTTCATTAGCATAAGCTGGGAGCCGCCATTTTTAAATCCCCGCTGCTTCGAACCCCGTGCAGCGCAGCTACCCGGCACCCACTCTGCAAATCTGCCTTCCATTGCCTCATCTCATATCTTTTATAATCCAAGCAGGCATTTAATTAATGATAATAGCTCACTTTTTACCTAACGCTTTTCATCAGCAGATCTCTCAACGCTTTACAAGGAAAGCCAGTATCATTTCCCCCATTCTACAGATGAGAAAACGAGGGCACAAAGAGGCAAAGTGACTTGTCTAAAATCATCTGCGTTGTCACTGGGAATTAGACCCCAAACTCCTGTATCCCCCTCCAACTTTGCTACCCAGTAGGTCATATTGCCCCTCAATGTAGATATTCTGGCAAGGCACTTCACAAACATTAATTAAGCTTCATACCACCCTTGTACCATAGTTATTATTAAGGAGCCCATTGTTTGGATGGCTAAAGTGAAGCACAAGAAGGCCGAACAAATTTCCTAGCCTCACACAGCAAGACAGTAACAGAGCTGTGGACAGACTATAACAATCCTTATTCTCAGTTCCCTTCTCCAATCACTAGAAATCAGCCAGTTTATTGCACTCCTACTGAAAGCCCTTCAAATCTCCAATAATATTTTCATTTAAATATGGATGGTGCCACAGCTTGTAACAATATTGGTTCAGTGACCTCCTTCAAGTTCTCAAAGTACTAGAATAAATGTCACAGACTAGCTGAATTATTAAAAGTAATTCTGCTTTTATTTAAAGAGAAAGAAAAAGAAGATTCAGAGGGTAAAATAAGTCGCTACGACTTTGCAGTTCTTTATCACACTTCACCAAAATGCCAAGAGATCATCATATAACCCCTACACTTGAGTTCCAAGCTCAAATATCTAAAGTACCAACATTAACTAGAATTCTATAGGTCAGGTCATATCTGATTACACTAAATGAAGGAATGGCAGCATGAGGACTATATTTAATACTTTGCTTCTGAGCTGTCCTTTATGCAATCCCACGTTCAAGAAAGGAAAAGATCCAGTTTTCTCTAACTTATTTTGGAATGTGACCTCAGCTGGGCTTGTCAATTAACAAAGCCTGTTTTCCAGATTAATTAGATAAATTAAACCTAAAGGGGGGTGGAGGGGATATGATAGAGGTCTATAAAATCATGACTGTTGTGGAAAAAATTAAAAAGGAAAAATTATTTACTTATTCCCACAATACAAGAACTAGGGGTCACCAAATGAAATTAATGAGCAGCAGATTTAAAACAAACACAAGGTAGTTTTTCTTCACTCAGTGCACAGTCAACCTGTGGAACTCCTTGCCAAAGGATGTGGTGACATAACTATGAGCAATACACTGGTCAGACACTGTCTCTGGGGAGACAGCAAAGCATAGACCAGGGGTGAGCAACCAAAAAGCCAAACTACATCAAAATTCAGAACAAGTGGTCAACTAAGAGCCATATAAGAATGCCCATTTGCATGACTGAAAAAATATTATGTAATATTACTGATAATTGGCATGATGGTTAATAGTACCATAAATGAAATGTTGTACTTACAGACTTTATTGAAAAGATTACCACTCATACATATTAAAACAATGAAAGAACCTATACACATGCTAAAAAGCTTATCAGAAATTATCCATCACCCTTTAGGCACCTCAGTTGGTCAAGTCCTTCCAATGTTTCTAGAAGGATTGCATCACCTCACCACGGAAAAACTGGCACACCAAAAATCTTATCCATTTGTTGGATTAGAAAGAAGACCCTGAGTCACTTTAGATTCAGCTTATGTATCCAAAAGCCCTTTGCTTGCATCTTGGCCTCTGAGATAACCATACATGGTTGTTACTGGACCAATCAGGGCGGGGAAACTATTATAGGTCCTCACCTTGTCTCCATTACTGTAGTATCTCAGCACCTCTTAATGTTTAAACCAGGTAAGTGAGACAATGACATTCATTGTTCTGATTTTACAGATGGAGAATCTAGACACAGAAGCCTAATCTACACTACTCGGGATGGTCAAAGTAAGATACAGAACTCCAGCTCCATAAATGATGTAGCTGAAATCAACGTATCTTACATCGTGTTTCCATGCGTCAACACAGCAGAAGGCTGACAGGAGCAAACACTCCCATCGGCTTCCCTTGCTTCTCTTGAGCACCAGAAGTATTGGTGCTGGCAGGGGTTCCCTCTGAGTTTGATCTAGTGGGTCTATCCTAGACACGTAAATTGAACCCAGAAAGATCAACCATGGTAGCATCGAATTTCCATGTAGTGTTGACAGACTCAGAGACGCTTATTCAAGAATACTGAGGAAGTCTATGAGAAAGCATGGAATTCCATGCCTGTATCCAAACCCTTAGGTTAGCATCCTTACCAGTAGACCATCCTTCCATTAGCAATCCAGAATTCCTCTAAAAAAGGAGAGACGAGGGCCAATGAACAAATGACCTGCCTTCTGGGAGAAACAGCAGGGAATCTCTGGCAAATGGAGAAGCAGTAGTTAAGCTTAGTTTTCCTTTAAATCATGGGCTCTCAGGACATGCTGATTCCTCCACATAATACATTAAGGACCATCTAGTGCTATTTAGCTATAATACATAGCCACAAACGTATTTCCAGTGTAGAAGTGAGAGAAGGAAACTTTGCATTAATGGAATTGAAACTTCTCTTACTTCTATCTCAAAAAAAATTGTGACATGAAAGGCTGATATTGGGAAGTATAAATTGAAGTCAGCAGCTTATCTGATTGACTTCTAATTGCACAATATTCAGTATTTTGCTTTCCATATCTTGACAGGAAGTATTTGCTCCTGTTCATTTTTATAGTGCAAAGATGGCCCAGACATTAAGACAACTACACTACTTTGTCTACCCCTGGCAAATGAAACAGCTAAGTGGTCCTGTTTCCATATTTTAGAGTGTGTGTGTGGGAGGGGTTGTTTGTTTGTTTTAATTGATAAATGTTGAGTTCACCATACAAAAACTAACAAATATTTTCATCGATAATTATTTAAGAGAAAGAAAAATGCTGCTTGAGTACTCGGTCGAGTTTTATTTAAGGATATATATACTCCGAATATTTGTATATGTGCTGGTAACAATTTGAGTTTTAATCATTGTAAAACACTGACTATTTTGAAGGTCAGCATCTACTGTCATTAAATGATTATTGTCCAATACCTCCCCCAATAATTTTATGCAACTCTGAGAACTTCAATTGGTCAAAATCAGATTTTTTTAAACATTAATATTATCCGTCAAAATGATAAAACGATAAAAATTGACTTCTGCCAACCTACACATTTCACTCTTTGTAAGAGACTGAGAGTTTTGATGCTGCCATGCAAGGTTCCTCCTGGCGACTCTTAGGGTTGCCAGAATGTGAACACCTAATTAATAGCACCAGAATTATCCCTGAAATACAGTTATTGAAGTAGTTACGTGTAATTGCCATTTTTATTTACATATCTAATTGTATCTTAGAGAAATACAAGCGAGGTGCTCATAGAGATACATTTCAACATATTGCTAGTCTGACATTTACGCCATTGATTGAGCCTTCCTAATACATAAGTAGTGCCTGATGTAGTGGTCTAATTTTATCAAATTATTTGTAGTGTAGTAGTCGGTACCTCCAGTGGGCTGGGCACTCAACATACATGTTGCCAGAGATAGTTCCCACTCCGGCGAGTTTATAATTTACATTGATTGTGAAGTACTGTCTTTCTGATGCAAAATGCAGGACAATGTAGCACTTTAAAGACTAACAAGATGGTTTATTAGATGATGAGCTTTCGTGGGCCAGACCCACTTCCTCAGATCAAATAGTGGAAGAAAATAGTCACAACCATATATACCAAAGGATACAATTTAAAAAAATGAACACATATGAAAAGGACAAATCACATTTCAGAACAGGAGGGGGATGCGGGGGGGGGGGAGGAAGGAAGGTAAGTGTCTGTGAACTGATGATATTAGAGGTGGGGAGAGTGGGATGTTTGTGAGTTAATGGTATTAGAGGTGATAATTGGGGAAGCTATCTTGGTAATGGGTAAGATAGCCTGAGTGTTTGTTCATTCCTTTTTGGAGAGTGTCGATTTTTAACATGAATGACAGTTCAGAGGATTCCCTTTCAAGTGCAGATGTAAAAGGTCTTTGTAGCAGAATGCAGGTGGTTAAGTCATTGAGAGAGTGTCCTTTCTGGTTAAAATGGCAAGAAACTGTTTTTTCTTTGTGATCTTGTCTGATATCTGTTTTGTGGGCATTAATCCTTTGGCGAAGTGTCTGAGATGTTTGTCCAATGTACATGGCAGACGAACACTTTCGGCACATGATAGCATAGATTATATTTCTGGATGCGCAGGAATATGTGTTCTTGATCTTATGACTCACTTGGTTAGGTCCAATAATGGTATCAGCAGAATGAATATGTGGACAAAGCTGGCAACTTAAACCTGTCCAACACATTATCAATAAAAACAGCCTAAACTGGAACAGGATACCATACTCCAAGAGGCTCTGGGAGACAGACCCATAGTCTCCTATAGACAACCACCTAACCTCAAGATGATTCTTACCAACAACCACAGGACATACCACACTAATACCAACTCTGGTACCTTCCCTTGCAACAAACCCCGTTGCCAGCTTTGTCCACATATTCATTCTGCCGATACCATTATTGGACCTAACCAAGTGAGTTATAAGATCAAGAACACATGTCGACAGAGACATGTAGATTAGTTTACTAGACATAGGAAAATGAAGCGGCGATTTAAATAATCACCACTTCATTTACATCAAAATGGCTGCTGCGCTGTGCCAATCAGCTGTTTGGCAGCACAGTGCAGTAGTCTGGATGTTCTGTGGTCGACAAGGGAAGCCCTCATTCAACGAGGCATAACGGGGCGGTCAACAAGGCCATTCCTTGTCAACTGTGGAGCGTTCAGACTACCACGCTGTGCTGCCAAACAGCTGATCGGCACAGCGCGGTGGCCATTTTTATGTAAATGAAACAGCGATTATTTAAATGGAGCCATGTAGTCTAGACATCCCCTTAATGTGGACAAGCTACCTCAACTTAGAGCCTCGAGAAGCACTCTGGGAAGTAATTAGTTTGAATTGCTCTGAGAAGTAATTATTTCAAAATAGCGGCGTTGAAGCATCTATACTAGGGTATGTCTACACTACCACCCTAGTTGGAATTAGAGTGGTTAATGTAGTCATACGAACTTGCAAATGAAGCCCGGGATTTGAATTTCCCGGGCTTCATTTGCATGTTGCCAGGCGCCGCCATTTTTAAATGTCTGCTAGTTCGGACTCCGTGCCCGTGGCTACACGCAGCATGAACTAGGTAGTTCGGAATAGGCTTCCTATTCCGAACTACCTGTACTCCTCGTGGAACTACCTAGTTCATGCCGCGTGTAGCCGCGGGCACGGAGTCTGAACTAGCGGACATTTAAAAATGGCGGTGCCTGGCAACATGCAAATGAAGCCCAGGAAATTCAAATCCCGGGCTTCATTTGCAAGTTCGTATGACTAGATTAACCACCCTAGTTCCAACTAGGGTGGTAGTGTAGACATACCCCTATTGCTATTTGGAAATAACTTTTTCAAAATTAGCATTATTCCTGGAGGAAAGCAGGAGTACCAATTTTGGAATAAGCAGGCCATTATTACAAAATAATGGGCTTGGTAGTGTAGATGTTCTGCTTATGAATTTGACCTAAGAGGTGTTATTTTGAAATTAAGCCTTAGTGTAGACCAGGTTTAATGGGTAGCACACAGGCAAGTAAAGAGTAGTCATGAGTGAGGAAGCAAAGCCATGATTAGGCTCAGGGCTACACTGAAGCATGGGCGAGCCAGGAAGCTGCCCGGGACGCCAACCAATGGGGGGCACCTGACGGCAGCTGTAAGGGGTGCGCGGCGTCCCTTACAGTTGCCATCAGGTGCCTCACGCCCGGCTCCCGCAGCACTGGCCCCGTGGCGTTGGCCAGAAGAGCCCTTCCCCCCACAGTTGTGGGGCCCCCCACAGTTGTGGGGCCCTACATGGCCCGGTGTGCGCGCCAGAAGCGCTGGCCAGGCCGGGCTGGGCAGTCCATGCGCCATGTGCTCCGGGACTGGGCCCCGGGCTGTGTGCATGCGCCGTGCGCCCCAGGGGCGGGCCCCGGTCTGTGCGCCAGTGGCCGTGGCCGACCCACACTCCGTGGGGGGGGTGGGCCTACGCCCAATGGGCGGTCTCGCACATGTGCCGTGCGCCCGGGGGCGGTGCCAAAAGGGCTCTGGCCGGCCCTGATTAGGCCTTTTTTGTAGTACTTAGTTCAAAGATGCATCAATCAATGCATGTGTCTCTAGAGCACATAGCTTCCTGTTGGCCACAGATAGCTAACTACATTAAACACACACACACACTGGGCTCGTCTACATTGGCCCCTTTTCCGGAAGGGGCATGTTAATTTCACGAGTCGTAATAGGGAAATCCGCGGGGTATTTAAATATCCCCCGCTGCATTTAAATAAAAATGTCCACCGCTTTTTTCCGGCTTTTAGAAAAAGCCCCTTTTCCGGAGGATCTTATTCCTACTTCAAAAAGGGCTTTTTTTCCGGAGGATCGGGGCCAGTGTAGACGCTCTTTTCCGGCTTTTCTAAAAGCCGGAAAAAAGCGGTGGACATTTTTATTTAAATGCCGCGGGGGATATTTAAATCCCCCGCGGATTTCCCTATTACGACTCGTGAAATTAACATGCCCCTTCCGGAAAAGGGGCCAATGTAGACGTAGCCACTGTGTAGAAAAGAATATTAATGACCTGGGAAAAGGGTCAAACACTTTGGTGGCAAAATTTACAGATGATACTAAACTTCTGAAAATATTTAAATCCAAAGCAGACTGTGAAGAGTATCAGATGGATCTCACAAAACTAGGTGACTGGGCAACAAAATGGCAGATGAATTTTAATGTTGATGAATGCAAAGTAATGCACATTGGAAAACGTGATCCCAACTATATGTATAAAATGGTGGAGTGTAAATTAACTGTTATCACTGAGCAGAGAGATCTTGGAGTCACTGTGGATAGTTCTCTGAAAACATCTAATCAATGTGCAGCAGCAGTCAAAAAAAGCAAACAATGTTAAGAATAATTAAGAACCGGATAGAGAATAAAGCATAGCAATTCTTATTACTTTTATGTAAATCCAAGATATGCTCATATCTTGAATACTGTGTGCAAATATACTCTCCTCATCTCAAAAAAAGATATCTTGGCACTGGAGAAAGTTCAGAAAAGGGCAAAAAATTATTAGGAGTATGGAATAGCTGCCATATGAGGTGAAATTAATAAGGCTGGGACTTTCAGCTTAGAAAAGAGATGGCTAAGAGAAGATATGGTAGAGGTGGAAAAAACGAATAAAGAAGAGTTACTTACTTCTTCCCATAGCACCAGAACTAGGGCTCACCAAATGAAATTAATAGGCACTTCTTTACACAACATAGTCAAACTTTGAAACTCCTTGCCAGAGGATGTTGTCAAGGCCAAGGCTATAAGAGGGTTAAAAAAAACCTGGTATGTTCATAAAGGATAGGTACATCAATGGCTAGTAGCTAGGATGGGCAGAGATGGTTTCCCTAGCTTCTGCATGTCAGAAGCTGGGAATGAGTAACAGGGGATGGCTCACTTGATGATTCCTGTTCTGTTCATTTCCTCTGGAGCATCTGGCATTGACTATTGTCGGAAGGAAGTATACTGGTTTAGATGGACCTTTGGTCTGACCCAGTATGGCCATTCCTACATTCCTAAGATTGCAAATTCAATCACTCAGATATTAGGGTGTGCCAGAATTAAGCTTGCTGTGAAACCGTACACAACTGAAAAAAGTGTTTTATAATAGGAAGTGTGAAGCAAATTATAGGCTGTGCTACCAACTCTTCCTATAGCAGCTTCATTCCCATTTTACCTATTCTAATTCTAACTATTTCATGATCATGAAATTCTCAGTTCCTTTTAGGATGCAGGCATAATACTGGGTTCTTCAGTCTAGCAGAGAAACATACAACACAATCCAATGGCTGGAAGTAGAAGCCAGACCAATTCAGACTGGAAATAAGGCAAATATTTGCAATAGTGAGAATAATTAATCATGGAAACAATTTACCAAGGGTCATGGTAGATTCCCCATCATTGACAAGTTTTCAGTCAAGATTGGGGGTTTTCTCTAGAAAGATCTGCTCTAGGAATTATTTGGGGGAAATTTTATGGCCTGTGTCACACAGAAGGTTAAAGTTGATCATTGCAATGGTCCCTTCTGACCTTGGAATCTATGACCTCCTCCATCATAAAACACCACTTTGGTCATTCCCAGGTTGACCTGTTTTCCTTTAATTAATTCTCAATTATCTTTATCAATGTATTGCTGAAATTAACCAAGTGATACTTTGTTTTGGTGTAACAGCCCATCAGCTGGGCAGCTTCAATCCTGTCAGAAGGAACCGGTCACAATGCAGCTGTTCCCATTACATGGTTCAAAGGCAGCTCTGCTGGAGTCTAGAGTAAGTATTAAAAATGCAATGAATCTGAGCCCTCGTAAATCTTTAGTGTGCAGTTGTGAAGTCTCTTAAATAAGCATCTTTAGTTTATTTTGTGAAGTCTCTCTCACAAGCATTTTGCCCTGGTGTGCTTGACTGATGGGCAACAGTGAAATGTGCTTTAAGGGAGACTGTATACAGGGTTAAAACATAATCAAGTTCAAGTTTATGAGACATAATGGAAACAGATTGTGCCTTCTTATGGGGGCTACGTTATTTTACGTGATCTCCCAAAATGGCTGAAGTGATAACTTAGGAAGATAGAAGAAAGAAGCAGAATCTGTTTCCGTGGTGCCCATTAAAAGCACAATCTGTGCTTCCTTCCTCAAACGGCTTTCTTTTAATATGTGAAAAAGATAAACATCAGAATGGCAGATTTGGAAAGACGGGGAGATGTTGCTATGTGGCAGATACATGGGAATTGCTGTGGGACCTTTATTTACATATAACTGGGCCAAATTCCATATAACCTGAGGTGAATTGAATAAAAGTGACATCTAAAAGGATCCTATCCCTGGACTGATTCCCAGCCACCTGCCAAACTTGTGCTGCAGCCAGGAGAGAGATCGGCCACTGTTTCAGATGACACTGATGGAAAAATCTGTTTCAGAAGGGATTGACTTTCAGATGACCACTTTACCAGATGAATGGTCATAGTCTTCATTTCCAGGTCACAGAGTGAGATGAAATGTGCATCTGACTGAGGGATGGGGCACACAACATGAAGATAAACTACTGTTTTGGTCATAAGAATGTATTAATGGCTGGAGACCTAATAAAAAACCCTGCTCCAGAAGCTTTTCACAGCTCAAATAGATTAGACAGACAGAAGGTGGGTGGGGAAAAGGAGGGAACGAGTGAGGGAGAACAGAAGAATGAACAAATTAAGTGATTTACTTAAGTTGTGACAGGACGTCACTGGTAGAGCTAGGAACCGAGCCCATGTTTTCAGACTCCTATTCTAGTGCTCCATCTGCTGGACCAGGCTTATATCTTTGGGGGCAATAATGCAATTGTTTTAATGACGTTAAGCTAGAAATCAATTTGGCTCATTGTGTCCAGGTGGAGACGGAAGTTGTCTGCCTCCCACAGTGAGGGATCTGGTATAAAATCTAAATGGACAAAGAAGTCTCTCATTTTGTTTGAACTGTCTTCGTAAATGTAAACAGTCTTTGCCAGCTGTTATCAAAAAGTGTTCCTAGTGCAGGTTGGACCTCTCTGGTCCAACACACTCTGGACCTGAGTGGTGCCAGACCAGGGAGTTTGCCAGACTAGGGAGGCCAATGTTTCCCTGCTGACTGCCTCACTGCTGGCTTCTCTCTTAAGGCTAGAGCTCTCCACCCTGCCAATGGTGGCCCAGCTGTGGCTCCCCACCCTGCTGACCCCCACATCCCAGGTTCCCCAAGGTTCCCGGCTGGGACCACCTGACCATTGCCATCAGGGTTCTGGGGTTTTCCTGCTGCTGCCAGTCCCACTGACTCCAGGGGTTCCCTGGAGTTCCCTGGGTGAGTCTCCCTGGCCACCAGCTGGCTCTGCTGCAGCCAGGGATTTCCCTGCCAGGGTTGGGGCTCCCTGGCTGCCAGCTGGCCCCACTGCCACCGGGGTTCCCCAGTCTAGCTGTTGCTATCCCAGTTGGGACTCCCAAGGCCCACATTCTTCCAGCTGGCTCTCCCTCCTAGCCTGTGAGGCTCTTTGGTCCAGCAACCTCTGTGGCCCTGCCGGAGACGGATGTTGCCAGATCAGAGAATCCCAGATTTGGGAGGTTCAGCCTGTACTATTCTTCATATATTTACACAGGAAAGATAAGACCAACTTAGTAATGATTCATTTATTGAAAGTATGGTTTTGGGGAGAGAGTTGGTAGCATAAGGTGAAACTTCTCTTCCCTTCCCCAACACAACATCACACTCACTCAAAAAATAAGCACCAAATAGTCACACTCACACTTCTTCTTCGGGGCTGAAATATTAACATACCAAATTGAGTGGAAATTTCATTTGTTCTAAAGAAAAAAAAAATCTAACCTTTTTCCTTTGAACAGTTTTTAATTCAAACCTACCAGACCTTTTCACTTTCTGTGAACTTCAAACGTTTTATTAAGGAATAGAATTTCTAAGTTCCACCTGAAATTGAGCTGTGTTCTTTGATCAGCTCAAGAAATAACTGCTATTTATCAGATGGGTTTGTCATTTACCTTATGGACCTCTCCCTGATGTATGTTTGTGAATAAATAATTTCAGAAATATGCAAGCAATCCTTTGCTATTTCCAGCGAAGCTATCAGCCAATATACTGAAGGAGGACATTGATTAGTGATATGTTCTGCTCTGGCATACTTTCAAATGGGAAGTGGTCACTGAACTTTAAATAAATCTCAAAGAAGTCACCTGTTTATTTCCAGTAAACAGCAAGGTGAAAAGTGTCAAAATTGAGCATTGGAGAGACATAGCAGCAATTGTGGCATTTCAGCAGCTGAGGCATAGATACAGTAAGAATTTGTAAAAAAAAATGCACTCTTTAATCAAAGATATAATGTTCATTAGAGATATTGGTTTCTATTAAGTGTTTGTCAGAGAATTGGAGGGGAGAAGATAGAGTACCAGATGTTCTCTCAGCTTTGTATCATGGTGGATAGAAGCCTATGTAGGCTGTCTGAAGCTACATCTAGACTACAGGCTTCTTTTGGAAGAAGCTTTTCCGGAAGAGATCTTCTGAAAAAACTTCTTCCAATGAGAGTGTCCACACCGCCAAACTGCATCAAAAAAGTGATCTGCTTTTTCGAAAGATAATGTCCACACCGAATGGATGCTATCTCACATGTAAACTGTGATTACTGTGGATGGAGTGGCCACCGGGGCTCCTGTGCTTTTTCCTGTTTCCTCTTCTTCTGAAAGAACTCCCTCTTCCCCATTGTCACAGTCTGAGTCTCCCCTCAGATGTACAGCTGTGTCATCATTGTGGTCAAGGCATAAATCTCCCTTTCCCCCACGTGCTCACCCTCCCCCGTGTCTCAGTTCTTGAGGTCTCTATGTCTTTCTTTTTTTTTCCTATTCGGTTGTGCCACCCCTGGTGGCCGGCCTTACCGGACGCCTGTTACCGCCTATGGCACCGCCCGATGGAAGAGAGAGGGACCTGGGCCCTCCCTCAGACCAGGTCCCAACCCAGGACCCTAAGGACAGGGACACGATTCCCTGCCCGGTTGGTTGGTGAGGCAGCCACCTTATCTCACCAACGCTCAAGTGGCCTCCCGTCTCCAATGCTCAGTCCTGGGTCACTTCCTCTCCCTCATCACGTCTCGTTGCCAGGCCTGGCTCCTGGCGGCTCTCTGTCTCTTCCTGTGCCCCCCCCCCCAACGGAGTGCCACCTACCTCCTCTCTCCCTGTGCGATCCCTTCTCCTCCTCCTGTGCACCCTGCTTCTTCCTCTCCTCCTGCGGGCTCCTCCTCATCCTGCCCCTCCGGGCCTCCTTTATACTCCCCACTACTTGCCGGCACTGGGCCCCTCTGGCTTCCGGCGCCTCTCTTGACGTCATCTTGTGCGTCGGCGTTACCCCCCAGGGCGGCCCTGGAGCAGGCGGCGCACGTCCGCTGTGCAGCTACGTCTTCCCCACAAAAAGCCGCCGCGTGGCTTTTGGGGGTGTGGGGCTCAAGGACTGCCATGGTGGTGGAGGCCGCCCCTGTAGCCCCCTCACATCCATCCACACACATTTTTTCGAAAGAGCTCTTTTGGAAAAAGGCTTCTTCCTCATAGAAAGAGGTTTACCAATGATGGAAAAATCCCTTTGTTCTTTTGATTATATTTTTAAAGAACCCAATTGCAGCGTGGACATAAGTGAAGGGTTTTTTTTTTCTGAAAAACAACTGTTTTTCTGAAAAAAGTTCTGTAGTGTAGACATAGCCTGAGATGTAGGCTCAACTCACTACTCTACCTGGTTTAGATAAATTAAGTTAGACAAACTGAAACGTCCAATCTGGGTTTCCTACAACACAGATCATTTTGCTAACAACCAGGCTACATATACCCCAGTCTTCTTCCTAACCTACACAGCTCAGGTTTCAGTACCGAACTGGACATTTTGACAATTCCATTTTTACATATTGGGGAAGTTTAGTGTTTATCCCAACAGAGAACAAAAACAGATCTGAAAACCTCCAAGACACGTGCACAACAGAATTGTCAATCTCCTATCAACTATCCTCAGGAGAACATGAATGACTAGGGTAATATTTTAGGGGTATTTCTCCCTCAAAAGAGTTGCATTATGTTTACTGCTTCTGACACATACAGCTCAGGCTGCCACATTCTATTGGCCACTCTTGTTTGCTATCTCCTCTGGTCACTAAACATTGCCAATGTTTACAAGAGTTTAGCAATTAACATTTGTTCTTGTGGTCTGGAAGTAGTTCATACATATTCTCCTTAATATTAGGATGAACATTTTACAACTATTAACTGTTTAATAATCACTAGCTCTCTCTAGAGGAGGTACCCATGTTTGCAAAGAAGGCTACAGAAAAAGATGATGTTAGACCCAAGATTAATTACTTGCTCTCTTATCCCCTAGGGTATGTCTACACTACCCCGCTAGTTCGAACTAGCGGGGTAATGTATGCATACCGAACGTGCTAATGAAGCCCGGGATTTGAATTTCCCGGGCTTCATTAGCATAAAGCCAGCTCCGCCATTTTTAAAAGCCGGCTTGTTCAAACCCCGTGCCGCGCGGCTACACGCGGCACGGGCTAGATAGTTCGAACTACGTAGTTGTTCCGAACTATCTGTACATCTCATTGCACAAGGCGTACAGATAGTTCGAAACAACTACGTAGTTCGAACTATCTAGCCCGTGCCGCGCGGCTACACGCGGCACGGGGTTCGAACAAGCCGGCTTTTAAAAATGGCGGAGCCGGCTTTATGCTAATGAAGCCCGGGAAATTCAAATCCCGGGCTTCATTAGCACGTTCGGTATGCATACATTACCCCGCTAGTTCGAACTAGCGGGGTAGTGTAGACATACCCCTACTTCGTCAACCAGCTCTTGCTGCCTCTTGTACTGTTGAACAATGGCAAGAAGTTAAAGGTATAAATGACTACACAGGGACAAAGTACTGGAAAACTAGACCCATTAATATTACACACTTGAGCTCACACCAGTTTTACACAGGGTTTGACTTCACTACATGGAAGATCAATCTTCCAGAGTTCGATTTAGCGAGTCTAGTTAAGACTCACTAACAGAACTCAGAGGGTTTGGTGCTTCGCCTTTTGCGAGGAGTAAGGGAAGATGACAGGAGAACTTGCTCCCCATCAGCCTCCCACTTTGGGGATGCTGCCAAACTTGGCTTAAGTTAATTTGACTCCGGCTACATAGTCTGTGTAGCTGGAGCTGTGTACCTTAAGCTAAGCTGCCAGGTTCTTGTGTAGACCTAGCCACAGGGTAATTCTACTTGCTTCAACGAAGTTACCCATCAGCACAAGTGAAGTCATGACTAAGGTCTGAAGTCAATTAGGTTTGAGTAACTTTCATGATGGTGGGGCCTTGCATCCAGTCAGCTGAAATGATTTGTGGCTCTTTTGGCTGATTCCAGCAATGACGGAACAGTTTCAGTAAATTTAGGAGTTTTCAAATTATTTTATTAAACTGCATGGCTATTATCTCCTGTGTGAGAGTTAGCACTGGCCTGGCAAAATGCATTTTCCAGCAGAATGAAGTAAAAATCTCCACACAGAGCCCTCCTGGGCTCCCAGAGTTTAATTCTGCATAGATGACGTGAAACTATTATGTGGACTGACCATTTATTCTTTGGTAGGAATGTGGTACAAAACGCTGCAGTGAGTTCTAAGGAAATGTAAATAAAGGGGGAGGGGAAACCCTTATCACAGTTTTTCAGCAAACTTTGTTAATTCTCGTGCTCTGAGAAGGCCAGACATCCTGACTGAACATATTTTTAAAGCAAATTCTGCTGCAGGTGAGCAGTGGCCATAAACACTGGGGAGCTGAGGGAAGAAAATAATTAAATATGGCTAAGATAATACTTCCTCGTTTTTTAGAGCAGGCTTTTTGGAAAAGTCTTAACAATCATGAGTGGAAGATGTCAGTCATGCCTCTCCTATAGCTATCTCAGTAAGGGGTTAGATTCTGTTTCCCTCACTGTGTGAATAGTCCCGTTGAAATAAATGTGATAACATCCAAATAAGATGTTCTTAAACAGAAGCAAGGAGGACAGGGTCAGACTTGTGGTTATTTTCAAGTACAACACTTATTTTTTTTTTAACCAAGCCAAAACAATGTATGTGGAATAAGGATGTTAAATTGGGGTTACCTAACTAACCTCACTAATCGTACAGTAAATACAATTGATATCAACTATATGATTAGTCGCTAGGGCCACTCTGCAGAGCTGCAGTGGGAGTAGCTCCAGGAGCCGGCTTGAGCTGGCACTGAGCAGTCTTGGCTCATGCCGGATCCAGGAGCCACCTGTACTGCGGCTCTGCATTTTAAATGTACTTCCATGAGGAGTAACAGTAGTTTGAACTAGGAAGCCTAGTCCGAACTACCTAGTCCGTGCCGCGTGTAGCCACGCGGCACGGGGTTCGAACCAGCCGGGATTTAAAAATGGTGGCACCCGGCTTATGCAAATGAAGCCCAGGGAAATTCAAATCCCGGGCTTCATTTGCAAGTGCGGTATGCCTACATTACCCCGCTAGTTCGAACTAGTGGGGTAGTGTAGACATACCCTCAGAGAGTAGTTATTAATGGTTCACAATCCTGCTGGAAAGGTATAACAAGTGGGGTTCCGCAGGGGTCTGTTTTGGGACCGGCTCCGTTCAATATCTTCATCAGAACACAGCTCTTTTTTGCACAAAACCCCCTCTTGCGCAAGAGCCGTTCTGCCTGAAAAAAAAGTGGCAGAACAGCTCTTGCGCAAGAGGGGAGTTTTGCACAAAATGGCGGCACATTCAGTATGCAAATGAGGCATGGTGATAGTCACCGCTTCACCTCATTTGCATATTCTCTTGCCCAAGAAGGAACAATTTAGATGTAGCCCTAGTTTAGACTCACAGGGGTATCAGAGCACCAACAACTGAAGAAAGAGCATTCAAGACAGAGGCCAATCTACAATACAACCCAGGGGGAGAAACTCAGAAGGGAGAAATTAAGTAGGAGGAAATGTGCATTTGCACAAGTCATCTTGGCTTAGAAAATCCCTGTGGGTTTCCATCTCTGGAGCTATGGTGCAGGTGTTTGATCCCACTGCAAGAACACAAAAACCAGCTGTACAATTTTACCAGAGATTTAACTGGATTCAACTCTCACGGTGTGGGATTCCGTTAAATATTAATGTCAGGCTTTGAAATAAGGGCTCCCCTCTTTCACATCTGCCAGTATCTGTCCATTGCAATCTCTTCTCATAATATACGAGGTTATAAACATCAACTCAACTCGGATCCTCAGATGATAAAAATCAGTACAGCCATTATGATTTTAGTTGGAGTCATGACTAGTTACACCAGCTGATGGCTTAAGGCACCGATTCACAGACTGTAAGGCCAGAAGGAATTATTGCAATAACCTAGTGTGACCTCTGAGATTACCCCTTAGAGGGATTATGTGAAAAAGTTTTATTATATTATGGATATAGATACAGATATATTATAAAATACCACTCACAGGACACTATATCACCTGTAGGTGAACACTCCTCACAAAAATGATCCATATCCTAGAAGGAAATCTGTACCAACGTCTTCAAAAATAAGGATGAGCATAGGTGATTAAGTAAATAACTTTGTTAGACACTAAAAATCATGGATGTAATAAAAACACTTGACCTATGGCTCATTGCAACAGTGTGTATAACCTGCTATCCCCTATAATTGCAGAGGTGCTAACTCTCCCATTTCTCCTTAAATGCTCCTTAGGACATGTTAGCTGCTTGTGCTAAACAAACTGCTCCACCTTGCCCTTAGCTGTGATACCTGCAGTACCTTCCCCACAGCTGAAGTTTGTCTATTTCACCAACTTCAGTTGAGCCAATAAAGGCTTTTGCCTCTCTTTGTCTCTTTTTGCTAACATTTTAAACATGGTTAAATATGGCACATTGTGCTTTTGAACAGAAAGCAATACCTGTGGTGGCTGTTTGTATTTTTATCATACCATTTTTGGCACTTACCGAGTGAAGTACTGCGAGTACCTAGCATGACCAATTTCATTTGACAAAGCCTTTAGGAATGAAATTGCAATGAGGTGATCTGGGAGCAAATCAGTTTGCAGCTCTTAGGAACCAAGAAAAAGAGCAAGAAAAAATCAGCAAGGAAAAAAATGTTTCTTTCTGGAAGAAAGAAAAAGTGTCCTCTTTAATCCACCAATTAGCTTAAACATTCTAGAAAGGGTTAGAACGAGTGTCAGTCCTCTAAGGAATTATTGTGTCTCTTCAGTTGGCAAACTAAGAAAGTGGCTTTGAGATTGAATTTAAAAAAATTATAGAGGCAAACCACTTAAGCAAAATGATTTTAGAACTTTTCTAATGCATTTTACTTATTTTGACATTCAGGATCAGATTCTTTTTTGTATGCAATAGGATACATGGTGATCTTTTTAGTTATGGCAATTTGTGTATGTTTGATTGATTTTTCTCCCTGGCATTCTAAGTCATTTTACGAACAATTTTCATTAGGAAATGAAAAATATTCACACGCATCATTTTCCCACGAGAGTCTTCATTTTGAAACCAGTTTTGACAGAAGACTTTTAAAGAACTCTAAGTCAACCTTTATTTTTCAGTGAGGATATTTTACAATATGTGACTTTTACTTTGATACAATTGTTAATGTTTTTGGTTAGTCAGTCTCTTGAAACTCCAGTTGCTGACTAGAACTTTATTGTAATAACTGGAGTACAAAAGTAGAAAAGAAAGATGATCCCTGCTCCCCAAAAGTTTGCAGTTAAATTAGCCAGTTAAATTCCCAACTAAGTTGGCTGTTGCATATTAGAACTGAAGAACCTGAACTGTGAACTTTATATGTTGCCCAGAACTTTCTCAGTTTACGGCATTTTAGATCCATTGATTCGGGCCAGACCTTTCCGAAATGTATAATCACTCATTCATATCACAGTAGTTCCCAAAGGCATCAGGGTCTCATGGCGTTAAGGTGTCTAGGGTACAAATAAAAACCTCAGATACACTCCCCCAGGAACCTACCCTTGCAAGAAACCCTGGTGCCAACTCTGTCCACACATCTATACAAGTGACAGCATCACAGGACCTAACAACATCAAGGGTTCATACATCTGCACATCCACTAATGTGATATTTACCATCAAGTGCCTATGTAATTCAAACACTTAGTATGGTTCACTGTCCCATGTAGTGGCACTTAGACCACTTACAGTGAGAGCTAAGAAGAAGGGAGCTCTTCAGCCTAAGCTGAGAGCCACTGGCTTTAAAGCTCAAGCTGTATTGCAGGGCTACTCAACGTGCTGCCCACTGCCTGTTCGTTAGCAGCCCGCGGTGCGGTGTGGGTTTACACAGGGCTCAACAGGGCTCAAAACAAAAAACTAGTCAATACAATGGTCTTCTATTGTTACACACATTTTAGTAGTTAAATTTCTGGACTGTCAATGCTCATTAAAAGTGCTGTCATAGGGGTGGAAATCAAGTCAATGTTGCATTTTATTAATATCAGCAGAACTAGCTTAAATTGGGCCTGCATGTTGTGTAGTCTTGCCTTAATCTTTGTAATCAGGCCTGTCAGTGTGAAAGAAGCTATTGCCATTTATTTGCATGTATATGCTACCAATCTTAAGTTGGCATGTGCTGTGAGTATCATTGTGGCCCCCAGGGCTTCCAAAGTTGAGTAGCCCTGCTGTAGAGGCTCCTATACTAAGCTCCACATGTCCGGGTTCAAATCTACCCTGTGGCAGTTACACCAGCTATGCCTCTCTGCCAGTATATTGACCAAACTTGACAAGTCAGACATCAGAAATGGTAACACACGTAAACGTGTAGGAGAACATTAACAGGAACTTCTTTTGCTGTTATATATATCTTGGTTTATTTTGTTTCCACTCCAGTGCATCTGAGGAAGTGCGTTTTACCCACAAAAGCTCATGATTCTATATATATATATATATATATATTTGTGTTAGTCTCTATGGTGTCACAAGACTAGTTGTCGTTTTTAAGACAAGCTTGAAGAGCTTTCCTCAGTTTGTCCAATGGGCATCACAATTGCCCAGAATCTCCACAACAGAATGTACTGTGGCTGCAGCCCAGCACACACACCCGCCCAGGCCACCCAGCATGACTTCTATACTAGGGCTTGTGAGGAAGTCCTTGGAGAGGAATTCTACTTGGGTGCATCTAGGAGTTTGTGGAAGCCTCTCAATCCTGCTTCCACCTCTTTACAGTGGGCTGGAGTAGAGCAGTGTTTTCTCTGAAGATGTGAAATGCTAATTTTAAGACAAGATGTGACGGGGTGAGGCAACCCCGTCACTGTGACCAGCCGGGGGGTAGCCGGCACTGGAGATGTCGGTGTACAAGCCGCTAGGGAAGCGGCAGAACAAGCGCCGGCGACACCGGGCAAGGGGGCAGACGCACCGAAAGCGCAAGCCCCTGGGGAAGCAGCAGGAGAAACGCCGGGACTAAACATCCCGCCCGGCGTGGCGCGAGACGTCACACACGCAACTAGAGTCGCCGGGCGGGAAGAAGGTGAGTTGGCACGGGGAGATTATGTCACCTGCCGAGCCCAAGAGGGGGCACAGTATAAAGATCCTGGAAGAGGTGCACAAGGGGAGGAAGGTGGAGAGAGACAGGAAGAGGAGAATAGGGAGAGGGGCCTGTTGGGGGCATGTTTGGCCAGCCGTCACGGGTGAGCCTCAGGTGGCGGAGTTGAACGGTGGCCCAGGGCAGGTTCGCAAAACCTGCGAGCTGGTGCATATAGGGGTAAACCCCCACCAGCTACTGTAGGGAACCCGTTTCCTTGTGTTAGGGCCCTGGGCCAGAGCCCGGGAAAGTGGGTGGGCCTGGGCTCCCCTCTCAGCCACCACCGGATGATCTAGAGGTTGTGAGTGGGGGGTTCTAACCCTGCTGCCCCATTTCGGGTTACGTGGTGCATGCATAAGGGGGCTGTGCGGGGCGCTGCGAGTTGACACGGGGATGCATGTTAATAAAATGACCGGTTAGTCCAAATCAGGGGTGTGGACTCATGACACAAGACATGAACAAAATGGTCGTGTTTAATAAAAGTCGGGACAAAGTTAACAGGTGTTAATTCTCAAAATGACATTAGTTAGCCAGGTGCACAGCCTGCTGGTGGCAGATCATTTAAAAAGCATGGCTGTTTCTCACCCCAGCCCAGCTCATCTTTGGTGGCTGATGACTAATGTGCTATTTCACGGGGAACTGATGTGAAGCTGAGTTAAACATCACAGGTTTCAGATCAAGATTTGCTTTGGGTTTTGTTTGTATGAACCCAGCACTCACAGGAATACGCAGCCAAATGTCTCTATCCCAACTCCTGTGATGGAAAAATTCAGTTCTGGATGGCTGTACTTCAAAGAATAAGAAAAATGGATAGATAACACAGGAATTCAGGTAATAATGTATGCACAGCCTGCAGGAATCCTGTATCCTGTGTATTTAACAGAGAGGAAACTGAGCTCCAAAAATCTCTCATTTCATAAGTAGCATTCAGAGAAAAAACAGGTATTGTACCAACCCTGTGACACATTATTTACTGCTATTGCTTATAGGTAACAGAAGATTTGATCTCCTAACCAATTTTCCATGATCAAAAAGTAACCAAATCTGTATAGTAATTAGCTAGACCACGTCTACACTTGTTGCTCTAGAGAACAACATTCTGGCATTTGACTTAGCAAGTCTAGTATAGACTCGTGAATTGAATGTTGAGGTCAGCTCTAGCCGCACATGTACTCCAGCAGTCATGAGGAGTAAGGGAAGCTGACAGGAGTATTTGCTCCCATCAGCCTCCTGCTATGTGGATGCCACCAAGCTCGGCTTCAGATAAACCGACTCCAGCTATGTATTTTATGTAGTTGGAGTTGTGTACCTTAAGCTGACCTTCTAGGTCGAGTCTAGACCTGGCATTATAATAATAAAAAAATAGGATTTAGCAGGACTACATTCATATGAATTAAGGACCATTAAGTTCATGTCTGCAGCATTCAAATGGGAGAGTAGTGTAGCACTTTGGTGCACACCGATCTTCAACCCCTCTCTCCATAGTCTGAACTGTGGAGTAGTGTAAACACGTCCTTTAGGTTAGTCTACATGTTAATACGAGCACCATGGCCCCATGTTTCAGAGCCCAGGTCATGGGACTTACGCTGAGGGGTCAAAAATTGCAACGTGGAGTTTTGGGTTCAAGCTGGAGCCTGGACTCTTAATCTCTACAAAGGGGAAAAATTTCAAAGCCCAGGGCCTAACCTGAGTCCAAATGTCTACACCACAATTGTTAGCCCCATGAGCCCAAGTCAACTAGTCTCGGTCAGCCACAGCCATGCTGTGTGTCTTTTATTGTTTTCATAGAATCATAGAATACTAGGACTGGAAGGAACCTTGAGAGGTCATCGAGTCCATCCCCCTGCCCTCATGGGAGGATCCAGTACTGACTAGACCATCCCTGATAGACATTTATCTAACCTACTCCTATTCCACGAGGAGTAACGGTAGTTTGGAATAGGAAGCCTAATCCGAACTACCTAGTCCGTGCCGCGTGTAGCCGCGGGCACGGAGTCCGAACTAGCGGACATTTAAAAATGGCGGAGCCCGGCAAGATGCAAATGAAGCCTGGGAAATTCAAATCCCGGGCTTCATTTGCAACTTCGGTTGCCTACATTAACCACCCTAGTTCGAACTAGGGTGGTAGTGTAGACATACCCCCTGACAGTTAGGAACTTTTTCCTAATGTCCAACCTAAACCTCCCTTGCTGCAGTTTAAGCCCATTGCTTCTTGTTGTATCCTCAGAGGCCAGGAAGAACAAGTTTTCTCCCTCCTCCTTGTGACACCTTTTTAGATACCTGAAAACTGCTATCATGTCCCCTCTCAGTCTTCTCTTTTCCAAACTAAACAAGCCCAGTTCTTTCAGTCTTCCTTCATAGGTCATGTTCTCTAGACCTTTAATCATTCTTGTTGCTCTTCTGTGGACCTTCTCCAATTTCTCCACATCTTTCTTGCAATGTGGTGCTCAGAACTGGACACAAGACTCCAACTGAGGCCTAATTAGCACAGATTAGAGCGGAGGAATGATTTCTCGTGTCTTGCTCACAACACACCTGTTAATGCATCCTAGAATCATGTTTGCTTTTTTTGCAACAGCGTCACACTGTTGACTCATATTTAGCTTTTGGTTCACTAGAACCCCTGATCCCTTTCTGCCGTACTCCTTCCTAGACAGTTGCTTCCCATTCTGTATGTGTGAAACGGATTGTTCCTCCCTAAGTGGAGCACTTTGCATTTGTCCTTATTAAAGTTCATCCTGTTTACCTCAGACCATTTCTCCAATTTGTCCAGATCGTTTTGAATTTTGACCCTATCCTCCAAAGCAGTTGCAAGCCCTCCCAACTTGGTCTCATCTGCAAACTTAATAAGCATGCTCTTTATGCCCGTGGTCACCAACAGGCCTCGACCAGTCGCTTGTGAGGCGTCCTGTCTGCCCCGCCCCTATTTCCCTCCCACCCCCGAGAAGCCCTACTACTTACCTCAAGGAGGGGTGAGTCAGCCCTGCGGGAAGCGCGCAGGGGGTTTCCCGGCGTGCGCGCCCGTGGGGGGGGGAGTTGGTCCCGGGGCAGGAGTGAGCGCGGGACTTCCCTGCACGGGGCGGGGAGGTTGGCGCTGGGACAAGTGCGCGTGGGGCTTCCCTGTGTGGGGGGGGAGGGTCGGCCCCCTGGGTAGGCACGCGCGGGTCTTCCCTGCACTGCGTGGGGTCGGCACCGGGGCAGGCACGGGCTGGTTTCCCTGGGGGGAGGGGAGAATCCTGGGAGGAGGGAGATGCAAGGGATTCTCCGCTTCCACTGGCACCCCACTCCCCAACCCCCACTCCCCAGCCACAGAACTCTGTCCCCACTCTTCTGTCCCCAGCTACAGAACTCTGTCCCCATTCCCGTCCCCGCTCCCCGAACTCTGTCCCCACTGGTACCCTGTCCCCAGCTGCAGAACCCTGTCCCCACTGGCACTCTGTCCCCTGCTGCAGAACCCTGTCCTCTGCTCTCCCAGCACCTTGTTCCCTCTCCCCTGCCCCTAGCCGCAGAACTCTGTCCCCACAAAATGTATAATTATAAATGCTTCATTTTAGATTTAAATAGCATGAATAAAAAACAGACCATTTATTTCATAACTATAAACACCTGATTTTAATTTTATGTATCGCATAATTTAAAAATAAACTGTTTATCAGAGTGTGTAAGTAAGGGCTGGGGATAGCAAGTGATGGACAGGAGCAGAATAGAGGGGGCGGGGCTTCAAGGAAGGGGCGGGGCAGTAGATCTTCGCCTGTTCTGAGATTTAAAAAGTGATCTTGGGTGTAAAAAGGTTGGAGACCACTGTTCTATGCCAATATCTAAATTGTTGATGAAGATATTGAACAGAACCAGCTCCAAAACAGACTCCTATGTATGTTGATACAATCTTAATTTCTGCAAGAACTAATGGACTTTCATCTTCTTCCATTATTACTTTAGGCCAAGTAAACTCACATCCCATGTGTGACTTAACTTTTAGGCTAATTATGCAAGAATAGCAAGTGATTAGAAGATAGAAATTACAACAGTAGGCAACACTGAGGAGGACTGGGAATTTCAGTGTAAATGCCTTGACATATAGTCAATTAACTCTTAATGTTGACAAATGGAAAGTGTTGAATGTTGGGTTGCAAAGCAACAGCAAGCAGCAAATAAACCGAAACTAAACTTAAATCAGAAAGCTGTACAAAAGGACCTTGACATTCTAACTAGGTTGTCTGATCTGACTTCATATCAGCTTCAGCTGGCCAATTTTGTGAGGGACGGGCACGTGTTTAGTTCATGGAACTGCCTGGGGAGTTGCAGAGAACTATGTACAAGAACATCAAAATCAGAAAGTGCTGAAATGTGCCCCACCTTGGTCAAAGTGAAAGTGAACATAGGGTACGTCTAGACTACAGGGTTTTGTCGACAGAAGTTTTGTTGACAGATACTGTCGACAAAGCTTCTGTCAACAAAGAGCGTCTAGACTACATTCAGTTCTGTCGACAAAGCAAGCTGCTTTGTCGACAAAACCCTGTAGTCTAGACACAAACCTACATGCAATAACACCTTCTGTCGACAGAACTCTGTCGACAGAAGGCGTTATGCCTCGTACAATGAGGTTTACCAGCGTCAACAAAACTGCTGAGTTCTGTCGACGTGATGTTGACAGAACTCAGCGGTAGTGTAGACGCAGGTATAGTTTTGTCGACAAAAGTCCACTTTTGTCGACAAAACTCTGTAGTCTAGACACACCCTAAGATGGCAAGGAGGGATGAATAATTGGAACAGCTGAAATGGGAATGCTGGAGAAATCCATTGCTTTTGTGGAGAGAAGATCACTGAGGCACAAAGACTTCAGTTTTTAACGTGTCCAAATAAGGTGCAAGTGAGCATATATGGTCTCTCCATGTGCAACATGCAAAAGAGCCTCCTCCCCCTGCACAGAGCTCCACTGAAAATCCTGGTGTGTCTGTCTCCACAGGCATTGTATTTTGAAGCAACAGGGACTAACCAAGGAAGTGTGATACTGGCTGAGAACTCAGCTCTGTTGTGTTCTCACTGGTGATATGGAAAAGAACAGTAGGGAAAGGAGTGAGTCTTGACACTGGTAATCAGGACTATAATCCATCATATTTATAGGCCTCAGATTTTTCTAATGGTATACTACATAAAAATGATAGAGGATAATAGTAGAGCTTTATTTAATCTGAGCTAGGGGCTAGTTTTTCCATGAAAACTGTCCTGAAAACCCAATTTTCTACTCGAGAACATTTTCAGATAAGTGAAAATTTTCACAGAAAGTATCTGCTTTCCTCTGACTTGTAACAAATTGTAACTAAATGTTCAGTTTTCAAGTGTTTATTTCGTTATGAAAAGTCAAAACTTTTTGCAAGGGTTGGGAAACTTTTGAGGGAATGGAAAGAGGTAGGGGACACAGGAGCATTAGGGAGGTTACATCATTACATCAACACTGCATGCTTCTTTTGGCATCATGTAGAGAATGCATTCAACTGCCCTCCCTCGCAGGGATCTAAGTAGCAATGTGGATAGTGAAGCATGAAATAGGCTAGTTGGTACAAACCCATGCCTTTCTGGTGTGTCTGTAGTCTAAGCACAAACCTGACATCAGTAGTTCTTATAGTTCAGCAATTCAAGGACCCTCATTTTGATTTAATTTTTTAGAGGACCCCTGCCTTGCTCCTTCACTGAGACCCTGTCTCTGCCCCCACCCTGTGACCAAGGCTCATCCATCCCCTTGCCTTCTGTTGCTCACTCTCCCCCACCCTCACTCACCTTCACGGGGCTGAGGGAGAGACCAGGGTTTCTGGAGCGGTGTGAGGGATACAATGGGGGTGCAGGCTGTGGGGCTGAGGCTGGAGATGTGGATTTGGGGGTACAGGAAGGAGCTGCCGATGGTTGGATTGGTGAGGGTGTGTGGGGTGCAAGCCCCAGGGAGGAGTTTGCGTGTGAGTGGGGACTCTGGGTTAGGGGCTGAGGTTTGCAGGGCTCTGGCTGGGAGTGCAGGTTGTGGGGTGGGGCTAGGACTGAGGAGTTTGGGGTACAGGAGGGGCCTCTGGATTGGGACGGGGTGGGGGGAGTATGGGGAGAGTTTGGGTATGGGAGAAGTCTCTGTGTTGGAGCAGGGGCGTGGGGAGTAGAAGGGAGTGTGGGACCCCCATAGCACTCACTGTAGCTCTCAGAAGCTGCTGCCAGGTCTCTGTGGCCTCGAAGTGCCTGGGCAGACCAGGAAGCTCTGCATGCTGCCCCTGTGCCTGCAGGTGTTGTCCTCGCAGCTCCCATTGGTCGCAGTAACTGGCCAATGGAAGCTGCAAAGCTGGGGCACCTCACAGAGCCTCCCTGGTCACCTCTTTGGATACCTTCCAGGAGTTGTGTAGAAATAAGGCAGTTGGGGGGGGGGGGGGCTGCCTTAGACCAGGACTATGGGTCTCAGGAGGCATTGAGAGGGAGGGAAGGAATGAGAGGAGTTGATCAGAAGGGCCTGCAGCCCCCCTTGGAGACCCGCAGGGATCTACGGACCCCAGTTTCAGAAACATTGCCCAACATGGATTTGTACAACCCCAAGTTATGCCTCTTCTACATCACTATTTTAATAGTGATATGGACGAGGCACAACTTGGGGTTGGATGGTACTGTCCTTCTCCCTACCTACTGCTAGACCAGAGGTTCTCATACTGCTGGCTACAGATCATTCCTTCTGAGATGTGTACCTGAGCATCTGCACGCGAGAATATGAAGAGCCATCCCCTAATTAAAAGAAAACTAATACAATTTAAGAAAACACAAAAACACCCAGGCAGAACTTTTAACCACAAAAATGGAGAAGAACCAGTGATTCCATGAAGTTCACTGGCAACACCTGATTTTATATGGAAGGTGCTCAGATGCTATGGAAACAAGTATCAGAATAAAACACTATATAATCCTTAACCTTTCCTGTAGCCCACATCACTTCTTCAGTCAACTGAAATATTCACTTTTTGTTGCACTGGAGTGAGTTTTCATACATAATTGGTTTATGCAGTCTCAATTAAAATAAAATTATTTATAAATCTAAAAGCTTGTTATATTATGTATGATTATTTTTGCATTGCGGCAGTTAGGGTATGTCTACACTACCCCACTAGTTCGAACTAGCAGGGTAATGTAGGCATACCGCACTTGCAAATGAAGCCCGGGATTTGAATTTCCCGGGCTTCATTTGCATAAGCCGGGCGCCGCCATTTTTAAATCCCGGCTGGTTCGAAACCCGTGCCGCGCGGCTACACGCGGCAGGAACTAGGTAGTTCGGACTAGGCTTCCTAGTTCAAACTACTGTTACTCCTCATGGAATGAGGAGTAACGGTAGTTTGAACTAGGAAGCCTAGTCCGAACTACCTAGTTCGTGCCGCGTGTAGCCGCGCGGCACGGGGTTCGAACCAGCCGGGATTTAAAAATGGCGGCGCCCGGCTTATGCAAATGAAGCCTGGGAAATTCAAATCCCGGGCTTCATTTGCAAGTGCGGTATGCCTACATTACTCCGCTAGTTCGAACTAGCGGGGTAGTGTAGACATACCCTTAGAGAGTAAACTGACCTCCTTAATATGCAATTCTGACATTCTTTTAGTTGGAAGTTCTACAGGAGTACTATTAAGAAATAGTTTTATTTGACAATGTATAGTCAGTGAAATGAGTAGGCCTGTAGGTCAAAGTTGCCTTCAGTTGAACTCTTGCTCCTATTCTTTCCTGAATTATAGCATTTGCATAATTATAAAAGCTTTCTATAGTTTTCAAGGAAAGAAAAGTAAGAACAGTCAGTCTCCTCAACACCATTAAAATCTTTCAAATGCTTCAAAGAGAAGGAAACAAAGATGATCCATACATCATTCTAAAAACACAGCCCATGCCTTTCTTTGCTTGAATTTCTGCTTCAATGTTTAAATAGTTACAGTGAATCGATACATAGACAAAATTGGGAAATAAGAATAAACCCCCCAAGGGTATATATTTAATTAAAAAACCAATATTGGCACGTGTTTTAAAGAGTTGGATAGAATCTGATTTTAGTGATGTAATTTAATCCCCCCTTTATAATGTGAACAGATTCCTCAAGCTCATTTTATCTGATAACAAACTGTGTTGATTAATAAAATGATGAGGTTATAAATTTAACACTATTCTAAACTGAAATGCACATTCAGATTTGGTTTGGGGGAAACTTCCTTATTTGTAAACATCCAAACAGCCTGGTACAATTTCTGAAATCTAGATAATCATTCGAGATATTGGATAGGAATTAAATTTGCATAAGGGTTTTCCTTTGAAGGTTCCTAGATTTTAAGATTAGATATACATGACAAATGTTTCTTGATGTCTTCTACAATAGTCAACAGAATAATGGGTTATATGGTTGTCCTGTTTAAGAGTCTGAAATAAATATGAATTCCTTTCTTGTAGTAAGTCCTGAAACATTGAAATAAGTATAGTATATGCATAAATATGTAGCTAAATGTATTACAAATCTTATTTGTGAGAAACTATTCTTATGTGAAGGAATGTACAATTAAGATACTACTATTAAAAAGCATGTTTACATGTAGTGAATATAGGAAAAAAGGGATAGAGAGTAAGACAGAGAACATCTTATTGTTTGTATAAAATCATGGTATGCCCACATCTTGAATACTGCACACAGATGTGCTCGCCTCATCTCAAAAAAAGATATATTGGCATCGGAGAAGGTTCAGAAAAGGGCAACAAAAATGATTAGGGGTTTGGAATGGGTCCGATATGAAAAGAAATAAAAAAAGACTGGGACTTTTCAGCTTAGAAAAGAGGAGACTAAGGGGGGATATTATAGTAGTCTATTCAATCATGACAGGCGTGGAAAAAGTAAATACGCAAAAATGATTTATTTGTTCCCATAATATAGGAACTAGTCTAGACGCACTTTTTTGAAAGAGTCTTATAGTCTAGACATAGCCCAAATGAAATGAATAGGTAACAGGTTAAAAAAAACAAAAGGAGGTTTTTCTTCACACAGCACACGGTTGGCCTGTGGAACTCCTTGCCAGAGGATGTTGTGATGACCAGGACATTAACAGGGTTCAAGAAAAAATTAGATACATTCATGGAGGTTAGTTCCATCAATGGCTATTAGACAGGATGGGTAGAAATGGTGTCCCTAGCCTCAGTGAATGGGTAACGGGAGAGGGATGGATTGTTGATTCCCTGTTCTGTTCTCTCCCACTGGGGTATCTGGCATTGACCATTGTTAAAAGACAGGATATTAGGCTGGATGGACCTTTCATCTGACCCAGTATGGCCATTCTTATGTTCTTAGGAATAATCAGGAAATAAAAAATAGTGAATGGAAATTAATATTAGAAAAAAAATTAATTGTGTTTGCATTAGTAATGTTTATGAAATTGCCTAGAATACCCAGAGCACTCTAAATATTTGGAGTTAGAACATTAATTTTACAGTAGTCCCTGAAAGCTGTTTAAAATTAAAATCACACTGGGGAATAAAGCCTTCCCATGCTTGAAGGCAGGAGAGGATAAATTCCCATCACATTAAAAGTAATAGAAGAATGAAGAAAAAACTCAAAACTTCAAAAAAATAAGTCCCAATGTAATACAGAATGAAATGGACTGTTAACTCTTCTTACCACTCTTAAATGTTTTAACAGAAAATTGAAACTAAAGAGGTCTCAAACAATGTTATTATTTGTCATTATCCATCAAAATATATAATGCTAAGAATTAAATAATTCCAGAAAGAAGTGCAATTACATGGAAAACTAACATTTCTGGAGCTTGTATGTCACTTACTGGATGGGTAAAAATAATGCAATGACGCCTTACCTGACTAAATGATGAATTTGTCGTCTATCACATCAGTTTGGGATTGTGACACTACATCCCATATTCTTCAAAGAGATATTGTTAAGATATGAATGTGGTATAACTAAGATATATTTTATGAAAGAAGGACTATGAATTATTAGAGTATTATTATGCAGTATTATTGGAAGGGTTATGGCATATTGACTATGATTGCCTGATTTGTATACATCTATCATTTTGTATATGAAATTGAGAACATTGTATTTGTATCTTTTATAACTGTGTTTACATCTGGGGAATGTCTACCAGGTAGTACACAATCAGTCTGGATGGGCCACTCTGGAGAAAAATATAATTTAAATATGCGAATCTCCCACCTTCCTGAGATGCTGTGAATAATCTTTGACTCGTGGTTGCTTTGACACTGCAGGGTCATGTGACCATGCCACCTGGTAGTGGACTCCATCTTTGACAACTAGTATTTGTCCACTTGTAGGGTACATCTAGACTACATGGCTCTGCTGATGGAGCCATGTAAAATAGTTTACTCGGCATAGTCAATGAAGCAGGGATTTAAATAATCCCTGCTTCATTAAAATAAAAATGGCCGCCGTGCTGTGCCAACGATCAGCTGATCCGGCACAGCAGCCATTTTTATTTTAATGAAGCAGGGATTATTTAAATCCCTGCTTCATTGACTATGCCGAGTAAACTACTTTACATGGCTCTGTTGACAGAGCCATGTAGTCTAGACATACCCTTAGGTAGTAGGGATCAAACTGGTATACAAAGGAGTCCCACAATATGTATATTCTATTCAAGGCATAGAAATGAATTTCTCTAGGTTCATTCTTCACCAAGTTGCAGCCCATGATGACTGCTGGAAACACCTAAGAAGCAGACACAAAGGATGGGGGGAGAAGAGCTGAGCACAATCTGGAAAAGGTGTGTATCCTGGGAAAGAAATGCCTAAAACAACATTTAGTATGAGAAATTATTACTTTTAAAGAGTTACTTTAGCATAGTTCATCTGCTTGTTTTATTTGCTCAGTAAACTGTTCTGATCTGTTTGCTATCCTTTTTAATCACTTAAACTCTATCTTTTGTAGTTTATAAATTTGTTTTTGTTTTCTCCAAGCCCAGTTTGTGGAATACATAACAGGAGGGGAGTAGAAAAGTTGTGCACATCTTCCTCCACATTGAGGGAGGGGGCAACTTTTATGACCTTATACGGTATACTGTAGTTCTGTGCCCAGTGCAAGACAATACAATTTGGGGCTTGCACCACAGAGGAGGTGCATTTGAATGCTGGGCAAGTCCCATGCAGAGCTGAATTCTGTGTCTGTGTCTTTCTTCAGTTGTATGTGGCCCGCCTGTGTGTATTCTAGAGGAGGCTCAAGGGCCTAGCTCAGTAGGGCAGGGAGAGGGAGCCCAGTCAGGTGGAACAGGCAAGCTTACTGGTACCCCAGTACACCATGTGACACCCCAGAAGGGGGGCAATTCATCACAGTCATATCCAATGATAAAGTGCCAAAATTAACAAAAATTACCCTTCTGGAGGGATAGGCCAAATTATCAATTCATTTGAAGGGAAAAAAGATGAATACAAAGATCCTTGGTCATAGATATGTAGTAGCAATGTATCTTAAAGATTAAAAGATACTGAGTTTAGCGCCATCTTCATTCTATCCAAAAAGGGGTAACATCTTCTGAGAAGGACATATAATTGATTTGATTCTCCTCTCCAGAGAAGGAGGATGATTTTTTCCCTTAACTAAGGATCCTTTATAGGACCATTAAGGTTTGGTAGCTGGGCCGTCCCACAACATTTTGGCACCTAAGGCGGGGAGCTCAAATGACAACCCCATACTCCCTTGCTTGGGCCAAAACTTTGAAAGGTCTCAATTCTGCCTTCTTCCTGTTCTACTCCTCTCATGGTACTGCTTTGCTATTGACCCCAATAAAGGAGAACTAACAACTTAAAATGCTTTGCTCAAAAATGTTAAGTAACACTTAACTTTCAAACACCTGAACAGCAAGTGTAACGTTTCTTGTCTGCATAGTAAACACTGGCATTTTTATCTGGTTGAATAATCAATTTGGTGCTTTCCATGCCTTCATGATTGCAAAGATTTGAACTGCTTCCTGATGGTCCACAGTCTGGGCCAGCTCATGCTCTATTGAGATGGTTGCAAGGTTGACCAGCCTCTCCTGTGTCACTGTGGAGTGTAGATGTGTTTTTATTAACTTCAGCTTGGAGAAGCTGCGTTTTCCACTGCCAACTGTTACAGGAAATGTTAGAAGTATGTGCAGAGCAACAAAAGCATTAGGAATGAGGGTGGTCATCTTATTTGTGCACATATATTCCAGAACAGCCTTTGGAGTTGATCCTGCTGAAATGTATCTTGAAAGGGCTTTCAGTTCATCACCTAAATCACTCGCATCAATATCGCGCATGTCATCATGTGTCAGCACTGTCTCTAGTGCACTGAATTGCTGGTGTAGGTTTTCTTCAGGTATAGTGAGGAGTTTTGGAATATCATACAACATCCCAAATATACTGCTGTGTTCCTTGAGCTGCATGAAACATTCTTCAACTGGACTGTATTGCACAATCTAGCACCTGTTAAAAGAATTCAACTTTGAATTGTTGTTTGGGGTCTCTTATGGGACCCATTGCTCCAGATATATCAAGGTCATACCTTGGAGTCTCTTGCCTACAACATTTATTTCAAACAGTATGTCATACCACCACACTAAGCCACACAGAGATTTGAAGTTTTGTATGTTTCTGGTGATTCCATTTCCCTCTGCCACTATTCTCCCATGAACAGTTCCTGTCATAGCATTATCCTCCAGAATGGTAACTATGGCATCATCTGTCTTCCCAATTCAGTGTTTGATAGGCTTTATCACCTCCACTCGACTTTCCCATCGTGTGGCACTCAGCGGTTTCAGTGTCAGAGAGGATGTTCCCAGATGTTGCTTCAAAATTTGCCATCCATGAGTTGATGCAGAGAAAAATACAAAGATGCTTTGAATTACATTAAAAAATTCAGCAGCTTCACTAGAAGCTGAAGCTGCGTCACTGACCACCATGTTCAATGAATGAGAACTGCATGGGACAAAAAAAGGTCGAGGGTTTAACTCTCGGATCCGTGTCTGCATTCCTCTGTTCTTTCCTCTCATGTTGTAGCCCTGACCTCTCGTGTCAGCTATCCGCAATTCCTGTATCTTCCAGCTTTTTAAGAAGCACATTTGTCATACCAGCTCCTGTAGTATCATTAATGTCAATAAATTCTAGAAAATGCTCTCTGACAGTCACCATTGCAGTTACATTTTCACTAGGTTCTGTTGTTACAAAATACACCATTAAAGTCATTTGTTCCGTATGGCTGATGTCAGGTGTGCAGTCCAGAAAAACAGAGTAATATCTTGCTGACTTCAGATCTGCCACAATATTCTGTTTGACTTCTGTTGCCATTTTGAATTGTTTTTCCAAGGTAGTGGTATATGTACATTTCCAGGGTGGTGATTCTTCTTAGATACTTCTGGAGTACAACATCAAACTAAGCCATCAATTCCACAATTTTAAGGAAGTTTCCATTGTTTGGCACAAACAGCTGATCTGAAGTGCCACACAGTGCTAGGTTTTGGGTAGCAAGCAGTCTCACAATGGCAGTGAGCCTTTTCAGACCATTTTGCCAGTAAAGAGACTCTGATGCAATCTTCTCTTGATGCTGGTCATGTACAGTGGCCTTTAACCTTTGTCTCATCTCAAGCTCTTTCCACCTATGGAATGCTCTCTGGTGATTTGCTGCCTTCTCATGGCATGCCAGATTTCTAGCCACATTTTTCCAGTCCTTTGTTCCTATAGAACCCATTGTGGCTGGAACATTGGAAGAGTTTGCAACAAAAACAGTATGCAGCATTCTGGGTTTTTGAGCACATAAGCCAGGGCCTCTCCCCTTTGTCACCATTGGGGATTTCACACCAGTAACGTATTGGATGGAAACTTCTATTTTCATTGTCTTTGGGGAACATGAAGTTTTTCACTTGCTGTGGCCCATGCAGTACAAGGAAGTCCCTCAGGCTACTGCTCAAGTGGGTCCATAGTCCTGGATCATCTTCTAGACTTAAGGAACTAAACTCAACAGCAGCTGTTTCTTGCGCCTCCACCACACTCTTCTCTGACCTACAATTTTCTTCAGGAATGTGCATGGTTACATCCATTTCAGATGGAGATATGGATGCTGCAGTAGCGGCCAGGTCACCTGCACTCTGACTAACTGGAAGATCAGGCATCTCCTCACCACTCACATCCTCACTGGGGCTGGAAGGCTCACTGTGAACATTTGTGTCTATGTATCTCAGGAGAGCTCCTTCCTGCTTAGATACAAAAGCTTCCTTTGCTTCCTTTCTTTTTCTGAATGCTGCCCCAGAGGGGCGTTTTCTTCTTTCACTCATGACTTCTGTTCTGTGCCAGCTATAGTGGCTCTCAACACTCAATTGAAGGGGACAAATAAGTAGGCTGGTAGCAGGGCCTGAGTGAGGGAAGATACCAGCATTTTAAGGGCCTAACTGGCTCCTACTACTTCAGTTGACTGCCCGTTCTCTTCAAGTGGGTTCAGGGAGGCAGCAGGAAAGAGGAAGCTCCCTGCAAGCTGGTGTTAATCAGTCCAGGCTCCTGGGAATGCTAAAGAGGTACACAAGAGGCTCCTCCTCCTCTCTCTCTCCAGCTCCTGCTGCTTTCTGTTATTCCCTCTCACCTTTTCTCCTGCCTGCCTGTTATGTCTCTTGTGCCCTCCTTCCTCCAGCACAGCACTCCACCATCCCTGTGCATCTAGAGCAGAGAGAATACATGTGCACCAGCAGCAGACACAATTTTCTACACTCTGGGTCCTAGTGGCACTCCCCCCCCCCAGTCTGGCAGCTGAGGCGGCTGCGTTAGTTCGCCTCATAGTAAGGCCAGCCCTGTCCCAAATCCCAAGCATAGGCACATATAGGGAAAGAGGAATTTTTTCTGAAGATTGAGGAAGTCAAGTAGAAACTATCAAGCCATGAAAACAGTCCAAAACAGCTGAGTTAAAGGGGAGACTACTCCACTCAGTTTAAAGTAGAGAGGAATTGGGCATATCAACATTTGCAGCTAAACAACTCCACAGGGAAATTCTGTGCTTCAAAAGAAGAATGAAAATATTGTTCACCTAGAGTGTGGAACAAATTGGAATTCAGATATTGTGCTCTTAGGACATAAATGTGGCAGATTGCAAACCCATGTAGTATCATTGAGAGCCATTGTATTAAACTTATGTTTGACTGTGCTCCAATCCATGAGGGAGGGTTGCCGCAACTCCTCCAGAAATTAAAAACTGGTTGTGGAGAGAAGGGAGTGATTAAGGTGACTAAGACTTAATCTTGAAGACTGTAAATGGCTGCAGAGAGATACCCCCCCCTTGTGACAATCCACATATACTGGTTCAAACTGGGTTCTCCAAAGACCAAGAGAAAAAGAGTGAACATGGGGCAAATAAAGGATGGATTTAAACAGTCTCAGGGTCTTCCTATTGATTCAGTAATGGATGTGACCTTTGCTTCTCTGAGAACCCCAACCCTTGCTGAAGGGTTAGAGTGGATAGTAGGGGAGGAGGGTGGAGCAAAGGGACAGTCGCTCAGACACCAGGCTATTCAAAAGGTCTCGGGGGTCCCGGCTGCTGCTGCCATTACTACAGATGCAGCCACTGGAGCGCCATGTGGTTCTATCTTGGTGGCTCTCAGAGCTGGTTTGGGGGGGAGGGGTGCAGTATAGCACATTCCAAGCAGCTCTGAGAACTAGCTGCCTCCAGCCCCACCTCTTCTGCCCAAGGTCTTACCCCTTTGAGAAGCACGGAGCCTCCCTCCTCCCCTGGCATGTCAAGGGCTTGGTAGGCCTGTTGACCACCCTGCCTACCAGAGTTCCCATGTGGAAAGCAAATTATAATATGTTTTGTGAGTATACACAAACTCTATTTTTCTCGGTGATACCTTTGCCTTAGAATATATATACTCTGCAGAGAAAGAGCTGTGTGATCTCCAGTAAAAACACTGTCACTGTCCTTGGAGAGAAAGCAAAGCTCAGATGCTGACCTGCTGGTAGACTGGCTTGCTGGGGATATTGTCGTGTGTGGCAGGGGGCTTGGCTGCCTTCCCTCCGCCCACACACACACACAGAAGGGAGTGTGTGATGGACCATCTGCCCTTCACTGTCAGAAAAGGGTCAAGGCAGTTGTTCTAGAGGCAGCCAATTAGAAAGGGGCTGAGAGGAGCAGCCAATCATAGCCTGGCAGGCTCATATAAGACGGTCTGCAGAACAGCGTTCAGTAGCTGACTGGAGCTTGAGAGAAGAAGACCAGTCTCCACGGAGGAGAGAGGAGTGTCAGCACCTGGGACCGAGAAAGTCTATAATCAGGGGCTGGGTAGCTAGAGAGAGCTCCTGTCTGGCTGGTAGAGCCCTCAGGCTGAGGCCCTGAGGTAAGGGCAGAAGAAGGTTCTGGAACAACATGGGAAGCAGTTCCAGGTGCCCCTGAAGGAGTAGCTGGACGGAGTTTGCAGGTTCCCCAGAATGGGAGAACACAAAGTATGGAGGGCACTGTCCCTGAAAAGGATACTACACTGCCGGATAACAAAGGTTTCACTGTATGTTGGGACTGCAAACACTAAAATACCCTTCTACATGGATGGATAGATCGTTCTGTATATCAGCTTTGCCTGTATTTATACAGTATCACAAAAAAAAAAGCACATATACAATGTTTTCAGAGACCCTCTCACCTCTGTGCAAATTCATTTGGGTGGCATAAACCACATTACTTCCAGCTCAAGCTTTTCTAAATACTGCTCATTTTACTTTCCTCTTTATGCATTACATGACTGACCATATATTTTCCATAACTATAAATAAACTTAATGATAAAGAAACTAGCGTTATCACATGCACTTGTAAATTTGACTTTTATGTTGCTATTGTAACAAATCTATCTCATACTGTTGTAACAGTCTTCATCTAGGCATATGTACACTGCATAATCTTGAATTAGAGTTGTCACCTGACCACAACACTTTCAATCCTATGCTTAGTTCTAGAAGTTGGTTTAGCAGTTTTAGAAGGAATTACCCAGTTTGCTTTACTAGCATTTGTTTAGGCTGACCCTGCTTTTAAGTATCCTAGTTAGCTAACCAGCTTTTTATAATTCAGCTTAAGTTACAGTCTGAATGCCTGTTTCAACCATTAGGCCTGACTTCCCACAGCCCTGTGAGCTACTCTGAATGATGTAACAGACTCCCATACTCAGGCTAGATGGAATCACCTAGTCTGATCTTCTGCTTGCAGCATGCTACAAAATTTCATCCATCTGTTCCTATAGTAGGGCAATAATTCTGACTCTGTTACTATAGTCCTCAAATCTTGATTAAAAAACTTCAGGTTACCAAAAGTTCACCACCTTCTATACAAAACAACACACCTGCTTCTGGTTTTGATACTTCTTATATAGAAAGGAAAACCCATACGTTGATGAGGTGGGCTCCAATGACCTGTTACAATAACACCTATTTACTGTAAAACATTGGTGTGTCATTTGCTGGCAGAAAGGGTTACACCCCTACATCTGTTCTCTTTGTTCAGCTGCTGGTTCCGCTACTTATAACACTACCAATTCTCCCCAAATGTCAGTTACTTTCAAGGACTGACCCTGCCGATCCTGTAGTCGAATACAAATTACCACTATGGGTGGCTACCATCAGTTTGGGAGAGATTGGAAAGATACAGATCACCACAATCCCTGAATACTAGGCATCGGAGTAAGAAGGTGAACAAAGAATGTCAACAGAGCTACTTTGGCAAAAAACAGAACTCGGCATGTTCTCTCCTGTGTATAAGCAAATTGGAGTCAATGGGTCAACAGAGTCCACTGAACACTTGCTGGGCTAGATCATCAGCAAGCGAAAACAGGCATAACTTCTATATGTCAACAGAGATCTTAACTGGTACCAGCTAAATGAACAAGCCCACCAGTGCCCTACTCTACGTCACCGGACCAAGGAACTTTAATCTGGATTTCCTGCATCCTAAATGAGCCACTAAATAACCACTAAATTAGCAGTAACTTTAGGATTGTGTTTGCTATCTTATTTTGACCACTCTGGATCAGAAAACCCTTCAACTCAGGTTTCATCCAAAAACCACAAGTTTGTTTTCACACGTTGATATTTTCAATTTCAAGAAAAAAAATTGTGATCAGCTCTATTCATTAGGCACAGGACTAAGCTTTTCCTAACAGTAACATTGAATAAACAGCTCACTTCTTCCTCCATCGCCCAAACCAAAGATCTGTTGAAATATATCCAATAGCTGATGTCACAACAGCACCTCCTCTGTTTCAGACTGTGATCTTCTGCATGGGAGGACCTTCATTTTTGCAGAGTAACAGTCAAGTGTTATGGTTACTTTAGCTTATTCCGTTGGTTGGATTTTCTACTTTCTGGGCTATAAAGGGACCTTTGCATAACTTCTAAGCCTCTTTGCATCAAAGCATCTTGCTGTAGCTTTCAGCCACCTGATGACTGGGTAGTTAATCTGATGTAAGTGTGGCATTTGATGATCTCAAGTATCCTCAGCTCCCTGTCACAGCTTTTATCTTCTACCTTACTTCTTATGCTGGGAGTTTGTGCCCCAAATTGCTCAAGCAATCTTAAACAAAGTGATCTGAAAAGAGCAATGAAGAAAGATAGAGAGAGAAACAAGAAAGATACTTGAAGAAAAGGAAAGGGAAGGGAGTTCTGAAATCCAGCAGAGCTATGACAGGGCTATGTGAATTATGCTGCTGCATTACATAACTTCATCTCTTTACTTTCCATGGTTGCTGCTGTCATTTTTCATAACTGCAAATGCTGTTCCAAAGTGACCAAATATCACCCAGGTTTGCACTTGAGTTGTATTCTAGCAACAAATTGTGTTTTGTATTGTTAAGCTACTGTCCTTATTGCTTTCAAGAACTACAACTAAAGGATTCTTATTTTGTTTTATAAAAATTCCTGTCCACCACAGAAGGCAGACTGTGATCCTAGATATCCTTGGACCACATTCTTGGTTCCCATTAATGCTGCAACAGGTCAAGAAAGATTTAGCACCCGTGTCATCAGTCAATTGCAGATTTATATGGTGTTGGATATGCATGGACAAAATATGGCCTGCGGGTCGGATCTGGTCTGCCAAGCCTCCGGATCTGGCCCATGGACACGGCAGGGAGCTCCAGGCACAGGCTCCATGTTCGCTTCGCCCCACCCTCACGCCACTCAGAAACATGGCTTCAGGGTGGTTTTTCTTTAAAAACCGTGAGCCTAAAGGGGAAGGGGGGAAGATTTAGGAGTTGCTCCCAACACCAGCACAATCCCATTGGCTGGTTTCTGGACAGAAACTGGCCTATGGGAACTGCCTGTGTCAATAGGGGTCATAGTGGACCACAAGTTGAATAGGAGTCAACAGTGTGATGCTGTTGCAAAAAAAGCAAATATGATTCTAGGTTGTATCAACAGGTGTGTTGTAAGCAAAACTCGTGAAGTCATTCTGCCGCTCTACTCTGCACTAGTTAGGCCTCAGCTGGAGTATTGTGTCCAGTTCTGGGCGCCACATTTCAAGAAAGATGTGGAGAAATTGGAAAGGGTACAGAGAAGAGCGACAAGAATGATTAGAGGGCTTGAGAACATGACCTATGAAGCCAGGCTTCATGAACTGGGCTTGTTTAGTTTGGAAAAAAGAAGATTAAGGGGGGACATGAAAGCGGTTTTCAAATATCTAAAAGGGTGTCACAAGGAGGAAGGAGAAAATTTGTTCCTCTTGGTTTCTGAGGACAGGACAAGGAGTAATGGGCTTAAAGTGCAGCAAGGGAGGTTTAGATTGGACATTAGGAAAAAATTCCTAACTGTCAGGGTGGTCAAATATTGGAATAAATTGCCAAGGGAGGTGGTGGAATCTCTCTCTCTGGAGATATTTAAAAACAGGTTAGATAGACATCTATCAGGGATGGTATAGACGGAGCTTGGTCCTGCCTTGAGGGCGGGGCCTGGACTCGATGACCTCTCGATGTCCCTTCCACTCCTATGATTCTATGATGCTATGATTCTAATAACAGGCAGCCACAAAGCACAAAGGGCTCCAGAGCACATGCTGCAGCCTGCGGTGAGGGAGGAGCAGGCAGGGAGGTTGATTTAGGAACAGGATGCTGGCTGGTAAGTCTCCTGGCAGAGCCCACCTCTGGCACCCCAGTCCCTCCCTTCGCCAACTTTCTGCCCCCCCATCCATATCCACTCCCAGATCCAGTACCCCAATTCCCTGCCTTAGGTCACAATCCAACCCTCTGACACCAGTCCAGTGCCCCAGGAGGTCACAACTGCCTCTTTCACCCAAACTCCCTCCCTTACCCCAAGCTCCCTTCTGCACTCAACCCCCATCCCAGACCCTGCACCTCCTCCATTAATACCCTGGAAGGGGGCAGCCCTCGACCACTTTCCAAATTCTTTGAGTAGATCCCCATAAAAAAATATTGTCCACCCCGGGTGTTGGATAATCCAGTGATTATGTAAGAGCCAGTGTAGCTGGCTTTTCAACAGACTTGTAGACAAAGAGGCTTTGGTTTTGGGAGATTGCCAACTTCAAGAATAGCCACCAGAGGCTAATGCCAGCAGGTGCAATTTTTAGAAAAATTGTGGTTGCTCTATATTTCTTCATGGGCTATAATCATGGGTACGTCTAGACTACAAGGCTCAATTGATGGAGCCATGTAAAGTAGTTTACTCAGCATAGTCAATGTAGCATTTTTAATTATTTAATCCCTGCTTCATTAAAATAAAAATGGCCGCTGGGCTGTGCCGACAATCAGCTGATCCAGCGCAATGCGTCAGTCTAGATGCGGCGCGGTCGACAAGGGAAGCCTTTGTCGACCGCTCTGATAAACACCATTTCACGAGGTTTGAGCTGGTAGCCCATATCCCAAATAACCATGTATCTCAGTGCTTGCTTTGCTTTGAGGCTTGGTAATACAATACAGTGCTCTTCAAATTTAGGTTGCTGATTCAAAAATCAATGGCTACGTCTACACTGGCCCCTTTTCCAGAAGGGGCATGTAAATTTCAGGAGTCGTCGTAGGGAAATCCGCGGGGGATTTAAATATCCCCCGCGGCATTTAAATAAAAATGTCCGCCGCTTTTTTCCGGCTTTTAAAAAAGCCGGAAAAAAGCGTCTAGACTGGCCCCGATCCTCCGGAAAAAGTGCCCTTTTCCGGAGGCTCTTATTCCTACTTTGAAGGGCACTTTTTCCGGAGGATCGGGGCCAGTCTAGACGCTCTTTTCCGGCTTTTTTAAAAGCCGGAAAAAAGCGGCGGACATTTTTATTTAAATGCCGCGGGGGATATTTAAATCCCCCGCGGATTTCCCTACGACGACTAGTGAAATTAACATGCCCCTTCCGGAAAAGGGGCCAGTGTAGACGTAGCCAATATGTTTAGAAGAGGTCAAAATGTAAGGTTAGCTATACTATAACTTATATAAGTTTGGGGTTGATTTAAGTTTAGCTCCTAGTACACAGGTATCAAAAAAGCACCAATTAAGTGGCAAATAGAAGCAGTCTAGGCAGAAAGATGAAGAGTTGCATAAGGATGAAGACCTGAGAGAACAGTCTCATGGATCAAGGTTGAGACACAGACAGAGGAGTGCTGGAGAAACTGGTTTTAGGGCATGTGCACACTAGGACATTATTTTGAAATAATAACTCTTGAAACAACTATTTCAAAATAGCGTGTCTATACTATAGGGAAGCCTCAAAATTAGTCTGAGACAGGTTACCTTAATATGGATGCGATACCTCAACTTAGAGCCCCAGGAAGTACTGGGGAGAAATTACTTTGAATGACTCTTGGGAGTAGTTATTTTGAAATAGCAGCACTGGAGCATACAAACTACCACTATTTTGAAATAACTATTTTGAAATAAGTGTTAGTTCTCATGGAAAGCAGGAGTTACTAATTCAAATAAACCATCCCGTTATTTTGAAAGAATGAGCTTGAAAGTGTGGACACTTTGCTTCTTATTTTGAAATAAGTTGGGTATGTCTACAATTGCACCCTATTTTGAAATAGGGATGCAAATGTAGGCATTCGGAATAGTAAATGAAGCTGGGATTTAAATATCCCGTGCTTCATTAGTATAATCGCGTCCGGGCACTATTTCAAAATCACACTATTTCAAAATAAAACGCCCTGGCTACGTCTACATTGGCCCCTTCTCCGGAAGAGGCATGTTAATTTCCAACTTCAGAATAGGGAAATCCGCGGGGGATTTAAATATCCCCCGCGGGATTTAAATAAACATGGCCGCCGCTTTTTTTCCGGCTTGAGGAAAAGCCGGAAAAAAGCGTCTAGACTGGCGCGATCGTCCGGAATAAAGCCCTTTGAAGTAGGAATAAGAGATCCTCTGGAAAAGGGCTTTATTCCAGAGGATCGCGCCAATCTAGATGCTTTTTTCCGGCTTTTCCCCAAGCCGGAAAAAAAGCGGCAGCCATGTTTATTTAAACCCCGTGGGGGATATTTAAATCCCCCGCGGATTTCCCTATTCTGAAGTTGGAAATTAACATGCCTCTTCCGGAGAAGGGGCCAATGTAGACGTAGCCCCTGTGTAACCACGTTATTTCGAGAGAAAACCCTTCTCTCAAAATAACTGGTAAACCTCATTGTATGAGGAATAACAGTTATTTTGAGAGAAGGGGTTTTCTCTCGAAATAACGTGGTTACACAGGGCATTTTATTTCGAAATAGTGTGATTTCAAAATAGCGCCCAGATGTGGTTATACTAATGAAGCGCGGGATATTTAAATCCCGGCTTCATTTACTATTCCAAATGCCTACATTTGCATCCCTATTTCGAAATAGGGTGCAACTGTAGACATACCCAAGGGGAATTATTTCAAAGTAACTCCCTACTGTAGAAAAGGACTGAGCAATCTACTGTCTATATCATAGAATTGGAGGGGTTTCACGAGATCATTTAGTCCAGTTCCCTGCACCCAGGGAAGGACTAAACACCATCTAGATCATCCATGATAGATGTTTATTTAACCTGCTCTTAAATATCTCCAAGGATGGAGTTTCTACAACCTCCCTAGGGTAGATCACACTGCTACTTACTTCTAAACAGGCAGAATGGGGATTTGAACCAACACCTGCCTGCTTTAGAAGCAAGTACCCAGAGGGCAGGAGTACGGGGGGGGGGGGGGGGAGGGGATATTGAGGGATGGTGTGGTGTTGTGGGAAGAGCACTGGATGAGTGCTCAGGAAACCTGACTTCTATTCCCAGGTCTGCTCCTGGGTGACCAAGGGTATGTCTACACTGCATGAGATAATTATTTTGAAATAACAATGCAAGCATCTATACAGCTATTCCATTATTTTGAAATAATTTCAAAATAATGGACGGCTTATGCGGAAATCCGTCCGAAATAGATAATTCGAAATAAGGTGTGTGTAAACGCTCCACGGCTGCTATGCCTGCTCTTCAGGGCCATTCTAAGTTATTCCTCCCCAGTGCCTCCTGGGGCTCTAAATCAAGATATCATGTTTACATTAGCGAAGCCTGCCTCGGACTAATTTTGAGGCTTCCCTGCTATTTTGAAATAAGCTATTTCAGAATAATTATTGCGCAATAGCTTATTTTGAAATAAGCGTGCAGTGTAGACATGTGCCACGTCATTTCTCTCTTCTCCCATTTCCCATATTTGAAAAGGGGAGGAGTATACTCTCTTCCTTCACGCTGAGATTTCCTGATGGGAAAGTGCTATATAAAGTGAGGTGGTATTATTAGTAGCTATCATTCAGTCTTGTTTTTATGGTAGTCACGGCTATGACTGATGAGACCGAGTCGAGAGAGACAATCTCTTCCACATCTGTGGTACTATTAATGCCAGAGTGTATTTTATGGACTTGAGCACTTATAACTTTTAAAATTACATAGTATTGAGCAGTGGTCTCCAACGTGGTGCCCACAGGTGCCATGGCACCCGCCGGGGCATTTATGTGCACCCGCTGAAACATCTGGGCTGGCTCCACCCCTGGCGCGAGGCACATGTGTGGTGCTGGCCCTGGGCTCAGGGCGCATAGCCGGCCTCTGCCCCAGGCACGCAGCATATGCGCGGTGCCGGCCCTGGCTTCAGGGCGCGTTGGCGGACCCACCCCCGGGTTCCCGGCAGCCATGAAAGGTTGGGGACCATTGCTATAGAGTGACATGTTTCTGAGTAGCACTTTGGCCTACTTGTGATCATCTCTCCCTCTTGAGATTCATCTCAGCTGCTACAACACCTCGTTCATTGGCCTAGCTGTGACAGTTACTTGGAACGTGAGTTCTTCGGAATAGGGACTGCCTCTCCTTGTTATTTGTTGTTGTCTGTGCAGACAGTGCTTAGCACAATGTGGATCATGATCCATGTCTCGTACTCCTAGGCACTATTTAATACAAAACAACAAAAACAAAACCAACAACAACAATAAAAAACCCCAAACCGTCATTTAGCTCATGAGGACAGGGGCTGTCCTTTGGTCCTGACATTCCCAACTTGGACTATAGCTGTTGACTGTGGGTTTCATCACTATGCTGTCATGGTTCATTTGAGGTGAGTCATGAAAGAAGGGGAGACTTAATATGGATAAATATCAATTTATGATTGAATACATATCCCATCTATCTCTCTGGGCTCTTCAAATTCAGCGAGGCAATCATAATCAGACTCTCAGTCACAAGACACCTGGTATATCCTGCATCTGGACAGGCTGTCTTCTAAAGCACAGTCACAAAGGTGAAAGGGGCAGGAGGGAAAAGGTCTTATGAGCTTCAGATATGATCTTGGACTTGGTTTGGATTTGGGGTGAAGGCTCAGTTGTCCTGGAATATTTTAGCCATATAAAAGCTATTTGGAGAACAGTGTATCAGAGGGGTAGCCGTGTTAGTCTGAATCTGCAAAAGCAGCGAGGAGTCCTGTGGCACCTTATAGACTAACTGAAGTGTTGGAGCATAAGCTTTCGTGGACAAAGACCCACTTCGTCAGATAGTCTATAAGGTGCCACAAGACTCCTTGCCGCTTTTGGAGAACAGAGAAAGCGATAAACTTAAAAAACAACAAATGGTCTGGTAGCACTTTATAGACTAACAAAACATGTAGATGGCATCATGAGCTTTCGTGGGCACAGCCCACTTCCTCAGAGAAAGCAATGTTGAAGATGATGATGGGATTTGTCCTGCTTTTAGGACTCAATGACTTTCTGAGGTCTCTTCCAACCCTATGATTCTATGATTCTATGAACATCTGATGGGAAGTAACTGAATATCGTATGTCTGTGGTTCTGAACTCACTTTGTCTTCATCTCCCAGAAATATTGTTCACAAAACCCATCCCCCAGTGTCTGTAATCCTTAGCATTTAGAGTTTGTCATGTTAAAAATGCTATATGGATACAAGCCAATTAATCTTCTCTGTACTATTATCCACAATGTCCAGACGCAAAACCAACAGAAAGGATAAAAGATAGTGGAAGTGCACTCTTAGGCCATGTCTACACTAAGAAACTATTTTGAAATAACTAAATTCAGCTTAATAACTCCCTACTTTACAAAATCAAAGTAGTGTGTTCGCACTATGGGAAAGTCTTAAAATTAGTCCAAGGCAGGCTCCATTAATGTGGACATGTTACCTTGACTTAGAGCCCCAGAAAGCACTAGGGAGTAATTAGTTCAAATTACTGAGTAGTTATTTTGAAATAACAGCACCGGAGCATCCACACTACCTCTATTTCGAAATAACTATTTCAAAATTAGCATTAATCTGTGAGAAAAGCAGCAGTACAGATTTCAAAATAAGTGTCCCTTTCTTTTGAAATAACAGTCTTGATAGTGTGGACGCTCTGCTTATACATTTGACATAAGCGGGGTTATTTTGAAATAAAGCCCTAGTATAGATCAGGGCTTACAGTAACACTTCATCGACAGTGTTTACCTGAATGACAGTACCAAGCATGTGTTGCTGCTGCTGCTCAGATTTGATACAGCTCCAGCTCAGTGATGGCTTCCTGGCCCCTAAACCTACTATATATACACAGACAACATTAGTATGGTGAACTGTAAAGACTTTACTGGCCTGGCTTTGGAATTCAGTCTATGAATGTGCCGTAGGACTCTGGCTTGATGTACCATCCTTCTGTTGTGGGAAGGGAGAAACTCTACTGAAACTTTGCTCTTTTGTGACATCACTTGCCTACAGCCACACCTAGAAGTGTCATTGGCAGAGCCCGGAGGTTGCCTCACATGCCTCCCGGATTTGTGCTTGTCCTGGCAGTCTAGGATGATTTATATCTATCCTGTTCCTATCAACCTGATAGTGGAAACCGCTTCAGCCGCTACATTCTATTGCAGTGCATAGGCCTGTGTCACTGTTGTCTATCAGGTTTTATTAATGTTTACTTAGACTTTCTAATTCATTTCCTGTCTCTCCACTGAAGAAACGCTAGAAAAGGGGGCCTTTTGATAGATATTAAAATGATGGAAGAATCTGATAGCTTTTATTTTTCCTTGAGACAATTAATGGTTTCCATATTCATAGAAATATTGACTACTTTGCCTCTGAAGGCCTTTCCAAGCGATACAGCTACATGATAGCTCAGCACTGAAATTATTATTCATAAGTATTCAATTGTCTGAAAAATATAATTTTACAAGAGCACTATACTGCAATAACACTTGGATTTAAATAGCAGGGACGATAGGCGAAGTGACGGAGCAAATAAAAGAACTGCAAGAGTTTTAAGAAATGGTGGACGGGGGGCACATATCCGTGCTAAAATATTAATAGGATGACCAATCTCAGGGATTCTCAAACTGTTTCTTTCTGAGGAATCCCTCAGTGTAAATATTTCCTGGCCCAGCTGTGCTAGAACCCCCATTTTTCAATAGATTAAAACCCAGGGCCAGCATTAGGGACAAGAGGAGCAATTGCCCATGGCCATATACCACAGGGGCCCCCGGAAAGCTAAATAGCTCAGGGTATGTCTACACTACCCCGCTAGTTCGAACTAGCGGGGTAATGTATGCATACCGCACTTGCTAATGAAGCCCGGGATTTGAATTTCCCGGGCTTCATTAGCATAAGCGGGGAGCCGCCATTTTTAAATCCCCGCTGCTTCGAACCCCGTGCAGCGCGGCTACACGGGGCTCGAACTAGGTAGTTCGGACTAGGTGCCTATTCCGAACTACCGTTACTCCTCGTGAAACGAGGTGTACCGGTAGTTCGGAATAGGCACCCTAGTCCGAACTACCTAGTTCGAGCCCCGTGTAGCCGCGCTGCACGGGGTTCGAAGCAGCGGGGATTTAAAAATGGCGGCTCCCCGCTTATGCTAATGAAGCCCGGGAAATTCAAATCCCGGGCTTCATTAGCAAGTGCGGTATGCATACATTACCCTCCTAGTTCGAACTAGGAGGGTAGTGTAGACATACCCTCAGGCTTTGGCCTCAGGCAGTGGGGTGGGGTTTCAGCTTTGTGCTGTGCACTCTAGTGAATCAAACATGACCCCGAACAGCTGGTTGAGAACCACTGGTCTAACTTGTGCATGTATGAGACCCCTGCTAACAATTGAGTCAACTGTAGGCATTGAACTTGACATCCCAATACACATCAGAAAAGTTTACGTGCACCATGCATTTGTAAATGTAACATGTTGCCCATACTCTGTCGCTCTTTTGTGTCTGGGCCTCAGAAACAGGTGCCTTGAGCTAACTGCCTTGAGCTAATTGCCTTTAACTTAAGTTTTTTCTTTAACCAGGAGTTCTCCATCCATCTGTAGAGCTGAGGCACACAGATGGCCTCTGAAATTTTTTGGGAATGTTCCAGTTGGGAAGATATGAAGTACTGCCATCTAGCCTTGAAGACTATAACTCCCATGATGCCATAGGGAGAAATAGGAGAAACCTCTCTCTTCCAGGCACTGCGGGGAGAACTCTATTTTGGGAGAGAAGCCCAAATTGCTGATGTGGAGCTCTCTCTATAGCAGGAGCTACTGCTGAAAGCCAGAAGCTGCTGCTGAGATCCTGCTGGGGCTTTGATTAAGCAGGGAGTTTCACAGATGGTTGGAGGCATCCCTGGAGCCAGGGGGGAGAAGATTGCTGTGCCTAGAGGAGACTGGAATGGGCTTGCGGTAAAGGAACTGTGAGTAACCATCACACTTTTTTGGGGAAAGTACTTGTAAGGGAAGGAGCACAGCCAGGGCCCTCCTGAGGTGAAAGGGGCCTGGAGCAATCCCTCCCCCCATGCTCCAGGACTGGGCCCCAGGGCAACCCTCCACTATTGAGGCCCCACCCCTTCCCAAAGTCCCACTCCCACCCCCCCTCCTTGCCCCCTCCCTGAGCAACACAGCCTGGGGAATTATGGGGGCCTGGCAGGGCAGAGCTGGAGTTGCTTCCCTCACTCATCATGTGGGCGGTGGAGCTGGAGCAAGTAGCCTGCTCCACTCCTCTATGCCCCGTCACCCTCTTCCAGCCTGCAGTGCAGGAGGCTCTGGAGTGTCCTGAAGTCAAGTGCAGGGGGCCGGGAAAGGGGGGCATTGAGGAGCAGGCTGCCTGCTCCGTAGACCCCTGCTGCAGCCTCAGTGTGAGGCCTCCATAATCCTTCAGTCCTTCCCATGCACAGGGTGGTTGGAGCGGCTGCTGCGGGGCCCCCAAAAGCATGGGGCCTAGAGTGGCCGTTCCAAACTATCCTATGGACGGGATGACTCTGGACACAGCAGAAAGGTAGCTAGTCCCATTGAACCGGGACCCAGAGCTGGTGGCATGTGGTGGCCAACTCCAATCTTCAGAGGGACAGTGCATCTTGATACACAGAACCTGCACATTGCTGTCGACAGCTTCAAATCTTCAAACCTGCTCACATACATGCACATGCCCAGGACTCTGACATCCAGAGGAGTGTGCACTCCGGAGTGGGGTGAAGGGTGGCTGTGTAAATGCCAGTTATATATGTTTCATTTATTACTGTATCTTATATTTGTTCATTGATTTTATGCACCTGCCCTCAGTGGATTTGAATTAGTGCTGACATTTAATCAGAATCTGTTCTTCCCTGCTTCTTTAGGTTGCAAAGTAAAGGTGTTAACTGTAATGTAAGCATATTAGATGTATGTAATTGATAATTGATACTTTTGAGTTAGACCCATACCACAGAGTATTAGTATTAGTATTCCCCAAGCTGACACTGAGTATGTGGAAGGGTCAGTCTGTGGGCGCACAACCAATTTTAAATTCCTTTAGGAAATAAGGGTCTGCAGCATGGTGGTGGACAGAGGATTTCCACCTGTTCAACTTCACCACTGGGATTCTCGGGATCTCCTTTAATGTCAACGACATCAGGTGGCCAGGCACCCGGTTAAGTGTTGCCTTCTCCGGAGTAACGAAGAGAGGAAAGAGGGGGGTAGGTTTACATATAAGTAAACGTTGGGTATTTATGTGAGAAGACTCAGGTGAGCACAAAGATAGTTTCAGGATATAAAGCTACCTACCCAGATCTCCGGTAGCTATCGGAAGCATTCAGTATGTTAGTTCCAAAATGCCTCTCCCCCTCCCAAAATCGACAGCTCCCTTTCCATCCTCCCCAAAAACTCTGGACAGTCTCCACATCGCCTGAGAAATAAATTTGCTTTGTCAAATGATTAGCATTTCATGTACACTCTAAACCCTGGTCTACACTAGGGCATTATTTCAAAATAACCCCCGCCCCCGGTCGGTTAAATGTATAAGTGAAGCATCCATACTATGAAGCCCATTATTTCAAAATAACGGCATGTTTATTTCAAAATCTGTACTCATGCTTTTCGCAGGGAATAACGCTAATTTCAAAATAGTTATTTCAAAATAGCATTAATGCGGATGCTCTGGTGCCGCTATTTCAAAATCACTACTCCCTAGAATAATTCAAATTAGTTACTCCCCAGTGCTTCCTGGGGCTCTAAGTTGAGGTAGCACATCCACATTAACAGAGCCTGCCTCAAGCTAATTTCAAGGCTTCCCTGTAGTGGGGCCACGCTATTTTGATTTTGTTAAATTAGGAGTTAAGTCTACTGTAGTTATTTCGAAACAACTTCCTAGTGTAGACATGCCCGGATGGTCTTCAAACCTGGCCTCTGGCAGAGCAAGGAGGAGAAATGGACTCCACAGCTGAAGCCCCTCACTGTGACAGCGCTTAGCTACAGCTTCTCCTGTTTTCAGAAGGGGGAAGCTCTCTAGCTAATTTCTACTTGCATCAGTAACTGCATGTCTTCATTACTGGTACCATGCTTGGGAGCCCTAGTCTACACAAACTACTGTTATTTTCATCAGCATGTCTTCTAGCAGGGTTAGACGACAACAGTGGTGCAGGTAGTGTTGACTAGTTTACACTAGTGCCCCTATTGCTTACTACTAGCATACCGGGAATATTGGTGTAATGTATACAGCCTATGGCAATCAAACCACCAAATCTATTAGGTCTACACAGCTCTTGATGGCATAATTATTATTATGATTATTGATTGTATTATAGTAGCACTCAGAGGCAACACCTAAGATCAGGGCTCTCTGTTGCTAGGCATTGAACAAACGTGCAATAAAAGATGGTCTCTGCAACTTAGAAGCTAATAGGAATGGGGAGGCAAAGTGACTTGCCTAAGTTCACACAGCACATCAGTGGCAGAGCTAGGACCAGATCCCATACTGTTTGGCTTCCACCTAGTCCCCTGTCCACTAGCTCATGTTGCCTTATCTGCAGATATTGGACACTTCAACTTTAACCTTTCTTTCTCTACAAGTCTTGGTGATATACAATTCAATTATTTTAGGACTGTGTTTTATAAACTTTATTGAATTGCTGCTAAACTGCATCCTCTGCAGTGGCTTTGAAGTTAAAACATTGTCGTGTTACAAAATAATGTAATTCCAATGTCAGTTTCCTGTATCTGTGCATTTGATTGATATGTATTTCTGGGGTAAAATTAATGTTATCATAAACTTTTACAACGTTTCTACAAAAATGAGATTAAAAATTACAGAATTATTGATGTATTCATTTTGCATATGTAGTTATGCAAATTAAATCCTCTCTCTTCACAGTTTAACTCACTCATATGCTATTACTCTTTCTTAGTAGATAATCTTTGAAATTAATGGGTTATTGAGGGTCAAATGTATAGGAAAATATGCATTTCTTAGCGATGATCAGGAGAGTTGTTTATTATCATTAATATAGCAATGAGAGATTTTATTTTATTTTATTTTATTTTATGGAGGTGGAGAAAAGCTTGCTGCTGCTGCTGTTGTGAGCTGGGTTAAATATCTTTGAAACTTGAGGGGTGTAATTGCCATTTTACATTTAAGAGGATGTCTAGACTACATGGCTCCGTTGACGGAGCCATGTAGATGAGTTTACTAGACATAGGAAAATGAAGCGGCGATATAAATAATCGCCGCTTCATTTACTTCAAAATGGCCCCCGCCCTGTGCCAATCAGCTGTTTGGTGGCACAGCGGGGCAGTTTGGATGCTCCGTGGTTGACAACAGAAGCTGCTTCATTGCCCTATGTACAGTAAACTCATCTACATGGCTCCATCTACGGAGAAATGTAGTCTAGACATACCTTAAGAGCCCAGTAAGCAGTGGATTTGTTGGTAATGCTGCTAGACAATATTGACCTCCCTTGGTCCAGAAAATTCTCTGTTCAGAACCAGTGAGGTCCCAAGGGTGCCAAACTAGAGAGGTTCAACCTGTACGTTCTCTTTCACACTCTGCCCAGCCATATAATACTTAGGGCTCTTTAGCTCATTCCAGACAGCAGCTTTACCTTGTCAGCAATCCTGCCATCTGATCCCTGCACTCCTGTTGTCCAGCTGCACAACACTAGGAAGGAGGTCCAGGAACAGGCAGAATACCTGTCCTAATTCTCATCCTTTCACTTGCTCCATCTCCCTACAAATCCTTCTGAGTCCTGTGCCTATACCCCATGTAGGTTTCCCATCACATTGGACTCTTGACTCCTCACCCAAAAGCTCTTCATGTTCCCCCTCCTCCTTGCAGTTTTGACATGCCTACATCTCTGATTTCTCCCTACTTCCTCTACCATTGCTTGCTCTCCGCAATCTTCACTCATCTTCCCACTTGCTTCCCTCTCAGACACTGCAGCACTCATGTAAATACAGAGCTTGACTTTTACAGAGCAACAAACAGCCTCCTTTAGATTTTTTCTTAAAACTTATTACTTCCACTCAGCTTTGCAATACTCAGCCTTACTTGTGTGTCCTTGTGTGATGAAAGAGATGAATCATAGCATTAAAAATATGGGAGCTTGGTCAACTTAAGGCTGGTGGTTTAAAGGTCAGTAGCTCCTGTTAGTACACGAGTCTTAGAAATTGCAGGTTGCCAATTCTAATTTCACTGGGTCTGTTAAGCCTCTGTGTGATGATTTCTCAGAAGGTCAGACTAAGATGGTCAGTGGTTCCTTTTGATCCATGAATCTGCACAGAAAACTACAAAAACCTGCTAAGAAATGTATTCCTTTTCTCTATGCTTTATCACAAACATCCCCTTGCTGAAATGCTGTTGGTGTGTGTGAATATCACCTCCAGGCAGCTACTACATATACAAGATTTGCAGGGTGCTTTTTTTTAAATTTAAATCAGACTGGCCGTACTTACTGTGATACGCAGAAGATTAAGACAAGCTGCATGACAGCTGACAAGCACTGCTCCGAAATCTAATGCTTAGGTATCTAGACAACCACTTTCAGTTGTGTCGTCTGACTCCCAATAAGGTTACCTTGGCCCTGGTGAAGCTGTGTGGGTTTTGTTTGCCTTTTTAATTATGCTTTTAAAATATTTTCACTTATAAACTTTTCAAGGTAGGCACATACAGCATCACTCTCTAGCACAGTGGGGAGCAATGTGCAGCCCACAGGCCTTGTGCACCCCATTAGTGTAATCCACTAGGGGTGTGTCTAAACTACATGGCTCCATCAATGGAGCCATGTAGATTAGGCTGATCGGCAGAGGGAAATGAAGCCACGATTTAAATAATTGCGGCTTCATTGAAATTTAATTGGCTGCCACGCTCCGCAGACCAGCTGATGATCAGCTGTTTGTCGGCAGATTGGGGCAGTCTGGACGCACCGCGGTCGACAAGGAAGCCTTTGTCGACAGAGCTGCTATGTCTCGCAAAACTAGGTTTACCTGCGCCGGTCCATTGATGGAGCCTAGACTGGCAAGTTTTTCCGCAAAAGCAGCTGCTTTTGTGGAAAAACTTGCTAGCTGTCTACACTGGCTGCTTGAATTTCCGCAAGAACACTGACGATCTCATGTAAGATTGTCAGTGTTCTTGCGGAAATGCTATGCTGCTCCTGTTCGGGCAAAAGCCCTCTTGCACAAATGCTTTTGCACAAGAGGGCCAGTGTAGACAATGCGGTATTGTTTTGTGCAAAAAAGCCCCGATCGAGAAAATGGCGATCGGGGATTTCTTGCGCAAAACCATGTCTAGATTGGCACGTACGCTTTTCCGCAAAAAGTGCTTTTGCGGAAAAGCGTCCATGCAAATCTAGATGCTCTTTTCCGCAAATGCTTTTAACGGAAAAACTTTTCCATTAAAAGCATTTGCAGAAAATCATGCCAGTCTAGACGTAGCTATGTAGTTTAGACACATCCTAGGAATGTTTGTTAAAGTTGTGTGTCTACAGGCAGGGCCCCTTGCAGTTCCCACTGGCTGCGGTTAGCCATTCCCAGACAAATTAGAATTGTTTTCTACATCCATACAGCCCAAAGAATAACTCAAAGCTTTATGATTCAATGGGCCTGCAAAAATGGTGTGTGTGATGCTTTTAACAGGCACTCAACTAGTGGAGCTTATCTATGCCTCTGCCACGGAGTTCCTGCGTGGCGCTGGGCAAGTCACTTAAACCAAACTGGCCACTGATTGTTTCTCGATCTGTTTCTGGGTGCTTGACTTTTGCCATTTAGGCTTATTTGTAGAAGAACTGAGCACTCGTCAGTGTAACTGAAGTCAATGAGGGCTGCACTTTGAAAATGTAAACTGGTACATAATGGCCTGAAAAAAAAATCAGTTCCTAATAGGAGCTTTTGGGCATCCAAAAGTAATGGATACATTTGATCCTTATGTAACATAAGGATAATAATACTCCCTCATTTCAAAGGGGTGATTGTGAAGATAAATGCTATCATATTTGAAAAGCCCTAAGATAATGTAGGCCTGAACACAACAGAAAGGTCTGTGAGGAAATTAATAATTCTGTCTCCAGAGCAGGTTTGATTAGTTTGCAATAAATAAGTCTTAGGACCACACTTTGAAAAATGAAAAGAAAACAGCATGTAGAGTAGCTACTCATTCGGTGATCACTGTCAATCCTGAGCACTGAATGAGGCAAGGGGAACGGTAGGGAAAATACTACCATAATTCATATGTTGGGTGGGCATTAAGGTTACCCAGAAAACCTCAATACCAGCATTTTTTTTTTTTTTACTTTAGAGTCCTGAAGTGAGCAGGGGTGTCCCCTCACTGACCCGGAGGAGGGAGAAACCTTCTCTGAGCCCTGATGGGCTGAGCTGTAGCCTGCCCTTTAAGTCCACAGCAGCCTGGGAGTGGGGCAGGAAGTATAAAAGCTAGGCCCAGCAGCTCAGGAGGGAGCTGGCTGTTGCAGGGAGTGGAGCCCTAACCTGAGAAGCCGGTTGAGGCAGACACCAGGCCCTTGTGAGGAGGTGTGACTGCCCCTTTTCTCCTACACCTAGACTGGGACCTGCCCTGACCAGTGGAACAGGTACAACCAGAGGGGGAGTCTGGAAGTGGCCCAGGGGAAGCAATGGAGGATCAGGTGGATCTGATCACCCTTTAAGCTGGGTCAGCAGGCTTCAGTGTGGATCCCCTGCTGACCCCAGTGGCTGTGAGACTGCCACTGGTATGGGCCCTGGGCCAGGATGTGGTGGGGTAGGGAGAGCCCATGTCGTACCCCCCCCCCTCCTGCAACCCCTCCCCCTGCCACCTCTGCATTTGGGTGGCAATCTTCCCCCTTTACGTTTGTGCTACAGAAACCGTTTGCTTGCCTGCCCTGCCCTGAATCAGGGCCTGGGCTGCCAGTTTGACTGTGGGGAATTGTTTGTTTGTTTGTTTGTTTGTTTATTGGCCTGCCTTCTGGCCCTGGCCTTAAAGGGGCTGCTGGGTAAGGACGTACAGGCCCGAGCACTGGGCAGGGACTCAGGACTGAACAAGAACTCTTACAAGTCCTTAATCTTGCAACATGAGGGCATGTCTAGACTCCATCCTTTTTTTGAAAGAGGGATGTAAATTAGACAGATTGAAATTGCAAATGAAGCTGGCATTTAAATTTCCAGCCGCATAATGGCAGCCGCATGTTCTTTCGAAAAGGGCTTTTTGAAAGTAAAACTGCTGTCTGGACGTGGTTCTTTTTTTAATTTTTTTATTTTTTAAACACCCTTTTTTGGCAGATCCTGTATTCATTTCTTTTGAAAAATAAGGAGTACAGGATCTTTCGAAAGAGGGGTTTTTTTTTTTTTTTGGAAGGACCCCATCTAGACGGCAGTTTTACTTTCGAAAAGCCCTTTTCGAAAGAACATGCGGCTGCCATTATGCAACTGCAGCGCGGGAACTTTCAATCCGACTTCATTTGCAATTTCGATCTGTCTAATTTACATCCCTCTTTTGAAAGAGGGATGTCGTCTAGACATGCCCTGACTGTTTGTTTTCATGTTGTTTTGTCTACCTTTATATGCAGTAGAACCCCATGTTTCCAACTTAATTGGGGTCATGGCCAGATCATCAGAAATTTGGATAATTGTGAGAACAGGCAAAGAGCTTTCTGTCAGTTGTGTTAAGATATGGTGTTGCTTTTAAACTAGCGTATCTCCTCCCAGAACAGCACAAACCTACCCCCCACTTTCTTCTTATACTTAATGCAATATACACACTATTAGTGCTTTCAAGCAATGTTTTGTTCATTTATGTTACAAGGCTGAAAAGATGGGACAATTTCAGTAGTGCAAGTGACATCCATTTTCTATCTTCCTCTGTGGGTGCTGGTTTATTCAGTTAACACAGCAAGCTGGATAACAATGTCAGAAACAGTTTTACTGTATTGAGAGAAGGCCTGGTCTCAATTTTGTACTGTAATGTTTTTCTAACAGTTTGGCGCTGCTTCAATAACTATGAGAATTTTTTTGGAAGTGATCTATAATTGAACAGGCAAATCCTATGTGATTTGCATCTCACCTCTGTTGCAATAACAATCATATTAATGTGGCATTTCTGTTAATATGATTCGCAACTTCAGATTTTATTATGTAGTACATATTATTTCACTTTTTAACATCAATAGTTATAGCTGTCTTCAGCCCTATGAGTTATAGGATATGCTCATCTTAGAAAAGAACATCAGCCACACTTTATGACCACGTGTAATGGTCTTTCTGTTATTTTGATCTTTGCTTTCTTAAATATAGCAGGAGAAGGAGTGGGGGAGGGGATGGGAAGAAGGCATCCAATTTCTTTAACTAGAGGTTGATGATTTGTAGTAGAACATAGAGACCCAAAAGCCTTGGACATAAATTAGTGCAACTCCCATTTTCTTGACAGGAAATTTGCCTGCTTAAATCTGGTCTCAAATTCTATATTCTGGTCCAATCACTAGCCCAGGTTGCTAAGAATTTGTTGTCAATGCAAGAGTTGGCCTGTTTCCCCAATGCCTTGCACAACATTTTGTGCAAAGAGTCTGACGTGGGTGCAAAAGGTGGTTTGGTAGCATATTTTAGTTACTACCCATAATAATCCTCTAACACCTGTGTTGGGCTCCTTTCTTCTTTGTGTAAATGATTCCACAAGGTTCAAGGCAATGGGACATAAAGATCTGAACTTTCTAAAGCAAACTGAACAATGATCATTAGGTTCTGTATCTATAGCTGCTTCAGTGAGTGTTGTAGTTTGGTAGTGGACAGTTCTGTGCATGTACCACAATCCTCCCGCAAACCATACCCAAATATCTCCAGCTGTGGCAGCTCCTAATGCTCTTACACTGGAGGCTGTAGGTGCTTGACTGAATCAGAGATGAGTAAGGATTTTAGGATTTGCACCATATGTGTTGGAATCCGGCAGAAATGCATTGGGTCATAGGCCCGGATCCTCAAAGACATTTAGGAAATCAATGGCAGTTCAGAGTGTATTGAACCTGAGTGTCTGGAAAAGTCTCCTGTAATCTTTTCCATCCATGTGCAGAATAATTTTATGTGCACCAAGGCATGTGAAACTGTGCACCACTAGTAGGAACAAAACATAGCTGTGTGGACTCGGCTCATTAGCCTGGTGGCTTTGGAATGTCTCCTGACTGTCTGCACAAGTACACAGCTTATAGAGAACACTGGTGTCTGGGATAGCAGGCTGATCTCATCTTCCAAATCAGGGTTCTGTGTACAAAGGAATTGCATCACCAAATTCTCAGTCAGGGTGTATCTCTTTGAGGCAAACCTCCAACCGGACCAGGGCTGCTCCCATGACTCGTCTCTCCAACAGAGCCTGGAGTGACTCAGGGCTCAGGCATGCTGCTACTTCCTGTCCCTGGGCAGGTGCATGGGTCAAATGACTTCCAGGCACTAGTTTTCTCACAGCTCTGCCAGACTATGCAATGGTAGGACCCATCCCGCAATCTCCTAGTGCAGAGGTTCCCAATCTTTTTTTGATACTGGGGACCAGTAAACCCATTCACAAGCTTTTGGAGGACTGGTAACATTTATTTGCATATTTGATTATTCATTAAGCAAATGATGATTTTGCAAATTGTGGCGCTGGCCCTACCTATCCAGAGGGTTGTCCCTCCCCCCCCCCCCCCCCCGGCCCCAATCCTAGCTGCTTTATCAGCTGGCACAAGCTCTCCCGGCTGCATCCAGCCCCAGGTGTCGTGTGTTGGTGCGCATGGCACCCGGCAGGTTGTTCCGTGCCTTCCCCCGGCCCCAATCCCAGCCATTTTATTGGTCAGTGCCAGCTCCCCTGGCTGCATCTGGTGCTGGGTATTCTGCATTGGAGCACACTGTGCCCAGCCTTCTCCCTGGATCTTGGCGCCCGCTGTATCTAGCCCAGCTGCCCAGGACCATGCCCGGCAGAGATGCCTCGGTGGGGGGCTCTCTACCAAGAAGGCCACACAACTGCGCTTGGCAGTGTGGGGTGCTGCTATTTCGTCACACAAATTAATAGGATTGTGTGTGATGATTATTCTAAGGACTGGTATTTTTTTCTAAGGACCAGTACTGGGCCATGGACCACACTTTGGGAAATGCTGGCCTAGTGCATGAGTTCCCAAACTGGGGGGGGGGCGTAAAGAAATTCCAGGGCAGGTGCCCTAGTGTCACAGGTCCCTTATGCTTCCAGCCTGTCCTTGAGCCAGTTCCTGCTTTTGTGAAACTTTTTCTAGGCCACTTCTGCCTTGTCCAGGCAATACCCTGACTGAGCTCTTGCCCTGTACTAGATCTGTTCCGTTCCTCTACCTATCTCCTGACCGTTGAACTCTGCTTCCAGTAGGTCTTCAGCCTTTGACCTGCTTCCTGGCTCTGAGTACAATTAGGATTCTGATTTGTCCATGAACTCTGACCCATGATATTTCCCTAGATTTTGGTTTCAGAGTGGTCCTTGGCCAAATTCTGGTCCTGCGGCCCTCATCAACCACGGCTCCATCCACTAGGCATGACTGACTACAACCCCAAAGCCTGAGTATCTCTTCACCATATCTATTTTTTCTCATTTTTTGGTAGTGTTAATGGGAACACTATCTATTAACTTGTGTGCTAAGCTTGCATTGTGGGAGATGTGTGTGCATGTGCTATAATTAGGCCAGCCACCAATAGCACTTTCTTGAACCAATAACTAAACAGGCAACTAGGAGAAGGGAAATATGATTGTGTCTCCATACATATGGGGAGATGAGATGCAGAGACTGACTCAAGGACCCCACAATATTTGGGGAAAGCTGAGAATCTTTACCTACACCTCCGAAGAGCCAGTTTAGTACCTTAATCACAAGGACTTGGACGAGAGGGAGTAAAAAACCAAACCTGGTATCAGGGTATTTTGGCCAATCGATAAGTCTGATAGGTACAGTTCTATAATTTTCTTATAATGAGGATTAATAAATTTTAGGTCTGAAGATGACCTAGACAACTAGCTTCAGAGAGGTAGCTGGGTTAGTCTAACAGGAAAAATTTAAAGACCAACACATAGTCTAGTAGCACCTTAAAGACTAACAAAACATGTAGATGATCCCATGAGCTTTCGTGGGCACCGCCCACTTCAGATGCCTGGAGAGAGAGAGAGAGAAGTGTTAGACAACGAGCTCATCTTGTCTAAACTCCTATATAACACAGGCCAAGAATTTCATCCAGTTCCTCTTCTACTGAGTCTAATAATTTGTTTGACTAAGGAAAACTGTCTTCCCTTTTTGATACAAGGAAATAAAATTTGAGGCTATGGTTGTTCCCATTGTGAGCAGAAATGGATGAAGTCTGGTATTTTCTTTGATGCATTCTTGTTTATTCACAAGGTATGTATAAATGTCTGCTTCTGTGAATGTGCTTACAGTCCAAGTTTCTTTCAGCCTGATCCCTTGACTCTCACAAGTTTCTCTAAACTTCTCCAGGAGTCACTCTGCTTAGAGCTCCTGCCTGGCTTTCTTCCTCTGCCTTTGATTCTATTTCTTGTCTGCCTACCAAACTAGCCTTTTGCACACCCCTACCTTATCACAATACCCAGTGGAAATCTTTATCCACGTGGTCCTAGTTTGTGGCCAGAGTCTTAGGCTTTGCTTTAAGTGAGGCCCCTTAACTGTCCCTTACACCCACATTAAATGGAGCGTGCATACACAGACATCAGTTTCAACGATGTTTTAACTCAACCCGTAACAAGGCTTAACCTAGCACATAACAATACCTCTACCTCTAGAAAGGCATCCAGACTTCAAGTCCTCAAAAGCTGGAGTATGAATCATTTCCTATAGTAGCTTGTTTCAATGGTTAATCACCCATGTAATTAAAAACTGTGGCTGAATTTGAATTACCTGACTTCTACTTCCATCCATTGGTTCTTGTTATGCCTTTCTCCATTGCCTTAGAAAGGCATATGGTACTTGCTATTTTATCCCATGAAATTGCTTATAATCAAGAAACTCTTGTGGGGGGGGGGGGGAATTGGTATACCTGAACGGAATGCAGTATTCCAGTGTCTCTCTGTCATGCCATATACAGAAAGGACAAAACTGCCTCCAGACAGATATTGCTGTACCACGCTGATAATATATTCAGTTCCACAACTTTACAAAGAAAATTGAGAATAAGGCTTTAAAAAAAAAACAATTACACTAAGTAGAGCATAAACATTGTTGGAATTGTACCACTGAAAACTATGTTAAGAGGCTTTTGCTAACAAAGTGGTGTTGCCCAGGGATGTGTGTCCGATTACAGTTTGTTAATTTAGAAGTAAATAATGGATGCCTGCTGCTTCTCTCTGTGAATTGTACATATATCACTATTATTAAGGGTGAATACATTAACATATATAAATATAATGCCAAGAGCCATAGATGTACCCATTTGGTAAGCTAAACTTCTGAGATTGTTTGCATTTTTAAACTTACTGTTAAAAGCTTGTGATGTAGTACAGAGTTAGATGCGCTGGCAATATGATCGTGCCTTTTCTTATGATCAGCAAAGGTTTTTTTTTCATTTCTCCTAAGAGGATGAAAGCCATAACCAGCATCTTTATAGGAATTTAGGACTGGCTTATCAAAAGCACAGTGCACGTAATGATTTAATTATCTGCCTAGTCAAGGCAGTGGGAGTTCTGCCTTTGTCTTCAATAGCAACGCAATTAGGCCAATATTGAGTGATTTGGGAAGGCCCAACCACCATATCCTTTCAACCGCATTTAAAAAAAAAGCACAGTCTACCAGTGATGGAGCAGGACTTAACGTGGAGTGATGCAGTCTGATGAAGGGGATCCCAGAACCCAAGGGGTTCTCAGAACAATCAAAACCCTCCCCATATATATTGTGTTGTCCTACTGGCTTCCTGCCAGTATTATTGACTATTCCCCTGTCATAATGTCAGAATCTGGCATTTGTGATTGGTCTCCACCCTTACAGGATCACCGATCAAAACTTTGAGTTGATGGTCCCAGTTCTGGCACAAGGTCCAGATACCTTGTTCCCTGAATCCAGCCTTATTCCACCAAGATTGGAACTTGTGCATTTGTTACATCTTCCCTTGAATCCTAGAGTACTCTGCTGGCCTGCTAGTACTCCTCCTGCACACAATGTCCAAACACTGATATTTTAATGTAGTCCTTTTCTACTGGACAATAGAGTTCAGTTTCTTGCAAATGTCTTTGGCAATCAGGCTTAATGATTTTCAGTCACTTAGCAGGATCTCTGCCCAGTCCCCAGGGTGGAAAAAGCTACTGTATGAAATTTTTTAAACTAAAGACTATGTCTTTAAGTGACTTAATATAACTAGACAAGGTCCCACATGGAAATATCAAAGAAGATGCAAGGGTAATAGCAGTAGCCTTTTGGGTAAAGGATTTGACATTTTTATGCATTATTACCTTTTCAAAGGATTGGAAATTAGAGGACGTAAGGGAAAAGATATTGGTCATGTATATTTGTTGAGTTGATTCAATATGAATGGTGACCAGTGCCTTTAAAATAACCAGGAAATCTGAGTAATTTGTCAAAGCACTGACCAAAAGAAATAGTGACTAATACATTGTAATCCAAGGCTAGGTCTGCACTCAAGCTGGAAGGTTGGGTTAAGGTACACAATTCCACTATGTAAAATATGTAGCTGGAGTCAGCTTACCTTAAGCAGAGTGGCCCATCTTCACAAAGCGAGACTAACGGAAGCAAATGCTCCCAATAAGCTTCCCTTACTCCTTGCGACTGTGAGGAGTACCAGCACCAAACATAGCAGCCCTCAGCCTTCAATTTATTGGGTCTTAACTAGACATGCTAAATCAAATGCCAGGAGATTGATCTGTCATGGCAAGTGGAGACATGGCTTAGCACGTCTGTTTGTGCAAAGACATCCCCTTTCACCTACACAGGGTGCACACGAATGTAAATCCACTTACTCCACTCATCCCAGCAGGATCTGCACAGCAGCTTTTAACTTGTCAACGCTCACCTTCTAGCGTTAGCCTCTCGACTGTCTCATTCCCTCTGACACAAGTGATGCCATCAAAAAGTCATATTCCATGTAACCCTTCTGCAAGGTGCTGCTGGCAGTAACCAGAGCCAGGTTCAATATGGGTTCAGAATGTATAGCTTTTTCTTTGGCACTAAAACACAAACAGCTCACTAATGGGAAAATTAGACACCACCCTTGGATGCTTCTGAGAAGCAGTGCTCCCCCCTCTCTCCCAAGCATGGACTCTGAGGATAGAAAATAAACATTTATTGAAAGGAGAGAAGTCACCTCATGTTAATTAGGGCAAATGGCCACAAGAAGGATTCATAAACTTTAACTATGAGCAGGATACCCACCCCTGAATTCAAGGGGCAGAGTTTTCTGCTTCATGGTTTTTTACTTCTCCTAGTTCCTTTACTATGTCCTTCCCTGCTTCCTCATCACACACCACTCAGTGGCTTAACGATGTCCTTTCTGCTACCTGCTGGTCATCCCCTCTTTTGGGAGAGGTTAAGCACAGCTCTGTTCCCCTTTCTTCATACAATAAAAAGAACAACATTGATAACAGCATGTTACTACCGCTGCACTTAGCAATTTGTAAGCCAGCCATGCCAAGTTTGGAGTAACATCACTCACCCTGTTTGATAGCCAGCAGATAAAGTGTGTTCATGTAAATATAGCTTGCTCCTGAAGTCTTTCCTCCCCTCCCAGATAGTTGTCAGAGTTCATTCAGGCTACGTCTAAACTGAGTTTTCTCTGCAAAAAATATGCTAATGAGAGTCTCATTTGCATGAGTTGCAGTATTTGCATATTTTCTGCAGATTCATTTTTGCCCAAGATCCTTATGCCCCCAAAAAGAGGTATACCAGTCTTGCAGAGAAAGGGATTTTTGCGCAAAAATCCCTAAGTCCATACTACTTATTTTCTGCGAATCCGTTTTTGCGCAAAAACATGCAATTGAGACTGCAACTCATGCAAATGAGTTGCTCATTAGCATATTTTTTGCCAAGAAAGCTCATAGTGTAGACAGAGCCTCAGACCCTGCCTACTTTATCCGAAGGGATTGAGCAAAAGGAAGTAAAGGGGAAAAATGGTCAGCAGCTCTCTCCAGGGCAGTAAGAGAGGCCTATACCTTAGGGCTCTGGGATTATGAATGTTCGCTTCAGAATTGTCTGAGCTCCAGTGCCAGCCTCAGTTCTTTTTTCCCCTCAGCTCAGAGGTTCTGAACAGGCCTTTTGGAGGAGCAGCGTCTCTGCAGGCTCAGTCTTCTCTGAAGAGCGGGAGAAACTCAACAATATATTCCCTTCCCACAGTGGCCTTCTTCTCAGTGGTGTTCTCTTTTCAGTTCCTCCTCCTGTCCTGGTGATTTACAGGTGTAATGCAATAGGGCCATTCTATCCCAAAGCAGCTCCTTAGCTTCTTCCATGCCAGTGTAGGGTTTATATATCCAATCCCCCACCCTCTGTGCAAAAGTTGAACATATGGTAACAGAGCTCTTCTAACCCAAGGTGTTTGCATTTTTTTTAGTGCAATGTATAGCGCCAGTTGGGGGGGGACCCTTTAATTGCATATTCATTTTGATGGAAAATGGCCTCTATCTCAAATTGTTTTTAACATTTTTCCAGTTTTTTAATGACAGTATGAAAACCAAAAAAAGCGATTTCAATTTTGATAAAACTAAAACCTGAATTCAGCTTTAATTTAAAACTATTTTTTAAATTTAAAAGAATTAACCAAGGAAGAAAATTCCCTAGAAAAGCTGACATTTCTAACCATTAGTAGTGGTCCAAAAATCTTGTATCTTATTTTATTCATGCTATTGTGTAAAAATAAGCATCTTCTGTTCCAAATGCATGGTGTATGTTTCCAACCTGGACTTCGCTAAGATAAGCATATTAAACAAACGAAACAAAAATACTTATCACTGCTCCACATCACACACAATTTTCCTTTTGGGGAGGGGGAGAGGGTGAGGAAAAGAACAAGCAGGTCAAGACAGATATTAGTCATGTTGTGGAAGGCAGATACTATGGTACTGAAAACAACAACACAATTGTTTTGTCAAAGTCCCACCTATTTTTTTTTTTCATTGATCATGGTTGTCATTGATACCAAAAGTTTTTCATGGGGAAACAACTGGTTTTGACATTTTCTATTGTGATTTGAAACACTTTTTGGGAGAATTAGAAAACATCCATTTTTAAAAGTGGAAAATGACAAATGACTTTTTAGAAATTCACAGGTGGTTGGATTAGATTACCTTGTGAGGTCCCTTCCAGCTTCCATTTGTCTGACTAATTGATTTCTAGTAAAAATATATACACAAAGCAATACTTCTCAATTGATCCTATACAATAAATACAGTTCACATTTTCCGTTCACAAACTTCTTTGAGATGTTAATTTCTCACCCTGACCTTGTATGGGGGAGGGAGGAAATATGAATGTCAAATTCTCATGGGACACCCAGTTCAATGTGAATGTTAATAGCCAGAACCAGAACTTAGTCCATGTCTGTTACTAACTTTGGTTTATGTGAGTTATATTGACATAAAGCCAACACAACTAGTACATCAACTGTATGTGTGCTTATTTGGTGCCTTGTATTGATGCCTCATACTCACCTGGAGTATGTGTGTTGGTGCAAAGTGCACGTCGGCAATATCCCAGTGTGCAACTCATTGTTCTTTCAGAAAGCTTTGGCAATGTGTGGCAAGGCAGAAATGAACCACAAAGGGGTGACTAGGAGCTTGGAGTCAACTTTTCAGCATGAAACATTCTCCATCCCAGAATTGTCATGCCTATTTTAAAAATCCCACAGAGCCATTCTTGCTGTCTGAAATCTGCCAGAAGCCTGCACAGCTCTGCACTGTTCAGTGTACATTGGGGCACTGGTCCTGCTATTGTAAGGAACTTTCCTCCCTTCCTTCTCTTTTACGTGGCATTGCTGCTGGTCCTGATCGTACTCCTTCTCCCGTATCCCCTGTGAAATCTGCTTGTAGTGGTCCACATTGCTAAGGCTGCTCACTAGCTTTGCTTGAACAGCCTATAATTTCCATAGGACCGGGAGATCCAATATCTCCCGATTATGCCATACCAGAGCATTAAGCCAGCGTGATTGCCTGGGCAATTGCACATTTAACCATCACCAGGCAGATTTGAATATGTGACCTCTGGAGCTTAATATAGGAGCCTCTACCCTTTCAGCTAAAAGCCAGATGGCTCTCAGGACATGCTGTAGAGGTCTCTTGTTCTTATCTGTTGCTGTGGTCTAGGTGCCACTGCATGGGACAGTGAACCACACTACAGCTATGTCTATACTGCACTATTTTTGCAGAAGAGAAAATGCAAATGAAGTGCTCATTAGCATTTATCATGCTCTTATTTGCATATTTTCCAATCCTTTTTGCGGTAGAGGCTTTTGCACAAAAAACCTGTGTAGATGGGGCCATTTTGCGCAAAAAATGAGGAATAAAGGTCCCTTTTCAAGGTCTCTGGTACGCACAAATGGAATTTACAATTGTGGCCAGAGTGGTCAGGGTTGTGGGACAGCTGCTGTGCCACTTGGTAAGATGGTGTCACTGTGTGTGTTACTCCAAAGTGACCCTTAAATCAGACACATTTTAAGTGTAGACTTATGTACCACCAGACCACCATAAGGTGGCTTATGGCCATCTATCATGGTAATATAGACCAGGCTTTGGTGTGTGCTCAAGCTCAAGCTGTTGCATGATTCCCTATGAAATGTCAACAGATCTTGTGTCCTAGGATTCTTGCAATAGCCTTCTCATTTAAGGTTAATTATATATTACTGGTTAGTTTTAAAAGTGATACCATATCTTTAAATTATGCCTCATCCTTTGCTAGTGTAGAATAGACACAATTAAATGGGAAAAGTGGACTATTAAAGAAACACTTAATACTGACAAACTGATGGAGTACCTCACATGCTAATCATTAGAACTGCTGTTAGGCTAATAGGCCTTATCAGTGGTACTTATGTTTGCATATTTGCTAGTTTTAAATGTGACCAGTCCACTTCTTCTTATCATTAACTAGAGACAAGCGCCATACATTAGGGGCTACGTCTAGACTGGCCCCTTCTTCGGAAGAGGCATGCTAATTTCTAACTTTGGAATAGGGAAATCTGCGGGGGTGTTAAATATTCCTACTTGTTTGTTTAAATCCCGCGGGGGATAAGAGATCCTCCAGAAAAGGGCTTTATTCCGGAGGATCGTGCCAGTCTGGACGCTCTTTTCCAGCTTTTCCCCAAGCCGGAAAAAAAGCGGCGGCCATGTTTATTTAAATCCCGCAGGGAATATTTAAATCCCCCGCAGATTTCCCTATTCCAAAGTTAGAAATTAGCATGCCTCTTCTGAAGAAGGGGCCAGTCTAGACGTAGCCTAGCAGAAGAGTGTCTTCTCCCAAACTCGCTCTTTAGTTATACATTTCTGGAACAGTTTAAAAAAAAATTGTCATAGGCCTAACTTGGTTGCCACTGAAATTGGTGGGATTTTTATCCCACTTTTAATTGGAAACAAAGTGGGATCAAGGCTAAATGAAAACATGCCAACCCTTCTGTCTGTCAGGTACCTTAAATGGGAAATGCTGAAGCAAGCAAAGACATCACAAACAGCACTAGATCTGGACTAAAAATAGGTGGGGAGAGGACAGTTTATTGGGGGTAATGTCATACGGGAAATCCATTAAAGTTCAATACATCTTGTTAGCTCACATTAATTTGTGGTCAATATCTCTGTCTTTCCTTGCTGCTTTTATTTCCTGCCCCCAAAATATTGTATGTTGTGAAAGACCTCACAATTACCAGTTTCTGAGCTTGCAAAAAGAGGAGGAGGGGAGGGGACAGCCAAACAAACAGTAGATCATTATGGATTATATACACCCAAACTAACTGATCTTTCTGTTTCCTTTGCATCACAGTGACAGAGTAATCTCCAAATTAGAGAAACATAAGAGTGACCATACTTTCTCAGATCAAAAGTCCATCTAGCCCAGTATCCTGTCCTGTGACAGTAACCAATGCCAGGTGCTCCAGATGGAATGAACAGAACAGGTGACTGTGGGTATGTCTACACTGTCACCCTAGTTTGAACTAGGGTGGCTAATGTAGGCATTCAAACTTGCAAACGAAGCCTGGGATTTAAATATCCCGGGCTTCATTTGCATGTTCCTGGGCGCCGCCATTTTTAAATGCCCCGTAGTTCGAACTACCTGTCTGTAGCTATACATGGCATGGACTAGGTAGTTCGAATTAAAGCTCCTAATTCGAACTACCGTTAAACCTCCTTTCAGAAGGAATAACGGTAGTTCGAATTAGGAGCTTTAATTCGAACTACCTAGTCCGTGCCATGGGTAGGTAGTTCGAACTACGGGGCATTTAAAAATGGTGGCACCCGGAAACATGCAAATGAAGCCCGGGATTTTTAAATCCCAGGCTTCATTTGCAAGTTCTAATGCCTTCCATCTCCCTGTTAATTGAAAGAAACTACTATGACAAAGGAGGAAAAGTTAAAAATTCCTCTGTCTCCAGTTTGAAATCCCTAGCTGCATTGTTATTGGCTGGCCAGATACTTGGCTAGGGACAGGAGACCTAGTTAACCCTTTAGTCACCATGTTGCTGGTCAGCCCTCGAGGTTATGACAGCATGTTTAGGAATTGCCCTACAGAATATCTGTTTTGTATCACTGGTTCTTGGTTCTCTTCACCGGTTCAATAAAGGGACATGTATAACTATATCAGATGATACATGCAGTGGCTAGTAATCTTGGCTCGTGTAGTAATGACTTAGGATACATATTCTGCATGGATGGAATAAAACTTGCACTAGCAGAGGAATTAACTGGATAATCTCAAATCTTTTGTGCTTTGGTTGGCATGATTCCATCCCTGAGATGAAGATATTAGTCTTTCCTGGAAGGATGATATTAGCAGAAAATTCTGCTTTGGACCCCGAAACCATGTCCAAATGAGCAACAAATTAACCACAGGTACACTCTGTTATCTGAGTTAGTATGTAAATATACTTATCTATTACAGCTCCCCTTAAACTCTTATTTTAGTCATTTGAACACCCACATAATAAATTGTAATAACCACGGGATAAATAGTTATATCCACCCATTTTTACTCTTTACAGCACTTTTAACTGAAGTATGCAGTTCACAGATCTCACAGCATAAAGCCCATTAATCAGGGGAAAAGATGAAGCCATGACCCTGAATATATTTTAGGTATCTGGGAAGAGGATGGGGGAGAACGCTACTTTTACACAGAGTATTCACTAGAAAGTTACATTCCTTGTGCAACCCTAACAAGCAGGCAGACAAAGGGTAGCAAACTTTGTCTCCCAATCAGAAGAAATAGCTCTGTCTTTGCCATTCTTCCCTATAATGGTTACCCAGGTCATTACTTAACCCTGACCTCCCCCAGCAGATTTCAAATCATTTCATAAAGAGAGTTAAATATTATCATCCTCATTTGCAGTTAGAGAAACTGAGGTACAACAAGGCAAAATGGCCTGTGTGATGCTCATGAGTCAGGTAAATGGCAGAGCTAGATACAGAACATACTACAAATCCCAGACCGGTGCTTATTGCACTGGGACATGGTGCTTGCCCTTGAAAATAAAAGGGATCAAATTCATTTTTCATGTTATCTGGGAGTCATCCCATTTTAACTGCAGAACATTCTAGCCTAGGTCCCACTTGGGTTCAAAGACTGGATTTTTTTTCTTCTAACTTAGCCACAGATAAAAATGTCACAGTTGTTATTAGCAGTCACATCTCTTTCTTCCCCAGATAGGTTTCTGTGAAATAATAAGAAATATGAAGTATCTCCAATTAGGAAATTTGCCCTGAAACATTCAGCCAAAATGATTGTAAGTGATTTAGAGCTTCACAAAACATACTGGATAACTATTTGCAAAAAGAATGAAGTATGTAGGTATCTAATAAAACAGAAGTGTTTTTTAAGCTTTCTGATTGGACACCCAAAGCCATTCAAATGAAATCTGATATGTTTTTCAAATTGTGTGCGTTCTGCTCATTTACTGCAATAATATAATTTAGAAATAAAGAAAAGTGGAGGCATAAGCTTTTGTATTGAGTATATTAAATTGAACAATGTGCATAGCTGTTTGGTTTTAGAATTTCATTACAAAGAGAAACTGAACTGCTAAAGACAAACCATTCCAAACCCTACAGAATTTATTTGGTCTGTAGGCAGTGAGGGAAAAGACTTCATTCCATATTATTTTTTTTGTCTGGTGCCTAGAAATATGAGAAGAGTTTCATGGTGGCTGGAACTGTAGTTCTTCCTATTTTTAATTTGTTGCCATTTGCAAAAATATTAGTGTGCCTTTTGGGAGGGGAAAAATAAATGGCAATACATACTTACAATCTCAAAGATTTATTGAATCCAGCCACAGAACAGTGATTTGCATCCCTGATGAGAGCAGATTGCCTTCACATTTTACTTAATTTCACATTTTAAATGAAAAAAGTAGCACTGTATTATCCCTGAGTTACGTTTGTTGGTTTTTCCACTGTATGTTCAGCTTTTTTGGGAAAATTGTGTGTCTTGCTCACCACAAAAAAAAAAAAGCATGAATTAACTGAGCTTACATGGGTCTGCAAACTCATTGGTTTTAGCTTCAGAGGAAGTATGTGCAAAAGGTGGCACGAAATTGGAGTTGCCAAAAGTTGCCCCCGTTAGCAAATTAAATTATTTTACGCTATCTTGAGGGGTCATGGTAATTGGTACGTTGTTAACCTCAGGGCCATATTTCCACAGGTATTTAAGTGCCTAGGGCAAACTTCAGAAGCACCTAAATAAATTAAGAGACTCACTCCTTTAATTTACCCATGAAGTAGATGGGGCTTATGTGTTTAACTAACTTAGGTGCCCTTAAAAGAAGCACCAGGCAGGTGTCTGCATCCTTAGACACCTGGGCTGTGTCTAGAATGGCAAGTTTTCCGGAAAAGCAACTGCCTTTGCGGAAAAACTTGCCAGCTGTCCACGCTGGCCGCTTCAATTTCCGCAAGAACACTGACAATCTCATGTAAGAAATTTCCGCAAGAAGCACTGATACTATGCTGCTGCCATTCGGGCAAAAGTCCTTTTGCGCAAAAGAGCCAGAGTAGACAGCTCAGATTTGTTTTGCGCAAAAAAGCCCCGATCATGAAAATGGCGATCGGGGCTTTTTTGTGCAAAAGCACGTCTAGATTGGCACGGACGCTTTTCCACAAAAAGTGCTTTTGCGGAAAAGCGTCCGTGCCAATCGAGATGGTCTTTCCGCAAATGCTTTTAACGGAAAACTTTTCTGTTAAAAGCATTAGTGGAAAATCATGCCAGTCTAGACGTAGCCCTATATAGTAGGGATGTAGAATGGTTAACCTGATTGGGTGATGCTTACTGTGTACTGGCTAATGGTTGGTGCTGCCCTCTGCCGTCACTGCAGGCAGGGGAGCCTGCTCCAACTCAGCCCAAGTAGCCCACCAACTGCCCCCATTTAAGTAGTTAACCAATTAAACATAATGTTTAACTGGTTAACTAATTAAACAGAATTTGACATCCCTACTACATAGGTGTCCTTCAGTTTCAGCAAGGACTGTTGTACTTAACACTGTCAGCTGGCCAATGTGATCCTTTGGAGACTTTTCGCTAACTTGAGGCTTGGATCCTAAGTGGGCTGCACAGACTGGAAAAGGTGTGGCCAGAGGACGGACTAATTCACAGCTTTCGTTAGCAGCACACACAAACTACAAAACCGTCCCCGAGAGGGTGCTTGTGCAATTTCTGCTCCTCTCCCCCGCTTCCTCCCCCAGAAGAGTTGCGGGAATTCAGCTGTCACAGAGGAGTTTGGCAAAACTGACACCTTTTTTGCAAATCCCAAAATGTAACCTACAAAGTTCTAAACATGCTACTTCTGATCCACTGTGGGTATCAGGTGAGGACCTTCATGAAAACAAAACACTGATTCGTTCGTTTAACCTTCGATTGTAGTATGTGCAACCACATGTCAATGCGGAGACAAATATATAACCCAGAGGCACTGAGACCAGCGAGAAGACAGAGTGACATCTGCTCTACAGCCTTAGTTATGAGCAGGGGTGGCCCGTGAGCCTAGGCAAACTAGGCAGTTGCCTAGGGTACCACTGGCCCGGTTGCCCGATGATGATGTCACGAAGCACCGGGGTGTCCTGTGCTGACATCACGGCCATTGACAGCTGTGCAGGCGCGGACACTGACAGCACCTCTGCCTAGGGCACCAGTTGCCACAGCTGGCCTCGGGCCGCTCCTGGTTATGAGGCTACTGGCTTAGCTCACGCAGTGGAGACTCATGGCTTCAAGCCCTAAAATCCCAGGTTTAATCCTACCTGGTGTAGGTTTTATACATAATGGGTGTGTCTACCCTGCAGGGCTTAGTTCAATTTGCGTATCTTATTTCGAGTTACGTCAATTGCATATCTTATTTCGAAATAGGGAGTGTCTACATAGCACTTATTTCAAAATAGAGCACTCTTCTTCCGACTTCCCTTATTCCTCGTACAATGAGGGTTACAGGAGTCAGAGTAAGAAGTCCTCCAGCTTGACAGTATCTTGACACGATTTTGAAATAACTGCCTGCTGTGTAGACGTGGACTAACTTATTTTGTTAGCTGTAGTTATTTCTAAGTAGTGTTGCAATGTAGACGTACCCATATTGGGGAACATACTGAGCTGTTAACAATTAGCACAAGACCTATGGTACCATTAACTGTGGTAACAACTGTTTCAGTGAGCCTCATGTCAAACACAATAAAAATGGTTGTAAAACACATTCAGTATCAAGAAAGACCTGGGTTTAAACCAAAAATGTGTGGCTTAATCCAGATTCCACTGAGAGAGTCTCATTGATTTCTTGGAATCAAGCCATAAGGGTACAAAGCATTGACGCTAATTGTGCTACTGGCTAGCACGGTGTACACTTCCAGTGCAGAAGCTTGCTTATGAAGCATGCGCGCAGCAAGTTTGCCATTCATGGATCTCTGTGACTCAGCATTTCACCTCACCGCAGTCTGTGTTTGGCCTTTGGGACAAAAACACATTAGTAAGCATTCCATGCTCTGCAACAAGTGCTTGGCAGTGAAAACTCTCCTGATACTGACTGAATAAGTTAGCAATAGCCTAGGACCTTTGCATCGCAAACTAAGCCTTGTCCCACATCACTAACTCACAGGCATTCACCTTCCTTTCCCCTCCCCTCTCTGTATCCCCCTTCTGTTCTGAAATGTGATTTGTCCTTTTCATATGTGTTCATTTTTTTTAATTGTATCCTTTGGTATATTGGTTGTGACTATTTTCTTCCACTATTTGATCTGAGGAAGTGGGTCTGGCCCACGAAAGCTCATCATCTAATAAACCATCTTGTTAGTCTTTAAAGTGCTACATAGTTGTGTATTTTGTCCCACAGGGTGACATGATAGATAAGAGACTGGCATAGCATACATGTGGGTGCTACTGAAAGCTGTCTTGCAGAATTTCAGGAATTCCCGCACTCCTTTGTTGCATTTAAAAAAATAAATAAATAAATAAAAATGTCCCCAATTTAAGCCTGGACAGATTTGCTGAAAGTGAATAATCTCCACTAACAGGAAGCCTATGCATAATAGAATGAAAACTATTGTTCAAAAATGAGCCCTCCATAAAATATGTATGCAATTAAAGAGTGAAATATTGAACTGTGTACACTTATATGGCGCAACACAATAATCCCACAGCTGGTAACTCATTCTTAAAATATTTATCTTTTTCTTAATAAAGCCCATGACCAATGTAAAATATTAAAAATTGCCTTAACTTCTCACGTCTGGGTGCTTTTCAAAACATTTTTCCATCTGTTTTATAGTACATGTAGGGCTATTAACATAACTTAACAGGAGGCAATTGTTCTATCAAAGCCTTTTTTAAAAAAGAAATGCCTTAATTTTAACCATTTGGCTTTTATTTTTAGTGGATTAGAACTGGAACTGCTGTTTTTACTGACTTTACTGACAAAAAGTACTTTACTCACTTATCAGGTTGTTAATAAACTACTGGGCTGTGTCTACACTGGGCCACTTATTCTGGAAAAGCAGCCGCTTTTCCGGAATAACTGCCAGCTATCTACACTGGCTGCTTGCTCTTCCGGAAAAGCAATGACGATCTACTGTAAAATTGTCAGTATTTTTCCGGAAAAACTATGCTGCTCCCGTTCGAGCAAAAGTCCTTTTCGGGAAAAACTGTTCTGGAAAGGGGCCAGTGTAGACAGCACAGTAGTCTTTTCCGCAAAAAAGCCCCGATCGCGAAAATGACGATCGGGGCTTTTTTCCAGAAAAGCGTGTCTACATTGGCCACGGACACTTTTCCGGAAAAAGTGCTTTTCAGGAAAAGCATCCTGCTAATGTAGATTCGCTTTTTCCGGAAATACTTATAACGGAAAACTGTTCTGTTTTAAGCATTTCCGGAAAAGGGTGCCAGTGTAGACGTAGCCCTGGTGTTCATTGAGTAAAGTCAACCTTAGTGTTTTACTTGTCCCTCAATCTTCTACAATGCCATGCTGTCATCCCACCCACCCCCAGGGAAATTTCCCCATAAATATCTCTAAAGTTGCCAGCTTTATGGCTCTCCTGAAAACCTGTCCCTGCAATAAAGCTTACAAATTGCTCCATTCTGGCATTGCTCTTAGTTTGTACAGCGCTGAGCACAATGTGGTCTTGGTGCATGATGGGGAGGGGGGCTCTGTGGTGCTACAATGCTATAAATTATAACAGGGTGGAGAACTGCTGAGTTGGACTCACCGCTTTCTCGCTAAATAGTTTCTTTGATTACGGCAGAGGAAGGATGTGGCTGGTCTGCTAAATGGGGTAGATGACAAGGGAAGATGTGTTATTCTCAAGCAAATTGTTTCTAGTAACCACACAGTACACCTCCATCATATTCACCCAGGAACCCACCCCTGCAATCAGTCCCAGTACCAACTCTGCCCACACATCTACACAAGTGACTTCACCACTGGACCCAACCACATCAGCCACTACATTGGGGCTCATTTAACTGCACATCCACTAATGTGATCTATTCCATCCAATGCCAGCAATGCCCCTCTGCCATGCATATTGGCCAGACTGGACAGTATCTACGGGAAAGAATTAATGGACATAAATCAGGTAACTGACAAGGAAACACACAGAAACCTGCTGGAGAACATTTTAACCTGACCCGGCACTCATTAATGGACTCAAAGTCACCATGTTGTTTCAGGCCAATTCCACAAGTCAAATACACAGGGAAGGGTTGAAACTTAACTTCATTTACAAGTTTGGGAGCCATCACAAAGGTATGAATAAAGGCATTACCTGGCTAGCACTCTACCTTCCGCATCCTAATGACCTAACCAACTAAACAATGGGTACTTAAGAACAATTTGCACCTTCCCTATCAGCTTCTTGTAACTTGAACAGTCTAATTCACTATTCCCTCCTCCCCCTGCCCCCCGCAATCCCCTATTTATTTTTGGATCTGGATTTTTAATATTCCATTCATCTGAAGAAGTGGGTTGTACGCATGAAAGCTCATGATACCATCTACATGTTTTGTTAATCTTTATGATGCTGCTAGACTATTCATTGTTTTGTTTTTTTAAGGAGAGGAGAGACCATTTAGGTATAGACCAACACCTAAAAGAATACTTTGCCTCCGTATTCAGTAATGATGATAGGGGAAATGTGCATGCAGAGGATGGGAAATGTGGCAATTACCGCATTGGAAAGGAGGAGGGGTCTTAAGGAGTTGAATATACTTGAAATTGGACCAGATCATTTCCATCCTAGGGTACTGAAAGACCTGGCACATGACATTGCTAGTCTAGTCCCAAGGATTTTAATAACTCTTTTTGAGAATATTTAACATCGGCCCTATATTTTAGAAAGGTGTGGGCAGGAGAAGTGAGTGAGTCCAGCAATTACCGACCTGTTAGTCTGACCTTAGTACTACGCAAAGTGTCAGGGAAAATTGAGAGGAGAAGAATAATTCAATTCACAAAGGATAGGGGATGTAAACAGCATTGGTTTATTAAAGTGAGATCTTTCCAGACCGACATGATTTCCTTCTTTGAGAAAATAACTGATTTGTAAGTAAGGGAAGTAGGGAAATTGAACAGTGAAACTGGAGAAGATGGAGATCGCTACCTGGTGGATAAGGAATTTCGCTAAAGGGGAGAAAGCAATGATTTGTGCTGAAAGGGGAATTATTGGACTGGAGGGAGGTTGAGTATTAGAGTTTCCAAAAATCAATCTTGGGACCAATCTTATTCCATTTTTTTTATTAATTACCTTGTCATAAAAAGGTGTGTGTGCTAAACACAGATGCTGATGACACAAATAATCATCTAGAGGAGGATCAGAATGTGATAGGGGGAGATTTGAATGTTCTTAAAGGCTGAGGGTGATAAAAATGTGATGTAGTAAAAATCAATAGTAAAAATTTCAGGGTCCATGCACTTAAGGTCTAATAAGGATTTCTGCTCCATGCTGGGCAGTCATCAGGTGCAAGGAGCCAAGAAGAGCCCTATCAGAATGAGAAGGGGAATGGAAGGCCTATCACATGAAAGGGGAATGGAAGAGCTCTGCAGTTTTAGTCTGGCAAAGAGAAGGCTGAGATGGGTATGATTATTCTCCATAAAGACCTGGGAAGAGTCGCTGAATATTGGGATTAGCAAGGCAGTATTTAAGTTAAAGGACAATTCTGGCATGATAACAGATATCAACGTTAGGCTTGAAATTAGAAAAAGGTTTCTAATCATAAGAGCAGTAAGATTCAGGAACAGGCTCCCAATAGGAATTGTGGGGGCAAAGAAAATTGACTACGAGAGAGCCGGGCAAGTTTGAGTATCACTGTGTGATGGGCTTACCTATCATTTAATTTGCTTTTAACAAATAGATTTGATCCTAACAAATAGAGAGGAACTGGTTGAGAATTTGGAAGTGGAAGGCAGCTTGGGTGAAAGTGATCGTGAAATCATACAGTTCACAATTCTAAGGAAAGGTAGAAGGGAGAAAGAAAATAGAGACAATGGATTTGAGGAAGGCGGATTTTGGTAAGCTCAGAGAGCTGATAGGTAAGGTCTCTTTGGAATCAAGTCTGAGGAGTAAAACACCTGAGGAGAGTTGGCAGTTTTTCAAAGGGACATTGTTAAGGGCCCAAAAGCAAGCTATTCCGCTGCGTTGGAAAGATAGGAAATACGGCAAAAGACCGCCTTGGCTTAACCACGAGATCTTGCATAATCTAAAAATAAAAAAGGAGTCACATAAAAAATGGAAACTAGGACAAATTACAAAGGATGAATATTGGCAAACAAAACAGGAATGCAGGGGCAAGATTAGAAAGGCAAAGGCACAAAATGAGCTAAAACTAGCTACAGGAATAAAGGGAAACAAGAAGACTTTTTATAAATACATTAGAAGCAAGAGGAATACAAAGGACAGGGTAGGCCTATTGGTCAGAGAGGAGGGAGAAACAGTAACAGGAAACTTGGAAATGGCAGAGATGCTCAATGATTTCTTTGTTTCGGTCTTCTCCGAGAAGTCTGATAAAGGAATGCCTAACATACTGAATGCTAGTGGGAAGGGAGTAGGTTTAGAAGATAAAATAAAAAAAAAGAACAAGTTAAAAATCACCTAGAAAAGTTAGATGCCTGCAAGTCACCAGGGCCTGATGAAATGCATCCGAGAATACTTAAGGAGCCGATAGAGAAAGTATCTGAGCCTCTAGCTATCATCTTTGGAAAATCATGGGAGACCGGAGAGATTCCAGAAGACTGGAGAAGGGCAGATATAGTGCCCATCTATAAAAAGGGAAATAAGAACAACCCGGGAAACTACAGACCAGTTGGTTTAACTTCTGTGCCAGGGAAGATAATGGTGCATGTAATTAAGGAAATCATCTGCAAACACTTGGAAAGTGGTAAGGTGCTGGGGAACAGCCAGCATGGATTTCTAAGAATAAATCATGTCAAACCAATCTGATAGCTTTCTTTGATAGTCTAACGAGTCTTGTGGATAAGGGAGAAGCAGTGGATGTGGTATACCTAGACTTTAGTAAGGCATTTCATATGGTCTTGCATTATATTCTTATCAATAAACTAGGCAAATACAACTTAGATGGGGCTACTATAAGGTGGGTGTATAACTGACTGGATAACTGTACTTAGAGTAGTTATTAATGGTTCACAATCCTGCTGGAAAGGCATAACATGTGGGGCTCCCAGGGGTCTGTTTTGGGACTGGCTTTGTTCAATATCTTCATCAACAATTTACATATTGGCATAGAAAGTACGCTTATTAAGTTTGCAGATGATACCAAGCTGGGAGAGGTTGCAACTGCTTTGGAGGATAGGGTCATAATTCAAAATGATCTGGACAAATTGGAAAAATGGTCTGAGGTAAACAGAATGAAGTTTAATAGGGTATGTCTACACTAGCTTGTTAATTTGAGCTACGTAGGCAAATCAGGCAACCGGAGTTGCAAATGAAGCCCGGGATTTAAATATCCCGAGTTTTATTTGCATGTTCCTGTCTGGCCACCATTTTTAAATCCCCCTTAGTTCGAACGAACTGCCCATGGCTACACGCGGCAGTTTAAGTTTAATCCGAACTAAATCCTTAGTTTGGATTAACTGTTACTCATCTTCATTTGTGATGAGGAGTCCTGTGGCACCTTATAGACTAACTGAAGTGTAGGAGCATAAGCTTTCGTGGGCAAAGACCCACTTCGTCAGATGCATGCATCTGACGAAGTGGGTCTTTGCCCACGAAAGCTTATGCTCCTACACTTCAGTTAGTCTATAAGGTGCCACAGGACTCCTCGCCGCTTTTGCAGATTCAGACTAACATGGCTACCCCTCTGATCCTCTTCATTTGCAACTCTGGTTGCCTGATTTGCCTACCTAGCTTGAATTAATGAGCTATTGTAGACATACCCATACAGACAAATGTAAAGTTCTCCACTTAGGATGGAACAATCAGTTTCAGACATACAGAATGGGAAGTGACTGTCTGGGGGTATGTCTACACTACCACCCTAGTTCAAACTAGGGTGGTAGTGTAGACATACCTTAGGAAGGAGTACGGCAGAAAGGGATCTAGTGGTTATAGTGGACCACAAGCTGAATATGGATCAACAGTGTGATGCTGTTGCAAAAAAAGGCAACATGATTCTGGGATGCATTAACAGGTGTGTTGTGAGCAAGACACGAGAAGTCATTCTTCCGAACTACTCTGTACTAGGTAGGCCTCAGTTGGAGTATTGTGTCCAGTTCTGGGCACTGCATTTCTGGAAGGATGTGGATAAATTGGAGAGGGTTCAGAGAAGAGCAACAAGAATGATTAAAGGTCTAGAGAACATGACATATGAAGGAAGGCTGAAAGGATTGGGTTTGTTTAGTTTAGAAAAGAGAAGATTCAGGGGGGACATGATAGCCGTTTTCAGGTATCTAAAAGGGTATCATACGCAGGAGGGAGAAAACTTGTTTATCTTGGCCTCTGAGTATAGACCAAGAAGCAATTGGCATAAACTGTAGCAAGGCAGGTTTCGGTTGGACATTAGGAAAAAGTTCCTGACTGTCAGGGTGGTTAAACATTGGAATAATTTTGCCAGGGAGGTTGTGGAATCTCCATCTGTGGAGATATTCAAGAGTAGGTTAGATAAATGTCCATCAGGGATGGTCTAGACAGTACTTGGTCCTGCTATGAGGGCAGGGGACTGGACTCGATGACCTCTCAGGTCCCTTCCAGTCCTAGTATTCTATGATCATGGTGGAGGACAGGGTTCAAGAGCCCAGGGGCTCATTCTCGTTTGTCTTAGTACCTTGAAGCATGAGCTTTAGAAACATATCTGACTACCAATGGTCAGGAAGGGTGTTTGCTCCACGGTGGGTTTTTTTTAACCTCCTTCCTCTGAAGCTTCAGGGATACCATTGCTGAAGATGGACAGTAGGCATGGTAGGCCAGGGCTCTGAGTAGGCTTTTAGCATTCTCTCTCTCATATGGTTGGCTGGTTCCAGATCACATGCTGTAAGTCTAACCAACCACCATAGGTGGGGAGGGGAAGGAATTTCCCCACCGATCATATTGTCAGTGAGCTTGGGGGTAGGATGGTGGGGGGTGGTCACCTTCCTCTGTAGCTTGTAGGTGTGGGTCATATACTCTGATAATCCTGGTAAATATCAAGTCATCTTTTCCCTTTACACATATATTTGGAAACACACTGTTCTCTGCCTGGAGCCCCTAATAGTCTAGGTGTCCGTAGGTCTCATTTACTTGGGTTTCACTCTGGTTGTTGGGGGGGGGGGGTGTAACGGGATCCATCTGCTTGTGAGTGCCCCTCTGTAGCCAAAGTCAGGTAAGCTCCCTGCCTGGCCATCTGTGGTAGAGGAAATGTCAGTATGCGGCCTGGGACCAGACTTCTTTTTGTCCCCTTGCTGTGGCTGATGGGAGGTTGATGGGGACCTAGAGCTGCCTATTCCCCTGGGTCCTGGCCCAGGGACCCTATAAGTAACGTGCCTGCTATGAGTCTCCACCATTTGCTACTTCAATAAAAGGGGAGGGAAAGCTGGCGGGTTGGGAGGAAGGGATGGAGAGTCAGTGAATTATAGAATGTTGTACTAAGCTATCAATCTAGTGTCTGTTCCATTGATGATTTTTATTGTCTAGAATAGTTTTATTTATTCAATCTCCCAGGCTCATCGTTTGAAGGTGGTGTAGATTTCCTTTGAGGCTGAGGACTGATAAATCAGATACAGAGAGATCACTTTGTGGAAAGCGTTCATCCACAGGTGATTGGGTGGTTTTGTGTTTGTTTTATTTTTCATCCTTTTTTTCCTGTGAGTGGATTCAAGAGTGTAAAGATTGTCTGGCTTTGCCCACATCGTTTTTAACGCACTGGATGAGGCATGCGACATGCTGTGATTGGCAGCTCTAGAGCCCATCGATCTTGACAGATGTGTCGCAGAAGGTGTTTGATCACTGTGGGAGTGGAGGCGTAGCTACAGGTTTGCACCGCTTCCTCCAACTGCATGTGATACCAGTCTCAGTCAGTGTCTGAGGTCTGGGGGAGCTTGCTTTTGATAAGCAAGAAGAGTTTGGGGGCAAAAGGGTGGCTCAAAGGATAGAAGAGGAAAGATTTCTTTTGGGATGTGAGCCCCAATAAAAACTAGGATGAGGATGGGGAGCTTCCATCTTCATGTATAAGATTTTAGGAAGGATGTTTTAATAAATAATTTCTTTACCATTCTACATGGTTTGCATGACTCATTAGTGGATTAAGTGTTCTGGGTTTTAAGTGGTTTATGGGGTACTTTTAAATAATGTTTAAACTGCGCCTATTTTATGTACCTACTATTATTTTCAAAGTGCCCATATTTTACCTGCATTTCTGTTCTAATTTCTCAACTAGCATTTTCAAACAGCTGGTTCTTACTCTTTGAATTACTCTTGTTTTATAATCACCACTAATGAGCTGACAAGACTCCCACTGCATTCCCTTGAGCGATAATAAACACAGAGGCAGAGTTTTCCAATTTAATTTCATTTCTACTTCTTGTACACCACCAAAGTTGAAAAGGTGCTGCTATCTCTCAACTCAGAGGAGACCCGTGTGCTGCTTCTTACAGATTAAAACAAAGCCTCAATCCTAAACTTTCACTATCAAGTACAAAGTTGTCAGTGCAGCCATAAGCATGCTCAAGTTGTTTCTCTTCTCTTTTAATCTCACACTAAGAAATCTGTAAAAAAAAACTGTGCCGTAGAAAAACATTTTGCATGTTGACGCATATATTATTATCATAATAATTTATGAGTAATGTGTCATCAGTGCTTTTCATGCTGTGCAAGATTCAAGAGATCCTATTCTGCTTCCTTTACTCATACTGGAGGCACAACATACTTAGTTAATAGGTCCTTTGAAATTTGTAGGCATTTTTATAAAGTAAAAAAGTCTCAGGGTATGTTTACACTACAGCGTTAATTCGAGTTAACTTAATTCGAAATAGTTAATTCGAATTAGCTTATTTCGAATTAACTATTTTGAATTAACGCATCTACGCAGAAAATGAATTTCGAAATAGCACTTTGCTATTTCGAAATAGCACGTCCACACTGAGTGGACTCTGAATTGGAGTTAAGGCTGGCTGGAACCAGTTCCGGCAGGGCACCAGGTCAGGACCTCCTGTGTCGGGCTGCTGCCTGCGACTATCTGAGGTCCGTGCTTAAAGGGACCCTACCCTCCATCCTGGACAGCCAGTTCTCAGGTGTCTGCTTGCTACCTCAATGAGGGTCAGCAAAGCATTTGTCTCGTAGTGCTCTGGTTGCCCTCACTCGGGACACCCTACCACTCAGCAACATGGATACAGAGCTGCTCCTGGGCACACTGGTGTGTCTTGTGGATGCGTTGCCATCAGCCTGGCTGCACTTTCTGCAGGCTGCCAGCCGGTAGGTCCATTGGGGGGCTGTCAGTATCCTGCGGGAGAGCTTCCGCCCCAAGGAGCGCTAACAATCTCCGTGGTTTGCCCCACTGGAGCATGTGTCTCATTCCTCTCTCCCATCCTTCCACTTACCCCTCCCTAGTCCCCCTTCCTAATGTCAAATAAAATACACGTATTTTCAAAAATATAAACTCTTTATTTAACACAACTGGGGGGGGGGATGAACCTCTGGGGAGATTGGGGAAAGGAGGCGGGAGAGGGCAGGAGAGGGGGCAAGAGAGGGGAGGGGGAAAACTGGGAGGAGGGAGCTGGAAGGGGGAAGCAAGGGGAAGAAGGGGGAGGGGAAGCTCAGGAGTAGAGGTCTCTCCGGGCCACATGTCTCCCAGCACGGTGGGTGCGGGAGCCTCGGAGTCTCTGGGGGTATAGGGAGGAGGATGTGGAGGTTGAGGTGCGGGGGTGCAGAGATTGAGGAGGAGGGTGTGGAGGTTGAGGAGGGAGAGGCAGGAGGGGGAGAAGGAGTGGGAGGAGGAACAGTAGCTGGGGGGGCAGCAGGCACGGGAGTGGCACGAGGCAGCACGCTCTGCACCAGAGTCTGCAGATGGGCACAGATGGCATAACCCTGGGCAAGCAGCTACTGCCGGAACTCCTGTTCTTCCTGTGCCTGCTGCTCCGTGATGTGGGTCTGGGCTCGCAGGGTCCCCAGGTGCTGCTCGTGGTACCCTTGTAGTATTGTGGTGGTCCTGTGGAGCCCTCGGGTGCAGGAGCATGTCCTGGGCGGGATGGTGCGCCCTGCACATGCAGCTGGTGCGGCTGTGGAGAAAGAAGAGAAGTGGTCAGTTTTCCCTGGGGGGACAGTGAGTGAAGCCCAGCCCCCCTCTGCAAGGTGAGGATGACCGTATCCTGTACCGTCAGAGCCGTTGGGCTCACACAGAGGCCATGTTTGGAATGTCCAGCTATTCCTGGGAGTGGGAGGTGCCCCAAGACCGCACCCATGCTCCTGTGCCATGTATAGTGCGGCTGAGGTGGGGGGAGATGTCCCCTGCCTCTGTGTAGAGCGGGTGTGTGAAGGGAGGGTGTCCCGCTGTGTCCCTCCCCGGGGTCAGGATCGTGTGAGGTCTCTGCAAACACATGTGTGTCTGTCAGGCCGTGGCCCCTGGGTGTCACACAGCTGGAGCCACTTGCCCAAGGATGGCATGGCATGTGCTTACACGTGCACAGGTTGCTGTGTGATGTGCGGTAGGCAAGGCCCATGCGCGGGGTCCCTGGTCTCCCTCCCCGCCTCTCCCCCAGCCTCTCCTCCCGCACCTCCCCCTAGGTAGGAGATGGTGATGGCACTTACCTGATGTGGCCTCCCCGGATGACCCTGCTGACTCCGATGCTGGGACAGCTTCGGGGTCCTGCCGGCATGGCACCCTCCATGCTTGCCCCTCTGCTGCGCCCAGTTCAGGGCCCTCCAGTTCTGGCTTGCTGCCCCCCGGGGTGGTGTGGACCGTCCCGTCCCCCAGGATGCAGTCGAGGGTGGGGAAATAGGGGCAGGTGTCAGCCCCTGCTGCGGCACCGCCCCGGTGGCCCTGGCGTACACCTGCCACAGCTCCTTGACTTTGAGGTGCACTTGCTCCTGTGTGCGCCTGTGGCACTTTCTGGCCATGGTGGCTGCTATGCGGCCGTAGACAGCCACGTTCCTCCACCTAATGCAGAGATCATGGACATTGGGGGCCTGCCCCCAAACCTCAAGGAGGTCCATGATCTCCACACTAGTCCACGAGGACGCGTGCCATCTACGGCCCCTGGCTGGCCCCTGTGTGCTTTGGGACTGTGGGGAGGACGACTGGCTGCCACTGGATGGCATTGTGCTGCCACTGGGTGAGAGGCTGCGGCTGCTGGCATGCCTGGCTCTGGCACGTGGTGTGTGGCCAGAGTCTACCCCTTTAAGAGCTCTGGGCCTGGGGAGAGAAGAGTTTTCCTGGTTGTGTACAGAGTGGTCACCAGGGCTCCCTGGGAAGGGCTGGAGGCCCCCTATTTCAAATTAAGTGTCTACACAGCACTTAATTCCAAGTAGCTATTTCGAATTGGGCATTACTCCTCGTAGAGTGAGGTTTAAGAAATTTGAAATAAGCGCTCCACTATTTTGAATTAAATTCGAAATAGCGGTTTGCATGTATAGACACTATTGAAGTTAATTCGAAGTAATGGCTGTTATTTCAAATTAACTTTGCAGTGTAGACATACCTTTAGATAGGTAGCCGTGTTCGTCTGTAACATTAAAAACAATGAGTACTCCTGTGGTACCGTGGGTATGTCTAGACTGCATCCCTCTGTCGGCAGAGGGATGCAGATTAGGCAGGTTGACATTGCAAATAAGGCAGGGATTTAAATATCCTGCACCTAATTTGCATAAAAATGGCTGCCACATTTTGCCCACTCAGCACTTTGTCTGCAAAAAGTGGCAGTCTAGAGGGGAATCTCTGGAGAAAGAAAGCCTTTTTTGACAGTTCCCTTATGCCTCCTACAAGGAGGCTTACGGGCTATGTTGAAAAAGGCTTTCTTTCTCCACAGATCCCCCTCTAGACTGCCACTTTTTGCGGACAAAGTGCTGAGTGGGCAAAATGTGGCAGCCATTTTTATGCAAATTAGGTGCAGGATATTTAAATCCCTGCCTTATTTGCAATGTCAACCTGCCTAATCTGCATCCCTCTGCCGACAGAGGGATGCAGTCTAGACATACTATGTTTTTTATTAGTCTCCAAGGGTATCATGAACTTTGGTGGGCAAAACCCACTTCACAGAAGAGGGAAAAACTACCCATATAACTGACCTTAATATGCAAATTTGACACTGTTTCCTGGGCTTGAACAAAGACATTAACTGGATGTCCCATTATAAAGCCAGCATTCCTTGCATTTAACACCTCATTTACATAAACTAAGTATGGTATACTTCCCGCCCCTTCCATTAGCCTCATCAGCACCGGTCCTACAATGGACAGGTACTTTTCCCCCCCTTCCTTTTCTGTTATAAATTGTGGGTTACTGTTATTTCCACTCCAGCATCTGGTTCATCTGAAGAAATAGGTTTTGCCCACGAATGCTCATGATACTACAGGTTAAAACTCCAAAATCTGGGGCTCTCTGGTCCAGCAACATCCGTGGCCCTTCTGGATGAACATGGATGTTGCCGGACCAGAGACTCCCGGCGCTGGGAGTGCGAGCAAGCCAGAAGTTGAGCAGTGGGGAGCCTCACCATTGGGGCCAGTGGTGACCAGGGACTCTGTCCCCAAGGAGCCCCAGTCAGGTGGGGCAGCAAGGGGACTGGCAAGCTGCATTTCCTGGAAGCCCTGGTGGGGTGCAGTGGCAGTAGGGTTGCAGGCAGCCAGTTAGCCCTATCCTGAAGGAGTCCCAGCCAGGCAAGGCAGAAATGGGGCTGTAGGCAGCAGGTGAGTCCTGTCCCCAGGAGCGCCAGCCAGGCAAGGCAGAAGCGAGGCCATGGTGGCTGGGGAGCTCCATCCTGAGTGAGCCCCAGCCAACCTGCTGCTCCCAAGACCAAGCCAGGTAGCAGCAGAACTGCAACCCTGTAGCAGTGGGGATGGAGCAGAGCCATCTACAGGAAAGGGCAGCAGGCTGGTAGGACCACCCCTGATCTGGCACATTCCCTCATTCAGGACCAGTCAGGTCCATAGGGTGCTGGACCAGGGAGATCCAACCTATGTATATACTTTTGTTACTCTATGGTGCCACAGGACTACTCGATTTTGTAGAGTAAGTTGTTATCAGTATAAGCAAGGGTGGCAGAATCAGGATCACAAAAAGATGCTTTTTCCACTGATGGGCTTAAAACCTAAAGACACATTTACATACACAGAGCAGCACTTAAATAGTTCCACTGACTTAATTGTAGTAAGCTACCCCTTCGCATTACCATAAAGTATCAAAAGCTGGCCCTAAATGGCACCTGCAGATAAGAGGGTGCTTTGCAGAGGAGAGAATATTACTGACGGTTAGGCTGTACTTTAATATTAGTATTAGGTCATCTCTTCTGTATATGGCCAAGTGAGTTTTAATAAGAGTCTTGAGTAAGTATATAAATGCCTTCCTCTATACGGAACCTAGCTAAAAGCATGATGGAAGAACTTCAGATTTCTTGAGTTAGTTTTGGCTCATATAAGCACCAGAGAGTTCAGGAGCTTATCCAAAGTATTCAGGCCTCTTTACTCTGCAAAACAGGCTCTTTAAAGCTATTTCTGCTAGTTCTGTATTCAGCAGCAGACATGAAAACTGCAAGATCAGCCTTTCTTGTTGCAGTGGAGTTACTCCAGATGTATACTTGCGCAAGTGATCTGGAACTGCACACGGCGTGAATGTATATCATTTACAGCGGGAGAGAGAGTTGTGAGAGATCCCCTTTATGTAGGAGGTTTCTGACATGGATGGATGGAGTCCATTAGCTTCAGGTACTGCGAATCCTCTTATCTCCACTACATGCCATTATTAGATGGTCAGGCAGACCCTGCCTTGAGTCATGAAAGTGGGGGAAAACCCACTAAATAAATACAATTTGAGGTAAGACCCAGAGCAAAAAGACATGAAGGGATGTCACTCTCTGCTCCTTCTGTAAGGAAGAAAGGGGAAAGCCATCTTGAGTAGCTTCATTTACATGCACTATAATATTGCATACCTATCATCCCACCTATGGTGTTTTGTTGTTTCCCCTGGAATATGTTTTAATTTTATAAAAGATTATGGTAACTGAGAGCACGGAAGGGAACTGTTGTGGAGTGAGGCATCACCACACAAGAACATAAAAGCATAAGAATGGCCGGACTGGGTCAGACCAAAGGTCCATCTAGCCCAGTATCCTGTCTTCCAACAGTGGCAAATGCCACATGCCCCAGAGGGAGTGAACAGAACAGGGAATCATCAAGTGATCCCTCTCCTGCCATCCATTTTTAGCCTCTGGCAAACAGAGGCTAAGAACACCATTCCTACCCATCCTGGCTAATAAGAATTGATGGACCTACCTTCCAGGAATGTATCTAGTACTTTTTTGAATGCTGTTAAAGTCCTGGTCTTCACAATATCCTTTGGCAAGGAGTTCCACAGAGTGACTGAGTGAAGAAAAAATTAATCATTGTACACATACAGAATGGTAAATTACTGCCTAGGAAGGAGTTAGTCCTGGTCTTTGCAACATCCTCTGGCACACTATTCCAGATTTATATTGGTGCAAGTGATCTGGAACTGCCAGGGTAGTAGAGTATTTTTTTTCTAAGGTGGGGATTGTAATGGAAATTCATTTTCTCAGAGCCGAATATGGGACCATGTCTCTGGTTGGACCATGGCTCTGGGTGAGACCTTGTACCAGAGCTTGCTTTATGTTAGTAAAGGACCATTAGGTGTATGGAACCTAATTGTTGTTGCTGCCTTTGTGAACTGGAAGAAGTGTTACACTAACATTATAGATATTTATAAATACACTTCAATCACTCTTGTCCTGCTTTGACAAAATACTTGAATAGTCAATGAGAGGCACAGTGTTTGCAGGCATCCAACTGTGAGGTTGGAGACCCATTGTCCAAACTCTCTACTCTAGTCACTCTTAATTTGTGTAATGTTTTCTCTGAAACAGACCAATGGAGTACCATGTCAGAATATTACATAGCCCTGTGGTGAGAGTGTCCTCCTGAGAAGTAGGCTGTCCTTTTTCAAATAATTTCTCCCTCTGTCAGAAAGGAGGGAATTGAACCTGGGTTTCCCACATAGCAGGTGAGTATTGCTTTCTTTTGCCATTGGGCAGTAACATGGCAGCCTGCAAAAAGAGATATGTCAGGACATCAACTGCAGTTCAGTCCTCATAGGTCTGTGAGGTGGGACAGGATGATGAAGACAGGAGAAACTGAGGCACCATGAACTTCAATGACAACTTGGGTAGGACACTTGTTGACTACAAATTTTTTCAATCCCTCATTTACGTGTTATTTGGAGAATGTGATTTCATTTCCTGACTGCATTGGTGGATAACGTGTCCTTTTTTTTTTTTTTTTTTTTTTTTTGTCCCTAAGCAAAGCACTCTTTTCCAGCAGAAGAACTTGTAGGATGGGTCATAGGCAGCATGGAAATTTGTCAGTGTCAAAGTAAAACTTATCCCCAGTAGTCTGTACTCCCTCTGACACAAGGTCATCATCAGTAGTCTCTTTCTCCACAGTCATATCCCTCTGGTCTTGTTATGAGTGACTCTAGACTGTCTTCTGACTACATAAAACCAAGTAGGGCTATACTGAGCTACTTTGGGAAATGGGGGCAAAAAAAGGAAAAGGCCAGAAAAATCCTCTTCTAACACAAGTATCACAGTCATAACTCTGAACTTTGCAAGTCTTGATTTATCTCAATATTAAGAAAGGTTAAATAAAAGATTGTAGACTATTGCCAGAAACTTTAAGGTCGTGGGGCTGGAGAAAGTTAAGTTGCTACAAAAAACCAAAGTGAAACAGATGGAAACTTGTACCAACAGCTCAAGAAATTGACTGGTTCTTGAAAGAAACAATATTTCATTTGCATTGGCAATACGGCTGTTTGTGACAGTCATAAAAATGAGATAGTGTAGTGTAGACACACAACAAGTTTTTGCGCAAGTCTGTTCTTGCGTGCAAAAAGCCTGCAGTGTAGACGTGGCCAGAGTGAAAGAGGGAGAGAAGTTACATGGCATGAGCTTGGAAAAATACCACAGACATAGGCTACATCTACACTGGCAGCTTCTTGCGGAAGAACAGCTGTTCTTTTGCAAAAACTTGCCGGCTGTCTACACTGAACAAGCATTCTTTCAGAAGTAAATTTACAGTATAGCGTTGAAAAACAGGGCTTCTTCTGGAAGAGTTATTCCTCTCTCCATGAGGAATAAGCCCTCTTGCACAAGAGCTCTTCCAGAAGAGGGCAGTGTAGACAGGCAACATGAATTTCTTGTGCAAGAACACCTATGGCTAAAATGACCATCAGCGTTTTCTTGCGGAAGTGTCTACACTGTCATGGATGCTCTTGCACGAAAGCACATGGCAGTGTAGATGCTCTCTGGTGGAAGAGTTTTTGCACAAGAACTCTTCTGCAAAAGAGTTCTTGCACAAGAAGCTGCCAGTGTAGATGTAGCCATAGTTCCTAACCCCCCACAAGAAACCCTCCCAGCTCAAATGGATTGAGCAATGTCCTTTGCCCCTCAGGGTCACTAGTCCAACAATGTAAGGGTTCCATTCATTTACCCAAACTTTCTCCGTACCCCACTTCAAATGCCCCACTTACAGCTCTGTCAAGCCAGTGCGGACCCTGATCCATCACCTTGATGTCTCCACTCATTCAGTCTGAGGCCATGCCATCTTTGTGCTGTTCCTGTGGTCTGTTGGTGCTGCTCGCCGGTCGTTCCCGCCAGCTGCTCTTCTGGCCCCCACTCTTACAAGCCACCTGCCGGTTGCTCCTGCCAGCAATCTTGCTGGCTGCAATGGGTCTGGCTCCAGGCCAAATCAGTGATTTCAGCTTTTAGTGATTTCAATTCTTTAGCCACCACTTCGGCTGGCAAAAGATTCCAGCTTCCACTGGGTTAGGAAAAAGACTCCTGATGGAGTCTGCTTCAGGTCTATCCTTAAAACAAGGGGGAAAGAGGCAAGTGGAAGCAGTCTTACAGCTCACACCTGGCAGGCATGAAGCAGGCTGGCTCAAGCCTTCCCTCCTCCCCCAATTTGGTTCACTCAATTCTGGAAGGGGGAAGCTTCTTCATCTGAGACCTCTTACAGTGATGGTGTCTCTTTAGGGGTAATATGACTTGTGACCCCCCACAATAGCCCAAATTAGATCCAATACATCACATTCCATTCTAACAGATCCTCCATCAGCCCTGGCTGAATTGGATTTATGTAACCACACCTCGAATTCCTTCCCCATCCAGGCATGAGCTATATTTACATATCAACAGTTAATTATCTTGCAGAGCTAAACAATTTGAGTGAGCATACCCACCCCAGGGCAGCTCTCTCCTTTGAGCTGGCTTATAGCAAGTAATAGTTCAGCCCTTGCTTACACTTGTAAACCTAAAACCAGGTATGGACTTAATTTTACAAATCGTTAGATGGTACAACTCTAGATTCCAAATATCTGAACCCCTAAAAATGTGGTTACATTAAATTGCCTTAGTTTTCTCTCATGTCTGATCAGTACATTTAAACCACAGTAACAAATTGTACTTTCATTTCAAGACTGCTTTTGCATTCTGGACCTACTCAATTAATTTTCTGCTTTAAGGTATTTTAAATGTCTTTTAAATTTAGACAAGAGACAGTGAAAATGAACCCCAAATGCCTCATTTAAAAACAATTTGAGCTTGCATAATGAGCATAAATCATTCTAACAGAGCAATTTTACATCAATTATGACACCATTATTTTTGAGCTCATTACCAGTTTTCTAAATAAAACAGTAACCTTTCATTCCCCAGACCGGGTGGCGTGTCAGCTAAGACTTGTGTCGTGACATGAAATTGATGTAAAATCACATCTTCATTGCAAAATTATTCCATACATGATTTAAGTCATTTGTCAGCTTCTTTTCTGGTGTGACGCAGATAACACAATGTGAATGATGAATTGTTTCTCAATGCTTAGGAAAAGATTTTTTTTTCATCCCTTTCCACTAAGTCCACTTTGTATCTGATTAATAACAGGTGCATATTTAATTCTTATTCATTTTTTTTGTGTGTAAATGAAACTATAATGCAGGTTTTCATACAGATTTATAGTTCCTCACAGTGTTCAAGGCCAGGTGGGACTTATTATATAATACTGTATGCGGAACCATGGAACTGTATAGGAATTTTGCAATATATCTGCATCTTGCCTAACTTTAATTGCTTATTATTTGTGATGCAGTCACATCTGGAAGCTCTAATTGGTGATATTAAGGCATTTTTGTGCCAGGTGCTGTATACAAAGCGGGTTGCAGTTCCCTCCCAGAGTGTTTATCTAAATAGACAAGTAGGAGGAAAAACTGAGGTAAAGTGACTTATTTCATCACACTGCAGCTCAAGCAGTAGGAATGGAGATCCTGACTCCCAGGCCAGTGCTCTACGAAGGTGCTTTGCCTTCTGATTATGTTTTCAAAAGATTGTAGTGGTAGTCTTTGGAAATACCTTAATTGCCTCAGATAACTAATTAGGCCTCATTTCCCCAGTAGTTATGCTACTTTAAGGAAAAAAAAGAGCTGCCTGAAAAAAATCCCTCTTGTACACTGCAGCAAAGGAAAATTGTATGAAACGCAACAGCATGTAGACGTATAAGCTCCTTCATTTTCAGTTTAAAATGATTTTTACTGAAAAAAGATCACAGGTTTTACAAAGGACAGTGTTTGTATTTTTCCTATGTATGCCCTACTTTTGCATCATCCAAATATATATACAAACTCATTTTATTAGGAAAATAAAATATATTGCCTGAGATATTATGATAATAAAGTAGCCTGTGTGTATAGGTAGGTGAAGCTGCCTGTTGAGGAAAGGCTAGTATTAGTCTAAAAGATACACACACAATAAACAAACAGGCATGCACTCAAGGTCTGAAGTGCAGGCACATCTTAATGTACTGGTGCATCTCATGCCCACCATGTACACATTTCATGCTGCTAACATATAACCATTTAAATGTGTATCAGAATATGTTTCAGACCATAAGGAAGCATTTGAAATTTCAAAAAAAGGATGCAGTTGAGTTTATGCACTGAAAATGCTCTTGCCCAATCATTAAATGTAAATATGTTCAGGTTAATAACTGTAAACTGTTTATTCAAATGAAAACAATTATTTGGGGATTAGAGATATTTCCTTAAGCTCAGAGGTGGTGTTGTGGTTTGGTTCTGTTTAGTTCTGCAGCCAACCCCATTGAATTCTGTGCATTAAAGCATTTACCAACTGAATATACGCCCTCCCCACCCCCGTCCTTCCATCTGCCAAAATAAACCCTGATATTTACACAGGAAAAAAAAGTAATTGTTTTTGCATTGATTTTCACCTGACTTTGTTGCGGTAATAAATATTGATAAATTGCTCCAGGAATAGAATAAAATACTCTACCCCAAACAGAGGGTCCCTCCAGTATGCAAAGAACAGCTCAGCACAGACAGCTGAGGAGGAGCTCTGTTCAGGTTGTAAGCAATGTCTTCGGGGGAAGACAGGATTTTGGTTTAGCGAGATTGGGAATATTGCAGATATTGCAGTACAATTGTTAATTATCATGGCATACTGGGAAGCTTTTAAGTGTGATCACTATATTTGTTTTTAAAAAAGAAAATATGCATTTTCAAGTAATGGAAAGGATGGGGAGGGAGAAAGAGGGGTCTGAATAACTGAGCATATCTTCAATGAAATTCCAACCAAATTGTTAAGGTTGGGGAATGTTTAATTCAGATTATTTTCATTCTAGGTGCATTTACACTTCTATTCAGGGCAGGCAATAGGACCAGGAAGAGCCAGTAAACTATGTGAGAAGCTTCTTCTCTGGTAGTTATTTCTCTCCAGGATCATCAGTGGAAGAGCCAGAAATCCCATGATGCTGATAGAAGCTGTTCTTATGGGATCTTATACTCTATGGCTGCGTCTAGACTGGCATGATTTTCCGCAAATGCTTTTAACGGAAAAGTTTTTCCGTTAAAAGCATTTGCAGAAAAGAGCGTCTAGATTGGCACAGACGCTTTTGCGCAAAAGCATTTTTTGTGGAAAAGTGTCCGTGCCAATCTAGACGCGGTTTTGTGAAAGAAAGCCCCGATCGCCATTTTCGCCATCGGGGCTTTTTTGCGCAAAACTGTTTTTGCCTGTCTACACTGGCCCTCTTGCGCAAAAGCATTTGCGCAAGAGGGCTTATCCCTGAGCGGGAGCATCATTGTCTGTTCTTGCGCAAATACTATCTTACATTAGATCGTCAGTGTTCTTGTGCAAATTCAAGCGGACGGTGTAGACAGCTGGCAAGTTTTTCCACAAAAGCGGCTTCTTTTGCGGAAAAACTTGCCAGTCTAGATGCAGCCTATTTCTTTAGATAAATGGGATACGCATTGGAACAGAACCTGAACTCCAAAACTTTCCATGTTCACCTATCTGTAGTAGTTACTACTAGAGTCACTGGAGTCTGATCCCTGCCATGTGACTGAGGTAATAACTTGGTAACTTTGAGCAAGATAAGCTGACTGTGGCTTATCACAGTTTACCAGGAGATTGATCTCCCCGGGTTTGATTTAGCAGGTCCACTAAGGACCTGCTAAATCAACCACCGATGCCTCCCTCATTGTCTCTGGTACTCCACCAGGTCATGAGGAGTAAGGGAAGCCAATGGGAGAGTTTCTTCCATTGACCTCTGGTAGTGGAGATGCCATTGAAATTCGACCAAAGGTACATTGACTCCAGCTATGCTATTCATGTTGCTGAAGTTGTGTATCTTAGGTTGACTTTCTCCTTTAGTGTAGACCTGGCCTAGAACTGTCCCACAAACACTATGTTAAAAATATCTAGAGCTATACCATAGGGAAAGATTTTGATGATGATGTATCAAGGGCCACAAACTAAGAGCTGTGTGCATGCCAGTGGCCATGCTGCTATATTTATTATATATGGAGATATACTGTCACATAGAGCTGGAAGGGACCTTGAGAAATCATTGAGTCCAGTCCCTTCCCCCCACAGTAGGACCAAGTACCATCCCTGATAGATTTGTTCTAGATCCCTAAATGGCCCCCTTAAGGCTTGAGCTCATAACCCTGGGTTTAGCAGGCCAATGCTCAAACCACTGAGCTATCCCTCCCCTCATTTCCTCAATGGTATCCTTACCTTTCTACTGCCCTTTTGTTGTGAAACATAATAATTTATCGCTTGCTGTGTAATGGTTCTCTTCCACCATTTTCAACAGCACCCATTATAGTAATGGACTTTCTTTCTTGCCTAATGTTTGCGAAAGCACGATGATACTAAGCGTGGATAGGGAGGGAATTTCAGAGTGACTTCAGAGATTAATTAAAGGATTGGTGCGTGGAGGTATGAAGACAGAATGATATAAGGCAAATGGATTGCTCAGCTCATTCACCCCTGCCAGCAGAACGTGACACAGGCTGTAAACCATTTTCAAAATGCCAGCCCTCAATCATTTCTGTTTGCAGGCAGATGCCTGTCTGGGCATTTTGCAAGGCATGTGGCAGCTTGTGAACCATTACTAAATGAGAAGCTGCACAAAGGTCTTGCGGCTGTGGATGGAGGTGAACCAGGCATCCTAATGCCTGTTCCACCAATCCATACCATTGATACCATTAGAGCTACTAAAGGTTGGACCTCCCTGGTCCAGCACCCTCAGGAACTGACTGGTCTTGGATGAAGGAATTTGCCAGACAAGGGTAGGTCTCCAACACCAGCCCTTCAGCTCGCTGCCCCTCCCTGCTGCTAGCTCCTTCGGTCCAGCCAGGCTGCCTGCTGGCCAGCTTCTGACGGGTGGCACGTGTCCTTGCCTGCACTGCTTCTGCCAGGCTGCCACAGCCTCAGTCAGGATTCTCCTTCTAGGCTGCTGCCACCACCACCCAGGCTTCCACATCCAGGACACTGCGGCCCTGGACATGGCCTCATCCAGGCTTCCCCTCCTGGGTTGTCATGGTCCAACCCTGCTGCCAGGTGGCAGGCAGCCCCAATCGTGCTTTGCCACCACCTGGACTACCCCAGCATCATCACAACCAGACTTGCTGGGCTCTCAGCTGCTGGCCTTCCTGCTCCAGAGCTCTCTCCCCCAGGAACACCCGTGGTCATACCGGATCATGGATGTTGCTGGATGTGAGAGTCCCAATTATGGGAGGTGCAACCTGTTCATCCCTTGTGCATATGAGCAGGGAGCTGGTGGAAGCCTGGTTCAGCAACTGCCTTCTTGCACCCAATTACCACAGTCTTCCATATTTTCCTGGGCTCCTCGCAGGGAATCCCTACAATGTTCTGGCACTTGCTCAAGAGATTTGGGAATGTCAGTACTGAGCTTATGTCTATCAAATGATAAAATAAGCCATTGGCAATGGAGGGAATAGTATATTCCTTAGTTGGGAAATTGCAGAGGTCAGCAATGGAATGAATAGTGGTGGAGGGACATCAAATTATGTTAGGGAAGAAGGATAGTCCATTGGTTAGAAAGAGAGCCAGAAGACCTACATGTAAGTCCCTGCTCTTCCAACGATTTCTTGTGATCTAGGACAAATCATTTAGAAACAACGAGGCATCCTGCGGCATCTTAGAGACTAACAAAAATATATAGTATCATGAGCTTTCGTGGGTAAGAACCACTTCATCTAGCCCATGAAAGTTCATGATTATATATAATATAATTTTAGTCACTAAGGAGCTGCAGGAGCGCTCATCGTTTTTAAATATCAGAGGGGTAGCCGTGTTAGTCTGAATCTGCAAAAGCGACGAGGAGTCCTGTGGCACCTATAGACTAACTGAAGTGTTAACACTTCAGTTAGTCTATAGGTGCCACAGGACTCCTCATCGTTTTTAAAGTTACAGACTAACACGGCCACCCCTCTGAGACCTTTTAAGTCTTTTAGAGTCTCTGAGATCTTAATGGTTCAACGCTAGTTCAGTCCCTCACTAGCTTTGAGGAGGATCTTGTCCTCTGTTTATAATGTAGGACTTCCCTGCCCTATGGAGTGTTGAGAGGATAGCTATAATAAAGATTGTGAGGTGCTCTGGTATATTAGTAACAGGAGCCATATGTGTATCTAAGATCTCTAGATAGAGAGGGATATCCTTGATTTCCTTCCAGATGTAAATCATTCTTTGATTATGATAGATCTTTGCTGAGACACTTTTCACGCATTTGGTGGCCCATTTAGGATAGTCTGTTCTTCTTTCTAGCTCTAGATGGGTCTGCTTCTTAAATTAGAAGAAACTATTTTAGAAGGGTGATAGAAATGTAGCCGTGTTAGTCTGGTGTAGCTAAAACAAAATACAGGACTATGTAGCACTTTAAAGACTAACGAGATGGTTTATTAGATGATGAGCTTTCGTGGGCACGTCTGTTTTGTGGGCATTGATTCTTTGGCGAAGTGTCTGAGACGTTTGTCCAATGTACATAGCAGACGGACACTTTCGGCACATGATAGCATAGATTATATTTCTGGAGGCGCAGGAATATGTATTCATAGAATCAATGCCCACAAAACAGACATTAGACAGGATCACAAAGAAAAAACAGTTGCTTGCCATTTCAACCAGAAAGGACACTGTCTCAATGACCTACTCACCTGCATCCTACTTCAGAAGACATTCAAATCTACGCTTGAAAGAGAATCCTCTGAACTGACATTCATGCTAAAATTCGACACCCTCCGCGGAGGCCTGAACAAAGACTCCAGCTATCTTACCCATTACAAAGATAGCTTCCCTAATTATCACCTCTAACACTATTAACTCACAGACATCTACCCTTCCCTACCTCTAATATCATTAACTCACAGGCATTCACCTTCCTCCCCCCCCCCCCGCATCCCCCTACTGTTCTGAAATGTGATTTGTCCTTTTCATATGTGTTCACTTTTTTTTAATTGCACAAGAAATCCCTGCAGAGCATCCACACTGCCCCTGTGCAAGAGGGCACCTGCTCAAGAGGGCTTATATCTGTTACAAAAGAGTGTAGCTCTTGCGCAAGAAGCCCTCTCTTACCACGCCGTACTGTAAATTTCCTTGCGCAGGAGCGGGCGGGCAGTGCAGACGCTCTGCGGATTCTTGCGCAAGAACGACCATACGTGCGCAAGAAGCCGCAAGTGTAGACATAGCCCTATTGTTTAGGAGGCGTTCTTGAACAGACTCACAGATGAACAGACGGACAGGAGATTGGGTAAGTGAGTGAATGCCCACACAAGTCTAGACTGTTTAGTGGATGAGCACTACCAAAATATCAGTCTAGACCCTCAGTGGAGTTACACTGATGCACAGAAGCAGACTTCTGCAGCGTTAGGATCTGGCCCATATTCTGCAAATCACAAACTCCCCATTTGAAGGACAATGCTGAAGAGAACATGTTGTGACTAAGACTGCCTAAAACTTGGGCTCCTCATTCCAAGTGAGGTGAGGGAATGGGTTACAATGCCTGCACACAGGGTGTCCTAACCTCACAATATGAGCCAAGTCAGCCACGGTTTGACATCATATCTAAAATAAGTAAGTGAAATGACTGAACGCAGCCAGTGTTGGAAAGCAACATATCAAATTGAGAGGATTTTTTTTAAACTCTCATCCACAATTCTTTAGCAAGTTTCTAAGAACCAAAGCCCTTTAAAGTCCTATATATCTTCCCCCTCGCCTTGCCCGCCTCCTCCTCCCTTCATGTACTTAGCAGTGTCTGACTCCGAGGTACAATGTCAAGTGATGTTTAGTGCTTTGTCCCCAAAGGCAAGAAAAGGAGGCTTTTCCTCAGCCCTCTACTTTGCTTTAAAGCTGCTCTTACTGTGTCTCATTCCTTTTTAAACACCTTTAATACTCCAGCTCTTGTCTTTTTATCTCAGGCAGGCTTGAAATACCATGTTTTAAAACCTACAGCACACCTGCATAAAAGACTGATTTCGATAGGTAATTGCCTCTCTTGGGGTCCATTGAAGTCAATGGGAGACTTGGCACATTCAGGGGGCATTTACTCAGTGTCCTAACAACTGCATGATTGTAACCCAATGAGGTTTCTAATTCCTTTTTTTTTTTTTTTTTTTTTTAAACCTGTGACGGGTATGTATACACTGCAGAGTTTTGTTTTGGTTTTTTTTTCAGAAAAATGACTGTTTTCAAAAAAAACCCAGTTACATCCACACTGCAATCACATTCTTTTGGAAAATATTGAAAGAACAGAGGGTTTTTTCCAACATTGGTAAACCTCTTTCTATGAGGAAGAAGCCTTTTTCAGACTTTCAAATGTGCACTTGAAAGGGAATCCTCTGAACTGTCATTCATGCTAAAATTCGACACTCTCCGCGGGGGGCTCAACAAAGACACCAACGACCTTACCCATTACAAAGATAGCTTCCCCAATTATCACCTCTAATACCATTAGCTCACAGACATTTACCTTTCCCCACCACTAATATCATTAACTCACAGACATTTACCTTCCTTTCCCCCCCCCCCCCCCCGCATCCCCCTTCTGTTCTGAAATGTGATTTGTCCTTTTCATATGTGTTCATTTTTTAACTGTATCCTTTGGTGTATATATGGTTGTGACTGTTTTCTTCCACTCTTTGATCTGAGGAAGTGGGTCTGGCCCACGAAAGCTCATCAGCTAATAAACCATCTTGTTAGTCTTTAAAGTGCTACATAGTCCTGTATTTTTTTTCAGAAAGAGCTCTTTTGGAAAAAGGCATGTGTGGACGGGGAAGAGGGAGTTTTCAGAAGAAGAGGAAAGACGAAAAAGCACAGGTACCCTGGTGGCCACTCCATCCAAAGTATTCACCGTTTAAATGCAAGATTACATCCATTTGATGAGCTTTTGCTGTATAGACACTCTCTTTCGGAAGAAGATTTTCCGGAAGATCTCTTCCTGAAAAGCTTCTTCCAAAAGAAGCCTGCAGTCTAGACATAGCCAGAGAGAAGCCATGTCTTCTAGGTTGCTTTTAAATTTTGATGGTCACCCTGGTGCTCTCCTAAGATAGGTTTCCCTTTACTGAGAATAGGGGTGGGGTCAAAGCACCTTCTGGTGTCAGGATTGTCTTTATCAATGCTAAACTCCAGCAATAGGTTAGGTCCAGCAAGTATTTCGTAATTTACTCCACTGTCTGGGATTTGAGGCGTATTCCTTCCAGTTCATAGAATTATAGGATTGGAAGAGATCTCAGGAGGTCATCACATCCAATCACCTGCTAAAAGCAGGACCAATCCCAACTAAATCATCCCAGCCAAGGCTTTGTCAAGCTGGGACTTAAAAGCCTCTAGGGATGGAGATTCCACCACTTCCATAGGTAACCCATCCCAGTGCTTCACCCTCTTAGTTTTTCCTAATGCCCAACCTAGGCTTCCCTCACTGTAAGTTGAGATCATTGTTCCTTGTTCTGTCATTTGTTACCGAGAGTTCCTGCAAAAGGGTTAAAACAAATCCTAAAGCGAAGAATGTGAGGAATTAGTATTTGAAGTGAAAAGAAGAGAGAAAACTCGTGAAATGATTAAAGTAGGGACTGGACTGACAAAGCCTTGAAATAACTGAAATACAATTTATATTTGATTTTCTTTTTCTACATACACTGTGTGGGTCAAATTTGTGATGCATCATAGGATTATCACAATTTTGTATTATCATAGCCCCTAGAGATCCCAACAGAGATTGGATCCCTATTGTGTTAGGTTCTGTACAAATACAGAGTGGGTGACAGTTCTTGCTCTGATCAGCTTGCAGTCTAAAGTACACATGAGACACAAAATAAGACACAGAGGCAGGAAATGATTCCAAAGTCACGCAGCAGACCAGGAATAAATTCTAGGTTTCCAGAGTCCCAGGTTAGTGGCCTCTTTACTGGACCATACTGCCTCCCCATAGGGAGAAGATATCACCACAGGCTCTTAAAAGTCTATTTCACTGTCCCATCAAACAAAGCCAATTATTCATTGGCTTCATTTTAGCTGTCCTCTTGTATTTATTCTCAGTTCATCCCCGCGCTTTACAGCTGCTTTCCCCTCCCTGCTTCTTCTGATGCTCTCTCATAATCTTTATATCTATCAAATGCTCCGAAGCCTCAACACAAGGAGATGAGCTTTTGAGAATAAATGTGAATTGCTTCGCTTAACAATTGTCCTAACTAATGTGCTTTGTCAACACAGCAGCTTCATGGGCAGCAGCGTTTTAAAGCTATTTATTAACAAGATTTATCCCTGGCTTTATCCCTCACTGCTTACTAGGAGGAACACAAAACACTTTCTCTATATAGATTTCTACGTGCCAGGACCCATTAAAGCAAATGCATTAATGTAATCTATTCCTCACCTTTTAAATCCTTCTCTAAGAAAGGTTCACTGCTTTCTGACAATATTCACTGCCATCTCATAGACATATCCTCTGCAGTTTTTCTTTTGCTTTTGCTGTATAAAGTTGAATGTGCCAGAATCAATTAGGGAGTAAAGAATATGTAAAAAAAAAAAAAAAAGTTTTTGCCCGAGGAAAAAAAAGTGGTCATTTTACTTCATTTAATTGATTTACATACTTCTATACATCAAGCACAGTGATGTAAAACATTGATTGGATAGTAGTGAGATAAAACTGTCACTCAGATAGTAACCTACAATCTTTGATTAGATCTTAAAGCATGTTGGTAAGGGAACAGCTTGGCAGTATTTCTTCAATTGTACATCAGCAACAGTTTTATATGCTCTCTGATTCCAAGTAATATCTTGAAAATAAAACCAGAAGGGTGAAGGAAGTAGTAACCACCCAAATGGTGCAGTAGCAGAAAATTGTGCTGCATTGCAGACTATTTGAGCTAGCATTGGTAAGAACCTTTTTCTTTCTGAACATTGGGCTGGGGAAGGCTGACTGTACTTTGCCTCTCAAATTCCTTTTTTGTTGCATAGATTATGTGATTTCCCCACATCGGTGAAAGTAGACTTAACTCCATGGAGGGGATGCTGGCTTAGATAGATGAAACCATTGACATTTGACCAAGCTTTATTTTTGAAAAAGGAAAAATAAATATTATACCTGACGGGCTATATTCTCATGGGATGCAAATCGGTCTTGCTCTAATTGTTTTCATAATGCAATGCTGACTGACACCCACTGAGATTCTGGCCTGAAAAGTCCATTTTTTCCCTATGCGGTAACATTTTAATAAGTGGGGTTAGCGAGTGTTCATTCACATGGCAGAGATAAGAAAGGTGAAGAGCAAAAGCTTCACTAAAAGGGAATGTTATATTAGGAATGAGTGTGTGTGGGGTGGAGGGGGAGTATGTGAATGTTGTTTAAAAAAATATTTTAACCCTGTGCTATAATAGTTACCTTCCTAAATCCTTAAATTTGCTGATTTCTTTATTAGTGTTACTCACAAGTCTCAAAAACAAGGGGATTGAGAAGTGAGGTGCCAAACCGAATGATTCTTTCAAACCCTGAAGTTGTTGCTGTTTCAGGTGTTACAATATATCTGTGCAATTTAAATTTTAACATGGTTTGATCTTGTTCAGACTGTTCTTGGTATTTACAAAATTTCAGAAGGTTTAGTGAGAACTTTGTCGTATCTGCTGTTGTTTCTGCAAATGTTTGTCAATGTCGCGGTAGCACCTAGGAACCACAAACAGTGATTACATCTCTTTTGTGCTAGGTACTGTAGAAAAATAATACAATTGAAAATAATTTGGTTAGAGGTACCCAGCACCAAGCTCTCAGAAGAGGCCTTCCAGCTAATTAAATTGAAGGTCACAGCCTGTCATGCCAGCATTGTGATAAGAACATAAGAATGGCCATACTGGGTCATACCAAAGGTCCATCCAGCCCTGTATCCTGTTGCCCAACAGTGGCTAATGACAGATGCCCCAGAGGGAGTGAACAGAACAGGTAATCGTAACGTGATCATGTAATTCATTTCCAGCTTCTGACAAACAGAGGCTAGGGACACCATTCCTACCTGTCCTGGCTAATAGCCATTGATTAAACTAACCAACATGAATTTATCAAGCTCTTTTTTGAACCCTGTTAAAGTCCTGGTCTTCACCACATCCTCTGGCAAGGAGTTCCACAGGTTGACTGTGCACTGCATGAAGAAAAACTTCCTTTTGTTTGTTTTAAACCTGCTGCCTGTTAATTTCATTTGGTGACCCCTAGTTCTTACATTGTAGGAATAAGTAAATAACTTTTCCTTAATCACTTTTTCCACTCCAGTCATGATTGCACATTGCATAATCAGCTGAAGCTAAAGTGCAACGCCTTGAGATATACCATTCATAAGGCATATTATAACCAAGATGGGGCTGATGTTGAACTTCACTTACCCAGAGGAGCCATAAAGATCTTGATGGCAGTCAAAAGGTAGTCACTATGAACAGCACCCTGAATGACGGCCCATGTGACTCAGATGGTGACATCCTCTCACACTTGGCAGGGGAAAAGCTCACATTTGATGCCATTTTGGCCTTCTGCTTGTTGTCAGAGATAGACCTTGAGTTCAGGAAGTCCCTGCACATAGTGTATGTTGATCTTAAGTTGTGTTTGATTTAGCTGAGCTAATCATGCTATAGAAGGCTTTAAAAGGTGTATGTAAGAACATAAAAACATAAGAATGGCCATACTGGGTCAGACTAAAAGTCCATCCAGCCCAATATCCTGTCTGCCGACAGTAGTCAATACAATATATCCCAGAGGGAGAGAACACAATAGGTACGCCTCATGTGATTCCTCCCCTGTCACCCACCTCCAGAGAAACAGACTAGGGACACCATTTCTACCCATTCTGGCTAATAGTCATTGATGGAGCTAAACTCCATATATCTATTTATTTTTTTGAACCACGTTAAAGTCCTAGCCTTCACCACATCCTCTGGCAAGGAGTTCCAGAAGTTGACTGTGCACTGAGTGAAGGAAAACTTCCTTTTTTTTTTTTAAATCTTCTGCCTATTCATTTCATTTGGCGACCCTGAGTTCTTATATTGTGGGAATCCCAACTATTCTGCTAGAATTGATTAGGGAGCTGTATAATGGAAACACTGCCGGTGTGTGTCTTGAAAATCAGCTGTCAGCACTTATTGGTGCTGAGGTAAGGTAGGACTGGGTCTTAACCCCAGCACACTCTTGTTGGACATTAGATTTCATAACACAGCAGTCCATCAGATGCATAGGCATTACGGCTGTTGATCTCTTGCTTTCAGACCTTGAATATGTGGATGACGTTATTCTAATACAGAGTCCTGAAGGATTTTGCGAGTGAAGGAAGAGATGGGTAAGGCTGGCTTCCATGTTTCATGGTCAAGATAAAAGCTGCAAAATCGTGTATCATGTCCACCTGTGTCTTCAGTTTCTTTGATTAATGAAACCGTCAAAGCAGTCTCCAGCATTTGTTATTTGGGTTCTATGCTCACCATTTCGTCCAGTTCTCACATGGTGGTTCTCCACTGGATTAGCATCAAAACATCCTCCCTAGGTCATTTACGATGAATATAAAAACATCATCACCTTAGCATGACAACCAAGTTCAGGATCTATTTGAGCTCTATCCTTTTTATTCTGTTGTTCAGTTACAAAACGTGGACATTATGGCTTGTTAATACTGATAGGGTATATAGATCAGTATTGTTTCTCAACTTAGGGTTGGTGAGGGAGTGTCTTGATCTTGGTCTATATTTGATAATGATATGGTAAAAATGAGAAAGTAAACAATTTTTTGGTTTTAGTGTGTTGTGTCACTTTTGTATTTGCATGTCTGGTTATGTAAGCAGATAGTCAGCATCCTCCATCTCTGGAGATATTTAAGAGCAGCTGAGATAGGCATCTATCAGGGATGGTCTAGATGATGTTTGGCCCTGCCGTGAGGGCAGGGGACTGGACTTAATGACCTCTAAAGGTCCCTTCCAGTTCTAGTGTTCTATAATTCTGAATGGGGTGCAGTAGTCTGGAAAGGTTGAGAGCCACTGGAATAGAAGGTAGAAAAGCAAAGGCAGATTTTATGGTTAGGATTTATTGAACATTATATTTGGGCTTCATGGTTCCTCTGTTCCAAACTGAAGGGTAGCAAAAGTCTTTATTATCCTATATTATAAGGGACAAATTCCCTGTTACACAAAGGCCTTTTCATCCTATATGGATGATATCAAGGGAACACAGAGGAGCTCTAGAAAGCATTTTCTGTGTAGGGGGTCTCCCTGAGCTAGCAGATCTGCATCTAGAATCCCTCTCAGGCCATGGCGTAGAGGGTTGGGCTGGGTCACGGAGGGAAGGAGAGTGGTGGACCAGGAGTGCTGGCGAGATATGGTGAGAGCTCACTGCGTTGTGTCTCGTCCCTACTTCACAGAGCCCAAAGGACACACTAGAAAGTGGAAGGTAAATTGGAGAAGCCCTGAGGTTGCTCTGATTTCCACTGGGGCACTGGACAAGCCTCTGAATATGTAGCATGCAAAGGGGTCTTAAATCCACTTTTCTCACCTCACCCCTCCCTGACCTCTGCAAGAATGGAGCAATGGATGATTATGCCTCATAACTACAGGTCCAAAGCAGCAGTCCTTACTCAGGAAAAACATCATGGGTGAAAGCAATCCACTCTGTAGGTAGTGGAGAATCAACCACAGAAGGAAAGAGGAAGATTAAGCAGGTTAATTAATCCACAATCATGCCCTCCAGTATGCACGATTGTCCCTATCGCAGAGTGCCTTTCTTATTCTAGGGTGAATATCTCAGGTGGCCGCATTTCCACAGCTCATTCCCAGCCTAACATCACATCCTGAGAGACAGAGAGAGAGAGAGAAAGGGACAAAGAGAGAGAGAGAGACACACACACACACACACAGACACACACACACACACACACACACACACACACACACACACACACACGAGCACAAGGCCACCTTCCAGTTTGAAGCTATCTATCTCTATCTATTTATGCACCCAAAGGCACATTCAAACACAGAGATTTATAGAAAAAGAGTCAGTGAAGCTCACTTATCTGCTATTCGCAGAGTGAATTTCTCCACTACAGCAGCTCAGTGCAAAGTGATCTTGACAGAGTCAGAAAGGCATTGAATTCCACAAAGAAATCGTTCTGCCTTTCTTCTGCTCTTCTCTGCTTCCATGTTTATGGACTTTTTTGATGCGCTTTTGCAGCGTCAACGCAGTCCTGTGCAAGAAGTTTTTGCGGAAGATCTCTTCCGATAAAAGCTTCTTGCGCAAGAAGACTGCAGTAGTGCCAATGACTCTGTCTCTCTCTCTCTCTCTCTCTGTGTGTGTTTCTGTCTGTCTGTCTGTCTGTGTCTCTCTCTCTCTCTCTCTCTGTGTCTCTCTCTCGCGTGCACATACACAAAAACTCACACAATTAAAATCCCATTTTCTAGAATTTCTGATAAAATCCCATCAAAGTTCTACTTTGATGGAGGCACTTAATTAGTTTAGGTGGCAGATCAAGTAGTCCCTGGGTGTATTCCATGATTAGTGTGTGCGGAGGGGGGAATCATTGGGCATGTCTGCTCTGCCGTCTGAGGTCTGACTGCAGTACTTGTAGATATACTCTGCGCTAGTTTTGGCTAGCCCATGCTGCTGCCGCTTCACCTCTGCTATTAGAATTATCTAAACGAAAGCTAGTTCAGGTATGTCTGCGCCTCCGATTGCACTGTAAATGTGCCCCTAGATGATCATATTAGTCTCTTCTTGCCTGACAGTCCTTGAATCTCTGAATGTCATGCTGTGAGATGAAATAGCTATTGCTAAATTGAGATGTACAGTAAAAAAATAGCAAGAGGAAGTATAAAATGACAGAGATTATGAATTGTTTCTCCATATTCAGCATTGATGAGGTTATACCTTGAAGGGCTCTGTGCTCTCCACTTTGCAGTGACCTCACAAGACTTCATTTGCTTGTAGTTAATATATCGGTGATTCTTTAGTTTGGTTGCTGGACACATACGGATCTCAAGTGTTTTCTGGCTTTGCGGCTCCTACACTAATACAGACTTTTTTTGGTGTCACTTTACCTTCACTTCTTCCAGCACTACAGGAAGGGGTCTGATACAGAGAGAGTCATATTGTCCATTTATTGCAGAGACCCAGCCAGGACTAGGAAAAAACTATGACATCTGACATCTTGCCAAACTTTCCTTTCATTCTGTCATTGTGTCTGTCTCAAGAACAAAGCTGACAGACACCTAAAGAGGAACAAGGGTGTTTCTTTCTTTGAGGCCTAGTTTAGACACATAACCAAGCTTTGTATATGCATTGACCTTGTACATTGCTGGAATTACTAAGGCTTTTTTTTTTTTTTTTTTTTTTTAGCCTTCTCATTCTGCCTTGTTACTGTGATGAATGGAATGCAAGCCATGACAGGTTTTAAAAAAATATTACTGATAGACTGAGTATTTTGTTTTCTGAACTGCCTCTGTTTGACCTTTTGTAAAAACCATTCAGAGCACTTGTCAAAAAACCATGGCTCCAATTTTCCCCCCTTTCAAAGAACAGTCTATTTAAACTAAAATAACATGAGATTTTGTGACTGTGTAAAATTTAGTTTGTGACTGTGTAAAAGTTAAAGTATGCTGATCCTCCAAATACTAGGGGTATATTTGTATTCTGATCACCTCAAAGGCTAACATTCCTAAGCACCACATAATGCCATTTCAAAAATACAATTTAGATCTTGACAAGTCGATTGATTCCTACATAAAGCCTGGCTTCCTGTAGACAAATGTCTCATTTAAAGTTTCTCCAGTAGAAAAATGCAGTTGTTGTTGGGTTTTGTCCTAGCATCCAGTGTAAACAAACTGAAAACCTTCCAGAGCATCTAAAGAAATGATACAATTATTTTGTCCTTGGCTATTTTTCTAATGTACAGGCCTTTTTTGCATGGTGGCAAGAAAAGGCATTTGACTCTTAAGAAAACACAAAAGGAGCCAGTCTTGCTTGTATCATTTTTACTAGTAGTCCCATTGACGTCATGCTCTTCAAGAGGAACACCTGAATAAGGAGAGCAAGGGGGGATTCTGCTTCATGATCTGCAAATGAATACAGGCAGTCCCTGACTTACCAATGGGTTACGTTCCGAACACCTGGTTGTAACTCGATTTGGTCGCAAGTCGGAAATACCTTTAAACACGCTACCCGCGCTGTTCGAAAAACTTGACGCACATGGTTCTCAACTCGAACATGTTATAATGGGGTTAATGGGAAGTTGGTCATAAGTATGGAAGCTTGTAAGTTGGTGTGTTCGTAGGTTGGGAAGTGGCTGTATATCAATGCAACTAAAATACAATGGCTGATGATTGCATACATTATAAATATATATATGTCAAGTACTATACTCAAAAGTTAGGAAATACCAAACTTCAAATTTTCCATTGTGGCTTACTTCATACGCCCTTTGTAAATGAATTTCATTCCAGTTTTGAAGTACATTTCAGGCATTATGTTGACTGGAAGTGTCCTCATGTGGGTTTTCACTGAAATATTTTTGGTTTAAGGGCTTTGGATTTAGCATAATTGGAATCTAGCATTAAATCTCTTAATTCTCAAAGTTAGTGGAGTACCTCCCATTCAGATATGGTCTCCTGTTAACAACAACAAAAGCACATTGCAATACTGTGGTGTTTTTCCCGTTGTTTCTACCTCAGTATTCATGGCATTTGTTGCACTCCCTTATCCTCCATTACTGGGAATCTGAAATAATCCCTTAGGATATGTCTACACTGCCACCCTAGGTCGAACTAGGGTGGCTAATGTAGGCATTCGAAGTTGCAAATGAAGCCCGGTATTTAAATATCCCGGGCTTCATTTGCATCTTGCCGGGTGCCGCCATTTTTAAATCCCTGTTAGTGCGGACTCCGTGCCCGCGGCTACACGTGGCATGGAGTAGGTAGTTCAAATTAGGCTCTCTAATTCGAACTACCGTCACTCTTCGTGGATATGATATGGGTCAATAAAAGCATGAGTGGTGTAGAGAGGGTGCATAAAGAAAAGTTCTTCATTAGTTCCCATAATAGAAGGACTAGAGGACACCAAATGAAGTTAATGGGTAGCAGACTTCAAACTAATAACAGAAAGGTTCTTCTTCTTCACAAAGCAAATATTCAACTTGTGGAACTCCATGCTGCAGGAAGCTGTGAAGGCTAGAACTATAACAGAGTTTAAAGAGAAGTTAGAGTCATGGAGGTTGGGTCCATGGAGTGGTATTAGCCAGGGGGTAGAAATGGTGTCCCTGGCCTCTGTTCATGGAAGGCTGGAGATGGATGGCACGAGACAAATGGCTTGGTCATTGTTTCGGTCGATCCCCTCCAGGGTCCCTAGTGTTGGCCACTGTCGGCAGACAGGCTACTGGGCTAGATGGACCTTTGGTCTGACCCAGTACGGACATTCTAAGCTCAGGGCTCAGGGTCGAGGGTCTCAGTGGACCACCTTGATTTTTCATGCAAACCTGCTCCCGGGTGACCAGGCTGGCAGCTATCCTGCCCTAGACGGCCACTTTCCTGTGCCTAGTGCGGAGGTCGTGGATGAGGTCCACGATCTCCACACTAGACCAGGCGGGCGCCCGCCTCTTGCGGACCCGGGCAGGCTCCTGGGAGCCGCCAGCCTGGTCCCAGGAAGAGGCGGAGGGCTGGGTGGCAGCGGGTGGCTGGTTCGTGCCATGCCAGGTGCAGGGTCTGCTGGCTGGGTGCTGGCAGACTTGCACCTGGCACGGGCACCATATCCAGCCCATGCCCCTGTAAGAACTCCGGGGCTGGGAGGGGAGCGGACGAGTTTCCCTGGTGGTGCCCAGAGTGGCCACCAGGGAAACCTGGGGAGGGCTAGCCTCCCACTAGTTCGAATTAAGTGGCTACACAGCCCTTAATTCTAACTGCTTAATTCGAACTAGGCGTTAGTCCTCGTAGAATGAGGTTTACCTAGTTCAAATTAAGCGCTCCGCTAGTTCGAATTAAGTTCAAACTAGCGGTTTGTATGTGTAGCGCCTATCAAAGTTAATTCGAACTAACGACTGTTAGTTAGAATTAACTTTGTAGTGTAGACATACCCTAAGATATACCTCTAGAATCATAGGATTGGAAGAGACCTTAGGAGGTCATTGAGCTGAGATCACCAAGAGCAATTTTAGAAAAAGACACTGTATCAAGTCAAAGAGCTAAATAATACTATTTATGCACATGGTCAAAAATCAATATAATAAAATCATAGGGCTAGAAGAGACCTCAGGAGGTCACTGAGTCCAACCCCCTGCCCAAAGCAGGCCCAATCCCAGTTAAATCATCCCAGCCAGAGCTTTGTCAAGCTGGGACTTAAAAACCTTTGGGGATAGAGATTCCACCGCCTCCCCAAGGAAACCATTCCAGTGCTTCACCACCCTCCTACTGAAATAATTTTTCCTAATATCCAACCTAGATCTCCCAACAGTAACTTGAGTCCATTGCTCCTTGTCCTGTCATCTGTCACCACTGACAAAAGCCTTTCTCCATCCTTTAAGATTGTAATGTAACACTTGATAAACAGCGTGGAGGATTTCAGAGGGATCATTGGTATTTGTAGTTAATTGTTCACTTGAATTATTATACGTGGCTTGTTGGATACGATCCATGAAAACAATACACTGTTGGACATCTCTGTTTCTCTACATGGGTATGTCTACACTACCCCGCTAGTTCGAACTAGCGGGGTAATGTAGGCATACTGCACTTGCAAATGAAGCCTGGGATTTGAATTTCCCGGGCTTCATTTGCATAAGCGGGGAGCCGCCATTTTTAAATCCCTGCTGGTTCGAACCCGATGCAGCACGGCTACATGGGGCTCGAACTAGGTAGTTCGGACTAGGGTGCCTATTCCGAACTACCAGTACACCTCGTTTCACGAGGAGTAACGGTAGTTCGGAATAGGAACCTAATCCGAACTACCTAGTTCGAGCCCTGTGTAGCCGCGCTGCACGGGGTTCGAACCAGTGGGGATTTAAAAATGGCGGCTCCCCGCTTATGCAAATGAAGCCCGGGAAATTCAAATCCCAGGCTTCATTTGCAAGTGTGGTATGCCTACATTACCCTCCTAGTTCGAACTAGGAGGGTAGTGTAGACATACCCCATCTGTGATGCCCAGGAATTCATGTTTGGTATATGCTTGTTCCAGGATGAGGTTTTTAGAGGCATACCTACCTTTTGGCTCCTTCCATGTAGGCTGTGATGATTGTCCTTGTAGCAAGAGACAAAAATTATAATATATACCTTGGATAAAAATCAACTTCTATGGACATCAATGGGAATTTTGTCATATACAAAAGCAGGTAAATGTTATTCCTCCACTAAAGAAAGAAAAATTGAGACACAGAAGATTAAGCTAGTCAGAAAATATCTTTTTTTTTCATGTGAATTAAAAATATAATTTCTTAATTGTCCCACAATTGTTTTGGTTAAAAAGTTAATTCTCAATTTTATTTTGTTGGTTTTCCCTCTTCACTCTCCCCCCCCCCCCCACCCCGATTTCTATCCATTTATTCTTTCTCTGTTTCCAGTGGCAAAATTATTTTAAAGGGGTTATAAATAATAAGCTTTCTTGAAGAGTTAAAAAAAATCCTTCCCCACCAGGAATGGGGTATTTTGCTATTTCTTATTGCTTATTTCTTATCTCCTTTTATTGAGGAGATATCAGAGAACATAAGAACGGCCGTACTGGGTCAGACCAAACTATTATTGTTGAAAAGAAATGGAAAATGGGAGAGATTCCATAAGACTGGAAAAGGGATATAATGCTCATTTATAAAAAGGGAAATAAGGACAACCCAGGGAATTACAGACCAGTCAGCTTAACTTTTGTGCCAGGAAAGATAATAGAGCACATATTTAAGGAATCAATTTGTGATCTCTCGTGGTTTGTTTCAGTTCTATGTTTCTATTATTCTATGGAAAAAATGTTGGAAAGAGTTTCTCTTCCATCAGTTGTCAAGAAATCACTTCTCTTTCATCAGTTGTGTTTGTGATGAGCTGAACAACAAACAAGGTCAGGCTGGTTTAACAAGGAAAGTATAAAAACTTGATGGGCAGTGACTTGTGCTCTGAATGTGTATGGGCTCTGTCGTTAGCACAGGTAAACCACACTCCTACAGTGACAACACATTTATAAGGAACACAAAGATGTAGAAAACATAGGAAGCTGGAGGCCTACAATTAATAATCAAAACTGAAAAAAAATTGCTACTTTCATGAAAACATCTGGATTTTGGTGTTGGCAATTTTTTTATCAATAAATGGTTAAAAATTCTAACCAAATCTTCTTTGAGTTCTGATTAAAGTAATTTGAACAGAGGAATTTTTTGTAAGAGAGGGACAACGCAGAAACTCACAAAACAGAGTAATTGGTGCAAGTTACTTGATTTTTTTTTTCCTTTTCCTGCCCAAGGAATAGATTATTCTATGGGTCCGCTGTGCACATTAACATGTAGTGGTACAGCTACACGGTACCAGTGGAAGAAAGAGGAGCTATTGAGAGCTGGGAGACCATATAGCTTGTGCTCTCAATGTTTCCTGGTGAGAAGTTTCGAGGGTCAGAAGGAACCATTCTGGTCATCTCGCCTGTGTACACATCAGTGTAGCTACACATCTTCTGTGTAGCTCAAGTCATACGACTTCCCCCAAATAATGCCTAAAGCTTAAAAAATATCCCATCTTTATTTAAGAATGGCCAGTGATGGAGACTAGATTGTGACCCTGCACTTGGTCTAGAACCTCTAGATCCACCTCTGTCACATGAATGAATAGAATGGCAGTAGAAAGCTACCACCCTTAATGTGGACAAACATTGATGGTGGATAGGACACTGCCAGTAGATTTCACAGATATCAGCTGGCAGCAGAAGTATGAAATATCCCTTGAAATAAGGGATAAGGGATCTTTCAGAAAAGGCTTTATTTTTCAAAAGATCAGCATCTAGATTGGTGCTTTTCTATGACAAAGCTTCGTGCCGAAAAAAAGCGGCAGCCATTTTATGCTAATGAAGCGCGGGAGATTTAAATCCCCGCTTTATTAGCAATTGCAATACGACTAATTTACATCCCTTTTCCGAAAAAGGGATGTAGTCTAGACGTAGCCCGGGTGTGAAAAAATTCAGTCTAACCATTCAATTATGACAAAGTTACGATTAATTGAAAACAATCGTATGTCAGCCCTGCCATGACCTAAGTTTGCCTTCTGTTTACATTGGTGCAAACTTACTGTCTTTAATACATGAGAGGGAAAATATTTGCCCCTTGATAGGAACGATATCAACATCTTATTTCTGATGCCTCTTGAAATAAACTCTGCATTAAAATATGCAATACCTTTAGCAACATGCATGAGGAATTCTTCTTATAGATGACAGGAAAATGGAGCCTTGCTCTATGGTGATGATAATCACCAGGTAACCACATGTACAAAACAGATATACATGTGATTCAGAAAAGAGGATTGTTAGTTTCTAGAATGAAACACAGTGTGTCTTGGAAAGTGTTACTAGGAAAACAGCAGTGAAGCTGGGAAATGTGCAGTTCCCACCTGGTTCTCAGTGTTTGTATTATTCACAACTGAGCTTCCCTTGTTACCTGCATTGCTTTGTGCCAAAAAGAAACATATAACCTCGAGGAGAGGAAGTACAAGGAAACACGAAGGATGTCATAGGTTTGGATTACAAAAATGGTAATTTACATCCACAGAGGACCACTTGAAGTTATACTTCAGTCTATTTTAATTAACCGTGCTGGGCTTTGCCTGATCTTAACATTCTTGTGCTAGCATGTACATTAAAAATTTAATATTATTTTTGTGTAAGTAACACTTAAAAGCAAGTGTATCCATGTGTGTGAAATGAATGTTAAGGTTGCAGTCACACCCTCCAAAAGAATTAAGGCACAAAGTTCAATTTTTAAAATGGGCATGTGCATGTGAGGTAAACAACTTGTTCGGCAGCCAGCCAGCGGCTTACTCTGGTGAGCCATGTGGGGCACGCAGACTGCGGGTTTTCCGCCATTGCTTTGGACTCTTCAGTCTATCTTGCCACTGAGGCAAGTTGGATTGCATGATAAATGGTCACTTACCCCAAAAAATCACAAAATGCCCAGATTGCTTCCAGTCCCAAGAGACTTACCATTCATCAACTTGTATCTTATCTCTCACACCAAAAACAATACCTGTGGCCAATCCTGTAATAAACTAACTAATGGTTAGTTAATTAGGGAAAAGAAATAATCTGGGTACTTACAAGGGAAAGTAAGGCAGCATATATCCAGAAATGAGTTTGTCTGTGATTCGAAAATTGTCAGAGGCATTGTAAACTGTCACAATGGAATGTCTTTTTAGAGCTTAACTAAGGTTGACCCTGGGGATCTCTGCTTTGTGTTTCTCAGCCAGAGATGAAAAATCTTCATGTTAGCTATTTTTACTTCCTTCTTCCAGCCTTCAACTGATGGGATGAGCCATTCTGCATGCGTCAATGGGGCAATTGAGAAAGCTTGTGTCTTATGATGGCCTACTTAATTTTGATAGCCCTTCCCATCTGAGTTCACACGTTCAGAGCAGGCATTTTTACAATGATGTTACGTACCTTTATTTTATAACCTTTATTTTATTCCTTATAACATGGAATACAGACATTACAAGTGAGACTAAAGCCTGCAGCAATTAGAAGCATTTTAGAGTCTCAGTTTGCAGTCTAAACACAGAACACATCCCTGCAAGTCCAACACTTATCTTGAACAATATTAACAAGAGGTGAACTGGTCTAATGGCGGGCTATGAATTTGCTCAGCTGACGCCTACACACTTGGCATCAGATGACACCTAATATATTTGCAACACCAACATTTGAAAGGGGGAGATGGAAAAGCTTAAACTGCATGATAGCGTTTGAGCAGTAGGCGTTGTGTGTAGAATACCGCAGTACAACTTACCAAGTGCTGTTTTCGTCCCTGTGGGTACTTCTAGACTAAACTCGCCCACCCCAAGCCTGGGTCAACTCACTTGTGCCTGTGCTATAGGGCTAAAAATAGCACGTGGGAAATAGTGTCCTATAGGCAACACATGGCCCAGCGGGGTTCAATGTGCATCCCAGGAGATGTTTTGTTTACCATCGCCCACTCTCCAGGTTTCCATATTCTGCTGGTTTCCCTCCATGTAACTTTTTTTCCTACTGGTATTACTAAAGTGACACACCTGTGAGGTGAGCGTGTGAAGTGATGTGGGTGCTGATTGCACACAACAGTGACTGTAAGAGCCGTGTGCTCCCTCTGCAGTCAATCATAGTGCTGCTACGGTTCAGTCACCTTAACTGCAGTTGTGTACTTAGAATTTGCATGGTAACAAAACGACCCTCTCTCAGGAGACTGCCTTGGTTATGACAATCTTGTAGCCCACTGAGATGAAGGAGGGCCACTCCGGCAGCCCACTCACTAGGCTACATTGCCCACCACTGGTGTAGATGTTCCCATGCAAGGTGTAAGACTTCTTTGTGTTGCTGGGGTTTAGAGCTTTGGCTCCAGCCTGCATGGGAGCACCTAGACTGCTCTTTCTAGTCATCTAGCACTAGATCCAGTCAGTTTGGCTGGGTGCTGAAACTTGTTGTGCTTCTTTTTTTTTTTTTTTTCCTGTTGATGTATGTGTTGTGACTGACATAACAGTATGACTGTATCTTCTTCTAGCTTTGCACAAGACCTAGTAGAATTCCATCTAATATACAAGGGGTGGCTAACCTGCGGCTTGCGAGCCACATGCGGCTCTTCAAAGGAAAAATTGCGGCTTCCGTACCTGCGGCTTGGCTCCTGCACCCGCAGCTGTTCTGCATTCCTCTGCTCTGATGTCTGGTCAGGGTGCCACTTGGGGTAGTGAGATCTGATGCTGCGACCGACGGAAGCCTGTTTGGGCCACACGCAGCTCTTAAAGGGGCAGCGGTTTTTTGTTTGTTTGTTTTTGCTCAGCAACTTCTTTCATTGGGCTCTTTGCGCTGCATCCACCACTATTTTAGCTCTTTGTCTGTAATGGGTTGGCCACTCCCGTAGTATATGTATAAAGCCCTAATGCCACAGTGTTGGAGCACCTCACAATCTTTCATTCATTTTTTCCTCACCACACCCCTATGAAATAGGAAGGTGCAACAAACCCAATTTTAGGAACTGAGGAACAGAGAGATGTCAGCCCAGATTTTAAAAGTTGTTCAGGTGCTAAATGAACAGAGACAAATCAAACAAGGAGAGGTTTCATTTTCTAAGCACACACAAGACAAAAGAACAGGATCAGGCTTTGCTAACATATGTAAAATAATGTTCACCCCCGCCTTTCTCACACAACTGGAAATATTTTTGCATGTAAACCCTGTGTTAGCAGCAGGTTATGTATTGCTACACAACACCCTAACTCAGATGCCCTTCTTTATTAACCAGTTATAATGCCTGGCAGGCAGTATTTCGCAGCCATGAATGAATCAATTTGTTGGGCTATAAATATGTGAGTGGTTTGCTGAGTATGGATGGCTCAAGGCTGAAAACTCACAGCCGGAATAGTAAAGCGAGGAGGAGGAAAAAGAGAAAAGAGATGGACTCTTAGGACTAGAGTAAATGTCAAAAGGGGAATCAGCCTTTTTTCTGTATTTCTTCTATCACAAATTAAAAGGAAATATTTTATTTGCTCAGCTCAGATGACTTAACGGTTTAATCTGAATTTCCATCTGCTAATTGCTGAAGCTTCCTTTTTTGTTTAGATTATATTGATATCTTCTACTTTAAAACAGGCTTTCTGCCAAAACTGAAGATGCCCATTAAGCACCACAATTAACATTCCAGTTTTATGAGCTCCTCTGAGGGTAACTCACTTGACCTTGATGCATGCACAAATTTGATGAAAAAGAAAAAGGTGTTGGAAAAAATATTATTTTGACCAGCAATCCTCGGTGACCTTTTCTGTGTGAATATTTTACAGTTATCGTTCTACAAGAAAACCCCCTGCAGAAAACTGGGTTCCTCTGCGTCATTGCCCTTCTCAAACCATTGCATGAGATGTCGTAAATAGTCTTTCTTGTGCAATTTTCCAATTGTCCTGGTATAGCCCAGTTCTTTAAGGTTGATAGATGGTCATACTGTGACTCTAGGCACAAAAAAGAAGGGGTGCTCTTTGTAGTTTGAGTTGCATACCTCCAGGAACAGCGACCATGTCTCACCTTCATAGGGTGTAAAGCCAGAACAGACCACTGTGATTATTTATTCTGACTAGGATTACCACCTGTCCTGCTTTTCCCAGGATCATCTTTTTTGTTTTGATGGGTGTGTCCCCAGGGCAATAATTCAGATGTCCTGGGTTTTATGTCTCTCAGAAGATGGGAATATAAGTCAGGCTTCTGTATAAAGGGACAGGAGACTTCCTTTATTTAATTAGCGATAACCCTCAGAGTTAGTTTCTTCCCTTCTTCCTCTTTGTCCGTTTGGGGCTAGGAATTCTCTGTTGCCTTGTGCAAATAGTCATAGCTATGCAAAATCATTCCCAAAACCAATATCTATGATCTGGGATGATATACTTCTCCTCTGCCTGGGGTGTAGGATGCTGATAGGGGCTTGGAGGGAGGGGAGTCATGGCTTAGGGGACGATCAGAGAAATTCAGAAAAGAAAAGACAGAGTGAAGGAAGAAGAGAAATTTGGAAGGGTTTGTTTGTGTGGTTACTTTTTTTTAAATTGCATTGCAGATTTTCCATGCAACACACTTAGGAACATAGGGTATGTCTACACTACAGCGCTAATTCGAACTAACGCGTCTAGAACTAAAAACTAGTTCGAATTAGCGTTTTGCTAATTCGAACTAGCATGTCCACATTGAGTGGACCCTGAACAGGGCTTAAGGATGGCCGGAAGCAGTGCCGGCAGGGCATCAGAGGAGGACTTAGAGCGTGGAGATGCTGTCTCAGGCTAGCCGAGGGCTGCGCTTAAAGGGACCCGACCCCCACCCCGGACAGACAGTTCTCAGGGGTGCCCCGCTTGAAAACCAGTCCTGGCTTGGAGTGCCCGGAGTGCCCACACTGGGCACATCACAGCACTCGGCCATCAGACCGGCTGCACTTGCCGCAGGCTGCCATCTGGCGAGAGGGGGCAATTGGGGGGCTGCAGGAGAGCTTCCACCCCCAGAAGCCCGCAGAGCCAGCCCAGTCCTCCCCATTGGGGGCTCGTACCCCATTCCTCCCTCACCTCCTTCCACTTACCCATCCCTAGCCCCCCTTCCTGATGTACAAAATAAAGATAACGTTTCTTCCAACATTGACTCTGTCTTTATTGAACAAAACTGGGGGAGACTGGAAAAAGGAGGTGGGAGAGGGGAAGAGAGAGGCTGGGAGAGAGGAGGGCAACTAACATGATCAGGGGTTGGGAACAGGTCCCAGATGAAGAGAGGCTACAGAGACTGGGACTATTCAGCTTAGAAAAGAGGAGATGGAGCGGGGACAGGATAGAGGTCTCTAAAAGCAGGTGTTGGGTGGAGAGGGTGCATTGAGAAAAGTTCTTCCTGAGTTCCCATAAAGAAGGACTAGAGGACACCAAAGGAAAGGAATGGGTAGCAGGCTTGAAACTAGTAAGAGAAAGTTGTTGTTCTTGACAAAGCAAATAGTTAACCTGTGGAACTCCTTGCTGCAGGAGGCTGTGAAGGCTACAACTAGAACAGAGTTTAAAGGGAAGTGAGATCAAGTCATGGAGGTTGGGTCCATGGAGTAGTCTTAGCCAGGGGGTAGGAGTGGTGTCCCTGCCCGAAGTTTGTGGAAGGCTGGAGAGGGATGGCACGAGACAAATGGCTTGGTCACTGTCTTCGGTCCATCCCCTCCAGGGTCCCTAGGGTTGGCCGCTGTCGGCAGACAGGCTACTGGGCTAGATGGACCTTTGGTCTGACCCAGTACGGCCATTGTAAGCTCAGGGCTCAGGGTCGGGGGTCTCAGTGGACCCCCTTGATTTTCATGCACACCTGCTCCTGGGTGGCCAGGCTGGCAGCTCTCCTGCCCAAGCCGGCCACTTTCCTGTGCCTAGTGTGGAGATCGTGGACGAGGTCCACGATGTCCGCACTAGTCCAGGAAGGTGCCCACGTCTTGCGGTCCCGGGCAAGCTCCCGGGAGCCGCCAGCCTGGTCCCAGGAAGAGGGGGAGGGCTGGGGGGCATCGGGTGGCTGGCTCGAGCCGTGCCAGGTGCAGGGTCTGCTGGCTGGGTGCTGGCAGGCTTGCACCTGGCATGGTCACCGTAGCCAGCCCGTGCCCCTTTAAGAGGTCCGGGGCCGGGAGGGGGGCATAGAGTTTCCCTGGTGTTGGCCAGAGTGGCCACCAGGGAAACCTGGGGAGGGCTAGCCTCCCACTAGTTCAAATTAAGGGTCTACACAGCCCTTAATTCGAACTAGCTAGTTCGAACTAGGCTTAATCCTCCTAAAATGAGGTTTACCTAGTTCAAACTAAGCGCTCCGCTAGTTCGAATTAAATTCGAACTAGCGGAGCGCTAGTGTAGCGCCTATTAAAGTTAATTCGAACTAACGTCCGTTAGTTCGAACTAACTTTGTAGTGTAGACATACCCATAGGTATAAAGAATGTACTGTAGATAACCACTGATCGTAAACTCATCACAGAAGCTGCTTGGTTCAGAATATGTGAGCTTGCCAACAGCAGAAAGATCTAGGAGGTTGTCACTCAAAAAGAGTGCATCTGAACGTGGGTAAGAGAGAAACAGAAATGCATCATTATTTATCCTTCTTAGAATCATAGAGCTGTAAGAGACCTCGGGAGGTCATCAATCCAGCATCCTGCCCAAGGCAGAACCAATCCCAACTAAATCAACCCGGCCAGGGCTCTGTCAAGCTGAGACTTAAACACCACTAGGGATGGAGATGCCACCACCTCCCTAGGGAACCCATTCTAGTGCTTCACCACCCTCCTAGTGAAGTAGCTTTTTAAATATCCAACCTAGACCTCCTCCACTGTAACTTGAGACTATTGCTCCTTGTTCTGCCATCCGTCACTACTGTGAACAGCCTTTCTCCATCCTCTTTGGAACCTCCTTTCAGGAAGTTAAAGGCTGCTATCAAATCCCCCCTCACTCTTCTCTTCTGCAGATTAAACAAACCCAAATCCCTCAGTCTCTCCTCATAGGTCATGTGCTCCAGTCTCCCAATCGTTTTGGGTGCCCTCCGCTGGACCCTCTCCAATGCGTCCACATCCTTTCTATAGTGGGGGGGCCCAGAACTGGACACGGTATTCCAGATGTGGCCTCGCCAGAGCTGAATAAAAGGGAATAATCACTTCTCTGGATCTGCAGGCAGTGCTCCTCCGAATGCACCCTAATATGCCATTAGCCTTCTTGGCTACAAGGGTACACTATTGACTCATCTCCAGCTTCTCATCCACTGTAATCCCCAGGTCCTTTTCTGCTGAACTGCTACTTAGCCATTCAGTCCCCAGCCTGTAATAATGCTTGGGATTCTTCCGTCCCAAGTGCAGGACTCCACACTAGTCCTTGTTGAACCTCATGAGATTTCTTTTGGTCCAATCCTCTGATCTGTCCAGGTCACTCTGGACCTTATCCCTGCCCTCCAGCATATCTACCTCTCCCCCTAGCTTAGTATCATCTGCAAACTTGCTAAGGGTGTAATCCAGGTCATTAATAAAGCTATTGAACAAAACCGGTCCTAGAACCGAACCATGGGGCACTCCGCTAGAAACCGACCGTCAACCTGACATCAAGCCATTGATCACTACCCGTTGGGCCCGACGGTCTAGCCAGCTTTCTATCCATCTTATAGTCCATTTTTCCAATCCATACTCCCTTAACTTGCTGGCAAGAATATTGTGGGAGACCGTATCAAAAGCTTTGCTGAAATCAAGGTATATCACATCCACTTGACTTTCCCATATCCACAGAGCCAGTTATCTCATCATAGAAGCTAATCAGATTGGTCAGGCACGACTTACCCTTTGTGAATCCATGTTGACTATTCCTGATCACTTTTCCCCTGTTCCAAGTGCTTCAAAATGGATTCCTTGAGGATCCCCTCCATGATTTTTCCGGGGACTGAGGTAAGGCTGACTGGTCTGTAGTTCCCTGAATTGTCCTTCTTTCCTTTTTTAAAGATGGGCACTACATTTGCCTTTTTCCAATCATCCGGGATCTCTCCCGATCTCCACAAGTTTTCAAAGATAATGGCCAAGGCTCCGCAATGACATTTGCCAACACCCTCAGTACCCTCGAATGCATTAAATCTGGGCCCATGGATTTGTGTATGTTTAGCTTTTCTAAATAGTTCCTAACTTGTTTTTTCCCCACCAAGGATTGTCCACATCCTTCCCATACTCTGTTGCCTAGTGCATTTGCCTAGGAGCTGACCGTGTCCGTGAAGACAGAAGCAAAGAAAGCATTGAGTACTTCAGCTTTTCCCATATCATCTGTCACTAGGGCTGTGTCCAGACTCCATGCCTCCTTCGACGGAGGCATGTAGATTAGCCACATCGGAAGAGGGAAATGAAGCCGCGATTAAAATAATCGCGGCTTCATTTAAATTTAAATGGCTGCCCCGATCTGCCGATCAGCTGTTTGTCGGCAGATCGGGAGAGTCTGGACGCGATGCCCCGACAAAGAAGCCTTTCTTCATCGACACAGGTAAACCTGGTTTCACGAGGCTTACCTGTGTCGATGAAGAAAGGCTTCTTTGTCGGGGCATCGCGTCCAGACTCTCCCGATCTGCCGACAAACAGCTGATCGGCAGATCGGGGCAGCCATTTAAATTTAAATGAAGCCGCGATTATTTTAATCGTGGCTTCATTTCCCTCTTCCGATGTGGCTAATCTACATGCCTCCGTCGAAGGAGGCATGGAGTCTGGACACAGCCTAGGTTACCTCCCTCATCCAGTAAGGGGCCCACACCCTCTATGATCATCCTTTTATTGCTAACATACCTGTAAAAACCTTTCTTGTTGCCCTTCACTTCCCTTGCCAGGTGCAATTCCAATTGCGCTTTCTCCTTCCTGATAAATCCCCTGCATTATCGAGCAATATATTTATGCTCCTCCCTAGTCATCTGTCCAAGTTTCCACTTCTTGTAAGCTTCCTTTTTGTGTTTAAGCTCAGCATGGATATCCCCGGCAAGTCAATCTGGTTGCCATGTTCTATGATCTGGGCCTGCTTCTTGCTCACAGCTTAACTTTGCCTTATATTAGTAAAGATGTAAGGTATTTAAAAGGGTTTCACACGGAGGAGGGAGAAAAATTGTTCTCCTTGGCCTCTGAGTATAGGACAAGAAGCAATGGGCTTAAACTGCAGCAAGGAAGGTTTAGATTGGACATTAGGAAAAACTTCCTAACCGTCAGGGTGAGTAAACACTAGAATAAGTTGCCTAGGGAAGTTGTGAAATCTCCATCTCTGGAGATGTTTAAGAGCAGGTTAGATAGACATCTATCAGGGATGGTCTAGATGGTGCTGGGTCCTGCTGTGAGGGCAGGGGACTGGACTCGATGACCTCTCAATGTCCCTTCCAGGTCTAGTGTTCTATGAAAGTCTTGACTACTGTTGCCTAGGCTTCAGGCCTGTGATATATGGATTAATGTTTTAGACCCTCTTCTTAGTACAGCATCTGCCTCAATGGACGCAGATACGCGTGGATATAAAGCAGATATCCATGGATATGCATAGCTCTATTTCTTCCTAGAGAGTGTTCTGAGGATAAATCCGTAATGCCTAGATCCTCTGGTAACGGGACCATATAAGTAGATCATTCCTATTCAGGGCCGGATTAAGGGGGGCTAGCCGGGCAGCTGCCTGGGGTGCCAATCTGGGGGGGTGCCTGATTGAAGTAGTAAGGGGCACTTCAAGCCCAGGGGCGGGGCCGCACATACGCCGCACGCCCAGGGGCACGGCCGCGCATGTGCCGCTCACCTGGGGGCACGGCGCGGCGCCCCTTACCATGTCAATTAGGTGCCGTGCGCTCGGGGGCAAGGCCGTGAATGCGCCGTATGCCCACTGCCCGGGGCGCAAGTATGGCTCGGTCCGGCACTGTTTCTGTTAGCACAATAGAGATGATGGAATAATTAACTTCAGTGCTTTGTGCATCTATGATGCCTTCCATCTTGGCCAACACATCAAAGAATGAACCAGAAATCTCAAGGACTAAAACTACGAAGTGGTGAAGCTTGGGCTAAAACCCTGTGGCTGCAAGAAATCCTACTCTCCCTGCGGATAGGCAGCGAGGGAGACCCTCCCCCATGGATTATACAACATTCCTCAGTACAGTTGCCAGCACTCTCCTAATTTCAGGTTCTTTATTTCTGGTGATAATACAAAGGGCAGAACAAATAGGCTTGATTTTCAGATCAGAGGCTGATTCTAAAGCACTATCCGTTAGAACAATTTCAGTAACGATGATCTGGACGTAATTGAGAGAGAATAATATAGGGCACTACAATGTCATTCTCAATGAGTCACTATTCTGACAGTGCATTTTAAAGGAGAACAAGAAGCAGGGATTCTTAGTTTAAAAATAAAATAAAACAACTTGGCATAGTGAATAGTTTTGGATGGTTTTCAACACTGGAGTTACATGAATTAAAAGAATCCTTCTGGGAAGAAAAGGGGAACACATCAGCAGACCCCAAGATGGCAAGTACCTGACTACCACCATTCTGAAAGCATAATGGCAGCAAGTTATTTGTCTTGGCATGCAAGCACTGTATTGTTGATAGTGTTGTGATTCAGTATCTCTCTGGGGAAGCTGTTGCAAGAAGTAAGATTCCTGCTCACTGATTTAATCTCTCCAGTGAAAGCCAATTCTTGGGGCAAAGTTGTTTCCTGGGAACCAAGTGCTAGTACAGTAGATTTCCAATAATCCAGAACCTTTGGGATCTAGATGGTGCCAGATTATTGGATATGCCGGACTATCAGGAGGTACTATAAACTGGTTATATATATACAGGGCTTGACAAACCGCTAAATCTACTCACTCGTGGAGAGTAGTTTTCAGCCGGTCAATCCATGCGTGCAGGTGTGGTACGGGGCTGGCGAGTAGGTCTCGCTGAGGTTTGTCACGCCCTGTGTGTGTGTGTGTGTGTGTGTGTGTGTGTGTGTGTGTGTGTGTATATACACACACACACACACACACACAGAGTATATACTGTTTATAAGGGTTTTTAAACCTTTTTATTGTACATACTGTATACAGTATACTGTAATGGTTTCGTTTTTAACCTTTTTTTCATCTTTTTTATTGTACATACTGCAATACATAAATTTAGTCATAGAATGAAAGAATAAATGTACAGTAGAGTACTCATCATTATTTTTGTGAAGCCTTTGAATATAGAAAGCACAGGATACTGTGTACAGTAGTGTGCTGCACTGGCTAAACACTTAATAGTTTAAGTGATTAATAGTTTAATACAGTAACTTAAAACACTTAATACAGCACTTTATTCACTCAAACACAAAAATTATACACTTCAACACTAATATAGTCTGTAAATTATTCTCTTAAACACTAAAAAAAACCACAAACTTAAATCTGATTTTGTATATTTGCCATGGTGCACAACTACTCATCATCTGATGAAACCTGTGCTTCATCATCTGGGACAGAGTGCTGGGGTGGGAACAGGGTGCCTGTGGGGGCAGGGGAAAGAGTGCCAGTGGGTGCTGTGGCAGGGGACACGGTGTTGATGGGGGTAGAGGACAGGCTGATGGGGCAGGTAGCAGGCTGCCGGTGGGTGCTGGGGCAGGGAACAGGAAGTCCACGGCATGTGCCTCCTCCCAGGACTTCGCCTTTCCTCCCCTTCCCCTGCAGGGGAGTGAAGTCCCTGCACACCTCCTCTGGGGACTCCTACCCCCTCTCCCCGCAGGGTAAGGACGTCCTGGTGTGCACCTTTGCTGGGGACTCCTACCCTCTTCCCTTGCGCAGAGGAGGGAAGTCCACGTGTGCCTCTTTTGGAGACTCCTATCCCCTCCTCCCTGCAGGGGAAGGACATCCCCAGCATGCCCCAGACCTGGCCTTTCAGGTATCGCGCCAGCTGTTTGGGGGAGGGGGAGCAGTCAGTGCATTTCCTGAAACCCTGGAAGTGGTACGCAGCTGCAGGACTTCCGTTCACCCCGCGGGAAGCCGGCGCTACCTCCAGTGTCACTGGAGGTAGGTAGTAGAGTTTCTTGGGGGTGGGAGGAAATGGGGGGGGCAACACCTCATGATCGACTGGTTGGGGCCTCCCGATCGACCAGTCAATCACGATCGATGGGTTGGTGACCACGGCACTAGGCTCTTGCCATTTTGATGCCAGACTATCAGGAGTGCCGTACAATTGGATGCCAGACTATTGGAGTTTTACTGTATTTGGACTGAGATTTAAAAAAAAAAAAAAAAGAGGAAGGTTGTCCGAGTTGCCCCACCCCGCTGCTCAAAGATCAAGGTGTATAATGCAAATGAAACAGATTTCACTAAAGAAAGACACACATTTACATCACCAATTCCCCTTTTGTCAGGAAACTGATCTACAAACACCTCTTACCACCCGCCCAGGAGTCACAATGACAGCTTTTAAGAATAATGTAGGGTGGGAGTAACGGAAGTACATGTGTGGTTTAGGAGCACAAGACCTACTATTTTTTTAAGTGTGAGTTGTGCTCCAAAATCCCTCAGGCACTTTTGAAAATCTGCCTTGCGAAGTATAATGGATGAAATCCTGTCCCTGTTGAATGCTGTGGGAGTTTTACTAGTTATTTCAATGGAGCTTGAATTTTATCCCATATTCTTAACAGAGGGATAAACACATAACATTTAGAAATTCCGTTCCCAATATAAATGATTTGCTTTGGATTCTGGTTATTTGCCCATGCTGTGCTGATTCCCAGGGATGTCCAAAAGTGTTTTAATAATGTATTGAGGATAATAGCTGTAAATTGGCTTATTACAGTATTATTCATACTGTGAACTGATGATACACAAGAATCTTGAGTGAGTTCAAATTCCTTTCTTTCACTTTTACATTCTGGCACAGATAGATTATAAAAACATTTCTGTTGAGCTACAGGAACATTTATAAGTTTATATCAGTGATATTCTGCTGACACCATCATATTAAGAACATAAGAAGGCATACTGGGTCAGACCAAAGGTCCATCTAGTCCAGTATCCTGTCTTCCAGTGACTAATACCAGATGCCCCAGAGGAAGGGAACACAACAGGTAATCCTCATGTGATCCCTCTCCTGTCACTCATTTCCAGAGGCTAGGGATACCATTCCTACTCGTCCTGGCTAATAGATTCATGGAGGTTAGGTCCATCAATAACTATCTAGCTCTTTTTTGAACCCTGTTAGGGTGCATCTACACTACAGGGCTTAACTCTAAATAAGCTACACAAATTGAGCTATGTCAATTATGTGTCTTATTTTGAAATTAGGAATGTCCACACAGCACTTATCTCGGAACACTCTTCTGATCTGAATGCCTACATTAGCCACCCTAGTTCGAACTAGGGTGGCAGTGTAGACATACCCTTGGTTATTTCAGAATAGCGCTAGTTATTTCGAAATAGTGTTGCAGTCTTGACATACCCTTGAAGTCCTAGTCTTCACCCCATCCTCTGGCAAGGAATTCCACAGGTTGACTTGGCGTTGAGTGAAAAAACATTTCCTTTCGTTTGTTTTAAACCTGCTGCCTATTAATTTCATTTGGTAACTTCTAGTTCTTATATTGTGGGAATAAGTAAATAACTTTTCCTTATTCACTTTTTCTACGCCAGTCATGAGTGATGGACTTTTCAGCTTAGATAAGTGGAGACTAAGGGGGGATATGATAGAAGTCTAAGTCTTTTTAATCTCTCTTCATATGGGACCCATTCCAAACCACTAATCATTTTGTTCATCAGAACTTGTGGTGTTTTAACTTGTATAAAAGGAAATTATGATAGAAGTTCTTGAGTATAAAACAAACCTAACATTTTACTGAGCCAGGGCAAAGTTGCAACTTGTTTACCACAACTAACAAAATGAGTTTTCTATAGGAATGCTTAGTAACTTCCTTCAGCATGGTATATGGACTATTCCTCATGAATTCTCCATATTGCCTTGACAGGTTCTCTAAGGAAACAGTCACTGGGCTACATCCTCAGATGATATAAAGTGGTGTAGCTACATTGATCTGAAACCTTTACACCAGCTCACGATTGGGTCTATTTTTATTGATTTTCAACAGATAAGGAAAATGAGACAAACAGAGTAGCCTGTTTTTTCAAAGAGATTGTCACCCACACAGTCCCTTTAGCCTTTGCTACAACCCCACCTCATGGAACGATGTGTACAGGTAGTTCGAATTAGAGATCCTAATTTAAACTACCTACTCTGTGCCACGTGAAGCCACGGGCACGGAGTTTGGACTAAGGGGGATTTAAAAATGGCGGCGCCCAGGAAAATGCAAATGAAGCCCGGGATGTTTAAATCCCGGGCTTTATTTGCAACTCCGGTTGCCCTCATTTACCTACCTAGCTCGAACTACCGAGCTAGTGTAGATATACCCTCAGAGTGTCTCAGAGGCACAGTGCATTCTAGAGCTGCATCTGTGGTGCAGCATCTAAAGAAAGAAAATGCAAGACAGAGGCAACAGATGGGGGGGGGGAATGAGGGAGCACATACCCCCAAACACCAGGGCAGAGCCGGGGCCTCTGGGCAAACTGGAAGACTAGCAGGTGTGTGGTGGGGGAAGGCTCAAGTTCTCCTGCATGGACTGGCAGTTTCAGGGTAAATGGAGCAACGTTCAGCTCCTCTGCCCGCATCAGAGGGGCAGCAGACCTCAGTATTTGAGGGAAGAGGTGAGGGCACTGGAGGGGAAGGGCAGGGAAGAGGAACGGAGACGTCAGAGCAAGGGTGGGAATGGATGGAGTAGAGGTAGGGAGATGTCAGGGTGGGGTGGAGCAAGAGTAGGATTGGGGAGAGGGCCTAGGATGGAAGGGTGCTGTACTGGCCCTTCCCCAGACTGGAGGGGCCCTCTGAGACAGCTTTTGGACCCCTGAGAACACAGTGGCTATACTGGAGGATGTGAGGGAGAGAGAGCAGTACATTGATGTCCGTCCCCCCCAAGACTTTCATCCTTTTCAATAGCACAGAGATTTTCAGACTGGGGTGGTACTGCTTGACTGTGTTCTGGAAAGTCTCATCTAACTTCCCTATACAAAATAAGTCAAAATCTTTCTTTCTTTCGTCAATGAAGATGCTCTCTCACCAGAGATTCCACTCTGGATCCAAGAAACCCTCCCATTAAATGTTAAGGCAAAATCCACAGATTTCTGATTATTGTGCAAGAGGGAGATTGCTGGTCCCCTTGCCCCACCATATAGTCAGCTGTTCTGTGAACTCATGTGTAATGTGGGTCACAGAGGGTCAGTCTACCCAAGAATGGCCCTAAACAAGCTGCCGGCAACTGGCGCCCTAGGCAAAACACGCGAACGGCACGCGATCGGAGCCCCTGCCTCCAAAGCCCTCAACGGCCGTTTATCTTGGCACCCTAGGCAACTGCCTAGTTTGCCTGTATTGATGGGCTGCCACTGACTCTACCTGATTGAGAGGAGGAGCTCTAATTTGGGTGTTCCTCATTCCAACTAATCCCAGAAGAACAGTCTTTTTCAGTGGTATTTTTTAAAGGTCTTGATTTTGCTCCATGTGGAATGGGATTTTTTTTTAAATGTTCATGGGTCGGAAACCGTGTTCCCTCTAATTTTTTTCCCGTCCACATGTGGAATAATTTTTATGTGCACCAAGGCTAGTGAGTATGTGCACCACCAGTAGGAATACATGCTGCCAACTGCAGGCGCTCTGCTAATCAGCTGGGCAGCATCTGAATCTGTCCTGGGTGGCTGCCCAAGAGAAAACTGGAAAAACAGATTTCCTATCAGCTCTACTGCTCCTCACCCAACCCATTCTCTCTATGATTTTGTACATTCTAATCTGCATATAACCCAAAGTAATTAATAGTAGATTTTTCTCCTTTTCCCAGTGCTCCAAAGTCTTTCCAGTTTGAATTAATCTAAGATTTACTTTTCTTGTGGTATGTTTGGATGATTAGGCCATTCATTTTTATTCTGTTGATCCTTTAAAGAGCAACGTGCGTCATTCCAGATATTGGACCCATATGACATATCATCACAGTCTTTCACTGATACTAATCTCAGTGCTACGCAGAGTTCTAAAGATAGACCAGAACTGATCGTGTATGATCACAAGGCAATGTTCTTACACAAGCCTTTCAAACACCATGCCAGGAAGGACAAAGTGGAAACAGGAGGATAATTAGGCTCAATCTTTAGCAAGAGAACATTTCTGCAGCTAAGGAGTAATTGCAACCCTGCTGTGCTATCTAGGAACTTTCTGAAACCAGAAAAGGCCTTTGTAATTGCAGTCAGCTAAGGGACCATTGAGTCTACAATTTTCTCAAGCATTCATCTGGGAAAAGGATCAAATCAGACCATATTTGCTTTTTGAAAAGTACCCTGCAAAAACAGGTATTTTCTCAAACATTCACAGATGTGATCCAAGCTGAAGTGTTTCCACTTCTGGTTGTTTTTCTTTGTTTGATTGCTATGAAGGCCCATTCTGGGGAAGCCTACAGAAGCTTACACTGTCTTTTACAGTGCTGCATTTTTGTATCTATATGTTACTTATTCTGTCAATCTTGCACCATAAGAGTCAATGGGAGTTCTTCCAGGGTATGTCTATACTACAAAGTTAATTCCAACTAGCAGCCGTTAGTTCCCCACATGCTGACCTTGCCTTGCAGAGGGAAGCTGGATTTCACCCACTGTGTCCCCAGGGAGAACTGACCACTGCTCTTGTTTCACCACAGCCGTAGCTCCTGGGCCAGCAGGCGCACCCGCAACCTGGAGGACTACCACAGGCGGCACCTGCGGCTACTGGAGCACCAGCTCCGCACCCAGGACCACTGGGTCCAGGAGGACCTGCGGCTGCAGCAGTGGAGCTTAGAGGTGCTGGAGGAGCAGAGCCGTGCCCTCAGAGGTCACCTCCAGACCTTGGTGGACAGTTTCCTGTCTCCTCCTGCTCCAGCCCCTGCATCCGCCCCAGCTCTTGCTCCTCCTCCCACCCCTGCTCCCCCTCCCGCTTCCTCTGCAACCCCCGTGCCTCCTGCACCACCCTCCATGCCCACTCCCCCCCGACGCCCCCGCACCTGCAGTGCTGCGAGATGGGAGAGCCAGCAGGACCTCCAACCCTGAGCTTTCCCTTCCCTTCCTCCTTTTTCTCCCCCTTCCAGCTCCCTCCTCCCAGGTTTCCCCCTCCCCTCTTCCACCCTCTCTCCTCCCTTCCCCCACCCCAATTCTGTAAAATTGAAAGAGATTTTTGTAGGCAAAAAAGGTGTCTTTATTTGACATTAGGAAGGGGGGTTAGGGAGGGAAAGGGGAAGGAGGGGAGGGTGCAAGAAGGCCCCAGTGGGGCATGCAGGGAGAGTTCAGTCCTTCTCCACATGGAAGCTCTCCCTCAGGGCTTCCCGGATCTGGACGGCCCCCCCACTGGGCCTCCTGGACGGCGGCAGTGCAGGGCTGCGCGTACTGGCCAGCCATGCGGTCAGCCTCAGCCATCCATGCTGGCAGGAAAGCCTCCCCCTTCCGTTTGCATAAATCATGCAGCACACAACATGCTGCCACCACGGGAGGGATATTGTGCTCAGCGAGGTCGAGGCAGGTGAGGAGGCACCTAAAGCATGCTTTCAATTGTCCGAAGGCCCCCTCGACCACAATGCAGGCCCTGGTGAGCCTGGCATTGAAGGCCTGCCAGGAGGGGTTGAGGTGCCCCGTGTACGGCTTCATCAGCCAGGGCTAGAGGGGGTAGGCCGCATCCCCCACCAAGCAGACGGGCATGACCTTCGGGGAAGAAGGTCCCGGCCTGCAGCCTCTGGCACACGGAGGAGTTCCAGAACACCCTGGCATCGTGTGCCTTGCCAGGCCACATTGATGTCTGTGAACTGGCCCCGGTGGTCAGATACGGCCTGCAGGAGGACGGAGAAGTATTCTTTGCAGTTAATGTACTGGGAGGCCTGGTGTTCCGGGGCACGGATGGGGATGTGCGTCCCGTCGATGGCCCCCCCACAGTTGGGGAAACCGAGGGCGCTGAACCCCTGGATGACCGCATCCTGGTCGGTGAGGTGGACCACCCTGCAGAGCAGCACCCAGTTGATGGCCTTGACCACCTGCAGAGAGACACACCAAACTGCGACTCACTGGGGCGCCCGGAAGCAACTTCCACGGGCGGTGTGTAGTACGGCCGGGACAGACCAAACCCTCCCATGCGGGGCACTTTCGCCTTCTCCCCCCCGCCCCCGTTTTCCCTGGTGCGGCCCATCCCCTCCTTGCAGCCCCCTGCCCCCTCCCGTGGTCCAGTGGCTGGTGAGTGCCATACCTGCATAAGCACCGCTCCGATGGTGGATTTCCCCACACTGAACTGGTTCCCGACGGATCGGTAGCTGTCCAGCATGGAGAGCTTCCAGAGGGCGATGGCCACACGCTTCTGGAGGGGGATGGCGGGCCTCAAGAGTGTCCCCTCGCCACAGAGCAGGGGTGAGCCACTTGCAGAGCTCCAGGAAGGTGTCCTTTTTCATCCTGAAGTTCTGGGTCCACTGTTGGTCTCCCCAGCGCTCCAGGACGATGCGGTCCCACCAGTCGCTACTGGTGTCCAGACGCCAGATGCGGCGGGGCACGCTGGCGTCCGGGCGCTGCTGCGGCTCCTCCACGGCCCCCAGGGAGGCAGGGAGCTGACATGCACCAGATGGTGCCAGGCAGCCTCCAGTCATTGCTGGCAGGCTTGCAGCAGCATGTCCATAAACTGGAGCAGCATGCCCAGGGCCAGCTCTGGCCCCATGGTGCAAACTGCGGCAGCATCCCCAATGGGAACCACTGACGCAGGCAGGCAGAGAGGAAAACGCTTTGCTGTCCTTTGGCGAGGTAGGCAAGCAAGCAGAAAAGCTGAGAACTGGCTATCCAGGGGGTCCCTTTAAGCACGAGCCTCAGATAGCCTCAGACAGCAGCCACACAAAGCAACTACTGACCTGATGCCCTGCCAGAACTGGTTTCAGCTGCCCTTAAATGCAACCCAGCATCCAATCAGTGTGGACGTGCTATTTCGAATTAGCAAAACGCTAATTCGAATTAGTTTTTGGGTCTAGATGCACTAATTCGAATTAGCTTATTTTGAATTAACTAATTCGAATTAAGTTAGTTCGAATTAGTGCTGTAGTGTAGACATACCCTCAGAGACTTGGATGGGAGCAAGATTGAATACACAAAGAGGGCATTCGTGTCCAGAGCTGTCAATCCAACACTTTTTGCCAACAATAAAACTCAAACAAGCAAACAAAAACCCGTAAAGGTTAAAGTCACAAACTCCTGAAACTTTGCTGTAGGAACAAAAGTCAGCATTCAAGGAAGGTGGTATGGCCAAAATTTTCAAAAGCAACTCAATTTTCTGTCCTCAACTTGGGATGCTTAATTCTGAAAAGGGTATCTCATGTTGAGCACTGCAAAATTAAGGCAGTCAATATCACTCATTCCTTTTGAAAATGTGGGGTACAAGTTTAGACTGAATAACTGATGCCTGATTCTGAACTCAGTCTCACCACTATAAATCAAGAACTCAGCCAAGTTTCACCAGTATAACACTTGTGAAATCAGAATCCAAATTTTTAGCAGCTGATTCAGGAAAGATGCATATTGGAAACAAGCTGGAAAAGGAAATAAAAGCCCTAAAACAAAGCCCTGAGCATCCAAATATGGCCTTTCCATGCATAGTTTGGTTATCTGATATTGTATTTTCAATATGGATATTGCAGATAATATTTCCTGCAAATTATAGGTCAGTTTCTTCATAGATGCTGCTCTAAAGATGCATGATATGGAATTAGCAGGGGAAATTCATATAGTACTTATCACTGACTATTGAACACAAAACAGTGTTTTAGTAAAATAATGTTTCTGGATGCAATGATGAATTTGATAAAGTGATACCATATCATGCCAAGATTAATTAAAATTGCTTGCTCTGTTCTAAGCAGTAGGCAATCTCATATGAATTTTAATAGACTTTATCAGGATTTCAACAAAATCCTAAAGAGTAGTGGTCCCATGACACCTGCATTATCTAACACAAATACACTCTTTTCCATTAACACTTCTGTGAGCAGATGGATTTCTTTTCAGGTGTCAAACACAAACTCCATACCCTGAACTGGATTAACTCTTTTCTGGGGTTCATCTTGATTAATGAAAAAACAAAAAACAAACCATAAACGTCCAGTCCAAACCTTCTTCAAGGGACTCCAACTAGAACTGTGCAAATATTGGATTTTTGTCATTCAAAAAAATAAGGAACAAGCTATTTTGGGTCAAAACAAAAATGATTTCCCCCCAATATCTGGCAAAACACAATTTCAAAAATATCATTTTGAGTTGAATAAATGTTCCATGTTTGATCACACTGAATTTGTTGTTTCACTGTTGACAGGTTTTAAATGTTTGATTGTAAAAATCAAATAAAGGAAATATTGCAATGAAAAGTTGTTACAAGCTGAAAAATCTAAATGGTCCTTAAAAATTTGTCAAACAAAATATTTCAATATTGCAATTAAAAAAATGGTGGGTTTTTCTCTGTTTTTTTGTTTTGTTTTGTTTTGTTTTATATGAGTGAAACAATTGAGTAAAACTGACATGAATTTTCAAAACATTTCAGTATTGTTAAACATGCATTTTTTCATTGATTTGCTGGGAAGTCTCTGTCTGCACCTTTATACACCCTATTTCTAAATGTACCTGTCTAATAATGCCTAACGCATGTGGAGAGGTCAGTAATTAGGCTCTTAGGAAGAACACACAAAGAAAGTTCAGCTGTTTTGAGGCAATACATTTTTAATCATAGAAAAAAGTAACTATTTGCACTGATATGCTCCTGATGAAAGGGGAACTATGACATATTTAAGAAAGAAACTGTCTGGCGTGAAGAGGTCTTCATGAGCAGACTATGTGTGCCGTATACCACACTCCCAATTTAGTGCTCTAGAACACAATCAATAGGGAAATCTGAAGCAAGCCAAAGGTCCGAGAGTTAAAGTGGATGGGCAGCATGCGTATGAATATAATACCCCATTATTGAAATAGTTTGTCAGTTAGAAAGTGGAGTTTTGGATTCCCCATGTCCCCATCTCCATCCAGTGTTAGCATTACAAATTTAGAAAAATGGACAACTAATCCATTTTTTTTACCAATTTGAAGAATAGGTGAGACATAATTTATATGCACCTTTCACAGTCTTAGCTAGACTGAAATCAATTTTTAATAATCTGTGGAGGCTGGGTCTGAATTCTGATTGCATGACTCACCATTGTGAGCTGTGTGCTAGATGGAAATGTCTCTTCTTTAGAAAACAGACAGGCTATTCACTGACATTTGTTGTTGTTAACAAGGAAATTATGAAATCATTTCCTGGGTTTCTCCTTATGAAGCAGCTGTGGCTTACCTTTATTTTATCTGTATTCCTTCTTGTTAGTAAAACAACAATTTACCTTTTAATGCTAAGGATGCAAACAGCATTTTATAAGGACAGGGATGAAGGAATGAATATATAGCTATTAAAATATTTTCAGTGTAACATCTTCCTTTATCCAAATAACAGGTATATCTGTGTGCCAGAACAAACTGAACACCATAATGATCAGATACAATATATTTTTTCTTTTCTCTTAATCTTATGATACTGGTCTATACTAGACCAGGAAGGTCGGGTTAAGGTACGTAAGTCTAGCTATGCAAAATGCTTAATTGGAGTTGGTTTACCTTAAACTGAGCCATAACGGTGTCCACACAGTGGGAGGCTGATAGGAGCAAATGCTCTCATCAGCTTCCCTTACTCCTCACAGAAGGTGGAGTACCGGACGCCAGCCGGGACTGCCCTCAGCTTTCGATTTATGGGTCTACACTAGACCCGCTAAAATTGAAGGCTAGAAAATCAACCTCTGGCATGTTGATCTTCGGGTAAGTATAGGGCATGCCCATGGAGTCTTTATATGTTTCCAAATGCATTTTATACTCAATGGGTGCTATTATAAATGGGATTTATAATTAAGCAAACCAAGAATCCCTGAGTGTTTTAAAAATCAGGAGGCTGGCTAAGTTGGTTTAGATAAAATAAATGTATCATGCTCAGAACACCAACCAAATGCAATCTTAACCTTATAGGAGCCCTCGGATCCTGGGATCCTGATCGGAGCCAAAATCTAACGTCAGCCTTTAAAAGTGTGCCCTTTGCTGGTATTTTTTAAATTATAAATTTTGTTAGGGTATGTCTAGACTATAGGGTTTTGTTGACAAAAGTGGACTTTTGTCAACAAAACTATACCTGCGTCCACACTACCGCTGAGTTCTGTCGACATAACGTCGACAGAACTCAGCAGTTTTGTCGACGCTAGTAAACTTCATTTTACGAGGCATAACGCCTTCTGTCGACAGAGTTTCTGTTGACAGAAGGTGTTATTGCATGTAAACTGTCCTTTGCGTCTACACTACCATGTCGACAAGCAGCTTGCTTTGTCGACAGAACTCAATGTAGTCTAGACGCTCTTTGTCAACAGAAGTTTTGTCGACAGTATCTGTCGACAAAACTTCTGTCGACAGAAGCCTGTAGTCTAGACGTACCCTTAGGCAGAAAGCCTAGCAGTCCTGTGGCACCTTAGAGACTAACAAATATAAAACCCACAGAAACTCATGATATAATATATTTCTTAGTATCTAAGGTGCCACAGGAATGCGTGTTGTTTTTAAAGTTACAGACTAACACAGCTACCCCTCTGAGACTTTCTATCTTACATATATTTATCTAGTTCTTTTGTCAATTCTGTTAGGGTATGTCTACACTGAAAAGTTAGTTCGAACTAACGGATGTTAGTTCGAACTAACTTTCCTAGGCGCTACACTAGCGCTCCGCTAGTTCGAATTTGAATCGAACTAGAGGAGCGCTTATTTCGAACTAGGTAAACCTCATTTTACGAGGATTAAGCCTAGTTCGAACTAGCTAGTTCGAATTAAGGGGTGTGTAGCCCCTTAATTCAAACTAGTGGGAGGCTAGCCCTCCCCAGGTTTCCCTGGTGGCCACTCTGGCCAACACCAGGGAAACTCTATGCCCCCCTCCCGGCCCCGGACCCCTTAAAGGGACACGGGCTGACTACGGTGCCCGTGCCAGGTGCAAGCCTGCCAGCACCCAGCCAGCAGACCCTGCACCTGGCACGGCACAGAGCCACCCACCCGATGTCCCCCAGCCCACCCCCTCTTCCCGGGACCAGGCTGGCGGCTCCCGGGAGCTTGCCCTGGACCGCAAGAGGCGGGCACCTTCCTGAGACCCCCGACCCTGAGCCCTGAGCTTACAATGGCTGTCCTGGGTCAGACCAAAGGTCCATCTAGCCCAGTAGCCTGTCTGCCGACAGCAGCCAACCCTAGGGACCCTGGAGGGGATGGACCGAAGACAGTGACCAAGCCATTTGTCTCGTGCCATCCCTCTCCAGCCTTCCACAAACTTTGGGCAGGGACACCACTCCTACCCCCTGGCTAATACCACTCCATGGACCCAACCTCCATGACTTGATCTCACTTCCCTTTCAATTCTGTTCTAGTTGTAGCTTTCACAGCCTCCTGCAGCAAGGAGTTCTGCAGGTTAACTATTTGCTTTGTGAAGAACAGCAACTTTCTCTTACTAGTTTGAAGCCTGCTACCCATTCCTTTCCTTTGGTGTCCTCTAGTCCTTCTTTATGGGAACTCATGAAGAACTTTTCTGAATGCACCCTCTCCACCCAACCCCTGCTTTTAGAGACCTCTATTCTGTCCCCCCTCCGTCTCCTCTTTTCTAAGCTGAACAGTCCCAGTCTCTGTAGCCTCTCTTCATCTGGGACCTGTTCCTAACCCCTGATCATGTTAGTTGCCCTCCCCTCTCCCAGCCTTTCTCTTCCCCTCTCCCACCTCCTTTTCCCAGTCTCCCCCAGTTTTGTTCAATAAAGACAGATTCCATTTTTGAACACAATTGTCCTTTATTTTGTACATCAAGAAAAGGGGCGAGGGAAGGGTAAGTGGAAGGAGGTGAGGGAGGAATGGGGTACGCGCCCCCGATGGAGAGGACTGGGCTGGCTCTGCGGGCTTCTGGGGGTGGAAGCTCTCCTGCAGCCCCCCCAATTGCCCCCTCTCCCCAAATGGCAGCCTGCGGCAAGTGTAGCCGGGCTGATGGCCGAGTGGTGTGATGTGCCCAGTGTGGGCACTCCGGGCACTCCAAGCCAGGACTGGTTTTCAAGCAGGGCACCCCTTAGAACTGTCTGTCCAGGGTGGGGTTCGGGACCCTTTAAGCGCAGCCCTCGGCTAGCCTGAGACAGCATCTCCACGCTCTAAGTCCTCCTCTGATGCCCTGCCGGCACTGCTTCCGGCCATCCTTAAGCCCTGTTCAGAGTCCACTCAATGTGGACTTGCTAGTTCGAATTAGCAAAACGCTAATTCGAACTAGTTTTTAGTTCTAGACGCGTTAGTTCGAATTAGCTTAGTTCGAATTAACTAATTCGAACTAAGTTAGTTCGAACTAGCGCTGTAGTGTAGACGTACCCTTACAGTCTTGGCCTTCATAACATCCTCTGGCAAAGGAGTTTGACAGGTTGGCTGTGCATTGTGTGTGTGTGGGAAGGGGAATACTTCCTTTTGTTTGTTTTAAATCTGTTACCTATTAATTCTATTTGGCAGCCTCTAGTTCTTGTGTTAAGATAAGGAGTAAATAGCACTTCCTTATCTACTTTATCCATATCAGTCCTGATTTTATAGACCTTAGTCATATCCTCCCTTTGTCATCTCTCTTCCAAGCATTTTGCGTAGCTTTTTCCAACAAAAAAACTCAGTTTAGACCTAGCCATAGTGACTCAAAAGTGTTAACTAAAACTTCCCCAAGTATAACAGTTTCAAACAAGGTTTGGTTTAGCATAAAAAGACCAGCCTGCTTAGAGTCTAGGCATTACAAATACTGTTTAATAGAAACAGAAAAGAGGGGAAAACAGACTATTTGAAAAGTGAAATATTCAATAAGTCTTCTATTTTAACAATATCTCTTTCCCCTTTCCCTTTCACTGAAGATAGATTTTAGAAGGTGAAAACACCTTGCTTGACAACCTCTTTGGGTATGTCTTCACAGCAGCTTTATTTCTGAATAATTGACATTATTTCTAAATAAAATACTGTGTGTCTACATAGCAAGCTATTATTTCAAAATAAAGTCGAGTTGGAGGACTTCTTACTCCAACTCCTGTAACCCTCATTTCACAAGGAATAAGGGAAGTCAAAGGAAGAGTGTTCATCCTTCGACTTCCTGCTGTGAAGAAAGCGCCAAAAGCCAAATTAAGCTATTTTGATTTCAGCTACGCAATTGACATAGTTGAAGTTGCATAGTTTAATTCATCTTTTGCCCTACTGTGTATTTCTACCCTTAGATGGTATTAAATAAAGGTAACTGCTATCCTTCTTGGGGTACAGTGAAGAAGTTAGCTGAGCTACACTGGAGCTATTATTGCTCTCATTGTTAAATTCTGATCCCTTTTCCTAGTAAGAAAAACATACAGAAAAATGGGGAGAAAGAAGGGCAAAGAGAGAAAATTCATCATCTGTCTCTGGGGTTTCCTTTCACTTGAGACATCCTACTGGAAAAGACAGGCACGGCCCATGGTATTATCAGCCGCTTGAGACCTGGCAAACATTGTACCAGCATTGGATTATGTAGGACACTGCATTTAGCTGCAATGTCCTAGTCACAGGCTAAAAGCAGTATTGTAAAATATACCATTTTGGCAGGCTGAGCCAAGGAAAAAGGAGGATGGGAAAGAGAAGAAATAAGATAGGAAAAAGAGAAGTTATACATTGCAAGTGGTGTTTGGATTCAGGTAGAACCGCTTGATGAGGTGATGTCATTGGGGTCCCACAGTTTTGTTTTTGTCAGGACATCTCTCAGGATTAGAATGAGGAAGGTCTGAATTCCAGGAGACGGTGGCAGCCATGTAGGTAATGTTCATGCCAGAACATTGCTCCTGTAAGCTTGTGCAGCTCCTTGGGAAAGATTCCAGTGCTGCCCAGCAGATTAGCTGACCACCCGTAGCACATGCCTAGTTACACATGTAACTGCTACCCAGTGGATTTGAAGCTGAGATCTCTGGAGTTTAGTGTACAAGTTTCTACAGCTTGAGCTATAAAGCCAGCTGGGTCTCATTTTAGGTTCACTCATTCGTCTCTCTCACTGTAAGTGGTCTAAGCACCACTACATGGGACAGTGAACCCCAATAGGTGTGTGGGTTACACATGTACATTTTTATTCTGAACATGAATGGAAAAAATCCACACACGGATGCAAAAGATTAGAGGGAACATTGCTCCAGAAGCCAGTTTTTCTCCCCAGAATCTCATGTTTTGTTTCTAGTTCTAGTCTCTAGTTTCTGACACACCATTTCTGGTTGACTGACTTTCAGTTCCAGACTTTTCTTGTTTACCAATCATGATCTTAAGTCCCTGAGTTATATCAGAAGGCCTTTTTGTTTGGGTTAATTCAGTGTCTCTGTCTCACTTTCTCACCTTTTCCCATCAATATTTCTTGTTGTAGGAGATCTTTGCCCCATGTAGAATGCAGTAGGGTGGGCTTCCCCAACAGCATTGTATAAAGTGCCCAAATGGGCCTGTTTTGGGGCAGGCTCCATGTTGGGAAGGGGTCAGGGAGACTGGGTAAAATGGGGAGTGGTCAGACCCCATGAAATGGAGCCAGGGATGAAGGAATCACACACTATTTTCCTTCAGCTGCAGAGCAATTCTTTGGAAAGTTCCTCCTTTCTCTTTTCTGTTCCCCTTTGATTGAGCGCCATTAGCACAATGGCTTTTTTTTTTGTCCCAGTGTCTCTCTTCTGAGAGCCTTCAGCTTTCCATAAGAATTAAATTGCAGTTGAGCACTTTTCATATTTGTCAAGTTTGGTTCCCCTAACTCCCATCAGACTCTGGCTTCCCCATCGTAGACACACAGTAATTGCATAAAATTGATGCGACTTTCCTATTTTTCAATTCTAATTCTCCGCTGCCATACTTCAAGTCGCCAATTCCTCTCCTAACATCTAATACGATTGCACTGTGAGCTTTGCTGTCCAATGCAATTTGTTCCTTTTTGGTCCTCCTTGCTCTTTTAATTAGTTTATTTCCTTACAGTAGATGCTTATTTTTTTTAATCGGTACAATCTTTCTATTTGCCGGATTCTTTCTGCCTATTAAATATGTTCTTTCTGTTTTTCAAGCTGAATCGTGTGCAGTATCCCTGTTGTGTCATGCTGGCTTTGCTTGTTATAATTGCCATTTTGATTGCCTCTGAGTGGATCTAGATTATAGCTGACAGTGGCATTGCTTTGAAAGGAACATTAAAGAAGATGACTCCAGCAGGAGAGAGAAAATGCATTTAAAATAGCTGGTGCTGGATCATTAAGAACAAGAAGGGAAATGGTTTATACACGGAAAGGTGCTGTGGTAACGGTGAGTTAAGAAAAGCCTAGCGTGGCAATGTAGGAATAAAGATGGAGAACTGTTATTGATGTTGTATTGGTATAGAACGGGGTGGGCAAAGGGCCTCTGCAGACTGAGTCAGTCTGCCATGTCGGTGGATCCAGCCCGCAGACACCCCGCCACTCCCCCGCCCCCAGGCCAATCAAGATCTGGGGGTGGGAGGAGCATGCGAAGTCTCTTGCTCCCTGCCTCCACCCTGCAAGCACCACGCACCTCATGCAGGGCGGGGGCAGGGAGCAAGAGACTTCACACGCTTCTCCCGTCCCCAGGCCCTGATTGGCCTGGGGGCAGGGACGTGCATGAAGTCTCCTCCTTCCCTTCAAAAGGACGCCTGCTTAGAGGGAACCGTCAGCTATTCAGAACAGCTGGCAGTTCTCTCTAGGTGGAGAGAGGGCAGGGGCAAAGACTTCACATGCTCCCCTACACCCAGGCCAATCAGGGTCTGTGGGAGGGGGAGCATGGTAGTTTCATGGCCCCATCCCTTCCACCACAGGTTCTGCCCCTTCTGCAACAGGCCCCGCCCCTTCCAGGATGGCCTGGGGCCACTTCAAAAATTAGTGAAGTGTTCCCACCCTCATCTAAAATTATTGCCCACCCCTGGAGTAGATGGTAGCATCCTTTACGCTAGACACTATACAGATATGAAATAGAGACCCAGATAAATCACAGTTTCGGATCAGTGAAAATATCAAGCTGAAATAAAAGCTAAAAATAAACGATCATGCAATGCAAATGGATGGCAATATGCAGCAGGCTGTGTGTGTCCTATAAGGGAGACTGTTGGTCACACAGAGACCCAGAACCATCTCTTCTTGGACTAAGATGTTATGGGGACATAGGTTGGAGGGAGTGATTGGAAATGTAGTCCATGTGACCCAGGGATAAATAGGGATGCTGGACATGGCATGCATATAAAGGCAGCCTCCTTTCCATTGTAGAAAACAGATCCTGGATGAGGTGTCTGCAGAAGGAGCTGTGAAGGAAAAGCCCTCTGAAAAAGCTTGTATCTAAAAGAATGACCAGTTGTTCAAGACATGATCCAGGCAATGGGAGGTCTGGCAGGAGTTCTTAGTGGAGCAGACAGGAACTCTTCCCATTGTGGTGCCAGACTGGTACTTCTCAAACAGATTGAAGGCAGCTCCCTTTCCCCCTGCAACAAGAATTGCAGAAGAAAGGACTAGCCTACCGTGAGGAAGGCCCATGACTATCGGTATCTGCCCTTCACCAATAGCCATGAAGGTAGTGTCTGGGGAAGTCCAAAGATATGTTTTTCTCCTGTCTGGACACTTGTTTCCCTTGAAGGAGAGGATATTTACTTTGACTAGAGGGCCAATGCACTAAATCACTGGACATCTACCATGGCAGAATGGGAGGGAAAGAGAAACACAGTTCCAGTGGTGAAAGCATGGCACAGCCAGGGCCAGATTAAGACCTTTAGGGTACGTCTAAACTACATGCCTCCATCGACGGAGGCATGTAGATTAGACAGATCAGCAGAGGGAAATGAAGCCGCGATTAAAATAGTCGCGGCTTCATTTAAATTTAAATGGCTGCCCTGCTCTGCCGATCAGCTGTTTGTCGGCAGATCGGGGCAGTCTGGACGCGCCGCGTCGACAAAGAAGCCTTTCTTGATCGGCACAGGTAAACCTGGTTTCACGAGGCATACCTGTGCCGATCAAGAAAGGCTTCTTTGTCGACGCGACGCGTCCAGACTGCCCCGATCTGCCAACAAACAGCTGATCAGCAGAGCGGGGCAGCCATTTAAATTTAAATGAAGCCGCGATTATTTTAATCATGGCTTCATTTCCCTCTGCCGATCTGTCTAATCTACATGCCTCCGTCGACGGAGGCATGTAGTCTAGACACACCCTTAGAGACCCTAAGCACTGAAAAGAGTATGATGCCCCCTCTTATGTAATTCAAAATAAAAACAATACTGTACCGTAAAATCTCTTCTTTTTTTTTTTTTTGGTGCCCTAAGCACGTGCTTAGTCTGCCTATTTGGTAATCCAGCCCTGGCAACCACACCTGCTGGAGGAGAAGTAAGAACACATGAGGAGAGGATGTTTGCTGGTAGGTGACTAACTACCTTCCAGTTGGAATAGTGGGTTTAATACATGTTGGCATGCCAACTCCATTGGAGCCAAAAAGGTATCTTTCAAAAATGGAAATCTATCTAAGCAAAGGTAGGAGATGGAACATAAAATACATAGGTGTTCACCCCCGGCCTGTCAAGCCATGCCATGGTATCACATTCGAGTTTCTACATTTAGGCCCCAGAATCAGTGTTCCCTCTAAACTGCACAACAGTACAGCTTCAAAGGTGATTAATCAGCCTGGCCTTATCAGAGTCTCAGGGCTCCATGCCTGGAGCTGACTGACTGGTGGGACTGATTAATCACCCGTGAAGCTGTGCGGCCACTCAGTTTAGAGGGAACATTGCCCATAATCCAGTTTGGGTAGCCATCAAAGTGGGCTCTTTTCAGAGCTGATGAACCCCTGCTGCTCCTTGAAGTTCCCACAAAACCAGAGCTGCCTAGTACCTGTGAAAGTCAGGCCACTTTTCATGTAGATGCCTAAATACAGATGTAGAGGCCTAACTTCACACATTGAAGTTTGAAAGTTTTGTCAAATGAATCCCAAAGAAGAGAATTCTGATGCATGACTGTGTCTCTGTGGCACTGCTGCAATGCTAAATAATATGATCACTGAGGAAGAGCAAAATGCATAGAAAAAAAACAATTAAAAAAAACCAATTTTTTTAAAAAAAGGAAATGTCATCCGCTACTCAGCCAAGAGTTTGTATGTGATTCGCTTTCTGAATACTGGCCCTCTTTGAAGGTTAGCATCCAAAAGTGGAGACCTCCAAAATAAATTGAAAGAAGCACTAGTTCTGTTGGAGAACTGGAAAGCTTAGTGGCTTAGAGAAGAGGGGATTTCACATGGAATAAATCTATATCCGAGTTTTACAAGATAGCCTTAAACTTTGCAATGGCCCAGCATAATGGATAGAGAATCAGCTGAACATAGTCTCAAGTGATCACTAACTAACACTAGGAATGTTCTAATGAAAGTGGACTAAAACACTACTTGGCATTGTTGAAGATACTTTGGGTACTGTCTCAAGATGGGGTGTCCTAGCGAAGGTGGTCTCTTCCATCAGTTTCTCTATGCATGTTGTGTATAACTTTTTGTTATGATTGATACATCTTGAACGTTCATGTTTTCAGTCAAATATGGGATGAAAGAAAATATGGAAATGCTGGAATTTCATGTAGAATGGAAATTCTGAATTTCAACCAGTTCTGTTTCATGGCACATATGCTGATTCTCACTGCGTGTGATGAAACTTAAACGCATGCTGTAAATCTAAACTGAACAAATGTAGGGTAGTTGAGTAAGTGAACCTAATGGCTTTGCACAAGCAAGGCTAATGTTAGGCAGAAGCATTTTGGCAGGGACCAAAGGTACAACTTTGCAGCTTTATCATGGATCAGCATTATCTACCCTTCAAGTTTTAGTGGAGCCAATATGGCTGCATTCTCAGTGTTGGTTTAGAACATCTAGAGGCACTACAGGTTGAAATTCTCTAGTCTGGCACTTTCTGGTCCAGCATCTTTCATGGTCTGGCATGATTGTAATTAGCTGGATGTCCACCTATAGGTGTGTTCAAGTGTCCCATGGTCCCATGAAGTTTGTTTATAGCCACCAGTCCTGTCTCTCGGTATTTTGTGCTGTTATTTAGCTCTATTTTACCCCTAAATGTCTTCTAACATAACAGGAAGCAGCAGGAGTGTTTGGTAATGCGGCTAGACAGTACTGATCTCCTGTGGCTTGGTAAATTCTCTGGTTCAGCACAGATCCGGTCCCAAGGGTGCCAGACTAGAGAGGTTGAATCTGTACTGACATGATCTTTACAGCTTCACAGCTGCAGGAAAAATGTAGAGAACAACACAGACTATTATAGCTGTCATTCATTGTCCTAACAAAAGTCTTTGATTACCTCACCAGGAATCGCTGTGAAAACTACTTGTGCAGTATGGATGCCCACCAAAATTTGTCACCATTCTTCATCTCCTTTCACAATGACATTTGAGAAATGATTCTGTGCAATTGGATGGGCCTGAAGCGTATAAGTTCTTCCATTGATTTCAGTGAAACTTAAACACACCAAGTTAGACACAGCATATCTTTCTTAATATCACTGTATCCCATACCTCTGTTCTGGCTTATATTAATCAGATAGGGTCTGGATTGCTGACAATGCTACACACACATGAAATGATTGAATGGGAATTGGTTTCTGATCTCAAATGTACAGACAGATGCATACTTGAGAGCATGAGGGCAGAGGCTAACTATCCTCATGGATGCCAAACAATTCATTTTCCAAGATATACAGCAATATTTGCACACTTACCTAAGACCAGAATTTTGTATGAATTTGGCCCATTTTCCCTCAAGTTGGCCCTGATAGCCTCAAATTTCTATAAACGTCACTGTGGAATGGCTTGAACTAATTGCATACTGATGTACTTGTTTCTTCTAGGGTTGTTCAGCTTCAGAACTGCTTTCCACTTTAACCTAATGAAGTGTGTCTATTGGCATTTCGAGTGTGCTCAATGCTGTTGTGTCTGACCACCTAGATTTAATGCTGGACTGAGATGTATGATAATGGAAAAAACAGACATCTGATTATACAGGGATTCTGTTTGTGTAAATCAACAAAAGGACAGTGAGGGTACAATTTTGGCTCTCAGGCACTGATTCTAAGGAGTCACAGGAGTTTTCAAAGAAGAAATACCTAAGTATTTCATAGAAGAAATACCCAAGACATAAGAAGTCATTCTTTTACTCTACTCTGCACTGATTAGGCCTCAGCTGGAGTATTGTGTCCAGTTCTGGGCACCACATTTCAAGGAAGATGTGTAGAAATTGGAAAAGGTCCAGAGAAGAACAACAAAAATGATTAAAGGTCTAGAACATATTCTTCTCTTTTCCAAACTAAACAAGCCCAGTTGTTTCAGTCTTCCCTCATAGGTCATGAGAGGGGACATGATAGCAGTTTTCAAGTATCTAAAAGGGCTTTATAAGGAGGAAGAAGAAAAAAAATTCTCCTTGGCCTTTGTGGATAGGATAAGAAGCAGTGGGCTTAAATTGCAGCAAGGGAAGTTTAGGTTGGATATCAGAAAAAAACACCCTGCCTGTCAGGGTGGTTAAACACTGGAATAAATTGCCTAAGGGGGTTGTGGAATCTCCATCACTGGAGATATTTAAGAGTAGGTTAGATAGACACCTGTCAGGGATGATCTAGACAGTGGTTGGTCCTGCTATGAGGGCAGGGGACTGGACTCGATGACCTCTTGAGGTCCCTTCCAGTTCTATGATTCTTAAGCACGACAGTGCATAGAATACATGAAAAGTTAAACACATCACAGTATTTTCAAAGGTAATAGGCCAATGAAATTATACTAATTTACACTAGTTGAGGATTGGGCCCTGTATGACTTTAGCTGACTTTAGAAACAGTTCCCTTAGCTACTAAAATATACCCATTTTGAGTGTTCAAGTCCTGTCACTGGGCTGTGTTAGCAAATAATCTCTATAGTAAGTGTCAATTTCATCTGACTTTCATTTATCCTCATTTCCATGGAAAAGGTATTTTATTGGGTTTTTTTACGGTCATCCTGAAAAGTAGAAGCATGCAGGACATGCTCAGTCACCCACTAAAGCCAGTAACAAGATTTTTTTTTACACAACATTTTTTAGTTTCTTTGGAAATTAATTTCTGACGCATGAAAGGAATGTCTGTCCTGGAGAATGGAGTCCTATAACCTGCCTACAGAACAAATCAGCATAGATGTCAATGCTACAGCTTTCCCCACCATTTCACCTCAGAGATAGGCCAGACTTCTGTCATGGGGTCACCAGTTCCAGGAGCAAAGGGCTGCCAGCCTCCATGGGTAGCAAAAAGCTGGTTTCTATCTGCTGTGAGGTGGGATAGTTAGTGTTAACTGCCATGGAGATTTTTTTAAAGCGGGTACATGTTGCTAGGAATTAAAGCCAGGCTCACTAACTCATTCTCTGAATGCTACCTGACAGCCATCTCAGGGTCATGACTCCTGGTTACATTAGCGAGCCTGAAGTAAATATAAAACACTAATTGCTCTGTGAAGGTACTTCAGACTCTCCTCTATTTTGCCTTTTATTGCTTCTCAGGACACTAAACAAGAATCCTGCTAAGGGGTTTGAGTTTCTTTCTGTTTAAAACCTCTGCTCTGGCATTTGCCTTCAGGAGCTTTCTGAATGGAGTGGAGTATAGGCCAGTTTACACCAACTCAGAATCAGTTCAGGGTTCTGTTATAGAAATACCTTTCTCATTGAAATCACTGGAGCCATGCCGATTTACACCACCTCAGGATCTGATGCCAAGAACCCATTGTCTCATTCCTATAGAAGCCAAAGACCTATTGGTTTTGTGCTCTTTAGAACCTCAGGTCCAGCTGTGTAGACAAACTCTGCCTACTGAGGCCCGCAGGAGTTTGTTACCCTTAACCGTCTGAAAATTATTTTTGCAATCATTCTGAAAGTTTGACTTTTCTTTTTTTGCAAAGGATGGTAAACCTGGTCTCAGCTAGCATGACGTTGTCTACGTGCTAAATATGTGCTAACTTCATCTTTGGCAAGCGACATTTGTTGTTGTTGTTAAACCTCGTTTAGAATGCCAAGGCATATTTTATAAACCTTCGAGTTTCTTGAAATGATGGGTGCATGAGATTTATATAAAGACAATGCAAGACGTGTAATATCTCAGAGGAAATAATTACCTCACTGCAGACAGCTTCTGCATCAGGCATTGCACCTGTGCTTTAAATCAGTTTTGTGATGCTGGTGGTTAATGGTGCTGCACAGCGCTACTGAGAGAAGACCAAGCAACCAGGAAACAAAGGCTGATTTCAGATTCAAGCACTGTGTTAAGCAGGAATAGGCCAGTCGACTCCAATGCAATTGAAACATCTTGTCAGCTGTGCAGCTTCTCTTCGTGAGTTTCATGTCAGATCAGGTTGCTACGTCTCCATTGGCAAGATGTTGAAGCAACAGGGTGTGGTGCACGTGGGCTTTTTTCTTTAACATGGTGTTTCCCATGTTAGTGTAAAATGGGTGTCATTCAAAGGGGGCACTTCTTGCGCCTCTCCAACAGAGCACAGATTTCAGATTGGATCATTCCATTCTCAAAGAAAGAGACACTTCCAAAGAAAGGAGAGAACTGCACAGGCATGTCCTACTGTTAACACAGCATGTGCGGGCAGACACACTTGATTAGTACATGTCATAATAGCAATACCAAATGAGCAATTGCCAAAATAGTGAAACCAGCTCGTGAAGGAAGGAATTTGTGCAGTTCCTCTTACAAAAACACATAGGCTACATCTAGACTACATCCCTTTTTTGTAAAAGGGGTGTAAATTAGACGTACCGCAATTGCTAATGAAGCGGGGATTTAAATCTCCCCCGCTTCATTAGCATAAAAATGGCTGCTGCTTTTTTTCAGCAGGGAGCTTTACCGGAAAAAAGCGCCAGTCTAGACGCTGATCTTGTGGAAAATAAAGCCTTTTCCGAAAGATCCCTTAGCCCTCTTGAAATAACTTTAGGAGCATATTACTTTTCCTGTAAGTAACTTTCTTTTAACTCTGGTCATCTGAAGAAGTGGGCTGTGCCCATGCAAGCTCACCCTACCATCTACATATTTTGTTAATCTATAAAGTGCTACCAGACCATTTGTTGTTTTTTAAGTTTATTGCTTCTAATATTACTGGAAATGGACTGGAGATTTGTAACTATGGTAGCCCATTCTGTACTGTCCTCAGAACAGTGCTTTTAACCAGGAAATCACATCCTCCATCCAAGAATCCTCTTTTTTCTGAGTTATATTATTCTGTCATCAACTTTTCCTTCCAGCATACATAAACATAAATCAGCTACTGAATCTCTTAAAGTATGTCATGAAAATCATTTTGTTTCATAAATTCTCTTTAACATTTGCTGAATTCCAATAATCTTCCATACCTTTTTGTTGGGTATGTGGTCCATCCATGATATTTTCAGGATGTTTCTATAACACCATAGTTTGTCAATTGTAGTTTCATTATGATCGATTGTTTTAATGACCACTTTTCTGTAATTCAACACAGGCCATTTTAAAAATTTTAAATTTAATTTTTTTTAATTTAAATATTTAAATTTTAAAAGTCAGAATTTGTTCCTCATACGTATGTCCCTCCTCATCAGATGTTTATTCTTTCACAATGTTCTCTGTCGCTTTTGTGGCTCTGGTGCTGACTTTTACTTTCTGAATAATGCTTCCTAATTAGAAATAATTTCTCATTGTCTGTGTTATTCCCTGGATTTTTCATGAGTTACCAGGATTCTTGCAAAAAACAAACAAACCCCACTTATTTTATACTGACCACATTCAACTCTATACCATGTTCACATATATTCTCCACTAACTTCATCTGACCATCTTCTGAGTTAGGCAACAGCACTTTATCATTTTACAGGAAATATTATTTCCTCATTTTCCATGCATCTTAATACCTTTTTTCTGTGTCTTTGATTCATTTAATCATATGCTCACTGTAATCATGGACTAAAATTGTTGACATTATAAAAGCTTGTCTTACTTTGGATGCTGACATACTCAAAATAATTCACAGCACTACAGGGTGCTAAATATCTACAGCTAGAGTTATAGAAAATGTATGACTTATTGTACAAGTAACAGTTTGTGCTCAGATCATTAAAGATTGTGCTATACTGCCTAGATTTGATCCTTTATATTTACCAAATTCTGAGTGTTTAACCACTTCATAACCATAATTAACATTAGTGTGAGTTTTTATGTTGTTATAGATAATATAATTTTTTCTTTAAGATTCAGCGTAGTGGCATATCAGTGAAATTTCTCTGAGGCTACGGCTACACGGGGAGGATTTGGTGATAAAAATGTTGTCGACTTGCAAAAGTGGAAATCAAGGAAACTGGTTTTTCTGCCTCCCGTTGTCAACATTTCATGGCCACATTGCTAGCTCCCTTGTTGACAGATAGAGCAAAGCAATGTGGGTAAGCATCCCACAGTGCAGTGCTGTGGGAATGCAGGACTGATCCCTGTGCTTCCTGGGATTCTCTCAGAGTTCTCTCATAGCATATTCAGAAGCTAGGGGCAGTATCATGAGTAGCTCTGTGAGCTCTCTTTGCTGAGGAATGTCGAAGCAGCAAAGCAGTCTCTAGCTCTCCTTCTGTAGCAGGAGTCTGCCTGGCACTGTGTTTCTAGCAGGGCAGAAAAGGAGCATTCCAACTATTTGATCTTATATGTGTTCCCCAAATGGAGCAGCCTTCTCAGCTGTCAGATACTTCCCAGAGATGTGAAAGGGGAGGGCTGCATACTTGCAGGGCAGCAAAGATCACAAAACATTGAGCACAGCCATCAGGGCAGGCAGTGTGGGATACTGGCAGAAGCCAGTTTTCTGGACAAAAAAAAGAGCAGAGTCCTCAATGGCTCTTCGTTAACAATAAAGGGAGGGGAAAAGACAAAAGTCTCTTGCAGGGTTGGAAGTTTTTTGTTGCCAAAACTGAGTGTTTTTCCCAACAGAAGTTGCATTGTAGTGTGTATGCACTCATTGTTTTGTCCACAAAAGGCAGTTTTTGGCAACAAAACATGCTAGAGTAGACAAGGTCTAAACATTCAATTTTTAACAAGATGATGGTGTCCCTGCAGAGCTATTCAAATCTTTATTTTTTTCAAAACTTTTTGGGGGGTAAGGAGGGGAAATGATGGGAAAATCATTTTCTTTTTATGGAAATGAAAATTTCAGTGAGGAATACCTCTGTTTTTATTATATTTTTCAAATTTTGATTTTTTAAAAAAAGTTCAGCTGGTAATGGCAAAATGCTGAGATGTATTTTCCGTCTTGCTTTTCGAAGAAACCTTGAAAATGAGTGTGTGTGTGTATGTGTGTGGCAGTGAGAGAGAGGACTTCACAGAATACAAAAAACAGACTCTGTCCAGCTCTATTTGCAGTCTCTTCTGTTCATTCCATAGTTAGCTTTTTCATTTGCTAAATATTATGGTGCACTATATCGCTTGAATCATAAGTTTCAGAAACTTTCTACAGTATTATGAGTCTGGCAGTTCATAAATAAATCCGCGCTTAAAATGTATTTTAACACAGATCTGACAAAACAAATCGTTGAGAAATATGAAGGCTAGAATCTTCTGGAATATTTCTCAAGTCTTAACAGGTTTGACAACCAAAAGCCCACAGGCACATAAAAATCCATATCTACCATGATTTTGAATCTATCCTTTTTGTGTGTTTCTCCCCCACTCCACATCAACTTCAAAATATTTTATTGTGAGACTTATGAACATTCGAACTCCTCCTCCTCCAAAACACTTAATATTGCAAAAAACTAGACACACAAAAACAATGAGCACATCTCAAGTTATAATGTATGGGGCAGGAATAGTTTTACGAGGGATAAACTCTCATGCTTCAGGCCAACCTCTGCCTAATGAGGATTAGGAAGAAAAGATGGTTCTGGTAATAACTGCAGGGTTTCCTGGACCTTCCTTAGAAGCACCTAGTACTGGCCACTGTCAATGGCTGATCTGATCACTTTCCTGCTCTAGTATGGCAATTCCTATGTTTGCAGGAAAATCAGTGCTTCTATTGCATTGCATGTACAGCAGCTAAATCTGACTATTAGATTATTATTATTAATACTACTACTTGTTAAAAAGGACTTTCATGAAATTAATAGGAACTAAAAAAATGAGCGATACCGACATTTTCAGGAGTGAAGATAAAATTCTGCCCTCAGATTTGCACAATGGCTGCCTGGAATTAGACCTGGAATTAACTGAAGATCTAGCAAAAATCTTCATACATTCTGGTTTGTGTGTAGCAGTCAGGCCTTGTCTACACTAAAGGGAAAAGTCAACTTAAGATATGCAACTTCACCAATGTTTATCACGTAGCTGGAGTCGAAGCATCTTAAATCGCATTTTGGCACTGACCACATGCTCTCGTCAACTTCCCTTGCTCCTTGTAAGGAACAGGGCTACTGGGGCCAACAGGAGCACCCTCTCAGTTCAAACTAGTGGGTCTTCACTCGACCTGCGAATACAAACCCCGGAAGATCGACTGCAGCAGCATCGGTCTTCTCTGTAGTGCAGAGAAGCCCTTAAAGTTCAGGAGTAGGAATTACAAATTCTTTGGGAACATACGCCACTTAAGATAAGCATTGTTGCCAGTATAGCAGGAACAAGTATGAGATAAGAATAAAGGGCAAGAATGCATAAACAATTCTGTTTACCCTAATGTACTGATCACGTAAACAGGGCCAAAGAACCAGATCGATAACTAACAGCTAAGCCCTACATCAGCACGTAATGAGTAACCCCTGGAAATTTCCAAACTGCCGAACAAGGCAAGAAAACTGTATTTAAGGCTGCCTCAAAGCCTAGCAAATTGAACCTCACTGATGGGCTTTGGGTACCAGCGCCTCGGAAGCTGAAACAACCTCCCACTTCATCTGCAGCCTACCCGGGGTTCCACGGTTGCAGGAAGGGACATAAGATATGCTGCTTCTTTGTTATGTTGTTCTTCCAGTTATGCGGCACAGCTGTTAGCTGTCAGGAAATAAACCACTTGGCTACATCTAGACTGGCATGATTTTCCGGAAATGCTTTTAACAGAAAAGTTTTCCGTTAAAAGCATTTTTGGAAAAGAGCGTCTAGATCGGCACGGACGCTTTTCCGCAAAAGCACTTTTTGCGGAAAAGTGTCCGTGGCCAATCTAGACGCGCTTTTGCGCAAAAAAGCCCCGATCGCCATTTTTGCGATTGGGTCTTTTTTGCACAAAACAAATCTCAGCTGTCTACACTGGCCCTTTTGCGCAAAAGTTTTGCGCAAAAGGGACTTTTGCCCGAACAGGAGCAGCATAGTATTTCCGCAAAAAGCACTGATTTCTTACAGTAGGAAGTCAGTGCTTTTGCAGAAATTCAAGCGGCCAGTGTAAACAGCTGGCAAATTTTTCCGGAAAAGCGGCTGATTTTCTGGAAAAACTGGCCAGTCCAGACACGGCCCTTATGTTTGACTGATACTTGTGTGGTATATTTTGTACTTTGAGAACCCAGTGTCGGACCTTAGACTTACCCTGGCCGGCTACACCCATTGACTGCTAGGAGGTAGCCTAAAAATGTTACAAGAATGATACAACTCTGACACCTCCTTCTGCCCCATAACATTATCATCCCCGCCCCCACAAAAAAAATCCATCACAAGCAGTGTTAACACTCCACCGGGTACCCTCTGGTCTTTGATATTGCTTGTGGCATTCTGTGGAAGGTAAAATTCTGTGCAACTGATTGAAATGGAGAAGAACCTTGTGGCAAGGATCCCAGGGAGTTGAGATCCAACCAAGACAACAGGAAATGGAGAAACAGGAACAAAGGAAAGAATGTGCCATAGCCCAATGGAACAATCTAGCTTACCCTCTGCCAGCTGGAAAAGCCTGTCCTAAGTGTAGTAAGATCTGTGGATCCCTGATGGGTCTCATTAGTCACCTCCGTCAGTGATATTGGTTATCATTTCTTGGAAGTCAATCATCTTTGAACTCCAAGGGATCACTGACACAGAAGATGTTCAGACACTATGATGATGGGTGACAGGATAAAACCCTGCAATATATAGAGAGAGGAGACATAAATTACCTTTTATATTCTCTAGTGATATATTGTTGAGAGGCCTATAGGGGCTGGTGGGGGCAGTTGCTAGACCCCATAAGCCAGGTTCAGTTTTTGCAAAGTCCTAGATGAGTGATTCTGATCCAGGTTTCTGTTATCTAAACCCCCAAACTCATATGGGGGTCAAGATCAAAGCCTTTTTTTTCTACCTTTGCAATGGTGAATGGAACTAGGATCGTGTGCAAAATGGGCCCTCAGATCCTCTGTGTCTATCTCACAGCAAGGTTTGAGCCTTATTCATGCATAGGAGCAAAGTGCTTTGTGATCCGCTAGTGGATGGTGTTAATACCAGACCAAAGGATTGACCTTTGCATTGATTCCTGTGTGTGGAATACTTGCTTTCCATTTAAACCCATTATCCAGTTTTAGAAAATGCATTCTTTCCTTTGTTCTTGTTTCTCCATTTCCTGAAATTCTCCAGTGTCAGAACCTGAGCAGCTGGCTCAACATCTGTACAGGACAACCTTTGGGCTCGGTTGTGCCTGACAGCAGGGTGGAGTTATGCCACTCATTGAGATCTCCGGGAGACATCTTGCTTCAGGGAAGAACAATGGGCCAGAACCTTGAATGGTGTAAATTAGCATTGTTTCATTGACTTTAATAGAGTTCTGTCAATGTCCACCAATGTCCACCAAGCCAGGATGGGTAGGAATAGTGTGACAGGAGAGGGGTCACGTGAGGATTACCTCTTCCTGTTCACTTCCTCTAGGACATCTGGCGTTGGCCACTGTCAGAAGACAGGATACTGGGCTAGATGGACCTTTGGTCTGACCCAGTATAGCCATTATTATGTAAGGTCTGACATTAAATTAGCTGATGCACAAAGAGGGGCTGGTTGCTGGTATGTTCCCTGCAGCTAGCTCCCATTTTGGATGATGGTCTGGGCTCCCATTTATTTATTCCGATCCTCTTTGGAGGGCTAGCGGTAACAACCCCATCCATTCTGTGATCTGGTGAAAGAAATGTCATACACCAGATTTTGCAAGAGCATACACTTTGCGTCCTTCCACCCACCTCCTTCTGTTTGCATCTATCTAATTGCTCGCTATTTCCCCTTTACTTATGCATGCAAATTACTTGTCACCAGGAATTCTTACCTGTCCTGTGCTATTAAAGATTCATTATCTAGCTCTGTGAATGGCTAACATACATTCACAGCATGTTCTGTAATGGCTTCTTTGTGGGGGCTGTTGCCTACTGTTATGATTAATGCAGCAAATGCCGCTAAATATCCTCCAAAAGTAGATCTGGACCTTGGGCGCAGCTGTGTTAAGAGCCAGGGGTGCTAACCTTTACAATAAAATGAAGATCAGTAGCTTCTGACATTTTTTTATCTGCAAGTGTGTGGTGATGAGGTGGAGAGTTGTCACCTCCAGACTTCAGCTGTCCAGAGGGATGATAAGAAACAGGAGCTCAGTGACAATCTGTGGCAATACAAAGGATTGGACTAGTAAGGTTTTAAAGAGTTGAATTTTCCTCGGGTTGCTAAGGTTAAAAGAAATATCCTGGGCCAGATCCTACAATATGATGTTTCCTAGACCCACACGGGATACAAGGACAGCTGCCTCATAACACTACTCCCTTTGCCCTGTGGAAAGCTCTTTGTATGGTCAGGCAGCCGCAGCCAGGGAGGAGGCAGGCTTGGAAAGGCAGAAGTGGAACGGGGGAAGAAGGAAGGCACATATTACAGAGGAGTGCACCTCACGCTCTTATGAACATCGCCCTGACTGGCAGAGTGTGGGCTTTTATTCTCCAAGAACTGGGCCATGTGCAGAGATGTCTCAATCTGCTATTGCCTTCAAGCCAACGGCTCTGGTCCATTAGCTCAGCCAGTGGCAAATCATTGGAGTAATAAGAACAGAAGAAGGGCCATACTGTGTCAAACCAAAGGTCCATGTAACCCAGTATCCTGTCTTCCAACAGTGGCCAATGCCAGATGACCCAGAGGGAGTGAACAGAAATAGGTAATCCTCACATGACCTCTCTCCTGTCATCCATTCCCAGCCTCAGACAAACAGGGTCTAGGGACACCATTCCTAGCCATCTTGGCTAATAGCCATTGATGGGATTAACCTCCATGAGTCAGAGGCTCTAGATTCAATTTCTGAAGTCAGGGGTGCTATTTCACACATGATGTAGGCACTTCATGGAAAGCCTAAGGAACTGGTTAGCTCACTAGTGAGGATGCGGTTTGTCAGGGTGGGTCACCAGACACGTTGTTTACCTTGCATCTGCAAGTACAACTACCCACAGTCCCATTGGTCAGGAACAGCAACTTGCAGCCAGTGGGAGCTATGGGCAGCCGTACCTGCAGATGCAAGATAAACAATCTGTCTGTCAACCCATCAGCAGCTTACCCCGATGGGCCACATGTAGCCAGCAGGTTGCCCACCACTGGTTAGCTTTTCTGCAGCCTCCCTTCCCTGTTGAGCAACACCACTGCCTCTTTGAGGGGGATCTCCCCGGGATTATCTAAAATGAGTGAGATTTGAGAGCCACGCCATTGAAACTGTGCTTCCTCAGAGCTAGAAAGGGAGCCAGGTGATATCAGTGCAGAGGGCATAAAACTGCCACACAGCCAGCCCTGGTCAGTGATAAAAGTAGATTGTCCTCCCTCAGCCCTTTCTCCCAAACACAACATAGATTCAATACCTCTCACTCTTCTTTACATTACCCCCACCCCAGTGCAAAGGCGATGTTCTACTTTGTATCCTCAGATCACTTTCCAGACTAAAATCTCGTCACTAATGCAAGATTTCCTCTCTATATTTTTACTAATTGCTTTCCAGCGTTACTACTATTGTTGCTGTGATCAAAGGCTTAACAAGTGAACAGACTCCCCTTGGTCATAGCCAAGCTAAATTTTTACTAACTTCCAGTATTCTTGGATATGCAATATGCTTCCTGCCAGTGCCTATCAGCACGAGCCCTTTGCAGATATGTCACTCAAGCGGAGATTGCCTGGGAAAAATATATGCATAATGGCTTTAATTTTAAGAGTGGGATTTAGAGGAGCAAGCTAACACCGAAGTTCAGAAGACTTCAACAATGTTCGCTATAATGGTGGCATGTAGAAGTTACTTTGCTAAGGATAACGTGTAATCTGGCACTCTTGCAAACAGGAATTCATTATTCACAATGGAGGTTTTTCATGCGTCTGATTGCCCATGAAGAAAAGCTTCAGTGTTGTTGGATAAAAAAAATAATTTCTGGTGCTCATCCTTGCTCCCTCTGAAGAGGAAGATCCCATGTGTAACTGGGGGAATTAAAAGAGACCATTTGTTTCAGGAGGCTGATGTAGTCTGTGATGCATGATCTCAAAACAGCAGGAATGGCCTCAAAATTCAACATGCATCAGTGTTTCGAACATCTTAGATGATCGCTCGCATTTTCTGAACTATAGTAGATTCAGGTATTCAGTAGATTTTGACATGGCAAGAGAGAAAATGGTATTCCATCCATTTCCACAAGTTAAGTGAACCAGGACCTCTTTGAGACTCTACCATTGTCCTGGTAATCGAGCATTGGTAAGCCAGATGCAGGTGATGGATAAATGTGTAATTGTATCGACTTATCATTAATGCACTTGTACTAGAAGAGGTTGCGGTGTAACGAGAGGAAGAGTTATCTGCTTTTCATTGCCTTGTAGAGTTAGGGGAATCATGCAAGCCAGGTTATTTATATATAATTGAATCCCCCAGAGAGATCTAAATCATAGAATCATAGAATAATAGGACTGGAAGGGACCTCAAGAGGTCATCGAGTCCAGCCCCCCGCCCTCAAGGCAGAACCAAGCTCCGTCTACACCATCCCTGACAGATGTCTATCTAACCTGTTCTTAAATATCTCCAGAGAGGGAGATTCCACCACCTCCCTTGGCAATTTATTCCAATATTTGACCACCCTGACAGTTAGGAATTTTTTCCTAATGTCCAATCTAAACCTCCCTTGCTGCACTTTAAGCCCATTACTCCTTGTACTGTCCTCAGAAACCAAGAGGAACAAATTTTCTCCTTCCTCCTTGTGACACCCTTTTAGATATTTGAAAACCGCTATCAATGAACCATTCATAAAAGTTGAGACAAACCTCTGGCATACCACGAGGGTCCTGTGCTTCTGGTGGATAGTGTTTGCCTCAGAGGCTTGCTGTGGCCCCCTCCCCCCATGTAGCTTCTTTCCTTTTACCACAAGCAAGGGTCACAGACTTCTGAGACGTACTCATGATAGTCTGGGGTGAAAACCACTTTGTAGTCCTCTCAGGGGGAGACCCAGCACCAGCTGGTCTGGGTCTGTCACAAGGTACTTTGCAATCCTTTCCTGAATGGGATGGTAGCCTTTCCGCAGTAGGATGTTTTCCCTCACTACTCAGCAGTATCTTCTGTAGGCACTATTGCTGTCCATAGATTAGCAGCATACCCACCTGTGCAGCTTTGGGGCACCAGCGGAAGCTGGGTTCTTAATGCCTTTGTTACTCTCGGAAGTGAGATATCAGCTAAAATCACCACCATCTATAGTGAAAATAGTACCAGCATTCAGTATCATTGCTCTATAGGCATAGTTTCATGAAACTGTACAATTCCTTCATTTCCCATGCTGCTAGTGGCTGTCTGATGAATTGTGTTCTGAAATATGAGAGTGTCATGTACCTTCTCTGACCACCAGCACTGTTTTGTGAAGTATCTCCAACTAGCCACCAATGACTGCAAAAACAGAGAAAACTAGCTCTGCGGTGCAGAGATGGATGACATTAAAGCAGGCTGGAAGAACCCCAGCCAATCAGGAAAGGGCTTATAGGGAACCAATCCAAAATCAGTTTGCTGGGGCAGCCCTGATAGAGAAAAACTCCCCACTGCTAGGGTGAGCTGCCCTTTCTGATTAGCAAGGGAGAAGGACTGGCTCCTGGTGGAGGAGCAGGACAGAGTAGTGCTGGGCTGGGTAGCAAAGCAGCAGGAGCTCTGGCCAACCATTGCTAGCCTGCAGCCTTCGTACAAAGGTTGAGTTGGTGCAGAACTCTTCTCCAAAGGGACAGTGTGGCTAACATAAAGGAATATGGTCCCATCACTCCCAGGAGCCAACACTGTGCACCAGCAGCTCTTCCTAGCACATTAAGGGCGTGCCTACACAACAAAGTTATTTTGGAATTGCAGTTATTCCGAAATAAGTATGCAAGCCTCTACACAGCAATTCCGTTATTTTGAAATAATTTCGAAATAACAGATGGCTCATTCCGACTTCTGTAAACCTCATTCTACAAAGAATAACGCCTATTTCGAAACAAGGCACATGTAGATTCTCCACTTCTGCTATTTTGAAATAGCCCCTCATCAGGACCATTCTAAGTTATTCCTCCTGGGGCTCTAAATCGAGATAGCACGTGTACATTAGGGAAGCCTGCCTCAGACTAATTTTAGGCTTCCGTGCAGTGTAGATGTGCTATTTTGAAATAAGCTATTTTGGAATTACTATTCCGGAATAGCTTATTCCAAAATAACCGTGCAGTGCAGATGTAGCCTAAGATACTACAGATGGTGCATTGTACATTGATTTTGAGCACCAATGTAGAGTCACGTGTGCACATGCACAAGCAATATACTAACTGTAGCAGCTTTATGCTGACATCATAGGCTTCAGCCAAAGTTTGTAATGTAGACATGACTTAAGAGGAGAATCCAAGCAGAAGGAGTAGAGAGATTTACCTCAACTCCAAGGGTAGTTAGACTTCTGCAGGAGACCCTGGCGCAAGGAAAAATCTGTAGAGTTTCTATAGAGACTTATGTTAAGCTGTTTTTTGTGGCAGACAAGATTAAAACCCTAGGAAAAAAAAGAGATAAATCTTGTGACTAGTGAGTGTGCTTTGATGCACTGGCTGGCTTGTTGGCCCACTGGGATTTCATATCAAATACCCCTAAACTATAGACAGATCCATGCTGAGATGAAAGTGATGTTCCTTTTTCATCTATTTGATATTTTGTTTTTGTAAAACAAGGACTCACAGAAAGAGGGGGGAAATGAAGAGAAGAAGAAAAGGAATGACACAGTTTGTTTCTCAAAATATAATCTATGCTACCACCATTCTGAATCAGCTCAGCAGTCAGTTATATTGAGGGAGGCAGAAAGAGCAGGTATTGTTTTGACAAAGAGGCAAACATAGTAGTTTAAATTTAATAATCCGTCCACTCGAATTGTCAGTCTAGAACTTTAAAAACAATGTGTAGTCCTGTGGCATCTTATATATCATGAGCTTTGGGGACAAGGAACATCTTTTGTTTCTACTACACCTTGCATAATGGGGTCTCCATCCATAACTGTGGCTCTTAGGTATTACTTTGGGAAAGGAATTGATGTTACGTGTGTGTGTGTGTGTGTGTGTGTGTGTGTGTGTGTGTGTGTGTGTGTGTGTGTGTGTGTGTGTGTGTGTGTGTGAGACCTTTAGCATAGTGGTGGGAAATAACCAGTCCGTGGGCTAGACATGGTTCACCTGGGTTAGCCCTTGGTAGGTCTCTGACACATTATATACCTGCGCCTCTGCAGGTACGGTTGCTTGCATCTCCCATTGGTGGTGGTTTGCCATTCCAGCCAATGGGAGCAGCGGGAAGTGGCACGGTCCGGGACACCGCTTCATGCAGCTCCTATTGGCTGGGAACAGCAATCTGCAGCCAACAGGAGCTGTGGGGGGCCATGCCTGTGGAAGTGCAGGTAAATAAAGCACTGGTAGCCCACCATGAGCTAATCCTGGCAAGTTGCATCTGATTTATTGCCCACCCCTGCGTTAGCACAATGAGACCTGTAGGTGCTACCACACCTGGGGCAAGAATGTTTCTTGAAATTGGGAATTTGCAGGATGAGATTGGGAACCAGAATTCATACAAGAAGATCTCTTCTGTGCACCTCTCTGCAGGCCGCTCAGTGCTGGGGCTGAGGTATGCGGAGGTAAGCATGTCTGCTGCCCTGCCATGTTTCCAGTTTGGTTGCTTCTCCTGCTCTACCCCCACACCCTGTGGGATGTGCATCCTATTCTTCTCTACTTCAAAGGGCTCTCGTGAAATGGTGATAAAGGCAGGCTGTACAAATGCTGTTCCTGCTAGGCCAGGCATAAAAGGTTGGTATTTGAACGTCAATTTACAGGCTGTCATGAATATGGATTGAGCTTCAGATCTAGATGAGGTGCCCTTTGATGAAATGTCTTATTTATGAATAAAAGCCGAGGCATGATAGTGTCTTCAGAGCAAGCTGTTTTAAAGAGGCATCTGTCTATCTGGTTTGTGAACACAAACTCTCCCTCTCCGGAACAGGTTCACAGCACATCATCAAAACAGAATGTTCTTCGGGTAGTGTCCCCATGGGTGCTCCACTGTAGGGGTCGAGCTCGTCCCATCGCCGCAGGTTGGAGATTCTTTAGCCCTGGTTTAGCCGGACTGCGCTGACTGCGTATGGCAAACTATTCAGCACATCTCTCCAACCACAACTTTGATAACTATGCAAAGTTGGTGACGCTTCTAGAACAATCGCCGGAGGAGAAACATCAAATTTTGAAATCAGTAGTACAGGAGGGTTATACCGCCTCAAGAGAAGCATTGCAAATTTCCTTAGACATTGCGGACGCAGCGGCCCATACCACCGCAACATCATTAGCAATGCGACGTTCCTCTTGGCTCCAAATGGCGTCTGTACCAAAAGATTTACAGACTAAGGTGGAAGATTTGCCATTCGACCGGCAAAGTCTGTTCGCTGCCAATACAGACCAAGTATTGTACTCTGGAAAAGACTCTAGGACTACACTCAGGACCCTCGGCATGTATACGCCACCATACCGCCAAAAACGATACATGCCCTACTACAGACAGCGGCCTGCCCCTTATGTTAACCCTAGGTTCAGGCAATACGAACCTCAACAAAAAGGTAAACCTCAGTAACAATAACCTAACAGAGCACCCGTCCAGCACAACAACAAACAGCCAGTTTGATGGCATTATTGAGGGACTACAAAGCATCCCTGTGCTACATCAATCAGAAACCAGGGAGCTATTCCACCATCGATTGCCACCCTTCCAACAACGGTGGTTCGCCATCACCACTGACCGTTGGGCCCGGAGTTGATAACATCAGGGTACACTATACCTCTTCTCTCCCTGCCACCCACCTTTCCCCTGCCCCTGTCCCTTTTCAGGGACCCATCTCACAAGACACTCCTCATGCAGGAAGTTCTTTGTCTTCTCATCACTGGGGCAGTAGAGAGAGTGCCAGAGCAATTACACGGCAGAGGATTTTACTCCCGATATTTACTCACCGAGAAAAAAATCAGGAAGATGGAGACCCATCCTAGATCTCTGACACCTCAGTCGGTATCTCAGAAGGCACAGATTCAAGATGGTGACATAAGCTTCCATTATGCCAACCCTGAATATGGGAGATTGGTTTACGTCCCTCGATCTACAAGACACTTATTTTCATATCACTATACACCCTGTACACAGACGTTTTCTCAGGTTCACTGTGGACAACCATTATTTTAAATACAAAGTCTTCCCGTTCGGACTTTCGTCTGCACCCAGAGTTTTCTCCAAAACTCTATCCGTAATCTCAGCCTATCTTCATCGTCAAGGCATCATGATATTCCCATATCTGGATGACTGTCTAATCAAAGCTCCAACATACCACTAGACACAATGATCCACTCATATCACGAGAGACCTATTTACAGCCCTAGGCCTTGTAATCAATGTTCAGAAATCCGCTCTCATTCCACAAACATCCCTCGAGCGCATAGGGGCATGGTTAGATTCTATAACAGTGAGAGCTTATCTTCCAGTGGCCAGATTCAACAAGATACAGGATCTTGTCCACACCATCTCTGTTAGCCCAAGAGTCACCATCCTTACCTGTTTAAGGCTCATGGGCCATATGGCAGCAACCACCTATGTGGTACAGCATGTGAGGCTTCATCTCAGATGCCTGCAGTACTGGTTAGCTTCGGTCTATTGCCAGGCAACCAGGATGTTCACAGGCCGGTTATGGTACCTCCTATGGTGAGACATTCCCTGAAATGGTGGACTTCCCCTACTTCCCCTATTAGCTCCAGTAGGCCGATATGCTGGAGCGCTTCCGCTGGGGACCATAGACCTTGTGCATGTTCCCTCTTGCAATGTGCTCCTCATCCGATGAGACATGTGTCTGTAGTAATTTGAATGTCCGGCAGAGGACGATGAAAGGAGAGGCCTGTGAGCTGATCCGCCTTACACTCTCTTTACTAGTATGGGAGTGATACTATGGTTCTCACCCCAAATTTCTCCCAAAAGTGAACACGGAATTTCATGTTAACGAACCAATAATACTCCCTACCTTTTACCCCAATCCTCATGCTTCATCCCATGATGGTCAACTTCATACACTAGATGTTTGAAGAGCCTTGGCATTCTACCTACAGAGAACACGACCCTTTCAGCAATCATAATGCCTTCTATTGTGCACGGACAAATGGTCCAAGGGTCGGCCTTTATCATCACAACGTATTTCTAAACTAATCATGAAATGTATTGCACACTGCTATTCGCTACGCCATACAGCACTACCTTCCTCGATACGTGCACATTCCACCAGAGCGATAGCCTCAACCACAGCCTTCCTCCGAGGAAGATTACGAGACATTTGGAGAGCGGCAACTTGGTCTTCAGACATGACATTTGCAAGACACTATGCAATTGATGCCATTGTCCAGGATATGCTACGCTAGCAATGGCAGTACTTTCCTCAGTGCAGAGGTCCTGACTCCAATCCCTCCCCCCGCACACTAGACGACAGCTCAGTACATACCTACAGTGGAGCACCTATGAAGAACAGGAAGTTCTACCCAAAGAAGAACAGGAAGTTACTCACCAGTTCTTTGAGGTGTGTGTCTTCGTGGGTGCTCCACAACCCGCCCTCCTCCCCTCTGCGGAGTATCTCTTATTATGTTTTTCATAGTGATCCGAATAGGAGAAGGTGGTGGGAACCGGACCGTGCGCAGCCACAGAAGCGGCGCAAAGGGCACACAACACCGCTGCACATGCGGGGCCCAGCTAAACCATGGCTAAAGAATCTCCGACCTGCAGCACCGGGATGAGCCCGACACCTACAGTGGAGCACCCATGGGGATACGCACCTTGAAGAACTGTCATTACTGCACAAGGTAACTTCCCATGCCCCTTGGTTTGAAAAGGTGAGCAAAAACCTTTCAGCAGAGAAATTCAGGGGTGTCATTTGCTATGGGACAATAGGGACAATTTTCTTCCTCTGATTTATAATAGGACTATATCCTCCCCTTCTTCCCTCCCCCAGCAATTCGGGATTGAATATAACCACATATAAGGTTCTATATGCTGATACAGCTTAGCTCGCCTCCCCCTGCATTTTTTTCAGAAATGGCGTCCCTAGTGAAATTGTTCTACCTCTACCCCCAATTTTGCCATTAGGGGACCAAAAGAAAAAACACTTCTTTGGCATGGGGAGCCTATAAATGCAACTCAGAGAAAAAATTACCAGCCCCCCTCCCCCGCCCTGAGGTATTTACTAGCAAATATAATTGCACTACTGAAACAAAACCTTTTTAATAGCACCTTCAGCTTGAAATAAAGATGAAAGGCAAATGTTGGCCCTACTGTCCATGTTGGCCACACTATCTATCTTCCTCTTCCCCACCATTGACAGAAGGAAGTGGTACAGAATGTGGAGAAGAACATTCCCCTCAGCCTTCCTTCAGTGGGTTGAGTTTAAGTCAATAGTATACTTTTACAAGCTACAGCAATTTAAACAAAGATTAAACTCACTAAAGGGCAGAACTGTCCTGCCCATAGGATGGTTCGGGGCAGCTGCCCCAGGGTCTGTGCTTTTGGAGGCCTCATGGCAGCCACCCCAACTATCCTGGACATGCAGGGTTACAGTGGCCTGGCACAGGGCGACAACAGAAGTCGCCCCTGCACATTCACCAGGTGGGTCGTGAGAGCTGCAGCAGTATGGCAGCCTGCACCTTCGCCCTTCCCCCCACACACACTGGCCCACTGTGTTCAGCTTTTCTGCAGTGACGGCAAGCAGAGAGCCCTGGCCCCAAAACATCCTACTTCTCGCTGCCACAGAGAAGTAGGGCACAATAGGCCAGAAAGGCAGCATGGGGAGATGGAGCAGAACAGACTGGGGCCACTCCAGCTCCCACCGTCTGCATGGCGAGTGCAAGGGAGGCGTACTCTGCTGCCGCTGTCCTGGGCTCCATAATCCTGTGGGCCACGTTGCTTGGGCTAGGGGCAAAAGAGTGGGGTGAGGATGGAGCAGTGGCATGATCTGGAGAAGTGGTGAGGTAGCCTTGGTTGCCCCAGGTTTTGTCCCCGCCCTCCCCCCCCTAGGAATGGCCCTGCTTAAGTGCATCAGCATTAGAGAGTTGAGTTGATCTGATTTGATTTTGATCTGTTCAATGTGATCTGGTTAAATTGGAGCATTTTTTTAAATAAGATGTTATGTGCCAGCAAAATATCAGAAAAAGTTGATCTATAAAGTAGAAGGTGTTATGATAGCTTCCAGGACGGGGAGTTCTGGTATGATGGTGAACAAGGTAATCTCTAGATCAGTGTTTCTTAAAGAGTGTTCCCTGGCACACTGGTGCCGCCCTTAAAGGGACAGGCCTCCTCTTTTTTTGCTCAATAAAAAAATCCTTGGTGTTCCCCATAAAAAAAAATTATTGTTTGGTGTTCCTCGGTCTTAAAAAAGTTTAAAAAACACTTAGATATTTAAGAACTCTAAGAAAGTGCTGGAAGGGAAAGCACAGTATATGTGAATAAAGAAGTAAAGACTGAGTGTTGGTGTAGTCTCTCTCTCTCTCTCTCTTTCTCTCTCTCTCAATCTTTCTCACTCCCACTCTTCCTGATGGATGGCGGCCTTTAATTTATGCCTTTTTATACTCTCCTATTAGCTTCTAAAGCTGGCTAAAATGGGGGCGGGAGGAGAGAGAGAGAGGGGAATACTGTCATTTTTTGTCAGTTTTCATCCATTTTTTTTCCAGTTTTGATCTTTGAAATATTTCAAGAAGGCCCCATTTTTTCCTTGCTGCATTTGTCTCATCTGAGCTCATGAGATGGGAGTCATAAACTGAATTCTCTTAGGCTCAAATCCTGCAAACACTTTGATGCATGCATAACTTTATAATGTAATTGTTGGAACAACTGGCAGTGCCTATAAGAGGCATGTGCACATTTGCAGAATCAGGACCACAGATTCCAGCTTGTGCTTATCCTTGCAGCACTTATGCAGAAATGAGAATAGTAAACATTTAGTTTTGTCACATAAAATCATCCGCTGGATCTCTGAAGCACATACAAGGATCAGCTCTGAGTACAAGGGGGCCGTTTTTCCATAGCCAGTTTTCACAACAGAACCACGCATTCTGTATTGTATTCAAATTTGTAACCCTAGTGTTACATTTGGGCTGGCATTAATGACAGCTATGCTTTCTGTGCAGCCCAGTAAAAATGCATTGCAGTATTCCCACCCAGCTGAGGTTAGTTTCGTTTCTTTGTTTTTTTGTTTTTGTTTTTGCTTTGTCAGTTCAAGGAGATGGTCAGACTGTAGTTTGGTTCTCTACTAAATGCTCTGGTTTCATGAACGCTTGAGAAAGGTGGGAAGGGAGGAAAAACAAACAAACGTAAATTGCCTAGTGTCCTGTCTCATGTTTTTTCTGTCTAAACTGTCTAGGCTTAAACTGGCTAGTGTTTGAGTAGACTATATCAGCAAATAGCACAGCATAACAATGATTGCCAGGTATTCTGTCTGGTAAAGAGATTTTTTTTTCAATTTGAACTTTATCATTTATACCTGGTGAAATGATTGATTCTGCGGTATTTGTACAGATGTTCAACACCAATAATATATGTGTGCGGCTTATCTGGATATACATCCACTCTTACATGTCTCCTGATGTATTCAGAGCTCTGCACAGACATTGCCCAATGTTTAATTGTGACTGGTTTACAAATATAGCCTTGGTATGTATTCATAGAATCATAGAATCAAAGAACTATAGAGCTGGAAGAGATCTCAGAAGGTCATCAAGTCCAGCCCCTGCTGTAGGCAGGACCAATCCCAAATAAATCAACCTGGCCAGGACTTTGTCAAGCTGAGACTTAAACACCTCTAGGGATGGAGACTCCACTACTTCCCTAGGTAACCCATTCCAGTGCTTCACTACCCTCCTAGGGAAATAATTTTTCCTAATATCCAACCTGGACCTCTCCCACCACAACTTGAGACCATTGCTCCTTGTTCTGCCGTCTGTCACTACTGAGAACAGCCTCTCTCCATCCTCTTTGGAACCTCCCTTCAGGAAGTTGAAGGCTGCTATCAATTCCCCCCTCACTCTTCTCTTCTGCAGACTAAACAGACCCAAGTCCCTCAGCCTCTCCTCATAAGTCATATGCTCCAGCTCCCTAATCATTTTGGTTGCCCTCCGCTGGACCCTCTCCAGTGCGTCCACATCCTTCCTGTAGTTGGGGGCCCAGAACTGGACACAGTACTCCAGGTGTGACCTCACCAAAGCCGAATAAAGGGGAATAATGACATCTCTGGAACTGCTGGCAATGCTCCTCTTAATGCAACCTAATATGCCATTAGCCTTCTTGGCTACAAGGGCACACTGTTGACTCATATCCAGCTTCTCATCCACTGTAACCCCCAGGTCCTTTTCTGCAGAACTACTACTTAACTGGTTGGTCCCCAGCTTGTAACTATTCTTGGGATTCTTCGGTCCTAAGTGCAGGACTCTGCACTTGTCCTTGTTGAACCTCATCAGATTTCTTGTGGCCCAATCCTCCAATTTGTTTAAGTCACTCTGGACCCTATCTCTGCCATCAAGCGTATCTACCTCTCCCCCTAGCTTAGTGTCATCCGCAAACTTGCTGAGGGTGTAATCCATCCCCTCATCCAGGTCATTAATAAATATATTGAACAAAACCGGTCCTAGAACCGAACCTTGGGGCACTCTGCTAGAAACCTACCGCCATCCTGACATCGAGCCGTTGATCACTACCCGCTGGGCCCGGCCTTCTAGCCATCTTTCTATCCATCTTACCGTCCATTTCTCCAATCCATATTCCCTTAACTTGCTGGCAAGAATATTGTGGGAGACTGTATCAAAAGCCTTGCTAAAGTCAAGGTATATCACATCCACTGACTTTCCCACATCCACAGAGCCAGTTACTTCATCATAAAAGCTAATCAGATTGGTCAGGCACGACTTGCCCTTTGTGAATCCATGCTGACTATTCCTAATCACTTCCCTCTCATCCAAGTGCCTCAAAATGGATTCCTTAAGGATCCCTTCCATGATTTTTCCTGGAACCGAGGTAAAACTGACAGGCCTATAGTTCACTGGATCATCCTTCTTCCCTTTTTTTTCCCACATCCTTAGCCAGTCCCAATTCCATTTGCACTTTTGCCTTCCTGATAACCCCCCAGGGTCATTCTTGAGCTATACATTTAATCTCCTCCCTGATCATTTGTCCAAGTTTCCATTTTTTGTAAGCTTCCTTTTTGTGCTTAAGTTCACCAAGGATTTCCCCTGTAAGCCAATCCGGTCTCCTACCATGTTTGCCTCTCTTGCTACGCGTCGGGATGGTTTCTTTCTGTGCCTTCAGTAAGGCTTCTTTAAAATACTGCCAGCTGTCCTGGACTCCTTTCCCCTTCATGTTAGCATCCCAGGGGATTCTGCCCATCAGGTCTCTGAGGAAGTCAAAATCTGCTTTTCTGAAGTCCAAGGTGTGTATTTTACCACTCTCTTTTGTTCCTTTAGTCAGGATCCTGAAATCTACCATCTCATGATCACTGCTTCCCAGGTTTTCACCCACTTCTACTTCCCCTATTAGTTCCTCCCTGTTTGTGAGCAGAAGGTCAAGCTGCGCATGGCCCCTGGTCGGATCCTTCAGCACTTGTGTCAAGAAGTTATCCCCAACATTCTCCAAAAACTTCCTGGATTGCCTGTGTACTGCCATATTAGTTTCCCAACAGATGTCAGGGTGATTAAAGTCCCCCACAAGAACCAGGGCCTGCAATCTGGAAGCTTCTCTCAGTTGTCCGAAGAAAGCCTCATCTACCTTATCCACCTGATTCGGTGTCCTGTAGCAGACACCAACAACAACATCACTGCTGTTGTTTGGTCCTTTAAACTTAACCCATAGACTCTCAACAGGTTTTTCTCCCTCTTTATACTGGAGTTCAGAGCAATAATAGTGCTTTCTTACATATAGTGCAACTCCTCCTTTTCTCCCCTGCGTGTTCTTCCTGAACAGTCTATACCCTTCCATGACAGTGCTCCAGTCATGCGAGTCATCCCGCCAAGTCTCTGTTATCCCAATTAAATCATATTTCTTGGACTGGGCCAGGGCCTCCAGTTCTTCCTGTTTGTTGCCCAGGCTTCTCGCATTAGTGTACAAACACGTCAGGTAACCAGCTGATCGCCCTATCTTCTCCATTCGAATCAGGAGTCCTCCTTTCTTGCTCATTCCTCTCTGCATTTCTTCCCGGTATCCGACTTTCCCACTCCCCTCAGAGTTTTGGTCACTGTCCCCCGATGAACCTAGTTTAAAGCCCTCCTCACTAGGTTTGCAAGCCTGCCCACGAAGATGCTCCTTCCTCTCTTCGTTAGGTGGATTCCATCTCTTCCTAACAATCCTTGTGCCCGGAACAGAGTCCCATGGTCGAAGAAACCAAAGCCCTCTCTGTGACACCAGCTGCGCAACCACGCATTTACGTCCTCAATTAGACGATCCCTGCCCAGTCCTTTCCCTTCAACAGGGAGAATGGACGAGAACACCACTTGTGCTCCGAATTCTTGGATCCTTCTTCCCAGTGCTACATAATCCTCAGTAACCCGCTCAAGGTCATTCTTGGCCGTATCATTAGTTCCCACGTGGAGAAGCAGGAAGGGGTAGCGATCTGAAGGTTTGATCAGCTTGGTAAGCCTCTCAGTCACATCCTGAATGCGAGCTCCCGGTAAGCAGAACACCTCTCGAGATTCCAGGTCCGGACAGCAGATGGATGTCTCAGTCCCTCTTAGGAGGGAGTCCCCGACCACCACCACCCGTCATTTTCTTTTGGGGGTGGTGGCCATGGAACCCCCATCCCTAGGATTACCCCACCGATGCCTTCCAGTAGATTGTGTTCCCTTCCGGTTTCTTCCTTGTGAGGTCCCTTCCAAAGCATTCAGCACTGCAGAGCCTGTGGAGAGATCCTGAAAGCGATTACTTACCTCTATAGCATTGGGGGATTCCCATGCTGGCCTTTTTCCCCTTCTAGAAGTTACATGCTGCCAGTTCCCTTCCTGGTCACGTACTGCCCTCTCTGGCTCTTCTGCCTGACGTGCTTGAAGGATTAAACGCTGCCTTCTATCGAGGAAGTCTTCATCCTCTCTGATCGAGTGTAGAGTCGACACTTGGGCCTCCAGTCCTCTATTTTTTTCTTCCAAAATGTCGACCAGCTTGCACTTTATGCAGATGAAATCTGTTCTTTTTTCTGGAAGACAAACATGGCACACACTGTGTAGGTAACAACAGCAGACCTATCACCATCCATCGCTGCTGTCCTGGAGAAGGGATTTAAAAAGAAAGGCAAGAGAACCTCATGCCCTTCCCTCTCCCCTTCCAAACTCCCTCTCTAAACTCCCTGTTAGCACTCACCTGTTCATAAGCTCTTTGGTCGCTTTCCCACTGCCTTATAAAGTCCTGGAGTGCCTGAAAGTCCCTCTCCCTACCAAGGCTCAGCCAATCAGCAGAGGCTTCTAGAATTCAAACTTTAATTAGAAGCCAACAGTTTCCACCTGCCAATCACAGCATACACTCCATGAAGGGGAGGGGGAGGGCAAAGGGGCAGTGGGGGGGAATAAAAGCCTCACTCACAAACACGGGGAAAGAACAAACAAAAACAAAAAAAACCCACACACCAACCCTCACTCACAAACACAAGCTCAGCACACAGCAAGAAAACCCCAAACACAATACACACTTCCCTCAAGAGTCCTGTATCTGCTTCTCCTCTACTTGGAGAACTCCCTCTCTAAAGCCTCACTCAAAAACACAGAGAAGAGAAAAAAACAACAAAACCACCACACACCAACCCTCACTCACAAACACAAGCTCAGCACACAGTAAGAAAGCCCCAATAACAACACACACTTCCCTCAAGAGTCCTGCATCTGCTTCTCCTTTACCTGGAGAACTCCCTCTCTAAACTCTCTGTTAACACTCACCTGTTCGTATTATTGGTCATGGAGTTAAACTCACTTGAAATCAACTGAGACGGCAATTTTTCAAGGTCAAGTGACTACCACACAGATAGTGGCATTTATTAAGCCCCCCCAAAGAAATGTGGGTAAGAGTCCTTCGCAGATGCCCACATTAAAATCACTACAGTGGTTCTGTCAGACACTATAACTCTGCCTAGTTAGAGTTTCTCTTTCAAAGTGCTTGCAATCTAAATAGTCAAGACAGGGAGACAAAGGGAGGGAGAAGAAATAGGCAGAGAGAACTAAAGTTGCACAAGGACACACAACTAATCCATTAAAGAGCCAGGAATACAATCTAGATCTCTTGCTTCCCAGTTCTTGTTCTATTGACTAGGCGATATTGCATCCCCTAAAGGTGAAGCTGTTAACTGCCTAAGTCCATGAGTTGAGCCTCAGATCCACTAGTCAGAGATTTAAACATCAGAATCAGCTTCTACACAGTTGGAAGCGAGGCTACATGCCCTTTAAAAATGTGATCCTATCTATCTGATTCTGAAGCTCTGCTTCAGTTTCTCCCCAACTCCACAGTCGAGCCAAACTTTCCATACACCGCCTGTCACACTGTCTGGTGGGGTTTACTGCTGGGAAGGCCAACCTCAGGTCGGGCTGTCAGGCTATGTCTACACTACAAGGATCTACTGGATCATTGCAAATTTGTGTACCTTTTTCCGATAGTTGTTTCAGAAGAGGCTTTTTTGAAATTTGGCCCGTCTATACTGGGCCAAATTTTGGAAAAGCTTCCTCTTTTGAAAGAGCCCTTCTTTCTTGTGGGAAGAGGAAGACAAGGCTTATGAAAGAGCGCGTCTGCTCTTCAGCAAAAAAAAAAAAAAAAGGAAGAACAGACGCTTTCCCTGGATGTGGCGGAGTTTTTCCGGGATACTTCTGGTATCCCGGAAAAACCCCATAGTACAGACATAGCCTCAGAAAACAGGGCAGACACCCCAAACTTCTGGTACATTTTCTAATTAGATTTCACAAAGCCAGTGATAGATATGCACACCTGGACTACTTGATTAGTTTTACCATCGAGCCATGGACAGTCTCCTGCGGTTCTCCTGCTCCGCTCTGCCATCCAGAAAAATGGGACAGTCTGATGAGAGGTTCTTAAATCCAAAATTCACCCACATTAGGATACTACCTACCCTCACAGAGCCAGTCATTTACACCAGATCAATGGATACTCTGGAGTTCACCAAAGGCAATGGGGTAGCCAATTTCTCTAGTAAAATTAACTCAGGGCGCGCTAACAAAGAAAAAAAGAAGTAAGAGTGGTTAAAGCTGGTAAAATACATTGCAGGTGAATCTAAGTTTGGAGTCCAAATGATAGGCAAGTAATGTCTGCTAGTTTCCATCAGATTTCAGGGTTAACCAAAATGTCTTTGCGGATCACTGTCCACTTGCTCTAAATTCCATCCTGTCAGAATTCCTCAGTCCACAGGATGCCTTCTTGTAGTTGAAAATAGCCTGGCAAATGTTTTCCACACAGCATGGGCTCTCCCTTTGTTGTCTACAGCCAGACAAAGTTGGTACATTTTCCTTTATTGCATAAAAGACCCAGGCTTTGAACTTAATAATGTTTCTTCATTTACAGTTCTGAGACGCCAACCCTATTTTATAGGCAGTTATACATAATGCATTTAGTGACAGACATCCAGATAATCCTTCATTAGTTTTCATGCAATTTTATACATGAAGTAATGTGTCATGTAAACATAAAGACATCCTTTTGATTTAAAGGCTAACTATGCACAGGGACAGAAATCGCAGGAAACAGGCAGAACAGTACCTTTGTGTTCCTTCGCACTAACATACAAGTGAATTGGTATAGTTAAAAGTTCTTTGAGATTCTCCCCAAGTGAATTTCTGTGAGACTGTGACATAAGGTGACCTGTCAGCATCACAAAGTTGGTCTGTCTGCATCCCGCCACCTTCCTCAGCCCCATATTCTGACTGTACTGGTTCTGTAAGATGCCTGTGCTGTGCAGAAGAATGAATAATACGGCTTAGCAGGTGTCTTTTATGTTCGGCCATTTTGGCAGATGCTTCTCTCTAATCATCACGTAATTTAAATGTGGCTGATGTTGTGATAGTGGCAATTGTGCAGAAGAAAGTGGACCATGTTCAAAATCATGTGAATTAATTTTCCAAAGTAGAAGCATCTGGACATGATGCAAGGAGTACATTGCACCAGTGTTGTTCTGCACAAGGAGCACATGTCATGCAAATGAGGGTATCTACTTTTTTTTTCCACTGTCATGAACAACTTTGGCATCTCTAATGCATTTCTCATGAGAATTCCAAAGAGGTTTCTACTTGGAAACAAATGAAAGTTGATGTATTTTTATCAGATTGAAAAATAAGCAAAAGGAAAGTAGGCTTTAAAAGGACAGAGCAGCAGGCAATCCAGCAACATCTATGTCTTTGAATCAGAAAGAGAGAGAGAGATGTTTGAATTCTTTGTCTGAGCACTTGCCTTTGATTGAATTCTCAATCTGATTTTGATGAAGCAGGCGTTACAGTAACAAAAAACAAAGATGTGCTTGTAATAAGTGTATTTGAGAATAAGAGAATGTCCGTGATGTGATACATAACAAAATGATACACATTTACTCCTCTGTATGGACCAAATATATGAAGTCTTATGAATGTGCATATAGCCATATTCATACAGCAAAAGTTTCAATCAGAGGTAATTAGCACATGGAGATCGAGTGCAGTATGTTGCACTAGAAGCATTACCAAAGGGATATGAAAAGACTTCTGTGATGATTGGCATATTTCTGATGTATTCTCTTTCCAGTTCTATTTATTCTGTTTCTGGTTTATTATGAAGATTGTGCCTTTTATTTTGTTTTTAAAAAGAAGAAAATTGAATGGGACCAGAGAAATGTCACCTTGGGTTAGACAACATCAAGATTACAAGCATGTCCTATTCTGGACTGTAGCTTTAAGAAACATTACTATGCATCTTTGCAGCAGCCACGGGTGCCCAGAAGCCAATGAAGTGAGTTAGAACATGGGAACAACAGAAATAACTTTAAATTGAAAGTACAGAAGAAGCCATGCAGGGAGGTTTTAACAAGAGTTGATTTGTCTTTCCATATGTCCTAAAATATTCTCCCTTTCATTTTTTATAATACATTCCTTTTTTTGTGTATAATAAGTTCTCCCCAACTTAAAGAAAGGGATTCGCTTGCTGAAGAGCAAATGCATAATGACTTCTCTCTGACATTGCTCATGCTGATAGTTTGCAGATGTGAAGAACGAAAACCAGCATAGTGGTGATGGGGCACAGGATTTATGAAAGTGGGGGAGAGAAGAAAAGAGATGTTTCCTCCCCTTTGTGAGATGCATATTCGGGAATCAACTAAGGCTCTGGTTTCTGCTACAGCTTTAAGGGGGGTTTTAAAGGCACTGGATCAAACACATTCTTAACATTAAGGAGAGGAGCTTCGTTCCTGGGGCCAACTCTTCCTCCGTTATAAATCACCATAGCTTATTTAAATGTCAGTCATAGAATAATAGAATTGTAGAACTAGATCTCAAGAGGTCATTAAGTCTAGCCCCTGCACGATGGCAGGTGCAAATAAACCTAGGCCATGCCTGGCAGGTGTTCATCAACCTGTATTTAAAAACCTCCAGAGATGAGCATTCCATGACATCCCTTGACACAAGGCTGAGACTGTCCAGTCAGGGCAAGCTACGAAGAATGGGGCAGACAATCCCCGAATCTGGAGGTCATTTTTAATACTTAGATTTACCAGCCCAGCAACAGAACAGGTTCTTCAATACCGTATTGATTACCCAGCAGTCCTGTAAAGCAACCCAGCCTTGAGCTCCCAATGAGACAGCCAAATCATATATGATAAGGATTACTCATAGCCAACTGGTGCTTGGGGGAGGTGTATGGGGGGGCCACCTAGAGGGACAAGCAGGTAGGGTTGCCAGGTGTCCAGTTTTGAACCGGACAGTCCAGTATTTGAGCTTTCTGTTCGGGAAACAAATTGAGAAAATATAAATGCCCGGTATTTTTTAAATAAGATGTAATGTTGATTGTGAGGTAATGTCAAGTGTGTCTGGTATTTTTGTTGAAACCATCTGGCAACCCTACAGGCAGGGGACATATGGGAGACCCCATTTAGCAATTAAAATTTTGGTGAGGGCACAAAGGGGCAGTGTGCCTCCCGAATGCTACCATGAGTCATCTATGGGATTACTGAAAACCTTGTTCCTCATATAAAAAGTTCAGCCCATCCCTAAGAATTGGACACCTTACCCATGAGGGTCAATGACCCACTTACAGCCTATTCTTATTAACTACACCAAGAAATGAATTCAAAACAGAAAAGGGAGTGAGTATTGATTAATAGATCATTATACAGACTGTGATAGGGTGTACCAACCCCGCGCAAGCCCAGGAGGGGTTAACCAAGTCTGCTTGGCTGAGAGGACCCCTCCCCCACAGCACTACTGGGCATGCTCCAACTGCAGGCCTAGTATAAAAGCCAGGGGATCAGTTCAGCCAGGGCTGACCACGGGAGGGGAAAGGAGCTCCTGCCCAAGCACAGGAGCAGCCACCACAACCACATCAGCAGCAGCCACAGCAGCAGCAACCGCAGCAAGTGGATGCCAGGGAGAGTGACTAGGCTGGAGGCCACAGGTGTGGAAGAAGCCATCTATTGGACAGGGTAGGAAGTAGCCCAGGGCGGGGAACTGGAGGGTTCCCGGAGAGCTCAGTGTGTTTTGGGTGGTTTCCCCCGCTGAGCTAGTGGTAGGACATGCCCACCACTGACAGGGCCCTGGGCTGGGGCCTGGTGGAAAGGAAGAACCCAGGTCCCTCTACCCCACCCCCATTGGCCCAAAAGGGGGTGTGCCTCAGTTGCCATACTGATCTGGCCACTGGGCCTTACTGCCCTACAGACTGGGGTCATTAGAGACTAGGCTGCTGGACTTTTTCTGCCCCATGGACTGGGGTTACCATTGACTTGACTGCTGGGCCTTACTGCTCTGCAGACTGGGATCATTATAGACTAGGCTGCCAAGCCATACCACCCTGCTGATAGAGGCTATAGACAGGGGCCAGATTATGGGGTGAGGCATTGCAGACGGGGCATAAGAAGCACCCCGCCCAGCCTCCCAGGGGGCCGGGCTTCCTACCCCATGACAGACCAGTAGGAGTAGGGTTCTTAAATCAGTTTCATAGTAAAGATGGTGAGCTTTAAGGTGGCGAAGAGTTTTCCCATAATTTGTTCCATAGGTCATAACCCAATGTCCAATATATGGTGACCCAGATTGGAGGTGGGGACCACAGTCTTGTGACTCAAACTTCCCCTGACAAAGCTTAAGCAGATCTGAGAAAACAGGATTGGGTCTCTAGAGTTCTTTCTACTGCTCTCTACCAGTGTCCTTTTCTTCTCGGGTTCTTAAGTCCAGCAACCTAAAGGTCCACTTGATATGCCCAACGTTTCACTTTCCCCACTCCCAGTTTCTGCAATGGGTCAGTGCAGATCCAGAGGTCAGAGATCCATCTGCAGAGTGCACCTTCCTCCGTGGGTTGGGTGAGGTAAAGAGGCATCTTACTCGCTCTGCTGGCCGCTCACCATCTGCCTGCTCACTGCTGCTGCCTTGCTGGCCGTTCGTCACTCTTCTCCACTGCCACCCTGCTGGCTGTCAATCAGCATTCACTGCCATCCGGCTCTGACCTCTGCACATCAGTCTCAAGTGAATTCAGCTCCCAGTGATTTTAACTCTTAGCAGGCTGCGTAGAAGAAACACAACTCGACCACAATTAACATACAGAAGTCACTTCTAATGAAGTCTACCTAGCTCTATTCTTTGAAGAGGGGAAGGTAGGGGCAACAATTAGTCAAACCACTTCAGGCTGTCTCCCTGGGCAGGGTATAGAGACTCCAGACCAGAATATCTTTCCCTTTTCCCTCTTACTCTCATAGGCCTGGTCTATACTAGACCAGGCAGGTCGGCTTCAGGTAAGCCATCCAGCTATGCAAAATACACAGCTGGAAGTATCTTACCTTAAGCTGAGCCGCCGTGGTATATGCCCTGTTAGAGGCGAATGGGAGCACTCATTCTCATTGGCTTCCTTTACTCCTTGCAGAATGAGGAGTACTGGACACTGGCAGGGACTACCCTCAGCCTTCAATATGGGGGCCTACACTAGACCTGATAAATCAAACGCTAGAGGGTTGGTCTTCTCCTTAGTGTAGACAATCCCATAGAGTGCTGAAAGTTAAGCCACTGCTTAGCAATGTGCTTTCTGCTAACGTGGAACCCCTTCCTTTGAAACAGATTAAGCACTGTCTTGCTTTTTGGTATTCCCACAATAACTACAAACATTGCTAACCATATTTCAGCTATCCCTACATTCAATACGAACATAGAAGATGATGGGACACAGTTAAGTTGATGACAATGAGCAAAATACCACTCCCTCTGCTGAACATATAGCAAATCTAAGGAAAGCAGGAGCAAACTGTATTTACCTAGACACTCCCTAGGTCTCCCTCCTTCCAACTAGTTATCAGGGAGACATTCCTTCAGATCCTTCTTACATATGTATTATGCACTGTGTGTAATTCAAAACTTAATCTGTGTTAGTTACCTGTTTACAAACTCCCGACCAAGAATATAGGGTCAAAGGTGAACTAATCCCAAGAGGCTACATGAAAGCAGCATCTTCTCATGCAGAGACTGTTATACATATGGGATAATTATCAACCACAAGTATTTTAGCAAACAGAGACTTTCAAAAGTCGTGGAGATCAGGAGAGATCCTGGATGATTGGAAAAAGGCAAATGTAGTGTCTATCTTTAAAAAAGGGAAGAAAGATGATCCAGGAAACTATAGACCGATCAGTCTTACTTCAGTCCCCGGAAAAATCATAGAGGGGATCCTCAAGGAATCCATTTTGAGACACTTGGAAGAGGGGAAAGTGATCAGGAATAGTCAGCATGGATTCACAAAGGGCAAGTCATGCCTGACTAATCTTATTAGCTTTTATGATGAGGTAACTGGCTCTGTGAATATGGAAAAGTCAGTGGATGTCAGATGACTTTAGCAAGGCTTTTGATACGGTCTCCCACAATATTCTTGCCAGCAAGTTAAGGGAATATGGATTGGAGAAATGGACTGTGAGATAGATAGAAAGCTGGATAGAAGGTCGGTCCCAGTGGGTAGTGATCAATGGCTCGATGTCAGGTTGGCGGTCGGTTTCTAGTGGAGTGCCCAAAGGATCAGTTCTAGGACCAGTTTTGTTCAGCATCTTTATTAATGACCTGGATGAGGGGACGGATTGCACCTTCAGAAAGTTTGCTGATGACACTAAGCTAGGGGGAGAGGTAGATACGCTGGAGGGCAGGGAGAGGGTCCAGAGTGACTTAGACAAATTAGAGGATTGGGCCACAAGAAATCTGATGAGGTTCAAGGAGGACAAGTGTAGAGTCCTGCACTTGGGACAAAAGAATTCCAAGCATTGCTACAGGCTGGGGACTGAATGGCTAAGAAGCAGTTCTGCAGAAAAGGACCTGGGGATTACAGTGCATGAGAAGCTGGATATGAGTCAACAATGTGCCCCTGTAGCCAAGAAGGCTAATGGCATATTAGGTTGCATTAAGAGGAGCATTGCCAGCAGATCCAGAAAAGTGATTATTCTGCTTTATTTGGCTCTGGTGTGGCCGCATCTGGAGTATTGTGTCCAGTTCTGGGCCCCCAACTACAGGAAGGACGTGGATGCATTGGAGAGGGTCCAGCGGAGGGTGACCAAAATGATTAGGGGGCTGGAGCATATGACCTATGAGGGGAGGCTGAGGGAGTTGGGTTTGTTTAGTCTGCAGAAGAGAAGAGTGAGGGGGGATTTGATAGCAGCCTTTAACTTCCCGAAGGGAGGTTCTAAAGAGGCTGGAGAAAGGCTGTCCACAGTAGTGATGAATGGCAGAACAAGGAGCAATGGTCTCAAGTTACAGCGGGAGAGGTCTAGGTTGGATATTAGGAAAAACTATTTCACTAAGAGGGTGGTGAAGCACTGGAATGGGTTACCTAGGGAATTGGTGGAATCTCCATCCCTAGAGGTTTTTAAGTCTCAGTTTGACACAGCTCTGGCAGGGTTGATTTAGTTGGGATTGGTCTTGCCTTGGGCAGGGGGCTGGACTTGATGACCTGCTGAGGTCTTTTCTAGCTCTATGATTCATTGAGAGCATCCGGGAGAGAAAGGAGCACTAAAATAATAAAAAAATAAAGCCCAGAAAAATCATATTAAAAATGACTGTGAGCAACTGTACAATTATTTTGAATTCAGCAAGATGAAATTCAATAGGCAAGTGCAAAGTATTACACTTGGGAAGGAAAAAAATCCAATGCATAAATGCAAAATGGACCTTTCATTGTCAAAACGTTTGTTTTCTATGCCCAGAGAGTGTGTCTAGACTGGCAAGTTATTCTGCAAAAGCAGCTGCTTTTGGTATTGGTATTGAACCAGGCTATGGCTGCTGCTAGATCCATCTGTCAGAAGAGTTACACAGGCAACTGCTTTCATTACAGAACAAGCTGTCAGGTTTCATGGAAAGAAACAAAGACCTATATATTCAAAGAGAAATGAGAACGCATTTTATTAGCAACCCATATTATCATACTTGGACATTATACTTAGGAATTCCATAACCTTTATCTGAGGATTTCCAGCATATGAACAAAAGGTTTAAGACACAGCTGAAGCCATTGGAAACTGAGGCTGCTTATCATCTTGGAAAATAAAGAATTCAAATTTAGGCACTCAAATGTAACAGTTGTTCGAGTGAAACACTCTACGCCTCAAAGCATTTTAGTGTAGGAGCTGAGAAAATAACCCAAGAGTCCAAACCAGCAGGTCCCTGTTCTAATCGGAATACCACAGCCACAACATAAGGAAACTTGATAATGACATGGGAATTGAACATATATACTGTGCCTGTTGGTAAAATTGCTGATCCTAATTACGTGTTAAGCACATTGTCCATCTTAATATTTATATGCATATGTAACCTACACACCTACAGAATGTAGTGTACTGGCAGTCCCCGACTTACGCGGATCCAACTTACGTCGGATCCGCACTTACGAACGGGGCTTTTCTCGCCCCGGAGCTCGTGGGCGGCGGGACCGCCCAGAGCACAGCGGTCCCGCCACTGCGTCCTCCGGGGCGAGAAAAGCTGCTCCGGGTCTCCCTGGTGTGCTGGGGGGGATTCCCCAGCACAGCAGGGAGACAGGAGCAAAGCCGCAGAGGCAGGGAACCCCGCCGCCTGTGCGGCTTTGCTCCGGGGCGAAGGAGCAAAGCCACACGGGCAGCGGAGTCCCGCCGCCTCTGCGGCTTTGCTTGGGTCTCCCTGCTGTGCTGAGGGGGACTCCCCCAGCACAGCATGGAGACAGGAGCAAAGCCGCAGAGGCGGTGGGACCTCTGCGCCTTCGGGGCTTTGCTTGGGTCTCCCTGGTCTGCGGGGGAGGGGGAGGAGGCGCAGCTAGTGTGCCCCCCCCCAACAGACCAGGCTTTTGTTGCGGGACCCCTGGGGTAGAGCAGCTGGGGTGCTGCCGGGTTGGTCCTGCGGGGAGGTTGGTCCCAGGAGTCCAGATTCAGCCGCTGTTGAAACTGATCAGCGGCTGATTCCAGGAAGCCGGGGGCAGAGCAACTCTGCCTAGGGCTTCCTGTAGTCAGTCGCTGATCAGTTTCAGCAGCGGCTGAATCTGGAGCCAGTTCCAACTTACATACAAATTCAACTTAAGAACAAACCTATAGTCCCTATCTTGTACGTAACCCGGGGACTGCCTGTACTGTCCCATGTATTGGCAGTTAGACACTTCAAGGGTATGTCTAAACTACATCCCTCTGTCGAAAGAGGGATGCAAAGTAAGCAAATCGAAAGTGCAAATGAAGAGGGATTTAAATATCCTATGCTTCATTTGTATAATTGCATCACAGCGGTCTTCGAATAAGAGTATTTCTAAAGTGAAACTGCCATCTAGATATGGTTCTTTTGGGAAAAAAAAATCCTTTTTCAAAAGATCCTGGACTCCTCATTTTTTGTAGCTTAAACTGTAGCAGCTCGTTCACTCAGCTCTAGAGGTCCTAGGTTCCATTCTGCTTGTCAGCATTACACGTACACACCAGATTTCATATCACACTGGTGCCTCTACAATGGACCAAACCAAAACATTTGATCAACATCTTGCCATTGAATTACCTCTCTATTTTAAATGCAAGTATCCTCTGTAGCTCTTCAGCTGATTCCCCATGTTTTGTACCTTGTTCAGGCCTTGAACACTGGGGCAAATCAAGTGTATTGATTTGGTGCATTTGACACCCACTTTGTGCAGGTATTTGCATCTGTGCAAAGTGTGTGTCAGGCAGCAGAGAATTATTCGCTCCCCCAATTCCCTACCAGTCTCCAAGTTGAGATTCAGAGCTGGCTGGAACTGAATTAAGACTCCCTGGCTCAATCAGTGTGTGTGTGACCCATGGGAACATGCAGAATGCCATAGCTCTTAATTGCCAATTGCTTTTCCTTTGCAAGAGTAATAAAACCTTACATGAACACCTGTGGCCCTTGGAGCATTTGAAGACATAATTACTTAGCCGATAACAATGTACATTAATGTAACAATGCGCTGTGATGACTCAGAGTACATCAAAGATGTATTTTCAGAATGTGTGAGAAAATTGTGTAAAACTGCATTGTGCTCTCATTTGCTACTTTTCAGAGTTAAGTATGATTTCTACAATGCCCCCCTCTCTGCCCACCACAATCTCATACCTTCTTAGACCTGGATAGGAGGTCAAGAATTTGGGGCGGGGGTTTGGAAAAAGGTTCTTCTGCTTGGTTTTTTGGAAGAGGCTTTTCCAACATGTGGCCCATTTATACGGGGCCAAATGTCGGAAAAACCTCCTTTCGGAACATCCCTTATTCCTCATACAATGAGGAATACAGGGCTTCTGAAAGAACAGTCCCACTTTTTCAGAAACTGTTCAGAAAAAGCAGACGCATTCTCTGAATGTGACAGTTTTTCCCAGATATCCCAGAAAAAACTCTACCATCTGGACATAGCCTCTGAGGGGTAGCTATGTTAGTCTCTAATTTAAAACATGAGTAGTTCTGTGGCACCTTAAGGTATGTCTACATTAGCCCCCTCGTTCGAACTAGGGAGGCTAATGTAGGCATTCGAAGTTTCAAATGAAGCCCAGGATTTAAATATCCCGGGCTTCATTTGCATCTTCCCGGGCGCCGCCATTTTAAAATCCCCCTTAGTCCGAATTCCGTGCCCGCTGCTACACGCGGCACGGAGTAGGTAGTTCGAATTAGGTTCTCTAATTCGAACTACCATTACTCCTCTTGGAACGAGGTGTACCGATATTTCGAATTAGAGATCCTAATTCGAACTACCTACTCCATGCCACGTGTAGCAGTGGGCACGGAATTCGGACTAAGGGGGATTTTAAAATGGCGGCGCCCGGGAAGATGCAAATGAAGCCCGGGATATTTAAATCCTGGACTTCATTTGAAACTTCGAATGCCTACATTAGCCTCCCTAGTTCGAACTAGGGGGCTAGTGTAGACTTACCCTTAGAGACTAACAAATATATATATGTAGTATCATGAGCTTTCATGGGCAAAACCCACTTCCTCAGATGAGCAGAGTGGAGAGAAAAGAGGGGGCCCTCACAATTTATAATAGAAAAAGAAAGGAGGGGGCCTGTCAGTTGTAGTGCACCAGCAGTAACTGACAGGTACTTTCGCCCTTCTTTTTCTGTTTTAAATTCTGAGAGTCCCTCCTTTTCTCTCCACTCTGCTCATCTGAGGAAGTGGGTTTTGGGCATGTCGGCACTGCAGTGCAAAAGTCAAATTAAGATATGTAAGTTCAACTGTGCCAATTGTGTAGCTGAAGTTGAAATAGCTTATTTCGGCTTTTGGCGCTGCCTACATAAAAACTAACCAACAATGTTGGAATGGGTTTGCAGTTAGGCTAAATGAGTCCCCCCAAACATAACAGATAATCTTAAAGGGCATTGTTTCCACTTGACATTAACCTATGCATTTAAGCAGGAAATGAATACACAAATCTGGGTGCTGCTACTTGGACAAATTGCCCTTTTAAGAAGCATTTTTCACATTGAATACTCATTACCATACTAATGTGTACACAAGAGTCCTGCTTTTATGTGGCTGCTCTGATAGAGTGCACACTTCAACAGTTCCTCACAGACACATTTTCACAACAGATTCGGAAGGAGAGAGGGGAATTGCTTGGATTTTAACTAGCCAGGTGTTTGTCATAGGATTGTGATGGTGCTTGGCTGCCACCGTCCTCAAGCCCCGCACAAAGCTGAATATAACTTACTTGGACAATTGCTTCACGAATTAATGTAGGAGGAGACGCAGGGCAGAAGAACCTACAGTATAATTCAATTAGAGGATCCAATACAATATTGACTTTTTCACATGGATAATTAATTCGTGAAACAATTGTTCAAGTAAGTTATATTCAGCTTCGTGCGGGGCTTGAGGATGGTGGCAGCCAAGCACCATCACAATCTTATGACAAACACCTGGCTAGTTAAAATCCAAGCAATTCCCCTCCCCTCCCACATTTCAATGTTGTGAAAATGTGTCTGTGACGAACTGTTAAAGTGTGCACTCTATTAGAGCGGGATCTGCCCCCTTGAGTTTCTTAGTCTCTGGTTCACAGCTAGAATTAATGTCCAGAATAAGAATGGGACTGAACACGTGGATAACAAAGCTGGAGTTTCTATTACAGGAAACAATTTCCAATCGTTTGGTCAAAAAGACCTGTGTTTCTCCAAACTATATCTGTAGTACTTTTTTAATAAACTGATTTAGTGACCCATAAATTTCTTTCCTCCATCTCTCATTCTTCAGTAGGAACTGTCTATAGACCATAACCCAGTCCTGCAAACACTGAGGGTACGTCTACACTACAGTGCTAGTTCGAACTAACTTAGTTCGAATTAGTTAATTCGAACTAAGCTAGTTCGAACTAACGCATCTAGAACTAAAAACTAGTTCGAACTAGCGTTTTGCTAGTTCGAACTAGCGCGTCCACACTGATTGGATGCAGGGGGGCATTTAAGGGCAGCTGAAACCGGTTCTGGCAGGGCATCAGGTCAGCAGTTGCTTTGTGTGGCTGCTGTCTGAGGCTATCTGAGGCTCGTGCTTAAAGGGACCCCCCTGGACAGCCGGTTCTCAGCTTTTCCTGCTTGCTTGCCAACCTCGCCGAGGGACAGCAAAGCGTCGGTCTCTGTGCCCGTCTGTGTCGGTGCTTCCCTTCAGGGGGGACCGCCGCAGGTGGCAACATGGAGCCACGGCTCGCCCTGCACCTTCTGGTGCACGTTCTGGACTTGCTGCTGCAAGCCTGCCAGCAATGGCTCGAGGCTGCCTGGCACCACCTGGGGAACGTCAGCCCCCTGCCTCTCCGCCTGGCCACCCTGGGGGCCATGGAGGAGCCGCGGCGGCACCCCAGCACCGGCGTGCCCCGCCGCGTCTGGACACCAGCAGCGACTGGTGGGACCGCATCATCCTGGAGCGCTGGGACGACCGACAGTGGACCCAGAACTTTAGGATGAGGAGGGACACCTTCCTGGAGCTCTGCGAGTGGCTCGCCCCTGCCCTGCAAAGAAGGGACACTCGCATGAGACCCGCCATCCCCCTCCAGAAGCGAGTGGCCATCGCCCTCTGGAAGCTCTCCACGCCGGACAGCTACCGATCCGTCGGGAACCAGTTCGGCGTGGGGAGATCCACCGTCGGAGCGGTGCTCATGCAGGTACGGCGCTTGTTGGCCACCGAGCCGGGGGGGAGGGGGGCTGCGAGGAGGGGATGGGCCGCCCCAGGGACAAAGGGGGGGGCGGGAGGAGGAGAAAGCGCTCCTCACCGGAGGGGTCGGGCTGTCCCGGCCTTACTACACGCCGCCAGGGGGGTTGCTTCCGGGAGTGGGGCCCGGGGCACTGCCAGGGCACGCACGCTCCCAGCTACCCGGGCGCCCCACTGATTGGCGCTTTGCTGTGTCTCTCTCCGCAGGTGGTCAAGGCCATCAACCGGGTGCTGCTCTGCAGGGTGGTCCGCCTCGCCGACCCGGACGCCGTCATCCGGGGATTCGGCGCCCTCGGCTTCCCCAACTGCGGGGGGGGGGGCCATCAATGGGACGCACATCCCCATCCGTGCCCCGGAACACCAGGCGTCCCGTTACGTGAACCGCAAGGGGTACTTCTCCGTCATCCTGCAGGCCATGTGTGACCACCGGGGACAGTTCACGGACATAAATGTGGGCTGGTCCGGCAAAGCACACGACGCACGGGTGTACCGGAACTCCTCCGTGTGCCAGCGGCTGCAGGACGGGACCTTCTTCCCCGACCGCCACATCAGGGTCGGGGACGTGGACATGCCCGTCTGCCTGGTGGGGGATGCTGCCTACCCACTGCAGCCGTGGCTCATGAAGCCCTACACGGGGCACCTCAATCCCTCCCGCCAGGCCTTCAATGCCAGGCTGAGCAGGGCCCGCATCGTGGTGGAGGGGGCCTTCGGGCGACTGAAAGCCCGCTTTCGATGCCTCCTCACCCATCTGGACCTGGCCGAGCACAACATCCCTCCCATGGTGGCGGCATGTTGTGTGCTCCACAATTTGTGTGAGCGGAAGGGGGAGGCTTTCCTGCCAGCCTGGATGGCTGAGGCTGACCGCATGGCTGGACACCACGGTCAGCCCCGCACTGCCGCCGTCCGGGAAGCCCAGCGGGGGGCCATCCGGATCCGGGAAGCCCTGCGGGAGAGCTTCCAGGTGGAGGAGGAGGAGGACTGACCTCTCCCTGCATGCCCCACCGGGGCCTTCTTCCACCCTACCCCCCCCTTCCTCTTTCCCCTCCCTACCTACTGTCAAATAAAGACACCTGTTTTTCAAACAAGAACGTCTGTTTATTTCACAGAACTGGGGTGGGGGAGGGAGGAATGAAGGTGGGAGAAGGGAGGGGGAAACCTGGGACGAGGGAGCTGGAAGGGGAGGGGAGGGAAGGGAGGAAGGGAAAGGAAAGCTCAGGGGTGGGAGTCCGGCTGCCTCTCCCGTCTCGCCACACTGCAGGTCCGGGGGCGTCAGTGGGGAATGGTTGTGGAGGGGGGGGCAGAGGGGACAGGGGGTGTGGAGGAAGCAGGAGCGGAAGCAGGAGGAGCAGGGGGAGCAGGGGGAGCAAGAGGGGGAGCAAGAGGGGGAGCAGGGGGAGGAGGAAATGGAAAGCGGTCTGCTGACCAGGGAAACGCTGAGCAAAGCCGCGCAGGACCAGGCCCGACCCGCGGGGCTTCCAGCTGATCTGGAAGCGGCCGCGGGTCCGGCCCCGGGTCCTGCGCCGCTTTGCTCCCCGTCTCCCTGGTCTGCTGGTTCCCGCAGCAGACCAGGGAGACGGGGAGCAGCTTTTCTCGCCCCGGAGGAGGCGGGCGGTGGGACCAGGCGTCCCGCCGCTCGAGTCCTCCGGGGCGAGAAAGTCCCCATTCGTAACTGCGGATCCGACATAAGTCGGATCCGCGTAACTCGGGGACTACCTGTAGTGTAGACGCAGGTATATTTTTGTCGACAAAAAACTACTTTTGTCGACCAAACCCTGTAGTCTAGACACACCCCATTGGCTGTAATTATATATTCAAACTGGAGATCTTTTTGCAAAACATAAGTCCTAGATCAAGCTGGAGAAAAGAAATAACAAGAATAAGAAACAAAACATCTCATTTTTGGCTAAATGTTACAACAGTGAAGAGAGGAGAATGGGAAATGGAGTTTTAGTGAATAGTCTATCTTATGCTTTTGTCTCTCATAGACTCATAGACTTTAAGGTCAGAAGGGACCATTATGATCATCTAGTCTGACCCCCTGCACAGTGCAGGCCACAAAATCTCACCCAGCCCTCCTAGAATAATCCTCTCACCTATATCTCAGATATTGAAGCCTTCAAATACTTTGAAGACCCCAAGATGCAGAGAATCCTCTAGCTGTGATCTGTACCCCATGCTACAGAGGAAGGTGAAAAACCTCCAGTGCCTCTGCCAATCTACCCTGGAGGAAAATTCCTTCCCGACCCCAAATATGGTGATCAGCTAAACCCTGAGCATGTGGGCAAGACTCATCAGCCAGACACCCAGAAAGTTCTCTGTAGTAACTCCTATCATCCCTCCATTGACCTATTTCCCACTGATAATGAATGGTCAATTAGTTACCAAGATCATGTTATCTCATCAAACCATCCCCTTCATAAACCCATCTAGTTTAATCTTGAAACCAGATAGATCTTTTGCCCCCACTACTTCCCTTGGAAGGCCGTTCCAGAACTTCACTCCTCTAATGGTTAGAAACCTTCGTCTAATCTCAAGTCTAAACTTCCTACTAGCCAGCTTATATCCATTTGTTCTTGTGTCCACATTGGTATTAAACTTAAATAATTTCTCTCCTTCCCTGGTATTTATCCCTCTAATATATTTAAACAGTGCAATCATGTCCCCCCTCAGCCTTCTTTTGGTTAAAGTAAACAAGCCAAGCTCCTTGAGTCTCCTTTCATAAGACAGGTTTTCCATTCCTCAGATCATCCTAGTGGCCCTTCTTTGTACCTGTTCCAGTTTGAATTCATCCTTCTTAAACATGGGAGACCAGAACTGCACACAGTATTCCAAATGGGGTCTTACCAATGCCTTGTATAATGGCACTAACACTTCCTTATCCCTACTGGAAATACCTCGCCTAATACATCCCAAGATCGTATTAGCCTTTTTCACGGCCATGTCACAATGGCGGCTCATAGTCATTCTATAATCAACCAGGACTCTGAGGTCCTTCTCCTCCTCCATTACTTCCAACTGATGTGTCCCCAGCTTATAACTAAAATTCTTGTTCTTAATCCCTAAATGCATAACCTTACACTTCTCACTATTAAATTTCATCCTATTGCTGTCACTCCAATTTACAAGATCATCCAGATCTTCCTGTATGATATCCCGATCCTTTTCTGAATTGGCAATAGCTCCCAACTTTGTGTCATCTGCAAATTTTATTAGGACACTTCCACTTTTGGTGCCAAGATCAGCATTAAAAAGATTAAATAAAATTGGCCCCAAAACTGATCCCTGAGGAACTCCGCTAGTAACCTTCCTCCAACCTGACAGTTCACCTTTCAGTATGACCCGCTGTAGTCTCCCCTTTAACCAGTTGCTTATCCACCTCTCTCCTATTTTGATTGCTGTTAATCTGCACTTTAATATAAGTACTACTGAATGTTGTAACTACAGAATCTCACCCTCTCACCGTTAATGTATTCACTCATTCAGGATCATTCTTTTTTTCTTATGAAGGACTCTGACACAACAGAATGTATACACTTTCTGGGCTTGAAAAGTGGAACTTGTTGCCAGGAATATGTGCTACAAGAACTGCTGAAGTTAAATACTGAGGTAGCAAAATACCAAGACTTGGGGTCTAATCCAGGATCCATTGAAGTCAGTGAGAGTTTTACCATTGATTTCAATGAGTTCAGAATTTTGCTTTGGCTAACTTCAGGAGCATTTATCCATGATTTAGGACGTACAGGCAGTCCCCGGGTTATGTACAAGATAGGGACTGTAGGTTTGTTCTTAAGTTGAATCTGTATGTAAGTCGGAACTGGCATCCAGATTCAGCCGATTCTGAAACTGACCAGCGGCTGACTACAGGAAGCCCGAGGCAGAGTTGCTCTGCCCCGGGCTTCCTGGAATTAGCCGCTGATCAGTTTCAACAGGCTGAATCTGGACGCCAGTTCTTACATACAGATTCAACTTAAGAACCCCAGGCGTCCCCAAGTCAGCTGCTGCTGAAACTGATCAGCAGCTGATTCCAGGAAGCCCGGGGCACAGCAACTCTGCCTCGGGCTTCCTGTAGTCAGCGCTGATCAGTTTCAGCAGCGGCTGACTTGGGGACGCCTGGGGCAGAGCAGCTGGGTGCTGCCGGGTTGGTCCAATAGCGCACAGAGTGGCGCTACGGGACCAACCGGCAGCGCCCCAGCTGCTGTACCACAGGCATCTGGAGCAAAGCCGCGGAGCACGGGGGCAGTGGGACAGCCCAGACGTGCCGCGGCTGTCCTGCTGCCCGCGTGCTCTGCGGCTTTGCTCCCCGTCTCCCTGGTCTGCTGGTCTCCAGTAGACCAGCAGACCAGGGAGACGGGGAGCAAAGCGGAGCAAAGCCGCGGAGCACGCCGGCAGCGGGACAGCCGTGGCGCGTCTGGGCTATCCGCTGCCCGCGTGCTCCCCGGCTTTGCTCCCCGTCTCCCTCGTCTGGGGAGATGTGGATCAAAGCCGCGGAGCACGCGGGCAGCGGACAGCCCAGACGCGCCACGGCTGTCCCCCTGCCGGCGTCCTCAGAGGCTTTGCTTCCCGTCTCCCTGGTCTGCTTGTCTTCAGCAGACCAGGGAGACAGGCAGCAAACCCCGTTCGTAACTGCGGATCCGACGTAAGTTGGATCCGCGTAACTCGGGGACTGCCTGTAATTAAACAATGCAAACATTCAAATAGGAACGTTCTGGTTTGAACGCAACCTGAATAGACCTGCAGAAAGATTACATAATTCCCCTCAGCAAATTTAAGTATTTTACTTTCTAAAGAATTAAGAATTAGAAAAGCATAATACAACATGTACAGGAATTGCTACCTCTCCGGGTGAAAAGTCAAGTCTCAGAATTTTTTGCTAACTGTCTAATTAGTGTTCTAAGTTGGGCAAGAAGAATGAATCACCCTTAGGACACTAATTGGAGCCAAAATTTCATGGTATATATATTTATATTTCATGGTGCATTGGAGCCAAATTTCATGGTATATAGTTGTTCAAGTTGTTTCATTCTCAAAGATAATGTAAAGTATTTTCTCAGTCTCAGGCATGGAAACTAACAGTGTGTTCTATTTTGACACTTTTGGACAAGAAAATCTACCTCATCAGCCCCCATCACCATGGTATCCAAAGCCCCCATCACCATGGTATCCAAGTGCCACTCATTTGTTAATGTATTCATCATTGACGCACCTTCGTGCCAGTTTTACAGAGGGGAGCTGAGGATAAATTAAGGTCTTTTCTTGCCGAAGATCGCACCGGAGCTGTGTAGCACCCAAGAATTGAAAAAAACAGTCTCTTGGGTCCCAGTTCAGATCCACCAGACCACCCTCCCTATCCTAAAATGAGGCTCAATATCCAGAATATTCTGGCCAACGTGTGCCTATTTGTCTTGTCAGACATCAGCATACCTAATCAAATAGTTCAGGTTCTATGCCTGTTTTTCGCTGCTTGCTCATTCTGCAGAAACCGCCACACTAGTTCCCAATTAATGTCAAATTTGTGATGTGGCTACTTTGCCTCCAAGCACTGGATTGAAACCATATTTTACAGGAAACTCTGATCAGTCAGCAGAAGGTAATAAACACTGGTCACCACTGCAGTGTAGCTCGCATTTCAACAAATATCCTAAAGGTGACATTCTGTAGCCTCAAGGCATCCGGTCCTCTTCAGATGTACCAGTTTAACAAGCCTGAGATGGATCAGTTGTTTCACTGACGTGGTTAAGTGAAGATTTGATTTGCAGCATCACAGCAGAGAATGCTGTTGTTAACCATAAATCCGTTGATAATCCTTTCATCCAGGTCATGTCTGAGTCTGAGAAACTGTCATACAAAGACAGAAATGATGAAATATTTTGTGAATCAGTGATAGCCTTAAAGACTGAATAAATACAAGGAACTCCTGCTGTTATGTTATGCGCCTTAACGGGTACATACCTTTTAGTTAATGCTTTATATATTTATTGTGGACTGCTAGAAAGTGGGTGGAGATCTTTTAAGAAAACCAGTTTGACAATCAATACATACTGGTAATATTTATTCCTTCCTATTTTAGGTCAATTCCAGAAATGTATGAATTTAATTGAGTGTTTTGTTGAAGGGGCAGGAGGGGTGGTAGTTAATTGTGGCTCCTTTTGTAGATGGCTACCATCTAGCACACTGTATCTCTGACTATTAATGCTGGTGCAATAATAAATAATCCAGCAAAGGGGCTTTTGTATACATGAGACTAAAATGTAGAAAGAGAGGCTCAGAACTGAGGAAAAGAATTGTTTTGTCTCTTAGAAAAGGATTAGTGTCTTGGGGTGACAAGTCTCAGATCCATGACCAACAACCATGGAAATCATGTTCTGGCTGAATAATATCTATAGTGCTCTAAGTAGAGAAAATCCAATAGCCTGTTCTTTGGCTTACCATCATTAGGCATCACTTTATCACTGATTTAATCAAGTCTTTCCTTGCAGCACAGAGAAAAAAGCTCCCAGCTATTTTATTTTGTCTCTAATTTTGTCCTATTTTCCAATAGGTTATTTTTTCACAGTTTTTTTTAAACTTACCAGCTCAGCATTAAAAACTTTAAAAATAACAAATAGTCTGATAGCACTTTATAGACTAACAAAACACGTAGATGGTATCATGAGCTTTTGTGGGCACAGCCCACTTCCTCAGATGACTGAAATGTTGGAGGTCCAGCTCAGTATTGCAAGTTAAATACTCCGGATACACCACTCTGATTTATAGTCTGGGGTTCAACTAGAAATATCAAATAATTAGTAATTCTACAAAAGAATGCCAATTGCTCTTACTAGAGAGTCTGGGTCATTCTTATTAAATGAGAAAAAGAAACACAATTGTAAGCAATTGTAGCTAACTATACAGTCAGAAAGAGTCAAACCTGAAAGGGTCCTTAGATGCTGTTATATTGGATGTAGCTGTACTGTAGGGTAAACTGCACTGTTGCTTTTTGGTTTACACCATCACTTGATTTAGGTGCCTAGTTGTGCCTAGTCCTAAAAGTGTTGCCCAGCAGAGTAGGAGGGAATATGGCTTCCCTCCTTCTCTCCCACTCAGATGCTTGGAGAAGAATTGGTGTACAATGCCACATACTTCCTGGAATGGGGAGTAGACAGAGTCTCCACAGATACCTAAAACTGAATCCCAGTATGAAAATTCACCTGGCCTTGTATTAATGTAGTCTTCTCTTTGGCTAGTGAGTCCATGGGTCATCAATGTAGAAAGGTAAGCTTGGTATTTGCATCTGAGTTCAAATGTGAAAAGTTAAGCACTGGAAGCACTGGAATAAATTGCCCAGGAAATCTCCATCATTGGAGACATTTAAGACCAAAATGGACATCTATCAGAGATGATCTAGGTGGTGCTTGGTCCTGCTGTGAAGTCAGGGGACTGGATTTGATGACCTCTCAAGGTCCCTTCTAGTTCTGGTATTCTATAAAAAAGCTGCAGATTGAAGGACAAGTGTAGCTATGAGAGAGATTGAGGAGTTATTGAGAAGAAACTCATTCTTCAACATATTGGCAAAAATCTGCATAGCAAATTGCAATTCCTCCAAAGTGGGAGGATCAGAATGTGAGTCTAGGAAAATCCTACAGGAAAGGTCAGGTTAGAAGTAGCAATGGATTACAAGGAACCAGTTTCAGCTGCTTTGTACTGGGTGTCTGGGCAGAACCTGTTATGTTCACAGCACGCAAACACCAAAGTTAGATAAAATATACTTTTGAGAGCTTTGCAGCATAGGGTTGCAATCCAGAACCTTAACACACAAGAAACAAACACCAGGGAAAGAAAAAAGCAGGATGCCTTCTTAGGCTATGTCTAGACTGCAGGCTTCTTTTGGAAGAAGCTTTTCTGGAAGAGATCTTCTAAAAAAACTTGTTCCGAAAGAGCGTCCACACTGCCAAAGTGCATCAAAAAAGCAATCTGCTTTTTCGACAGATAGTATCCACACTGAATGGACGCTATCTCGCATGTAAGTTGTGATTACTATGGACAGAGTGGCCATCAGGGCACCTGTGCTTTTTCTTCTTTCCTCTTCTTGTGAAAGAACTTCCTCTTCCCCATCCACACACTCCTTTTTCTGAAAGAGCTCTTTCAGAAAAAGGCTTCTTCCTCATAGAAAGAGGATTACCAATGCCAGGAAAACCCCTCAGTTCTTTCAATTTACTTTCGAAAAAATGTGATTGCAATGTGACTGTTACTCAAGTTTTGTCAGACAAATGGCCATTTTTCTGACAAACCTCTAGTGTAGACATGCCCTTAGGCAGTGAGATGCAACTCATCCCATTTTGATGTAGGCTGCCTTATTGCAGACTGAATGCTGAAATCCCCAATTGCAAACTTCCCTACAGAGCCTCCTATCCTGGAGGCAGGACCAGGTAAAACATTGAGATTATAAAGTATTAGCATATTGTTTTAACAGTTTTCAATATACCATAGAAATCTGAGGAGTGGGTGCGCTTTGTTTCTCCTATCAGCCCCAGCAGAGACAATAGTAACAAAAGGTGGCAGGAACCCATGAGGTCCTGAGATTTTCAACCCTTTGTTAAAGTCAGTGTTCTACCACGGGAGAACTGGCAGGAGTCATTACATGAAACCACCAAAGAATTAAATTATTATTCATGGGGGGGAGGGCGGGGAGAGGGGAAACAGTGAGACTTCTTGAAGCACTGTGTACTGCTGCAAAAAGACACAAGCTGGTGAAGGCAGCCCTGGATGTTTTACCACCCTCTCATGGATTTCTTGAAGAAAATAAACCGTGTTGCTATTTGGTTTGCTACAGATGTTTCTTGGGGAATTTCACGGTGCGTATTCTGAGGTTGTTGTTTCAGTTGTAAACTATATAATGTGTATCCAGATTCTATTGTCAAAAATCCTGACCAGCTCCATTTTATTCTCGTGTGGTCTACATAGGTTTTTGTACTGCTTTCAGTACTGTAGTATCTGAGGACTTTCTAGTACTGCATTAAGTAACCTGGCTATCATCTTCATATTAAGTACCTTTCAAAATCACCAAGAAATATGTGTTAAAAATTATATTTACCAGGTGACCTTGCATTCACTGAGACATTAATAACTTTATTCATGGAAGCAATCTGATTGAAGCCAATTAATTGGATGTTCAACATCATTAAAATAATGCTTATTGAATAGAGGTATTTACCAGATCAGGGCCTTAGATTGTACATTTTTTTTATTTGATGTGTGATAATATTTGTGAGTGCAACAATACTTGCTCAGCCTGCAAAGGAAAACACAAATGAATAATTGCATCCAGTATTCAAATTGTTATGGTTTTTAAAAGCCAGACTTCATAATTTAAAATGGAAAACTCAAGATAATGGCCCCAGAACTCAGCTCAAATTTAGTGCCCAGAACAGGAGGCAGTGAGTCACAAAGATTTGGATGCTAGTCTTGATGTTGTCATGGACTTTGTGACCTTTCACAAGTCATTTCACTAATCTGTGCCTTACTTTCCCCAGATGGATGACCAATAGTACACCTCTCTCTTGTGTCCAGGGCTCTGATGTCTATGGGTGAAAAGCAACATGGAAGTGTAAAGTGTTATTAAATATGATCATTGTTTTATGTTATGAGCAGTGGAAAATTAGTACAAAAGTCTGTGCCTTCTTGTGTGGTGAGAGACTACATTAGGAATCTCCTCTCCATAATATGACAGCAAGACAGTAACATAATTTCAACCCATCTTTCCACTGAGGCTGTGTCTATACTACAAGGTTTTTGCGCAAAAACCGGCAGAGTGTCCACACCTCAAACATTTTTGTGCAAAAAAAAAATATATATACAGTAAATCGACAGGACAGAGGGCTTTTGCTGGTAGAGTTATTCCTCTCCCCACGAGGAATAACTCCTTTTTGTGCTACAGCTGTTGCACAAAAAGGCATGTGTGGACGCTCTTCAGGGGTTTCTTGTGCAAAAAGAGCCTATCGGAAAAAGCACGGGTGCTCTGATGACCATTCTGTGAATGGCAATCAGAACTTTCTTGCACAAGAGCGTCCATGCAGTGTGGACAAAGCCTGAGTGATTGACCATGAACCCAGGTAGCGTGCCTGAGGTAAGAAACAGTTACACAGCCCTGAGGAAGCGTGGCCAACTGTTTCAGAGCAGGGGCCTTAGCACACGCCTACCCTCAGCATGGGGAATAAAAGGAACACATTGCCCCATGAAAGAGCACTATAGAATGCTGCACCACTTGGCCACCTGTGCCCAGGTCTTGGTATGTTGGATGCCCTACAATGATGTATGGCTTCTCCCACTGCATCTTCTACTCACCAAAGCATAAGTTAACATCTGGTACCACAGTGTGAGGCAGTGCTGGCAGGCCACAACCCCTCCCTTAATATCCCGAAGAGTCAGCATAGAGAAACAAACCTCAGTGGAGAAATTCCTGCAAGGAGATGTATTTGCTGGAAAGTCCAAACTAGCCTCCTACTAGAGAAAGACACAAAGCTGCCCACCCACTGTTAAGAAATGCACTCGTTCTTCATTACGTGCTTCAACAGCTTTTACCCCACAGTTGCAAGCAGAACATTTTTTTGAGGATTTATGGTTTGGATGAAAAATAAAACTCTAAAGGCTATTAAAGCAGAACCATCCCCTGAGTTATCTCTTTGTTCGTTAGGACGCTATTTGTAATAGCACAGGCTATTCAGAGGGAAGAGGTCGTCACCAATTCTGCTACAAGCCCCTGCTGTGGGCGATATTATAATAGAGGAAAGTAGGACGACTAATGGGATTTTGACTTTTAAGTGCCGACTGGTTATTTTTAAGGTGTTAGACTCTTTCTTTATTATCAGTACTTGCACTTCAATAGTTCCTAGAAGCCCCAACTGAAATCAGGAACCCATTGTGCTGGGTACAGAAGATCTCACAATCAAAATAGACAAGACAGACAGAAGGTGAGAGGAGAAACAGAAGCGATGTGACTTGCCCCAGGTCACACAGCAGGTCAGTGAACAGAGCCCTGGTACATTGCCTCTTAGTCTGATGTCCCACACTATAGTCCAGAGTCGTTTCTCTCCTTAGGGACTCCTGCCTTCCATTAGACCAGACACTGAGGATGTATTATATACAGTTAACATTGGGGGTCCTTTTCTTTATGGGAATGAGGAAAAACCAGGACACTTTCTGTAATGGTTAAAAAGTAACCTTTTTCCACAAAGAAATGTTTCCTTTCCAGAGATGAAGGCGGATAAAAGGGGGAAAAAGTTAATTGAAAAAGTCCCTGACTGACCGATTCTCAACTGCCAGCTCCACACCAGCTTTATTCTTATAATTGTATCATTCCACTAAATACTTGGCAATTATTTATCTTCTGTATTATGATGTGTTCATCGTTAGTAGCTAGTGTAGTTTAGAACAATTACGTCTCTTTCCCTGGATTATTTTTCTTGTACGTTTCAGCCCTGCATGCCTGTATTGTATCGTTTCTTTGCACAGTACCTATCTTTCTTTTATTCAAAGTTACCTTTCAGTAACCTTCAGATTCAAGGTTACCACACTTAGGAATGATTACTTTCCTCTTCAGAGACTTGCAGTATATTTATACTCAGAACATTAATACCTCACTCTTCCTTTTTTCTGCCCCAGAAACCAATTAAATTCAGCTGAAACTAGAAATAGGCATGAGCCATACAGCTCATATCTAGAGAGGAAGAAGAGTCTATAGGAGTTAGGATGCTAGTTTAGGACCCAAGAGAATTGGTGTCAGGTTCTCAGTTCTGCCACAGCCTTACTGTGTGACCTTGGGCAAATCACTTAGTCTCTTTTTGTCTCAGCTCCCTAGCTGTAGGGAGGATACTAGCTCTACCTTACTTCATGGGGCTGTTGTGTGGGTAAGTACATTAAAGATTGTGAGATGCTCAGATTCTGCTGCAATGGGGACCATCTAAGTCTTTATGGTAACTGAATAGGTCTGATTTTTCCCAAATTTTACATGTGTTCATTGGAGCAAAAGGTGGAAATAGTATTACAGCTACATCTAAAAACCCCTTGATGGAACCAAGTCCTCATGCCCTGCCTCAAAGAACTGGAGATAAACCACACCAGGTGCATGTAGAAAACAAAAGGGGGAAGTACTGGGTGACAGTATCAGAAACAGGAGGTTTCATATTTCCTTCAACATACATTAGACATTCCTGGATAGCCATTCTCCTAAAACACCTAACTGTTAAGGTCATCAGTTAAGTAGCTGTGGGGTCCAAGACCTGGTCTCCAAATATTTGAAATCCTATTCATCATACTTGCAAATCATGAACCTACACTTACCTCATCTACGATCCATTCAAGGAGCATGGACTGCTTGTTATTGCAATGCTTATGTTCCATTGCCCTCTTCTGAATAGAAGCTGAACTACTCCACTGTGTGTGTCATAGACTCCGTACTAACAACAGCACTTCTCCTTCCACTCAAATCATGGGAGCTGTTAGTTTGGAAGTAGGAAGATGTGGGCTCTCCCCTGCTGTTGCATGAGCTATGAGGCAAGGCTGAAGGATTTGGGCTTGTTTAGTTTAGAAAAGGGAAGCCTGAGAGAGGACATAGTGATTTTCAGGTATCTAAAAGGGACTATGTTGACCCTGTTTTGTTGTTGTTGTTGTTGTTTTTGTGGATGAGGATATGCAAATGGATCCTGTAACCTCGATTTTTGAGGAATAAAGAATCTTGTGAAAAAGTTTTTTTTTTCCGACAAATGGCCCCATCTACATGAGGCTTTTTAGCAGCAAAAATGAATCGGAAACGGCCAATGAGAGCACCATTTGCTTATCCTCTTCCTCAAAAAAACCGGCAGTGTAGACATAGCCAAGGTGTCACAGGGAGCAGGGGAGGGGGGGCGGAATTGTTTTCCTTGGCATCTGATGATAGGACAAGAAGCAATGGGCTGAAACTGCAGCAAGGGAGGTTTAGATTGAACATTAGGAAAAAGTTCCTACCTGCCACAGTGGTTAAACACTGGAATAAATTGCCCAGGGAGCTGTGAAATTTCCATCACTGGAGATATTTAAGAGCGGGTTAGATAGACATCGATCAGGGATGATATAACCCATGCTTAGTCCTGCCATAAGGGCAGGGGACCTGACTTGATGACCTCTCGAGGTCCCTTCCAGATCTAGTGTTCTATGATTCTATGATTTGCAACTGTGAATGGCCGGTGACGACTAGGATTCAGCAAAGTTGGGAAAGAAGTTAGCAAAGGAAAGCCAACTGTATGAAAAGAGCCCAAAAGAGGGCTGAGTTTACCAAGTTCATAGACTCAATCAGGAGATTCCAGGCATAGGGAGTAGGTATGAGAAAAAGGGGCTGGCTGAAGTTCAGGGGAGCAAAATGGAGACCCGAATCAGTAGCTCGTAACTGTTAAAGTAAGGGCATCCAGTGATGAGAATCACCATAATGAAAGCCTCTCTGAACCCATCAACTATAACAAAGCTTTTATGAACTCATGCTTACTGAGATACCACTGATATCTAAGAAACGTCTACGATTTTATTCTATCCATAGCTATTATAATGACCAAACCCAAAAATAGCTGCAATCTGGAAATACTTGTGGCCAGTTGATCTTATTTTTTTAGCACTCACATTCATAAATATTACTGCATTCAAATGAGACTAATTATTGCAATCATCTGCTTCAGAATGAAGTCATTTGTTAAGTGTTCCACATGAGGAATATTATTTCTACTGCTCATCTCCCTCAGCTGCACAAGGCCAAAAATTCCTCCCTTTATCTATGTGAGATAATAAAATCAATTGGCTTCCGCAATTGTTTAAAAACAGGAGCCTTACATATTTTAAGAGAAGCTGGTCTAAAATAAGGATAGGAAAACAATTCTCCCAGACTTCAATTTCTTGCTTGGCTGCACAACAATTTTCTACCACCTATGGTCTACTGTAGATTCAGCTGGAATTCAGCCAGGATGGAACCTTTTACAAAAACACTTCTAGCCACCTTTTGAAAGACGTGACACTATTCTGCCCTGGTGGTGGCTATTCTTACAAGTGCTTCCTTTGGCCTTGTCTACGCACAAACTTAATCCAATGTAATTAAACCAATGGAAACACTCTTCCATTTATGTCTGGCTTGTTTAGCTTGATTTTAAATCTGTTCATAATGGCTACATCTAGACGACATCCCTTTTTCATAAAAGGGATGTACATTAGATGCATCGCAATTTCTAATGAAGCGGGGATTTAAATCTCCCCCGCTTCATTAGCATAAAAATGGCTGCCGCTTTTTTTTGGCACGGAGCTTTGCCGGAAAAAAGTGCCAGTCTAGACACTGATATTGCGGAAAATAAAGCCTTTTCTGAAAGATCCCTTATCCCTTATTTCAGAGAGGGATAAGGGATCTTTCAGAAAAGGCTTTATTTTCCGCAAGATCAGCGTCTAGACTGGCGCTTTTTTCCAGCAAAGCTCCGTGCCGAAAAAAAGCGGCAACCATTTTCATGCAAATGAAGCGGGGGAGATTTAAATCCTCGTTTCATTAGCAATTGCGATACGTCTAATTTACATCCCTTTTACGAAAAAGGGATGTAGTCTAGACGTAGCCAATGAGTGTAAACTGACCAAAATAAACCTGGTATAAACTATGTCATCTTACACTGGTTCATTTAAATAAATTTAAACCCTGAAGCTATGTTTAACCAAGAAACTTGTTCCCAACCAGCTCTTCCTCTGAATTCACTGGTCTACAATTTTTTAGAAGTCATCTCCTTCAGAGATAAAATGCGCTATTTATTATGTATTTTGATGTGCTGAATTCAAATATGACAATTAAAACAACTGGTTGGCTACTGTTTCCAAGATATTTAAGTTTTTACATTTTACGTCTATGTATATTGTGTAGATAGTAGAATTTTAATCATAAATTGTAAACCTAGGTCTTTTCATGTGTTTATGGTTGCTTTACATGATAATATTTCACCTGTCCTGTTTATGTAACACTTAAAAAATCAGCAAAAGGGTTATATAAATAAAATGTATTATGAAACAAAAGGCAAAAAACTATTATGTACATAGTTTAGTCCTATTCAGTGTCTACTCAGCGCTTCTTGGCTTGTCACTTGTATTCATTAAATGGAGCATCTCTTGTCACTGTCCAGCAATAGTCTGCAAGCGTTGATGGGCTCCATTTGCCCTGATAGCGTTTCTCCATTGTTGCAATGTCCTGGTGAAATTGCTCGCCATGCTCGTCGTTCACTGCTCCGCAGTTCGGTGGAAAAAAATCTAGTTGAGAGTGCAAAAAATGTATCTTTAGTGACATGTTGCAACCAAGGCTTTTGTATGCCTTGAGGAGGTTTTCCACCAACAACCTGTAGTTGTCTGCCTTGTTGTTTCTGAGAAAATTTATTGCCACTAACTGGAAGGCTTTCCATGCCGTCTTTTCCTTGCCACGCAGTGCATGATCAAATGCATCATCTAGAAAAAGTTCACGAATCTGAGGACCAACAAAGACACCTTCCTTTATCTTAGCTTCACTTAACCTTGGAAATTTTCCACTGAGGTACTTGAAAGCTGCTTGTGTTTTGTCTATGGCCTTGACAAAGTTCTTCATCAGACCCCGCTTGATGTGTAAGGGTGGTAACAAAATCTTCCTTGATTCAACAAGTGGTGGATACTGAACACTTTTCCTCCCAGGCTCCAATGACTGTCGGAGTGGCCAATCTATCTTGATGTAGTGGGAATCTCTTCCACGACTATCCCATTCGCAGAGGAAACAGCAGTACTTTGTGTATCCAGTCTGCAGACCAAGCAAGAGAGCAACAACCTTCAAATCACCACAAAGCTGCCACTGATGTTGGTCATAGTTTATGCACCTCAAAAGTTGTTTTATGTTGTCATAGGTTTCCTTCATATGGACTGCATGACCAACTGGAATTGATGGCAAAACATTGCCATTATGCAGCAAAATAGCTTTAAGACTCGTCTTCAATGAATCAATGAACAGTTTCCACTCATCTGGATCATGAACGATGTTGAGGGCTGCCATCACACCATCAGTGTTGTTGCAGGCTACAAGATCACCTTCCATGAAGAAGAATGGGACACGATCCTTTTGACGGTCACGGAACATGGAAACCCTAACATCACCTGCCAGGAGATTCCACGGCTGTAGTCTAGAGCCCAACAGCTCTGCCTTACTCTTGGGTAGTTCCAAATCCCTGACAAGGTCATTCAGTTCACCTTGTGTTATGAGGTGTGGTTCAGAGGAGGAGGATGGGAGAAAATGTGGGTCCTGTGACATTGATGGTTCAGGACCAGAAGTTTCATCCTCTTCCTTGTCTGACTCAAGTGAGAATGATTCTGGTGCATCAGGAACCGGCAGTCCTTCTCCATGGAGTACTGGGCATATAGCTGATGGAATGTTTGGATAATGCACAGTCCACTTTTTCTTCTTTGACACACCTTTCCCAACTGGAGGCACCATGCAGAAGTAACAATTGCTGGTATGATCTGTTGGCTCTCTCCAAATCATTGGCACTGCAAAAGGCATAGATTTCCTTTTCCTGTTCAACCACTGGCGAAGATTTGTTGCACAAGTGTTGCAGCATATGTGTGAGGCCCACCTCTTGTCCTGATCTCCAATTTTGCAGCTAAAATAAAGGTGATAGGCTTTTTTAACCATAGTGGTTATACTGCGCTTTTGTGATGCAAAAGTCACCTCACCACAAACATAGTAGAAGTTATCTGCACTGTTCACACAAGTGCAAGGCATCTCTGCTCACTTTGGCTAAACAGAAATGTGTTCCTTTGCAAAATCAAACACTGACAAATAAGAGAGCATGACACTATATGATTTCTAGAGCTGATATAGGGCAGAGTGATGTAAGCTTTGTTATGATTGCATCATCCATGACATCTAGGAATAACATGATGCAATGTGTCTACACTGTGTCTACACTGGGCCACTTATTCCGGAAAAGCAGCTGCTTTTCCGGAATAACTTGCCAGCTGTCTACACTGGCCGCTTGCTTTTCCGGAAAAGCAATGACGATCTACTGTAAAATTGTCAGCGTTTTTTCGGAAAAACTATGCTGCTCCCATGCGGGCAAAAGTACTTTTCCGGAAAAACTGTTCCGGAAAAGGGCCAGTGTAGACAGCACAGTAGTCTTTTCCGCAAAAAAGCCCCGATCGCTAAAATGATGATCGGGGCTTTTTTCCGGAAAAGCGCGTCTACATTGGCCACCGACGCTTTTCCGGAAAAAGTGCTTTTCCAGAAAAGCATCCTGCCAATGTAGATGTGCTTTTTCCGGAAATACTTATAACAGAAAACTGTTCCGTTTTAAGCATTTCCGGAAAACGGTGCCAGTGTAGACGTAGCCATCATGTATGACGCAATACCAGCTTCAGATTGCATCATTCATTGTTTTGCCTAAAAAGCAAGTACTGTCCAAACCCAGTCATAGATTTATTCATAGATTCAGTCAAAGATGTATTTTAGTAATTTCTGGTTTAAATTGAGATCCCTTCCCTTTATAACTCACTTATCCTCCGCCATTCACAAGTCAGGGGTCGTATATACTGACTCAATAGCATATCTTGAAAACTAGAGCCAATCAACAATTTTAAGCATCATTTTCATTCTCAGTGACCCAGAATTAGTAAAGTTTGACTACATTTATTTCAGAAGCATTTTGGCTGTAAAGCAGTGATTTCACTCCTTACAGTACTTGCCATTTCAGCCTAGGTATGCTTAGATATCTTCCCCATTCTTTTTTTCTTTGATAGCTAGTTAACAGCATTTTTGAGCACAGCTTTGATTTAGGCTTTGTAGTCAACAAGCAGGGATAAAACAATGCATCACAGGAACAGTGCAGTTCTGTGCAAACTGCTTGGGATGCAAAGCAAAGATGTGAGGCCAAAAGTTTCAACAGATGGGGCAGAAATAAGGAAAGTCTTGAGCTTGCACCCAGGAAATGTACATGTGATGGAGACACATTGGGTCCAGCAGAGAGCAATGAAAATGATTGAGGGGGCTGGAGCACATGACCTACGAGGAAAGACAGGGATTTGGGCTTGTTTAGTCTGCAGAAGAGAAGAGTAAAGGGGGATTTGAAAGCAGCCTTCAACTACCTGAAGGGAAGTCCAAATAGGATGGAGAGAGGCTGTTCTCAGTAGTGACAGATGGCAGAACAAGGACATTTCTTGGTTTCTTCCTACTACTCATCCTCATTCTTGCCTTCCCTTCTTTCACCTTTCCATCAACCTGTACCTGTAGCATGAGATCCCAAGGCTAAGGAAAACCCTTCCATGATTCTACTTTTCTCTCTAGTCCTTACTCTTCTCTACTCATATTGAAATACCATCCTCTTTTTTCATGGAATTGCTAGGCAGGCACTGACCTATGTCTAACGCTTACTGTGCTAGCACATGATTGTACTAGTCTGTCCCATTCTCCATGCCCCTTATAGTATTCTGGTGTAATCTAAATTGTAAACCCTTGGGATGGTCTGAGGCAGCATCCACTGAAGAAAATGGAAATACTTCTTCTAACACGGTAATGGATTAGGTTTGGGACATGGACTATTATTTTCATAATGGTTTCTATAGATTTTATAGTTCAATAGGTGAGCGAATTCTCAATGTGGAGGCGTGTAGGAGGGTATTGACAATAAGCTGCTGATGTGCTGCGACCACAGCCTATCATGCTGATCACCATTCTTTCATTGTTTCTTGATAGTCCCATCAGCCTGTCTGTATGCATCTTTTGTCTTCTGTGTAATGCTTAGACTGTAAGCTCTTTGGAGCAGGAGCTGTCTTTTAGCTCTGTGGCTGTATAGCATCTAGTAAAAGGGGGCCTTGGTTCTTGAGTGGGGTGCCTAGGCTCTACAAAAATAAAAATATATAACGAACACTTCTCTACAAGACTACTACCACTATTAAATCCTAAACTCCTGCAGTGTATTTTCCATTCCTTCCACTCCGCTGAAAAGTCTCTTCACATAGTTACTGGCAGAGGTGCCCAAATAACTCACAGAAAATACAATACTCAATCATTCAGTTCTTTTCCTGTTTACATAATGTTCATGAAAAGATAATACTCTCCTTAGTTTTAGCCTTAAGCAAGTTGTGCTAGCTATTTACATTGTGGTATGTCATGAAAAGCTCCTGCCCAGTTTGGTCTCCTTGTTATAGATGTGGTACAGATACATGTATATAATTTATATAATAATGATTTAAATACATCATTTGGGGGAGGAGTTTTTCTTTTAACTTCCTTGTTTGTGGACAATTCACTGTGAGTATTCGATAGTTGAGCTTCAAAGCTGAATCATGTTGGTTAGTATAATTATATGGACAAGTCACATGTATTGTTTCTGTTTTCTGAAAAGTCCAATTTTTATAACCTGGGAGAGGGCATAAAAAATTCCAGAGCTTTGACTTTTCCGTTATTTATTATTTAACGTTATTTATTATTTCCGTTATTTATTATTTATTATTTATTCCACTGCTTTGGGGCTGAGAGCAGTGGACATGGACGAAGGCCTATTTTGTGAGGTGCCATCTACATTCAAAACAAAGTGGTCTCTGCCCCAAAGAACTTTAATCAAAGAAAGCAGGGACATAGCCATTTTTAAAAGAGAGATGGGAGATAAGGTTATGAAGGATTTTTTCAAGCGATGTGAAACCTTTTTAGGTCTCAGAGGCCTTAACCAGGGCATCAACTTTAGAAAAATTAAATTACTGTAAGATTTATTAATTGGATGCAGAGTTTACATTTTATTTTTAGCCAGTGACATTTGCACAATTGCATGTGCTTTCACATTCCCCCTTGCAAGGAAGAACTGTTATTTCTTTATCGGGGGCTCTGTCTAGACTACAAAGTTCTATCAGAAAAAGATAAGCAAATTGCAAACTGAAATTTGCATTTCTTTTCCCCCTTTTCTTCCAAAAAAGGCTTTTCTGACAATTGGCCCACTGGGGAAAATTCCTCTTTCAGAACATCCCTTCTTCCTCGTAAAATGAGGTTTATAGGGATGCCGAAAAAACACGTCTGGTTTTCCGATTTTTTTTGGAAAAGCAGAACCATTCCTTGGATGCGGCAGAACTTTTCCGGGCTATTTCTGGTATCCCAGAAAAACTCTTGAGTCTAGTTGTACCCTGGCTGATTTAATCACTGTTGCATCAGACCTGTAAGGAGGGTCTTGGGAGATATTTTTACAAGTGATATTTACTAGTCTCTACTAGTAAAAATATGGAGTGCTTAGTGTACTGGCCCACAGTTAGAAGCAATCCCCATGCTGCCGGATATGAAGAATGCACTTTACGTTGTATGGTGTCAAGTGCACTGGCCCTGATCTAGAAAAGCACATGCTTTAAGCAGGTGTGGTCCCTCTGATGTCAAGACAATCACTGACACTGATGGGACTATGCGTAAGTTTAAAGTGAAGCATATATTTAAGTGCTTTGCTGGACTGACACCAGAATGCTGAGGGGGCCTGATCTAAAGCCAATGGAAAGACACTTGGGATGCGTCTAGCCTGGCAAGATTTTGTGCAAAAGCAACTGCTTTTGCTCAAAAACTTGCCAGTTCTCTACACTGGCTGCTTGAATTTGCGTAAGAGCACTGGCTTTGTAATGTACAAAATCAGTGCTTCTTGCGCAAATACTTTCATGCTCCCACATGAATACTTGTGCAAGAGGGCCAGTGTAGACAGGGAAGAACTGTTTTGCGCAAAAAAGCCCCGATGGCTAAAATGGCGATCGGGGCTTTCTTGCGCAAAATCGCGTCTAGACTGGCCATGGATGCTTTTGCACAAAAGCATCCGTGCCAATCTAGACGCGCTTTTTCAGAAATACTTTTAACGGAAAAACTTTTCCGTTAAAAGTATTTCTGCAAAATCATGCCAGTCTAGACGCAGCCTCAGGGTATGTCTAGACTACATGCCTCTGTCGTCAAAGGCATGTAGATTAGGCTACCTGCATAGGGAAATGAAGCCATGATTTAAATAATTGCAGCTTCATTTAAATTAAAATGGCTGCCGCGCTCTGCCGACCAGCTGATGATCAGCTGTTTGTTGGCAGATTGGGGCAGTCTAGACGTGCTGCAGTCGACAAGGAAGCCTTTGTTGATGGCGCAGGTATGCCTCGTGAAACCAGGTTTACCTGCGCTGGTCAACAAAGGCTTCCTTGTCGACCATGGCACATCTAGACTGCCCCGATCTGCTGACAAACTGCTGATCATAAGCTGGTCAGCAGAATGTGGCAGCCATTTTAATTTAAATGAAGCCGCGATTATTTAAATCGCGGCTTTATTTCCCTATGCCGGGTAGCCTAAGCTACATGCCTCTGACAACAGAGGCATGTAGTCTAGACATACCGTCATTAACTTCAGTGAGCTTTGGATCAGGTCCTCAGTGCCTTTGAAGGATCAGCCCCTAAATAAGTGTATAATCAGCCCTTGACTCTGTATAGTAGCCTCTGTACTCAGTGCTCAGATGATTTTGAATTTCAGGGCTATTCTGCATCTGTTGCGTCAAGCAGTGGTGCTGTCCGTACAAAACAAACCACTTAAAGCACCTGGCCCGATGGTAAATTCGGGGGATGAAAACATCAAGAAAATCCATCAAGCTGCTTTTGAATTATGACTAGGTGAAAAAGTGCACACAATTAAAATGATTGGGATGCTCATTGTTCTTCAATGAAGACAAGTGCCCTTATCATGTTTAAACTAATGAAATAGGTTTCAGAAATAAAATGGTGTAAAGAAAGCTGGGAAAATCCAGCAACAAAATATACTTCCATACTTATTGCTGATATGAAGCCTGTTGAATCAATGAGACCCTTTTTATTGACTGTAATAGGCTTTAGATCAGGCCTAAAGGAATATATAATATAAGCTTTGAAATACCCTTACCATGACTATGCAAATAAAACTGTCGCGCTCCAATGTTTTTCAGAAATGCCGTGGTCTTTTATTACTGTGTTGCCTTTGTCCAGCTTTGTTTATAATTATAGCAGGTTTGGAAATGATTTGGGCTTTTATCCCCTACAGAAAATGTCACAAATTTCCATTAAACACAAATGAAATTTTTTTGGTTTGTGGCTCCCACACTTTTGTGATCTGTGCATTTGATTTTCTAATGAAATGAAGAGTTTTTGAACAAAGCAAACATTATCAGCAATTTTTGTTTGTTTAATCAAAGCAATGGTTTCCTGTTTAAAAAAAACCTTGATGGATCATTTTCACCCAGTTCCACTGTAAACCCTTTCATTTCTGCACAATATTTCTTTAATCTAAATATAACAAAGGCACTTGCCTTGATTGAGTGGAAGGCCATCAATATGCATTTGAGCTATGCAAGTACAAAAGGCAGTCTGATCCTTTTTAATTGAGCATATGTTTTCCCATCCAGTTATAATTCAAAGCCAGCAGGATGGATTTGTTGAAATATTCAGCAGAAATTTATAGTGGGCATGAGGTACCGTAAACATAATTTTTTTCAAGCCATCTCTTGCAAAATGTTTTTGCTCTGAAGAAAGGGAAAATAGTTTTAAACAAAATGGGTTTCAAGTATTATTTATGGTGATTGTGAGCTATCTTTTACTTTGAAGACTGAATTTAATATTCCTCAGGACTGTTGGAAGTGCACTAGCTACTGATTGCCGCAATCACTGTTAAAGTACAAATTTTCGTTTATAAACAAGATCTGCATATATTTTTTTCTTTCTTTTGAAATATCACCACTAAGCTTTCTGTCCTTGCTTTTCTTTTCTAACTCTTTCCATGTTCCCTTGAAAGAGTTTGTACATTGGAAACAGCTTTCCAAAAATTCAGTGTATAAATATTAAAGCCCAATTCCCTTGATTTTTAACTTATGACAGAGAAGTACACCATTAAATAAAACTAGCGCCCTGACATGGGGGAGTCTGTCAATGCAGTTTATACTTCAGGTGCATAGATGCACCACCATGTACACCTGGCATGCAAAAAATACAATTTTGAAATCAATATGAAATTGGGCAGAAAGCCATTAAATTAATGCATTCCCAAGACCTGGTGTGAGTCAAAAATCTTGTAACTGAATTTTGTACTTAAAAGGAGACTACAGGGATACAAGTTAGTAATGTGGGAGAGGAGGAGAAAGGAAGGAAATCAATACATAAGCTGAAGTTTCAATATCTTTATAAAACAAATGGAGGCAAAACCAAGCAATCTTTCTTAGTTATATTTAAATTTTTAAAAGATCCAAGAAGCCTTAATTCTGAATATTTATAGGCATTCCCAAAAGGGATGTAGAACTGTTTTGTATAAGCAGTTAGTGTCATGCAACTCAGGTATTTGCATATGCAAATGCACAGCTATGTCTTCAATTTTCAAAACAATTTAAGGGTGTCAGATATCAAACTCCCATGGGAATATAAGCACCTAACCTCCTTTTGCCTCTTTAAAAATAACAGTCTCAATGCAAAATTGGTCTTTTTTGCATGGAAACAGACAATTTCCATATGCATTCATGATATCTGCTTCTGGAGATTAGGAGCCCAATTGCTCATTAGCAAAGGCATTTCTGCTATTGTCTGTTTGAAAAATCGGGAATCTAGTCATTAGTGCCAATCTATTGCAATTAAGAGCCACATCATCTTGGAAGTTCTCTGCAAGAACTGCCAATGGAATTTCAAAGCAAGAAAGGGGAGCGAGGGAATAGCTTTTATTGGCTTATCTGCTGCTGGTGAAAGAGAAAAGTTTTATATCTGCACAAATCTTCCTGGTATTAGTCAATGGAATGTAATCAACTTACAAACAGACCTATGTATTTTGACCTTTTTTAAAATAAAGAAGGCCTATCTGCACTACATTTGGCCTCTTCATTCTTTCGACTTGCTAGAATATGCCTACTCAAAATTCTAGGCATACAAACAAATAACATCGGAACAAGAAGATGGGAAACCACTTAAATGAGGATCTGGGAGGGCAGACTGAATTTGGAAGTTTAAATTAAATCATTTTCTCAATTTTTTCCTGTTGTAAGGTTATTGTGAACAGTGGGTCCCTGCACCTTGGGACTGGCAGTTTCCGTTACAGAAAAATAGAAAATGAAAATGAATGTATACATAATCACACATTCTCTCTATACAATCCAGAAAACTCTGCCTAAATCCCCACTATGCAATTAATTCCAATCAACCAATCTATTACAAACAGAATTCAACCCACTCATAACCCTTGGACTCACGCTTTTAAAGAATAGACAAGCCATACCACATGCCCGGAAGATGAACCAAGCTAAACTGGAGTTTTAAAAGGAAGGTTAGGGAATCAGGGGATCAGATTCCATTGAAGTCCTATGGTTCTGCCAGTCCTAGGCTATAACACTGTTTTACTTGGAGCTTGTCTACATGGGGACACTCAGGAAAATGAATCCAAATTAACTGAAAGTGTGAATTTAAAGTGGATAAACTTAAAAAACAAAAAATGGCTTGGTAGCACTTTATAGACTAACAAATGATGTAGATAGAATCATAGAATAGAATCATAGAATAATAGGACTGGAAGGGACCTCGAGAGGTCATCGAGTCCAGCCCCCCGCCCTCAAGGCAGGACCAAGCTCCACCTACACCATCCCTGACAGATGTCTATCTAACCTGTTCTTAAATATCTCCAGAGAGGGAGATTCCACCACCTCCCTTGGCAATTTATTCCAATATTTGACCACCCTGACAGTTAGGAATTTTTTCCTAATGTCCAATCTAAACCTCCCCTGCTGCACTTTAAGCCCATTACTCCTTGTCCTGTCCTCAGAAACCAAGAGGAACAAATTTTCTCCTTCCTCCTTGTGACACCCTCTTAGATATTTGAAAACCGCTATCATGTCCCCCCTTAATCTTCTTTTTTCCAAACTAAACAAGCCCAGTTCATGAAGCCTGGCTTCATAGGTCATGTTCTCTAAACCTTTAATCATTCTTGTAGCTCTTCTCTGTACCCTTTCCAATTTCTCCACATCTTTCTTGAAATGTGGCGCCCAGAACTGGACACAGTACTCCAGCTGAGGCCTAACTAGTGCAGAGTAGAGCGGCAGAATGACTTCACGAGTTTGGTATCATGAGCTTTCATGGGCACAGCCCACTTCTTCAGATGACTGGAGTTTTGAGTTTAGGATGTGCAGATAAATTGGGGAGAAGGGTGAAGGAAAAAAATGAGGGGGTGGGAAACAAGGAACAGAGGTTATGAAAAAATCAAAGGGAAAAACAAGAAGGCAGACGGGTCATCAGTAAGCACCAGAAGATAAGTGGATTCGTTAAACTGCATTAATTCAATGGGAAGTGAAGTAAGCTCAACTGAATATAGGCTTCTTTAAGGACTGGTCTACACTAGACTTGGCAGGTCATCTTAAGGTATGCCACCCAGCTATACAAAAGGCAGAGCTGAATTTTTGCTTCACTTGAGCCGAGCCACTGCAGCATCTACACTGTAAGAGGCTGATGGGAGCACACACTCCCATCAGTTTCTTACTCTTCACAGAATGAGGGGTTCACAACACTGGCAGGGGCTGACCGCAGCATTCGATCTGGGAATCATCCTAGACCTGATCAATCAAATGCTAGAAGATTGATATCTGGAGGGTTGATCTTCTCTATAGTGTAGACAAGCCCTAATTCTGAATCCACACAGAGGTTTAAGGCTGTTAACAAATCCACGTTAAATTTGGATTGTTTTTCCTGAGTGTCTCTGTGTAGGCAAACCATTAGAAGATAATTTTTTTGGGAGTGGAGGGAATCATCTTTTTATCTATGTTCATCCTGGTACGAAGGAACCAGGCCTAAATGCAGTAGTAGGGCTTGTAAGCACTGTGGTAATAGTCACAGCTCAGTAGTACTAGAGTTAGAAACCATTGTCACAAATTAACAGATTCCAGAGGGACCATTGTAATCATCTAGTCTGACCTCCAGTATAACACAAGCCCTAGAACTTCCCCCAGAAACTCTTAGAGCAGATCTTTTAGAAAAAAAATCCAATCTTGATTTTGAAATTGGAAAAATAATTAGTTTGGGTTTTTTGATTTTTTTACATTTTTTGCTTTGCTGGAAATTCAAAAATAAAATTATTCTATGTTGAGCCAAAACTTTTCTAAATTTTCATTAGCATCAATATTTGAAAAAGGAAAAAAAGAAAACATGTTTTGGGACAAATGACCTTTTTTGTTTGATCCAGAATATTTGGCTTCAGTTTGAGCAATTAATATTATTTTTTTTTAGGAAAGTCAAGTTGACTGTTATTTTTAAACAAAGTTTTGCTGTAGCCATGTTGGTCCCAGGATATTAGAGCAACAAGGTGAGTGAAGGATTATATTGTATTGTACCAACTTCTGTTGGGGAATAACACAAGCTTTTGAACTACACAAAGCTCTTCTTCAGGTCTGGGACAGCTACTCTCAGAAGCACAGAAAAATACAAGATAGCTGTGTGTGGCTCAAAAGCTTGTCTCTCTCATTAATAGAAGATGGTCCCAAAAGGGTATTATATCAGCCTCTTTATCGGTCTAAGTTTGAAACAAAGTCATTGCTAATGGAAAAATGAAAACATTTAATTTTAAAAAATGTCCACCATACAAAAGGTATACCTCTAATAGGCTCTGCGGGTGTGTGGCTCCCAGCTTAACCGAACATACTTGTGCTAGCTCTCCTCAAGTGAGCATATTATGAATAGTCATATAACCCTAGTAGCGTAGGGTCCAGGAAGGTTTGTACTCAGGAGCTATGTCTACACTGCGCATTGTTGCGCAATAAATATGCAAATGAGGCACAGGGATGACTATTGCTGCACCTCATTTGCATACCTAATGAGCTGCCATTTTTGCGGCATGGGCTTTTGCGCAAGAAGGAGCTGTCTACATTGCTCCTTCTTGTGCAAAAAAAACCCCTCTTGCTTAGAGCCATTCTTCCTGAAAATAAGCTGCAGAATGGCTCTGCGCAACAGTGGTTTTTTTGCTCAAGAAAGAGCAGTGTAGACAGCTCCTTCTTATGCAAAAACCCGTGCTGCAAAACGGTGGCTCATTAGGTATGCAAACGAGGCACTATGATATTCATCCCTGTTCCTCATTTGCATATCTCATTGCACAACAATGCACAGTGTAGACATAGCCAGGATGTCTTGCTGTTGCTCAATAATAGCTGAATACTTTCCTTAGCCTGGAAATCAAACCCCCAGCTCCAAGTGGAAATTTACCCAAAGGCAACTATGTTCAACTCTCCATGTTTGAAAAGACAATCATAGGTGGCCGTTAGGTCATTCTGGGTCTTCCACACTGCAGTGGCATTAAGCACCCAGCCTTCAACCACTAGCTATGAACAATGTGCTGACATATATGGGGTCTCTTTCCTGCTCAGGGCCTCGGTCCTAAGGATTTACCCTAATGCACCCTGACAGCTTCTCAATAAATAGTTATATCTTGAGTGTACAGGAGGGATGGGTGGATCATGTTATACCACAGCTTCAGAGGAGAAAGATTTTGAAAAGATGCACTGGTGAGAAAGGGTAATTCCACTGAATAGACATTTACAGTGTGAACTTTAAAATAAGCAGAAATGATAAAATCTCTCTCCAAGTGGATTGTGCTTGCTAGCTGTCCTCGAGACTAGGGATTTTTGGGTGTCCAACCTGAAGTGCCTTAAGTGGGCCTGGTTTCTAGAGGAAGTGTTCTTTGCACTTTTGAAAATAAGGCCCCTTAAAGGTACCTCAAATTTAACACCCTAAATGATTAGTCATTTAACATTTTGAAATGTGTGGACCCTCTCTGGCCCTACTTAGTTCCTATCTGTGGAGGCAAACAGAGGAAGGAAGGTCCAATGTTGCCTGGGCTTTATATGACCTAGTTTGATTCTTTGTTCTGCCACATACATCTTATAAGACCTAAAATAAGTCACTTAGCTTCTCTGAACTTTGCTTCCCCATCTTTAACTCTATGCTATTATCCCTCTTTTGTGTCCCTGACCACGTTGGCTAATAGGCATTGATAGAACTGGCCTCCATTAACTTAATTTTTTTCAGGCCTGGTTATGTTCTTGGCCTTCGCAACATCTCCTGGCAATGAGTTCTACTGGTTAACTATGTTGTATGAAGTAGTACTTCTTTGTGTTTATTTTAAATCTGCTGCCTAGAATTTAATTAGGTAACTTCTGGTTCTTGTTTTATGAGAAGGGGTAAATAACACTTCAATTCATTTTTCCACATCTTTCATGATTACATAGACCTGTGGTGGGCAACGTGCGACCTGTAGCCAGCATGTGGCCCATTGGGTTTCTGTGTGTGGCCCGTGAAAAATTTGTTTAGCATTGTTCATGCACAAGGTTGCCAGATTCCACAGGTTTCCATATATGTAGGGTTTTTTTTCTCCTCTGGGTATGGCTAAAGTGACACACACATAAAGCAAGAGCATGTGCAGTGAGTATATGCTGATTGCACACAACGTTGACTGTTGGAGATGTGTCTACCTCTTCATCCAATCCAAGTGCTGATATGGTTCAATGGGCATACCCTGCAAACATTAGGTAAGCAATCACAGTTAGCAAAACCACCCTAAACTGGGAGATCATCTTAGTTATAACAATTTTGCAGCCCTCTGAGATGGAGAACCACTCATGTGGCCCACTCAGTAGTCTAGACTGCCCATCGCAATCAATCATATTTCTTTATTATATTCCCCCTTGTCCCTTGGTTCTCTCTTTTTAACCTGCAAAGTCTCAGTCTTTTCAATTCCTCCTCATATGGAAGATGTTCTATACCCCTAATCATTATTTGTTGTCCTTTTCTGTGTCTTTTCCTCTTCTAATATGTCTCTTTTCAGATAGGGTGACCAGTACTGCATAAGAGTATTCCAGGTGACGTGTACCATATATTTATATAGTGGCGCTGAGATATTTTCTATCTTATTATCTCTCTCTTTCCTAAAGGTCCCTAATAGAAAGTTAGCTTCTTTGCCTGCTGCTGCACATTGAGCAGATTTTCAGATATATTCATGCTGACCCCCAGATCTCTTTCTTGAGTGATAACAGCCGATTTAGACCCTATCATTTTGTATGTATAGTTGGAATTATGCTTTCCAATGTACATTGCTTTGCGCGTATCAGCAGTTAATTTCATCTTCCATTTTGTTGCTCAGTCTCCCCATTTTGTAAGATTCCTTTGAAAGTCTTCATAGTCCATTTTGGATTTAAAGATCTTGAGTAATTTTGTATCTTCTATAAACATTTCCACCTCATTTTTTTTGTCCTTTTTTCCAAGCCATTTCTGAATATGGTTCAACGGGCATACCTGAAAATTCTAGGTATGCAATCACAATTAGCAAAACTACCCTATCCCAGGAGACCAGAATAGAACTGGTCCTTATGCAGATCCTTGGGGAATACCCCTATTGACCTCTCTCCACTGTGAAAACTGACCTTTTATTCCTACCTTTTTTCCCCTGTATTTCAACCCTGGACTCATCCAGTGAGAAGACATCCCTGTTAGCCCATGACTGCGTATTTTGCTAAAAAGCTTTTGCTGAGGGACTTGTCAAAGAGTATCTTGTTAAAATGCATTTAACTGTCTCTGAAGCTATTGTTAGGGTAAATATATTAATGATCACCAGGTGCTTAAATACTGAACTAATGGGGACCATATTAATTCCTTAGGTAGGAAAAAAAACCAGCTGGCTAGAAGAAACTCCATTTCCAAAGACAAGCTTTGCAGAGCTTGCTATAATTTCTAGTACCAGTCTATTTCATTAGACTATAGCAGTAGGGGCAAAAAAATCCTACCATTTCTAAGCTGAGTTTGATACATTTATGGAGGAACAGTATGATGAGATTACCTACAATGGCATGTGGCCCTTCTGTGACTGCCAGTAGAACATATCTCAATGGCCCTATGGGACTCTAGGCAGGGAGGGCTCTGAGTTATTGCTGTCAATTCTTTCGCAGCTGTCTGGCTAGGACTACAGCTACACAGCTTCCCTCTTCCACAAAAGCCTATGCAAATGAAGTACGGATT